>NW_024881666.1:0-600000 GCF_019059575.1 Amphibalanus amphitrite
ACACGGGCATCCCCTCCTGGGATGTCAGCTTTTACCAACGTGTTCCACGTCTTAATTTACCGCGGTTCAAAGGCGAACCAAGTGAGTGGCCGCGCTGGATCAGTCTCTTCAGAGTACTGGTTCACGATCTGGCGTCTCTCTCTCTGACACGGAGCGGATGGCGCATCTACAACAAGCAGTAGATGGAGTCGCCCATCAAGCCATCGAGGGATTCTTGTTCGATGGCAAGATGTATCACCAGGCGTTGGCAAGGCTGCACGAGCGTTTTGGTCGAGAAGGTGACATCAGCCAAGCATATCTCAGCTCCATGTTCACGACACCAGCTCCTTCAATCAACACATCGCCTCAGTGGAGAGGTTCAGTTCGGCTGTCAGTAACACTGTGCTGACGCTGCGCGCTCCTGAATCACTACATGATCTGAGAGCCATCGAGAACCTGCGTCGAGTGGTATTGAAGCTTCCTGCGGAGTTGTCCTACCAATGGGGACGAGAAGTGCATCAGATGCATCCAAAGCATCCCGATCTGGAGATCTTCAGCAAGTGGCTGGAGACAGAGACTGCTATCTTGAGAAACTCGGCCAACCACAACCGCGATCCAGAAAGAAAAGGGCCATCCGCAAGTGCACGGGACCTCGGCGCGAAGAACAACTCTGACTACGTCGGCTACGTCTTCCCAGACGGAAAACAACCGACGTCGCTGGTTCTGTGTCCTGTGCAAGGAACAGCACAAGCTTCAGGACTGCACGGAGTTCAAGTCGAAGACGGTGGAGGAAAGGCTGTTCGTAGTGAGCAAGGAGCGACTGTGTTGGGGCTGCCTGAACAACAAGGGTCACTTCGTGTTATGAGGTTATCGGTGGAGCCAACAAATAACTAAATGCACTTACTTTTAAAAGTAATAATAAAAGTATGTGCATTTAGTTATTTGTTGGCTCCACCGATAACCTCATGACACAAATATGTCCCTAAATAATCAGTAAGGGTCACTTCATTAGGGATTGCCGTTCTGCAAGGCGATGCAACTTGAATGGATGTAATGCATCTCATCACCGACTCATCATGAACAGAAGCCTCCCTGGTAATGAAGAAAACCAAACAGAACCAAAAACAGAGGCACAGGGAGGAAGTCGCATCGTCGGCACGGCTCTCACAGAGACGACAGACACACTGCTGCAGTTGTGCCGGTGCGGATTCACGGCCCAAACGGGGAGAGAGACGGAGTGGCACTGCTGGACCCGGGAGCGCAGACATCACTCTGCTGTGAAGATGTCTTGGAAGAGATTGGGGTCCCAGGAGTCCAAGAGAATCTGCAGCTACAGAACATCGAAGGAAACGGTACCAGACAGTCGTCTCTTCGAGTTCAGCTGACTGTCAGTCCTCTTCGAGTTCATCAGAGCACAGCGACCAGCAGAATCGAATCGTCGTGCCCGAGGTGTGGTCTGTGCCAAGGCTGAACGTGGCCCCACCCAGCATGAGTAGCAAGCAGCTTCGCAGCTGGAAGCATTTGCAGGACCTGGACCTACAGCAGTACAACGGCGCACACGTCGAGCTTCTACTTGGTGCCAACATTCTGGAAGCTGTGTTGCAGCGAGAGGTCAGGGTGGGAGCCCCGGAATGCCCGTCGCTATCCGGACAGACTTTGGCTGGACCCTGACGGGATCGATATCCACCCTGATTCCAAGCACAATGCGGCAAGTCATGTTCGTGCGTCGACGTGCTCCCGAAGACGCTCTGGAGGGTCTGCAAGAGTTGGTCCAAGACTGGTGGACGACCGAGGCCCTCGGCACCATGATCAACAGCTCTGATGCACGATCTCAAGAAGATCTCAGAGCTATGCGAATCTTGGATCAGCAGACCAGGAAGGTGGGGGGCAGATATGAAACTGGACTTCTGTGGGGTGAAAATGAACCGATGTTACCGGAGAACTGGAACCAAGCGTACCGACGTCTCCAGTCCATTGAGAGAAACTCGACAAACCGCCAGAACTGGCTACAAGGTACCAAGCCATCATCGACGGATATGTAAAGGATGGTCACGCAAGGAAGCTCTCAGCAGAAGAAGCGGACGAGCCGAAGGGGAAGCGTTGGTATCTGCCACAGCACGCAGTAGTGAACCCGAACAAGCCAGGAAAGCTGAGAATCGTCTTCGACGCTGCGGCAACATACCAAGGTGTATCACTGAACTCGAAGCTCATCACAGGTCCAGATCTACTACACGGCCTTCCTGGGGTGATCATGCTCTTCAGGGAAGGTCTGATCGCTGTGACCGCGGACATCAAGCGATGTATCATCGGGTGAGGATCCGGACAGAAGACCAGCCTGCCTCGAGCTTTCTATGGCGAGATATGGAGCGACACCGTAAGCCCGACGTCTATCAGATGGAGGTGCCATCTTTGGCGCGAAGTCATCACCGGCAACGGCCAACTACGTGCTGAGAAAGGCGCTCCTGGACTATGGAGCGGAGGAGACAGACAAGATTCTCAGCAGAAGTCCCGAGCAACTGGCCAAGTCGTTCTACATGGATGATTGCCTGTTCTCTTGCATGACGGAAGACGCCGCCAAACAGCTGTACGCTGACGTGAAGGAGGCACTGGAGAGAGGAGGTTTTCACCTCACGAAGTGGAGAAGCAGTTCCCCGCTGTGCTGAAAGGCGTTCCAGAGTGAGAGAGCCAGCGCCTCTGCGAGCCTATGTCTCAGGAGCTCGCACACCGCTGAAAAGACGCTGGGCATCGCATGGGAGGAAGACGAGGACACATTGGGGTTTCGTCTCCAAGCCAAAGAAGTGAGTGCAACCAAGCGTGGTGTGCTCAGCAAAGTGTCAACAATCTGGGGATCGCTGCTCCTGTTACCGTGAGAGCCAAGATGATGATGCAGCGACTCTGGTGGAAACATCTGGAGTGGGACGAGCCACTACCCGAACCTGAGCTGAGCCAATGGTTGAATGGCTGAGTGAAGTAGAGAAGCTGAACGAAGTCGTGATACAACGCTGCGTGAACCCCAGAGGCCCAGAGAAACTGCGACGCCAACTTCATGTGTTCTGCGATGCTTCAGAGAGTGCGTTCGGCGCTGTGTCATACTGGAGGACAACTTCGAGCGATGGATTACACCACTGTCGCTTCCTGATCGGCGAGTGCCGAGTCGCTCCACTGAAGCGACTATCAATTGTCCGTCTGGAGCTGCAAGCAGCCGTTCTTGGAGCGCGTCTTGTGGCTACCGTCCTCGGTGGGATCACGAAGCTGCCGGGTGACATCCTGCTGGACGGACAGCAAGGTCATCCAGCAGTACCTTGGTAATGAAACTCGGCGGTTCAAGACCTTCGTGGCCAACAGACTGGCAGAGATTTACGAGCTGACCTGCAACGCGTGCTGGCGTCGGAGTCAAGTGACGCCCAGTCATCTCGCCAACGAGAGGCCGAACCATCGACCCTTCCGTCTGCTCCCAGTGGCCTCGCCATCGAGGGGCTGGGAGAGAAAACACATCGGCATCTCCGCAACCGTGAGATAAACCAGCGGGGTTTACACGATCCTGACACATCGCTATCAAGCACTGGAGGACCTATGGTCCTCTGAGTCTGGAGGCTCTCCAGCGTCTATCCATCTCCAGCGCGGGAGGCATTAGCCTCCGCGAGCGCTGCAGCGGCCTCGGCGTAGGTGTCGGTGGCCTCCTCAACCACCTCGGCACGGGCGGCGGCGGCAACCTCCTCGGCTACATCAGCACGGGCGGTAGCTTCCTCGGATGTGGCGGTTTCTGCTTGGGCGGCAACGATTCGTCTAGCAGCGACGACGTCGCCAGTCGCCTTGGTGCGTCGGTGGGGATATACCACTGATCCCCATCATTAATCGTTGCTTAACGAAGTTGAAGTGTTTTTTTTATTTCTTCTGTTTCATGCTATACTTGCTGGTGTTTCAAAAAATAGCATCGTATTTGTTGGAATGTGAAATGGTTTATATGTGTTAGCGACGCGATGTGTACGGCAGCACGCCGGTTACCTTTCGTGAGTGTTGCCCTGCAGTGCAACACTGTGCGGGGGGATGTTAGCACCGGCGGCTGCAGGCCGGGCCGACCGGACCTCCGAGCGGGCCATGTGGCGGCCGGCCGACCACGTGGCGCCTGGGGCTATGCCGGCCCTGAGCTGGCCCCATAGCAAGCAGCCCGGTGATTGGCTGGCTGGGCTCTGGCCCTCGGGCGCCGGCGAGGTGACCTCGGGTCAGCGCGTGGTTATTAAGGGAGTTCGTTCTAGATGTTCGGTGTGGCAGTGCTCGCCGCTGTGTGTGTATGTATGTATGTATGTATTTACATCGTGCAATCGGTCCATGAACACATGGCTATTATGATTGACATGTCATAAAAACGGAACATCGGGATTCAGTTGCACAACTAACACACACATTCACGCACACACACACTCAGCTCACATCACATTTGTACATCGCGCTACTCGTTTTGTTGTTTTGCCAGAAGATGTTTGCGGAGTTTTAGCCTGAACTCTCGCGTTCCCATGTTGTGGAAACTCGGCGGCAATTCATTGCAGCCCGTGACGGCAGAAAACAGAAATGGTGTGTGTGGTGCGCTGGCTGTGGTGTGGTGATGGTGCACAATACAGCAAGTGAAAATATCTTAAATGGTGTGGAGAGGAGCTGGACCAGTGGCAAAAGGGACGCGACAGTGAACCGCAGCGAGTCTTCTCAGCGTGCGAGTGGCCGATCATTTCCTTTCATCCGGGTCTTATAACACGGCCTCTTCCGGGGTGTGTGAGGGAGGCGGCCACAGTGTCTGGCCAACGAGTCACTGAGCTTAAACTCGTTCCCGGGTCTTGCCATCGAGGCTCGGGTACGGGGTCTCCGCTCAGACAGGGGTGCGACCAGTCGGCTCCGGCTAACCTCGCCATCGAGGCGCCGGAGTATCGGTTGATCTGTCCGATTACAGTGGTCTCGCCTTCGAGAGGCTGGAATCGGGCAGCGGCTGGCGTCTTCCTCACCATCCTTATCTGCCCATCGCTCTCCTACAGTCCTTGTCTATCATCCGGCTAAATAAGTGTCGTTGGCGTGTGAAATACCAGAGGACACGTGGCGACAGCTGCTCTTTTTTTATCGCTAGAAAATTGATTGAGCTTTCCATTGACATCAACGGTTGAGCGGTGTATGTGTGTAGAGTGCCATCAATAATCTTTAAATGAAGTTAGTCATTTTTGCGTTGCCAAGGAATGGAGTACCCCTTGCGAGCATCAGGGGTGACGTCACTCAGGATCTGTCTCTAATTGGTCGGCGGGGGAGTGACTTACCTTCTATAGATGACCTTGATCAGGGCACTTAAGAGTCGGGTACCGTAAAGTGGGGCTATTTGAAACGGATTTTACAGTTTTTGACCTCTCCCTTTAAGACGGTTTAAATTTCTTATAGCATGTAAATTGCAAAAATGTAGTTCTCTGTGAGCTCTTTCATATAGGTGCATTTTGGTTCAGCTTGTAATAATGATTAAGGCTATTTTTTAGTTAAAGCCTGTCTCAAATAGCCCGATAAGGTGGGGCTATTTGAGACAGTTTTAGTTGCAAAGAAATTGAAGAAAATCGGTGACGCTAGAGACAATTTTTTAAACGCCATGCAATTGGAAATTAAATTTTGATCATTTTGGCAAAAATTGTTGAGCAGAGACTGCTACATGTCCTTTATTCATTTTTTTCCTTTTTTTGTAGGACACTTCATTTCGGTAGGGTATAAAATTGCATCACTATATGCTAAGGTTATCATAATATGATGTGACCCTAAACTTTCAAAAGGACAGGATGTTCATCAAGGACTTTTTAAAGTCAACGACAGTAAAATTTTAAAAGTAAGTTTTTGTATATAGCCCTGGTGACGTGAAAACAGATATACCGAAAGTCGATGGGGCTATTTGAGACAGGCTTGCTACCTTATGAAGCACACCGTAATGAATCATACAGGGCAAAAGGTTTCCCAAAACATTAAAGTGAATGGTCTGCATGATTGCTTGTTCCATTGTACATCTCCATGCGAAGAAATAGCAAAAAAAAAATGTTAAACGTTTTTGATTTTATGCCGATTTTCCTCGATCGCTGCATGCTGTATCAATTGGCCCTACCCTACCACATCAAGTACTTGGATAGGCTCATCTAACAGTACGTTCATGTGTTAAGTAACCTTCAATGGTGTTTTTTGGTCAACCAAGGTAGACATATGTTGATTGTCAACTGAGTCAGTGACTGATGAAGCACATTTTAAGCACATATTCATCAGAATAGTTTTGTCACCAGCTAAAGGGACATTATGTTACACTACGAACATGTAAATATTGCTTGCTGCTAAAAGTACGTACCATGAACCCACTGCACGTTTATGACCACGACCGATTCACCGGTGTTGCTTATGTCGAACGTTCGATGCACTTCAGGTAGATGGCGGTAAGTCTTCTCGGGTGCATCGTATCACCATTATAATCAGCTATTTGGCATATCCGTTGAGGTTTGACCAGGTGGGAATCATCGGGATTCTGAGACAATGGGTTACGCAATCGGCAGTACCATTAACTATGTAATATTTTCATGAAAAATGTGCTTAGTCTATAAGTAAAAAGGTAGTAACGATAGATCCAGTGGCGAAGCTATTAAAACTTCAACTTTGTCATAATGCAGGTAGGGGTCCTTTTCGAACAACTTAAATTGTGTGTGTTTCTGTATTTCGTATTTTATGCCAAAGCCCAAATGTCTTTCATAACTTTTCGAAATTTACAAAAAGGTTATTCAGAGCATTCACTGATCAATTCCACGTCAGCCTAAGCAAAAATGACGAAAAAAACATCAAACGGTTTTCATTTTTCAGCGATTTTACCAATCCACTACCTTACTGTCTCAAATAGCCCCACTGTCTCAAATAGCCCCACTTTACGGTCCTCCAAAGTTTTCAGTATATACTATAATTATACTAGATCAACTAGAAAACAACTAGAATTGAGAGCTTACAACTACATACCGAAAAATTATGCCACGATATGGCAGCGCTCAAGCGCGGCGCAGCTGACGCTCGTGTTTCAATACAAAAAATGTGTGCGGTTAAACTCCGGCTTCTGAAGGCGCTGAGGGCCCTTTACCGGCCTCTGGTGGCCCCTTGCCTGCCTCTGAGAGTCCTTACCGGCCCAAGAGGGGCCATATCTAGGGCCTTACACTAACCTGTAATGGCCTCACACCAATTTCTCTGACGGCCCCATTACGACGACTGTGAGACTGAGGCCCTCACTGGTGCTTCTGAGAGCCCACCCGGCCACAAAGGGCCCTTCGGCACCAATTCGCCTCTGAGGGTCTAGGCTGACTATATTTCGACTGAGGAAGGCCTCACAGATCTCGTAAGAGCACCTCATGGACCCCTAATGGCCCTTTCACACGTAGCAACTTTTCCGGTCGCCGGCGACGGCAACTGTCGCCGGCGATCGCCAGCGACCGGGGTCAGTCGCCGGCGATCGCCAGCGACCGGGGTCAGTCGCCGGCAACTCCGCAGTTGTCGATATCAGCTGACCAGTCGCCGGTGTGACGTAGCAGTCGTGTCAGCCAATCATTGGAGAGTTGTCGGCGTTGCCGAGAAAGTTCAATTTTTCCAACATTTTGAAGTCGCCGGCGACTGTTCTAGCCAGCCGCCGCTCAACTGTCACGTGACCCGCTTGACCTTGAGTTGGCACCAGATATTGCGCTGCTGATACATGCAGCGGCGCAGCTTATTTTACTGCATTATTCAAGGTACTAAATATTTGGACATGTTTTGCAGGATGATAACTACCGTCTAGGTAATATTGGAATAATATTTATTAGATCTATTATTGAAACAATACATAATATCAATGAAAATACAATCAAACTGCGATTCTTCTACATTGAAATTCAATGCACTCAAGCATAAAACTGAAAAGTGATGTGTACTTGCAGTTCCTCCATTTTTCCTAACGCATCAGCCAAGACTACGAGTGCTGCAGATTTTGCTCACCTGTCTTGTTTATTCAACTACAACCCTGTTCTCAATAAATGAATACTTCGCTGTAACGACATTAGCATTGAAGGAATGGTTGGTGGTAAGCATGGGACAATCACAGTGATTTGTGGTCACACATTTGGACCGTGCTTTGTATGTGAAAAAACAGAAAAAAGGCATTCTAGAAATGTAGCAGAAATTCAAATGCCAGAAACGGACCTGAGGAACGGCGAAGCCTACCGCCCACATAAAACACAGGCTTTCATTATGTCAAAAACAGATGCTGTATTATCTAAAGCGCTGGATTGGGGAACACAAGTGTACCCCCCCCCCCTATAACAAAATGCATTTTTCCACACAGTGGATATCACTAAACATGGCGAGGTGACAGTATATGACACCATACGCGCGACCACATAAAAATGCAGCACGCGCGGACACGGGGCAGGGACGGTGGCACAATATGCCGATACCCAAGAAGACACAAGTCTAGGTCAAAGGTGACAATACTGTGACAGAAATCTTAAAATCAGCCTGGACACAGCTCACTCTTTCATGACCGTTTTTATCGAAAATAGACCAACAAAACACCAAGGCTCCTTCGTCCAAAACTCAAAACTCGACATGCCGCTCCAAAGGCCTTGCAAAACAGCGCACACCAACAACGCATAATAGCCAGCAACGCACACGACAGGATTTTCGAGGCCCGAGTCGTCAGCCGCCGCCGCCGCCGCCACCTCCCGGCAGCTGATTGCTGAGTGCCTTGCTCATTGCCCCACCGGCGCCGATCGTGGCGACCTCTTTACTCTGGCAGAATCGACCCTACCGAGCGGCGACAGCATTCAGAAGCAAAATGACAAATGAATTCACTGCACTTATGTCAGAAAATCGAATGCACATGCCATGGTCACACGCGGTGCCGTCCACGGGGCCGGCAGAAGCTGCACACTGTCACCGAACACCACCTGCACCTTGGACGCAGTATGTGAGGGCTTGGCGGACGCGCGCCGCCTCGCGTGCGGTAAATGCCAATATTGGCATCAAGGCCCGGACACGAGGGAGCACACTCGGCGCAATCAGAGCACACCGTCCGGGGCCGTCAGTGTCGATCTCCTGACCTCACAGAAAGTTGTGCAGCACACAGGTGAACGCCGTCAGTGTGGTGACTGGTGCGCAGCACACCATCCCACGGAAGATCGTCTGTGGGCCGTGGTGCAGATGCTGTCTCTAGGCAGAGTCAACAGTGCAGTGGCAGAAGTTGAACATTCAGCTGCTAGACTCCTTTTCGGGTCAGCAATGCCGTCGAGTTGGCCATCAGGTGGTGTTGCAGAATCATCAGGTACTCTTGATCAGGTACATCAGGTACAGAACCTCTTGACTCATCAGGTAACGCTGTGACTTGTCTGCCAGGCACAGAGGGCGGACATGTCAGAACCATACTTCAAAAACATTTTTAAAAATCATTTTTTAACCAAAAGCTCTGCAAATTAGGAAGCCTGGAATAGGCTATTGCTTAGCATCATAAAAACTACCCAAATACCCAAATCAGGTTAGGCTTGGTTTACCCAAATACCCAAATCAGGTTAGGTTTGGTTTTTACACTTCAGGCTAAAATGAGAACTATCTTAAAATCATTATCCTTGATGTAGCATTGTTGACGCTTTTTGTCTTGCACAATTGGCAATCAGTATTCAGTGACACAGAATTGGAATTTGTGGTTCAGAAACCTAGCATTATTTCACACCTAGCATTTTAAGGCAGTGCTCATTCTTTTTGAAAGCAAGTGTATTTTTTAATATAATTTTCTAGGTAATTCATTTCCTACTGAATATGGTTATGAGACCATTGTTACTAATTTTGGTATTGTTAAGGCAGCTGTAGCATGAGTGGGCATATGCTGTAGAGACTGGAGTGATAAGTGTCACTAGAGGCTTGAGGTTTTTTTAGACATTATGCAGCAGCCTGGGGAGATATGCAGAGGCAAGTCTAGGCACCACCAGAAGGGGGACAAGCAGTCGGCACAACACACAGCGGGCACAAGGGGAGAAGATTGTAAAAACTATTGCCTGGATCCACCTCTGTGGACATCCTCAGGCATGCCTCTGTGGACATCTCCAGGCTGCTGTATGTAAAAAAAGTATCAAGCCTCTAGTGACTTTTTCCACACTGCAGCAAATGCCCGCTTATTCTTGGTCTGCTCTACCTTCCTCCAATTATGAGTTTTGTGTGAAAATGACATTTTTACATTGGTGGAGCTTGTGTGCGCATGGTACACATAAGCCATGCCGGCAGCATTGCTGCAATGAATAGGAAACAGCTCCAGGGCCAAAATACATACCACCTAATACCTTGCCAAAATACATGACATACCTACCACCTACCGTGCATACTGCAATTATTTATGTACTAATAAGCCATGGATTATCATTTGCCATGTGAGCATGCACACACATGCGAACCCAATGCGGATTAAGTTTGGCCTGGGTTGTTTATCCATGATACCAAGGAAAACTCCAGCAGAAACAATAACAAAATTGCAAAGCTACCTGTTTGATTTTGATCATGCTAATTAATGAGCAGCAATATAATATTTTGTTGCTATCAAATATTTCCTTGTGTCGCACGAATAGGTAGGCAAATAGCTGACTGATGGGTAGGCACTTTGTCCTCAAGGGCACTGATACTGAATGTAAACAATGTTCTTGTGACACAACAAGCAAGTTTTCATTACCTCATGAAACTAGTGTCAATTTCAATGTCATTGAAATATTCAATTTTGATGAAAAAATACATATTTACCTATCACAAATAAAAATCATGGGTGATCATGGGCAAGTGCGCCACAAATGACATAAACCCTCCAATATTGTCGAATCAAGCTTAAATTCAAGTCACAACAGCTTCACGACAAGCAAACTACAAGATAATAATCCCTATGCTACTGTGCAACAAATTTAAGGTAGCCACACCAACCAATTTAGGAAAAAAATGCATCACAAATCACCTAAACCACTCACCAAGGACAAAACTGTCATGGCGGCGTCCGCTGCTCGAGAAGAGTCGCCGGCGACTGGCCTGTGACGCGGATCTGACGTCACCAGTTGCTGGCGATTGCCCGGCCGTGGCCCGGCGATCGCCACCGACTTGCTTACGTCATACCTACGTCACACACGATCGTTGGCTGGCGGTCGCTGGCGGTCGCCGGCGACTGCTGCTGTCGCCGGCGACTGAAAAGTTGCTACGTGTGAAAGGGCCATAAGTAGCCACACTAAGATCTCCGTCAGGGTCTACGCCGGCTTCTGAGGATCCCATAACGGAGACCGTGAGGGCCCTCAGCAGTGCCTCTGAGGGTTCACAACCGGCACCTCTGAGAGCCCTACACCAGTGGTTCTAAGGGCCCACAAGGACACCGTCCTACTATGTAGTTGTGGACGGGCTACAGCGGACCGGCCAGTGTAGTGGTTAGAGCCTACAATCGAGGGGCGTCGCCACGGATTTTTGAGTGGGGGGGGAGGGGTCGGGCTCCCGGTCTTCGACTTGATGGGTAGGGGTGTTTTTAGCCACACTCCCGGTTTTCGTCGTGTGTTGAGAAAAACCTCGGCGCGCAGCGGCGGTATATCTTATTGTATATCAATTTGGCATCGGGAATAAAAATCAAGCACAGGTCACCTGAAGTCAGGTCACAATGTCATGTCAAGTTCAGTTTTAATGCCTCTAAAAACTGCAATCTTGTCATTCCTATAGATTATCTCCTTTAAGTCTGAATTTGGTGTAATGAATGGGATTATAAGTGCCAACAGTTCAATGACTCTGACTCTGGGATTCAATGACTCTAGGATTCTACATCTGAGAAGTGAAGTCAGGTCAAATATGTGACCTCACCAATCATCATGATAAGATATGGGATGAAGCACGAATGTCCTCTGTTTTGAACGAATATGCTAAAAAAGCTAGATACTTTTGTAGCCATGGCACCTCGGCTCTTTAGGGACAGGTGCAGCTAACGACCAGTGATGACTCGAATGGTCAGTCATTTGGTCATCTGACACATTTTCGACAACTTTTGACGAATTCGCTGTAGAGCGATGACAGGTTGCCTGGAGTGTGTTCAGCTCAGCAACACAGATCGATCAATATGCAGCAGGTTCTTTTCCGGTCAGATCGACATGACCTTTACCTGATGTCAAATTTTATAGGTAAGTTTTTAAGTTCAAATTGTAAGCCATGCGACGCGTTTCGACGAAACAAACACGATGGTGAATGGTGATAACTTGAATATCATACACATTCTTTGAATCATGGGTTGTCACAGAACAAATGTTTCGGCAAAATCCGTCCGCTTATCTGTTTGGCCTCTGTGGTACACAAGCCATAGACCCGAAGTCAAATCTGAGGCGAAGTTGGCGAAAGAGCTTTAAAAAAGTTATCGAATACGCTTTCTGTGTCGCTGTAGCTCTTATTCGTGTTTTACGGGTCGTTGTTAAAGTAAAGATTTTACCAACGTAACGCTAAGGTATGCTTTCGGCCCCTGATCGAGGTAGAGCTTCGCCGAAAAGCGAGAATGCTGCCCGTGATGAGAGAAAGCCGATGATGCCCAATTTCAAGGTCTTGGCCGGGTCATCTTACGTGAACGCCCAAAAGTAGGGAAAATCGGGACCTGCTAGAACTTTGTGAGCCATAGCTGATATCGGGGTCTCGAGTACGGTTTCGATGTTAGTTTTGAACAACGATGATGACTCCATGCATTTGGGGTAGATCGGGTCGGGTCAGGTCAGGCCGACCAACAGGATTCCTGCCGGCCATCTAGAGTAGGTGACAATCACCACCGATAGCTTCGTAACATGCTACATAACCACCATTTATCAAACCTACTTCTTATGTTCAAACGGGCGCTTAACTCGAAATCAGCTCCAAAAACTATGTACAAGTGTAAGTGGAAGCAAATAAAACTCGAAAAAGTGAACCAAGCTTCGCTTAGCGGTGGCTCTGTCCTTGTGAATCCTTCCCATCAAAAGATTCGGACTAAATTTATAAAAAAGGTTATCTATATTCGAATCAGGTCCAATAAATTTTAGGGTAGGTGTAAAATTGATTAACCCGGCGGCCGCTGGGCCTCCGCGCCACCCGCCGGCCGCTGGGGGGCATATAGTTGCCCCCCCTTACTTCTGCGACGATATCGTCGCAACGCGAAGAGATAGAGAAGCGAAACTTTGCACACGTCTTCCTGAATACCTAGCCGAGGTTGTGTCCAAATGTGGTGTCGATCCCATTTGAAATGGCGTCACAGTGACGTCATAAGTGAAATTATAGATTTGCGACTCTCATATCCCTCACGATACATCAGATATATGGGACCGAATATAAAGGGTCGATTATTGGTCAGAAACTAGATGGAAGTGTAGTTAGATGTTTTAGGATGACAGCAGGTGCTGTCTAGTTCATTTACAGTTGAGTTTCATGCTCAGCGTCATCAGAAACGGTCCATATCGGAAAACGACAAAACTTTATGACGTCACTGTGACGTCATCTTAGGTGCTACAACCACCAAACTTTCCTCAAACATTGCCTAGGTATTCACTTGAAGCTATGTCAAGTTTCACGTTCGTAGCTCATCAGGTTTCGGAGATATTTCACAAAACGTAAAGGGGGGGGGCAACTTTATGCCCCCCCCCCCCCCAGCGGCTCGTGGGTTAACTCGAGGTCACTGGAAGTTTCGTTGCAATATGCTCCTTTTGCGCGTCTTATTGGGAAAGCCCGAGAGGGGTCCACTATCTGACCCCCTTCCCCCTATGCAGGCAGGTCGGACGGTAGCCACTAGCCAGGGCTGAGGCTAGGTAGGTACCTCGTAGTTGCTGATACGTCATCCGACGAATCGACTGCAACCATTATTTTGACAATCAGAGTTCAGACGAACGATTGGGTCAGTTTTGGCGCGCCCACTCCTTTGAGGGATAAAAAGGGACTAGAATAGTGACTACTTTAATATATTGTCATGCTGATGTTCCACGGACTAGGGAGCTCTTGAAGCGATTTTGAATCTGACGTTGTATTTGGTGATGTTACTGACGCCAACTTCACTGACAAGATAGCTCAAACAGGCATACTCAGCATCGTCAAAAGTGGGGGGTCGACCCCCCTCCCGGTTCTCATGAGTGGGGGGTCGCGACCCCTGCGACCCCCCCCCCCCCGTCGGCGACGCCCCTGCTACAATCCTACTAGTAGTTATGGACGGGCTACAGCGGACCGGCCAGTGTAGTGGTCCGGCCGGCCGTTTGCCCGATACAGCCGTGTCCCCACTCACGCTGTCGGTGTGTGTCCGTGTTTGTCCCCACTCACGCTGTCGGTGTGTGTCCATGTGTGTCCCCACTCACGCTGTCGGTGTGTGTCCGTGTGTGTCCCCACTCACGCTGTCGGTGTGTGTCCGTGTTTGTCCCCACTCACGCTGTCGGTGTGTGTCCGTGTGTGTCCCCACTCACGCTGTCGGTGTGTGTCCGTGTGTGTCCCCACTCACGCTGTCGGTGTGTGTCCGTGTGTGTCCCCACTCACGCTGTCGGTGTGTGTCCGTGTGTGTCCCCACTCACGCTGTCGGTGTGTGTCCGTGTGTGTCCCCACTCACGCTGTCGGTGTGTGTCCGTGTGTGTCCCCACCCACGCTGTCGGTGTGTGTGTCCGTGTGTGTCCCCACTCACGCTGTCGGTGTGTGTCCGTGTGTGTCCCCACTCACGCTGTCGGTGTGTGTCCGTGTTTGTCCCCACTCACGCTGTCGGTGTGTGTCCGTGTGTGTCCCCACTCACGCTGTCGGTGTGTGTCCGTGTGTGTCCCCACTCACGCTGTCGGTGTGTGTCCGTGTGTGTCCCCACTCACGCTGTCGGTGTGTGTCCGTGTGTGTCCCCACTCACGCTGTCGGTGTGTGTCCGTGTGTGTCCCCACTCACGCTGTCGGTGTGTGTCCGTGTGTGTCCCCACCCACGCTGTCGGTGTGTGTGTCCGTGTGTGTCCCCACTCACGCTGTCGGTGTGTGTCCGTGTGTGTCCCCACTCACGCTGTCGGTGTGTGTGTCCGTGTTTGTCCCCACTCACGCTGTCGGTGTGTGTCCGTGTATGTCCCCACTCACGCTGTCGGTGTGTGTCCGTGTGTGTCCCCACCCACGCTGTCGGTGTGTGTGTCCGTGTGTGTCCCCACTCACGCTGTCGGTGTGTGTCCGTGTGTGTCCCCACTCACGCTGTCGGTGTGTGTCCGTGTGTGTCCCCACTCACGCTGTCGGTGTGTGTGTCCGTGTGTGTCCCCACTCACGCTGTCGGTGTGTGTCGGTGCGCGGCAGTAGCCGGGAGCTGGACGTGCTGCGCATGTCGGACCTCCAGTCAGCCGCCGACTCGGCGTTCCACCCGGACCGACTGCGCACTGGCGCCGACCAGGACGGGCAGCTGTCCGCCGACGAGTACGTCCAGATGGTCCGGGACCTCATCAAGATGGACAAAAACGTCTGCCTCTGTCGCAACTTCCACAACTTCAACAAGAAGGAGCTGGCGGCCCGGCTGTGAGTAGCGGGCGCTGCTGGCTGGCAGACTCTCCCGGCTCGAACCCTAGTCGAGCGTCAGCGGCACCTCTCGGTATTAGCCGACAGTCACACGCTGTGCCCCTGGTGTTGGAATTTTACACTTAGCAAACGAGCATCGGTTAACGAAACTGTTGGCATTGTAAACTGGGTACTACGAGGTTGATTTGTGATCTTGTTTGGTGACGGCGCTCTTCTGCACTGTGACATCTTCAGGAAACGGCGGGAGCCGGTGCACATCGACGCCTGGCCCGTCAACTTCTTCGACACAGAGGCGCCGTGCACCAGCGACGACGTGACGTCACAGTTCCTGCTGCAACTCTCCACTGTCCTCCTCATGGTCAGTGTATGTGCGTGCGCGTGCGCGTGTACGGCTCTCCAGTAAAACAGTGGTTGGTTTTGCTTTTTAACCCTCGCCCGTATAGGGGGGGGGGGTCGAATGGACCCCCCCATGGTTTTTCGCAAATAACTCGCGTAAAAAGCGGCCGATCGCGACGAAACTTTCAGTACCCTCGCGTTCATCAATTTTACACCAACCCTGAAAATTTCATGACCCTGACCCGAATGATCTTTGACCTGTGACCTACTTTTCGAGACCATGTTTGGCCGGAATCGCGATTCGGCGTATGTCGGCTCGCATTAGCCGCGCGTTTGCAGTCTTTTCGTGGTTTCAAGCGTTCAAACATGTGATATGATGTTGCCCCCATGCATAAGGGTGGGTGTCAAGGTCACCTGAAGGTCAGGTCAGGTCATTGACCTTTGATGACCTCGGTTCACTTTTTCGAGTTTTACATGTTACTAGACCAGTTTTTGGAGCTGAATTCGAATTTAGCAACCATACTAGAGGTACAGGTTTACGCGATAACTGTATGTTTTGATTTATATTATGTTACGGGTGCATTAGTTTGGGTGACTGACTTGTATTTTTAGCTGTATTATTTGGGTGGATTTGGGTAGCTGTTTTTAATTGAACTGTAAGGGATGGTGAAAGTTGCGGGGTGTTCCAGTGTTTTGTATGTTGGGCCCTTTTTGAACTCAACCCTACCCCTACCCTACCTCTACCCTACCCCTACCCTACCCTATCCTACCCTACCCCCTACCTACCCTACCCTACCCTACTACCCTACCCTACCCTACCCTATCCTACCCTACCCTACCTAACTCTACCCTACCTAACTCTACCCTACACTACCCTACCCTGCCCTACCATACCCTACCCTACTACCCTACCCTACCCTACCCTACCCTGCCCTACCATACCCTACCCTACTACCTACCCTACCCTACCCTACCCTAGTCCCTACCCTACCCTACCCTACCCTAGTCCCTACCCTACCCTACCCTACCCTAGTCCCTACCCTACCCTACCCTTACACTACCCTGCCCTAACCTCACCCTACCCTACCCTACCCTACCCTACACTACCCTAACCTACCCTACCCTACCCCTACCCCTACACTACCCTACCCTACACTACACTACACTACCCTACCCTACCCCCTACCCTACCCTACCCTACCCTTACACTACCCTACCCTACCCTACCCTACCCTACCCCTACCCTACCCAACACTACCCTACCCTACCCTACCCTACCCTACCCTACACTACACTACCCTACACTACCACCGACAGTCCAACTTTCAGCTAAATCGGCCCAGAAACGGCTGAGATATTGCAAAATCAAATTAATTTGTATTTACTGGCGAATCTCCTTGGCGAGCGGTGCCTTGTGTCGGCCTTCGTTTTCAAAGGTCAATGACCTGCCGGCTCTGATTATTTCCACTCAGTTTGGCAAGCGAACAACTGAGCCTAAAGCACGTGCCTTCTGCTCGGCACCGGTCGCGGCCGCACCACGTGCACACCGCTGAACCCACACCCTCGAAAATTTAATACGACAATTGAGTGCACGCGTCCGACTTACAGCGAAAATTTCACCCCCGTAGCCCTTACCGTTCCCGAGCAATAGCCTGTTGCCGATTCTAGTGTAAACCCTATGGCACACCACGTGAGCACGCGCCACGGGCGCACCCCTGGCCGCATCGTGCCCAAAATTTAATACGACCTGTTGAATGACGTGACCCACGAGCCGTGAAAATTTCACCCCCCTGCGTCAATCGACGGCTTTGCAATGAGCGTTTTTGGGCGTAACCCCGACGGCGGACTTTTTAGGATTTATAATATAGACTAGAGGTACAGGTTTACGCGATAACTGTATGTTTTGATATGTATGATTAACGGGTGCATTAGTTGGGTGTAGAAACTTGCATTTTTATTGGTATTATTTGTGAAGAACTGGGTAACTGCTTTTAATTGAACTGTAAAGTATGATGGTGATGCATGCGAGTTGTTCGAGCCCTTTGTAAGTTAGGATGTTACTCTATTCAACCCTACCCTACCCTACCCTACCCTACCCTACCCTACCCTACCCTACCCTACCCTACCCTACCCTACCCTACCCCTACACTACCATACCCTACCCTACCCTACCCCTACCCTACCCTACCCTACCCTACCTTACCCTATCCTACCCTACCCCTACCCCTACCCCTACACTACCCTAACCTACCCTACCCTACCCTACCCCTACACTACCCTACCCTACCCCTACCTACCCTACCCTACCTTACCCTACCCTACCTTACCCTACCCTACCCTACCCTACCCTACCCTACCCTACCCTACCCATACACTACCCTACCCTACCCCTACACTACCCTGCCCTACCCCTACACTACCCTACCATTCCCTACCATACCCTACTCTACCCTACCCTACCCCTACCCCTATACTACCCTACCCTACCCTACCCTACCACACTACCCTACCCTACCCTACCCCTACCCTGCCCTACCCTACCCTACCCTACCCTACCCTTACACTATCCTACCCTACCCTACCATATCCTTACCCTACCCTAACCCTACCCCTACACTGCCCTACCCTACCCTACCCCACCCTACCCTACCCCTACACTACCCTACCCTACCCTACCCTACCCTACCCTACCCTACCCCTACACTACCCTACCCTTCCCTACCCTACCCCTACCCCTACCCTACCCTACCCTACCCTACCCTACCATATACTACCACCGACAGTCCAAGTTTCAGCTAAATCGGCCCAGAAACGGCTGAGATATTGCAAAAACAAATTAATTGTATTTACTGGCGAATCCCCCTGGCGAGCGGTGCCCTGTGTCGGCCTTCGTTGTCAAAGGTCAACGACCTGCCGGCTCTGATGCTTTTCACTCAGTTTTTTAAGCGAACAACTGAGCCTAAAGCTCGTGCCCTCTGCTCGGCGCCGGTCGCGATTCTAATGCTAACCCTATGGCGCACATGAGCACGCGCCACGGGTGCACCCCTGGCCGCATCGTGCCCAAAATTTAATACGACCTGTTGAATTACGTGACCCACGAGTCCTGAAAATTTCACCCTCGTGCGTCAATCGACGGCGCCGCAATAGGCGTTTTTGGGAGTAACACCGACTGCGTAACCCCGACGGCGGCGTGGGCGGCGGCGGCGGACTTTTTAAGATTTATAATAGTAGATGAATATTTACGAAGTAGTTTTGGTGCCTTCGTAACATGTTACGAAGCTGTTAGAGGCGGTTGCCACCTACTACGAATACCCTTACTGGTTGACCTGACCTGACCTGACCCGACCTGGCCTAAATGCATGAAGACATCATCTGTGATCAAAACTAACATGATATTCGTGATCAGCACCCCGAAAAACCCCATAGCAGCTACACTTTACGATGTTCTAACAGGTCCCGATTTTCCCGACTTTTGGGTCATTGACCTGACCTGCAAGGTCAACCAATGACCTAGGACCTTAAAATTGGGTATCATCGGCTTCCTCTCGTCACGGGCAACACGCTCGTTTTTCCGCGAAGCTCTAGCTAGATCAGGGGCGAAACGGCAAGGGGGGTCCAAAGGACCCCCCTTATGCGTACGCGGCTGGAAAAACACCAATACGGGCGAGGGTTAAGTTATATCTGGTCTTATATCAAGTGCAAATGCATAAGTATTAACCCGATTTGTGCGTATGCACATTTGCCACGACACTGTGAAATTGCATCGTCGTAAGCCAAATACTTTCTGAGATATTTAGCAAAAACCTCATTTTCTGCCGTTTGGGGCATTCTGGCCGCAGTCTTCCTGGGATCGCCTATGACATCCGTGGTGCCACCTAGTGAGAGGGACGCGGTAACACAGAATCATGAATGAATCGAGCGCGTAGTAAACGGAGCATGAAGGGGAGCACAGAACGGGATAGTGGATAGTGCGTATAGCGGAACAGATGTATTACCTTCACAAACTGTGATATAATATTCGTGATTATGCTAGGACTTACAAAAAGGGAAAGGACACTAGGCCAAGAGAAGGGACGGGTGCCGTCCCGGGGGGATGGTCTTTATCTCGATTTTTTTTTAAACGCGCTGCCGATAGCGAGATAAAAGTTGGCACTCCCGACCTTGGGTCGATAGATAGGATAGGATAGGTTAGATTAGGTCGGATCTTATGACACAAAGCCCTATTTTCAGGCCAGACCAGGTCACTGACCGACATAAGTTAGACTTTGCAAGGTCTTAAAATGCCGCAGCTTCGCAAGCCTCATATGTTGCAGGCACTTTAGAAAATCAGTCATTTGTAAAAAAAGACGGCTGTTTGAAAAATGACTGAACGCAACCAGGCTTTTTTCAAAATGGCTAGCCATTTTACAAAATGACTAGGCATTTTGCAAAATGCCTGACCAGCATGGAACGTAGATCCCACTACAGATACTACATATGGCCAACAGTTTTTGGACGTCTTCCTATACCCTATAGGTAGGTACGTGTTCAGCCTGTAGCTGATCGATTTGAAGCTCTGTGATGACGACAATGCTGAGTAACGACCAGGTTGAGTTGCAGACTCGGCTGTAGCATAAAGCATTGTTTAGTTAACGCTGTAAAAACTCCCAAGTACATCAACGCCGTTCATGTTCTGCCTGAAACTAGACTTAACAAAACCAGCCGGAGACCGGCCCTAGTCAATAGGCAGGCCCGGTTGATGTACAATTACATTTAAACGAATGAGTGTAGTCTTTGTTTGACTGTGCCATTACGGACAGAACTGCATTATGTATTTGGACACTAAAAACACGTTCGAATTTAATTATAATTTCCCACTCCTTCTCTCTCACCCTCACATTTTAAGAAACATCGTCGCTGTCAGTTCTATCCTTTTGGCTGTCAAAGCAGATCAAATCGCCTTGCGCCCGAGAGTTCATCTCCTCAGATATGATGGGCTTTACCACCACATTCTTCCGTGGGCGGTTGCGCTTTTCATCGCAGATCAAGCACGTTGACAGGTACAGGTCTACCAGCTTCTTGGAGATGTTGTGGTACGTTTTACGTAGCTCGAAGATCACTTTATCCCTGCCAGCATGTCCCAATGTTTAGTGGCAGTTTTGTATCACATTGAAAAGTTCTTCCACGGGCACGACACGCTTGCCACCGTCTTTTCTGGCTAATTCCAGGTGTCCCGCGTAGTTGGTCAGCGTCAGGGTCCTGATCCACCGGTAGTGTTTACCCTCACGAGGCTGTTCGCTTCCCTGACTGTAGGTTGATAAAAAGTCTACTATTTCTGTCCGTTCCTGGTTCGTTATGAATTGATGGTTTTTGCCAGCACTTGAGTCTATGATCTCCGCCACCTTACGGTCGAATTCTGGACGCGACATAATGCCGGTCCACGAGGCACTCGCGACACGCATGCGGACGCTCACTCACAGCCCACGGATCAACAAAGAAGCCCAGTGTGGACCACCCCTCCCCTCCTCAGTTGACTGGACAGCGCTCATTGGCTCTAAGGAACTTCAACAAGTCTACCCTAGGCCTAGTCCACGCAATTGTTTACAGTATTATTGTTTAGGTTTTCTTCCCAACTTTTCTTTGGAATAAAAAAGCTCTCTGATCACAATGAATATTAAAGCAATAATTAACAAAACACGATTAATTTTGATCTGTGGCAACAGCTGTGAGTACCTACTTGCATGGTCCCAGTTAAAAATATGAAGCTTCACATCGGGAGAATCATCAGGTCGCTTGGCGTAGGACGAGAGCGTTGGTTTCAGAATACACTAACGCCTAAGTGTGTGGGATCGAATCCTCGCGACCTCTAATGGTTTTACAGATACAGGCCGGCATAGGGCCAGTCGTTTGTTGACGCTCCAGATCGATCATTTTAAATCCAGCAGCGTCGCTGACGTGGGGGTTGGAAATGTCGCGGGCCTGCACTTCTCAAAATAAAGGTAGGTATGGACTTCCCACTGCTGGACTCCTCTGGTCATAATGCTGGACTCCTCGGTCCACCTACACGCTGACGCTACCAAAACGTATATAATTAGGTACTCCGGCTGATGTGGCTCTTGGGTCGTGCAGCAGGAGTCGGAGCACAGCAGACCTGAAAAGTCACGCCGCATTAACTATTTCGACCCCGCAAGTAAACTTCGCTTAATGTGCGCGTGCGCAGCGCCTGGGTGAAATTGCCGACCGCCCCTGTTTTCTTTTTATTATTTACTTTAAGAAAACATCCCACCTTTATGATAGGAAACTAAACTGAGGAAACAGTTTTGTAGCTGAGGTCAAGAAAAAAAAAAACGTTAAAAAAAATCCTTATTAACATGCACCCTGGAGAGGGGTCTGTGAGCTACGCGCCCTGGAAGGTGGGTTGATTCTGCCCCCCCCCCCCCCTCCCCTGCTATCTCGGTACAAACGGCGGCGCGCAGCTCCCCCGTTTGTGAGTTATCCGCGAAAGCTAGCCCCTAGCCTGCTAGAGCTAGCCCAACAGGGGCAATATTTGATACCCCGGTGCTCCGCTTTCGGCTGGGGGACCCGGCGTTGCGCGAACCAGTTATTTTTCCGTGTAGGTAGGTTCGATGCGTTCCTAATGAATGGGCATCACTAAAGAGTACCATTATGTCGACCAGGCCGCGGACACTGATAAATCAGGCTCTGCTTCAAAATGCTCGGATCTGTTTTAAGTGAAACAAGTCACGACAACTTATGAGAGCAATAAAACCAGGTTTGACCAACTGTTTTTTTTTTTCCTCTGGTGACAATGCTCGTGCACTAATTCATCTGCTCTGGTCTTGCACTAATGGAGCATTCACTGCATTTAATAAAGGGATGAGAAGGGTTAGGCCCGGTTACCTGCAGCAGGTGGTCGCGATGGGCCTTCTGCGCGGACCAGGCTGGTCTCCGACAAAGGTGCCGGTACGGGACGCTCCGTGTTCCTGTCAGGATAATCATGACTGGATCCTGGCTGGACCAGGACTGGCTCGGATGATGTGCCGGGCTCGGACTGAGGACAGCACGGCAAGGGGTTGCATGATCAGGATTTCAGATTGTTTCCAATTAACAAATTGAAACTAGAACGCGTACGAAGGCACAACAAACCAACCGATTTTCTGAAAGGCGCAGGGCAGGTGGGCGAAAACGAGGCAATGCCAGTCGTCCGCCGATCCCCAATCCATGTGCCGCGTACATTAGGCATAAACAGAGTCGAAAACTTATGATTACATTAACCCTCGCCCGCATTGGTGTTTTTCCAACCGCGAACGTATAAGGGGGGGTCCGTTGGACCCCCCCCCCCTTGCCGTTTTGCCCCTGATCGAGCTAGAGCTTCGCGGAAAGAAACGAGCGTGTTGCCCGTGACGAGAGGAAGCCGATGATACCCAATTTTAATGTCCTAGGTCATTGGTTGACCTTGCAGGTCAGGTCAATGACCCAAAAGTCGGGAAAATAGGAACTGTTAAAACGTCGTAAAGTGCGGCTGCTATGGTTTTTTCGGGGTGCTGATCAGTGATCACGAATATCATGTTAGTTTTGATCACAGATGATGTCTTCATGCATTTAGTCCAGGTCGGGTCAGGTCAGGTCAGGTTAACCGGTAGGGGTCGTGACGGGTATTCGTAGTACCTACCTGTCATCCGCCTCTGACAGCTTCGTAACATGTTACGAAGGCACCAAAACTACTTCGTAAATGTTTAAATGGTTGCTAAATTCAAATTCAGCTAAAAAAACTGGCCTAGAAACATGTAAAACACGAAAAAGTGAGCCGAGGTCATCAAAGTTCAATGACCTGACCTGACCTTCAGGTGACCTTGACACCCACCCTAATGCATGGGGCCAACATCATATGACATGTTTGAACGCTTGAAACTACGAAAGACTGCAAACGCGAGGCCAATGCGAGCCGACATACGCCGAATCGCGATTCCGGCCAAACATGGTCTCAAAAAGTAGGTCACAGGTCAAAGGTCATTTGGGTCAGGGTCATGAAATTTTCAGGGTAGGTGTATAATTGATTAACGCTTGAGTACCTGCTGAAAGTATCGTCGCGATCAGCCGCTTTTTACGCGAGTTATTCGCGATAAACCAAAGGGGGGGGGGTCCGTTCGACCCCCCTCCCCCCTATAGGGCGAGGGTAAAATATTTAGTTTAGTGGGCTCGAGTCCAGTGGGTTCGTTCAATTTCGGCTTGAGCTCCCTTTACCCGCGACCCGCTGGGGCTCCTAGATTTCTTCGCTATGTTGGGGGTCTTCAAACGCCCTCCTCTCCAGCACAGCGAACGTGTTAACTTGACGAGAATGGGCGAGTTGGTTTCCGACCTTCCGTGTCCTCCGTTACCTTCAAAAAGAAAAGAAAAAAACGGTGTCCCACGAATGCCAGGGGCTCGATTTCGAACGTCCCACAATATAGGTAGGTACCCTGGCTCAAACGCGGCTCGTTAAACACTCACCATCTCTGGTTCAGTGCGTCGCTTCTTGAAGAAGGACGTCAAAGTTTGCTGTTTTCTCATGGTCCGGGCTACAGGTAGCAATAAATAATACACCAGCGCATAAGCATTGCACCTCTGCACCACACGGCCAGCGAGCTCAGTATATTGTAGGTATTTATGCACGGCAATCGTTTGTTTGTGTGAGCGCAGTAAAAATAGGTATCAGGAACTATTTTTCGTCAAGAACATTTTGATCCCACCTGTTGCGTCATCTATGGGGAATTTGACGAATCTCTAATACAGGAATTACTATGATGAGGTCTCTGGTGGTCGTCGATTTCAAACTGGTTTCGAACTTAAACAATGGCAATGAATGGACCCCCATTAGGCATTTGACTCCAGAAACGCACCGATCTCAAATATGCAGCTTAAAAACAGGGCAACGTTGGTCTTTGGTCAACGCTGGCACTGACATCTTCCGACTTTTCTTGCTTGAAAAGTGGGGGGGGGGGGGGGCCACCAACCATTAGTGCCCCCCCCCCCCCCCCCACCATGAAAAGTGGGGGGCCACTGCCCCCCCGTCCCCCCCGTTCCTACACCTATGCAGAGGGTAGGGAGACACAACACTTAACGCTGTATCTGACCTCCGACCTTTCCTCGTGCCCTGGCATGGTGTGTCAGAAGTGGAAATGGCCGATGCGCCGTCTGGCAACCCGGTAGCCCGCCGCCATAGGGAAATCCATGCTTTTTGTCGCTTTTTCGCTCCTTATGAGTCACTTGATATAATAACAGCTTAACTAGGAACGAGACGGATCACTTGGACGTATTGGGGAGCCGAAATTGTTGTTTTGAAGGCAATACCTGGGAACCCCTATCCGCCCAATGCGAGTCTTTAAGAGTCTACATGCTCAAATTAACGTTGAGCGCGGCCGTTTTCGATCGGTTTTCCGCGACCTTCAGGCGAAATCGCCTTATTTATTCAACCAGGGTGGACTAATTCGCTTAACCCTCGCCGGACCTATTGGTTTTCTACATACGCGCCGGCCGAGGGGGGGCGGGTACGACCCCCCTCGCCGTTTCGCCCCTGGTGGAGCTAGCGCGTCGCGGAAAAAAACGAGCGTGTGCGCCGTTACGAGATGCAGAGATTGGTACCCGATTTTAAGGTCCTAGGTCAACCGGTGACCTCTGAGGTCAGGTCAAGTGACCTAAGGTACGGTTCAGTTTTTGGTGAATAACTTCGCAAAAAAACGGCCACAGAGCCGCGATTTTGGCAGCATCGTATTCGCCTCGCTCAGGCGCGTCGAATGATATACTTTTTGTTCGGGTCAGGTCAACTTGGGGTGTTGACCTCAGGTCAAGGTCAGGTCAGCACCCCCAGTCACGAAGTTGGTCGAAAGAGGTCATGTCGCATATCATTCGATTCGGCAGGTCTTCATGAGTTCATTGGTGGCTTTTTTCGACTCGCTAGCTCAATTTGATCGGGAGTTATTGACGAAAAACTAATATGACCTTGATGACGTCATAAATGACGTCACGCAAGGTCAACATTTCAAAAGTGACGCATCTAACCTTGCAAGGAGTGCATCAAATCACGATTCTGTGTGCTTGAGATAGTTGGAGATCGTTCCCGGCGCCAGAATAGCAGTTTTCATTTTTCCCCATGTTGAGGTCACGAAAATGACCTGACCTCATATGACCTTTAGGAAAAATCCGAGATATATAAGTTGTGGCACTCATAATGGATACTAGATCCTGCAAGTTTCATTTCCCTGTGACATCTCCTCTGGCAGTTAGGGCGTTGCGAAGTTGCGACATCTGAAGACCGTGCAGAGGTTCACTTATGACGTCATAGGTCAGTGACCTGACCTGACCCAAAAATGCGGTTGGTGTCAAAAGATGCGGCTTGGATCAAAGGTCAGGTATGCCAAGTTTCAGCTCTCTATCGCCAGCATGTTCGGAGCTATCGCGAAAAAAAAAACTATGGGGGGGCGGCACCCGCCCCCCCCCCCCTCGGCCGGCGAGGGTTAACCCTATTCAGGGCGGGCTCTGAAAGGTTCGACTCTGGGCGGAGGGGGCCTTTTCGGCCCCCCTTCAGATCTCAAAAACTACACATCGCAGCGACAAACGGCAAACGGCGTTTGATAGGTCGTTTAAAGACCTACAACTTTTACATAAAACATTTTCAGGTCAGGTCAATATTGAGGTCACCAGAGGTCATCAACGATAAAATGTTTTGAAATTAGTTACCTATATAACTTTTAAACTAAGAAATATGGAGACATAAAATTAATACATTTTTGTTGCTCTCGTCGAGACAATGCGAAATAAGTATGTGATGACCTTCACAGGTCAATTTAAAATTTGACCCAAGGTCAAGGTCAGGTCATTCATCAATGAGGTTGTGGGGTATGGTCATGCTGCATACCAAACGACGCGCCTTGACCAGGCGAGCAGTTTGGTACCACTTACAAGTCTTTAGCACCATCATGTCGTGATTTATTGACAGAAAAACGATTTATGACGTCACCTGACCTCAGATGACCTTTCCCGGTGCCCCTGTCAATAAGCGGCACCAGAGGATCATCACCGATGAGATAATCTTCCATAATACTGAAAGAATTGGGTGGTTTCGACTCGTTTACACGAAGCAGGAGGCGTTTCAATATTTTCCCATAGGCTTGCAATGTAAAGGTCACGAGTCTGGCCTGACCTCAGGTCACAGATATAAAAATTATGAGATATAAAAATTGCACATACGGGTACCTTACCTAAAACCTGAAGAGAAGAAATTGATCCGTCAAAAACTCTAGCTCTGGCGTGATTGCAAACTTTTCTGAGGTGGGGTCACCAAACCGCCTCTGGTGACCTGACCTGACCTGACCCGGCAACTTTTTTTGTCAAAATGTGCGCAATGAATGTTTAGGAAAAGTCACCGAGTATGAGCTTTCAGTCTTGCGGCGTTTGGCAATGGCACAAGAAAAACCTGAGGGGGGCCTTAAAGGTAGTGTGCCACCTTTGAAAGATTCTCCATTTTATTTTTCCTAGGATAAGAAGCTTCTGTTTTTACCTAATATCGCAAAAAAAAATCAAAAATGGGCCTGAAATAGTGCCTTTTTCGCCAAAAGTTTATCGGTTTTTCGATATGTATAACAACTGTAGTGGGCTCACCTGCGAACAGGCGTCGGCAACAATCGCGAATGCGGCGCACATGTGACAATAAGCAAAGGTCATTATAGAGTTACGACGTACGGGAATGAGTTATCAGCTGTCTAATCGTAGACAACACAATGTCGAGCCTTAAACTGTAAGCCTGTATTGGTATTGTTTCTTTTATTTGGCTGACGAACATTATTTATGGTTTGAAATATGATTTTATGTAAAATAATTGATAGGAAAAAGCCGTCTCTTAAGTTATGACCCCAATTCACCACACGCAAGTGGCAGAAATGACAATGATCAGCTGACGCATTTTTCTTGGCCGAAGTCAGAGCGCGCGGCCCGCACGGTTCGTCGGAAGGTCATCTCAGGCTCAAAAGAAACGGTATATACCATTCGAAAGCTGACGGTGAGCTGAATCCAAAAATGTATTTTTTATCAAAATCGATCGATGGCCTTTTTTGAAAATTGCGTTTTTCTAAAAACTTAATAACCTTTTATTCAACGGGCTGTCCCGGACATTCTTGAAAACATACACATGTATTTTTGAGTTGCAGTGAAAGCTGAACGCCAGAAGAACGATATTTAGCGAAGCAATATTTCCAAACATTAATGTGCGTCTCCCACAGCCGACAATAAGGCGCAATCACACATCTCAGTGTCACGATGGACCAAAGTCAGCCACACAGAAGCGTGAAATGACCCTTATCGACTCGCAGACCCGGCGCTCTCGGCCCGTCTGACCGGCCACGGAAGGAACGTTCGGCTCTCGTTCTACTAAACAAATGTAATATTTGCCACTTTAACTGTCCACATCGCTATTAAAGTTACTCAGGATACCTGGGAAGAAAATTCATTGTTCTGCTTGATTTACAACATGCTTTAATTTACATTTTTCTTATACATGTTTTGTTCCATCCAGCTGCGATCAGTGCCCGCGCAGGGGAAGTGAGCGGGGTTTCACTGTCAGAGGCTGTACTGGTGACAGCTGCTCGGCCGTGCGACCGGTCAAAGGTTACCCTGCCCCGCCGGGCGCTACCCCCACTCCACCCGAGCTGAGGCCGGTGCAGCCTCTGACATTTCAGCGCGGCCAATTTTCCTTATATGGGCATGATACCAAGCTCAATTGAGCAAAGTAGACATGAACAGATGCAAATTAATGCATGATGTGAAGATGACAGAACAATGAATTTTCTTCACAGGTATCCTGAATAGCTTTAATAGCGATGTGGACAGTTAAACTGACAAATTTGACATTTGTTTAGTAGAACGAGAGCCGAACGTTCTTTCCGTGGCCGGTCAGGCGGGCCGAGAGCGCCGGGTCTGCGAGTCGATAAAGGTCATTTCATGCTTCTGTGTGGCTGACTTTGGTCCATCGTGACACTGAGCTGTGTGATTGCGCCTTATTTTCGGCTGTGGGAGACGCATATTAATGTTTGGAAATATTGCTTCGTTAAATATTGTTCTTCTGGCGTTCAGCTTTCACTGGAACTCAAAAATACATGTTTATGTTTTCAAGAATGTCCGGGACAGCCCGTTGAATAAAAGATTATTAAGTTTTTAGAAAAACGCAATTTTCAAAAAAGGCCATCGATCAATTTTGATAAAAAATACGTTTTTGGATTCAGCTCACCGTCAGCTTTCGAATGGTATATATCATTTCTTTTGAGCCTGAGATGACCTTCCGACGAACCGTGCCCGACGCACCACCACCGCACCACAAAGTATGAGCAGAAGCCGCGCCCAAAGCCAGGGCCCCGGTAACGTGAGGTAGCCGAGTCGGGGCAGCGTGCGCTGACCCAAGCCGGGGCCGCAGCTTTGGGCGCGGTCTACCGCATCCCCGCGGGCAGCCCCGGGCTATCACATGACACCGGGAGGACGCGCGGCCCCGGCTTGGGTCAGCGCACGCTGCCCCGACTCGGCTACCTCACGTTACCGGGGCCCTGGCTTTGGGCGCGGTCTACCGCACCACCTAACAGGCGTGTTCGAAACCGCAGGAGATGATGATGAACGGGTTTATCGAAACTTGGTTGGATGAGCATATCGGTAATAGCGATTTCAGTGTGTGCATTTATTGTTCATAGTGGTGTGAAATGTGGTTGGGGTACGACCGACAACCCGTCGGGGCGAATTTCGCACTGGGGTACTCAAATTTTGAAGAATTTAAGACGTTTCCATGAGTTTTGAAGGTATGGATAAGTTCTAAAAATCCGGTTCTCCTTATCTGGGCCATTAACTCCATACGGTCCAGGAAAGCTGGCACACTACCTTTAAAGGACCCCCCCCCCCCCCGCCCGGAATAGGGTTAAAGGTAGTGTGCCAGCTTTCCTGGACCATATGGAGTCAATAACCCGGATAAGGAGAACCGGATTTTTAGAACTTATCCATACTTTGAAAACTCATGGAAACGTCTTAAATTCTTCAAATTTTGAGTACCCCAGTGCGAAATTCGCCCCGACGGGTTGTCGGTCGTACTCCAACCACATTTCACACCACTATGAACAACAAATGCACACTTTGAAATCGCTATTACCGATAGGCTCATCCAATCAAGTTTCGATAAACTCGTTCATCATCATCTCCTGCGCCCTGCGGTTTCGAACACGCCTGTTGGGTGGCTTCTGCTCATACTTTGTGGTGCGATGGTGGTGCGTCGGGCCGCGCGCTCTGACTTCGGCCAAGAAAAATGCGTCAGCTGATCATTGTCATTTCTGCCACTTTTGTGTCGTGAGATGGGGTCATAACTTAAGAGACGGCTGTTTCATATCAAATATATTTTACATTAACTCATATTTCAAACCATAAATTAATGTTCGACAGCCAAATTAAAGAAACAATACCAATACAGGCTTACAGTTTAAGTTCGACATTGTGTTGTCTACGATTGGTCAGCTGATAACTCATTGCCGTACGTCGTAACTCTGTAATGACCTTTGCTTATTGTCACATGTGCGCCGCATTCACGATTGTTGCCGACGCCTGTTTGCAGGTCAGCCCACTACAGTTGTTATACATATCGAAAAACCGATAAACTTTTAGGCAAAAAAGAGCACTACTCCAGGCCCATTTTTTATTTTTTGCGATATTAGGTGAAAACAGAAGCTTCTTGTCCTAGGAAAAATAAAATGGGAAATCATTGGAAGGTGGCACACTCCCTTTAACTAGGAACAAGGCGTTGAAGAGAATTATTCAAGGAATAGAGCTGTGCAAAAATATGTTTTGTATTGTTACAACTGTATCCGCCCTCAAACGATAAATATTGGTACTAGAGATGCCACTTTTGAACCCGCGAACCCGCTTTCTGCGGGTTTTCAAAACCCGCAGGGTTTTTGGCGGGTTCGAGAAGCAAAACTTGTCGTGTGGCGGGTATTTGGCGGTCAGACTTAAAAACCTATAAATTTATTTTTTTAGATGCAGAACACAATGTCAAGTGCATTTGCTCAGGTTAACAATACAATATTCATCAAAACAACTTTTAAAACAGAACCAAATATAAAAATATATCAAGGTAGCACATTTCAAATGCAAAACTGAAAACAACCAGCAATAGCATCCACAGTCTAGCAATGACCAAACCAGGGTTCAAGCAACAAACTACAAAGCATAAGTAAATGCTGATGAAAGCATTCCATAAAACATAAAAGAACCTGAAAGCAAACTTATAGGAAGCTGAACTGAAGTCTATGTGCAGTGTGCACTAGATATACATTATGGAAGAACCCAGACTTAAATGAGATGTTGAAAATCAGAGCAAATGCCACATGTTACTTTATTTGCGTCTGGTCGGCATAAAAAAGAGCTATCAGCTAAACAAAATTTGATGCAATGCAAATTCATTAATTACCCATCCTACTCTATGTTCTGTCCCACCCTATATTACGAAAATAACACCAATTACCCTTACAAAAAAATCAAAATATTGACTGGCATGCGGCCCAAACATAACGCAATACAAAACTGGCGCACTTCCGACATTCTGACAAGGATTGGCATTTGACTGCGTCAATTTTGGTCTCTGAGGCGAAGGAAAGCTGACAATTGATGACGCAATAATAATTTTACAATCAATTTTTCTGTTCTGGTTTTTGAATACCTCAAAATAGCAGTTATCCATGTTACAAAACCACGTAGCTGGTCGCATTTATTTCTTTTGTCTTTTTACTTGTCATTTGTATGCCGAGAGATGACCAGCCGGAGAGCATTACCAAGACCATCTTTAAAATTATTACATTTAATTTAGTATTTACTGTCTCTTTATTTTTTAACAGGTGATTAACTCTGAATTGTAAAACTTAAGCTGTTGTGTAAAATAACTTTATCAGAATGGCACATGAATATGCATTATACAACGGCGTTTTCGCAACAAGTTCGCACTAACTACGGCTGCAATAATTTAGTCGCTGTAACATTCCTTGTTGTTGATCAGCTGTTGGTGACGCTTCTGACGCATGTTTCCAGAAACGCGTGGTTCATTGGTGGCTAGTTGGTTTTTGCTGGGATTTTGCATGATTTGTTTTATGTGTAGATCGACTGGATACTCATTATTCAACGTGTCACTATTCATTTTTAACTGGAAATCGCATATCTTTTTGTATCAACATTCATTTTGATAACAATATCATTCTAGAAGGCAGAAGCCTAATATTGAGAGGGAGCTAGAGTGAAATTTTGATCCTCAGCCAATGCTGAAGGGTAAGGTGAGAGAAAGATTTTACTAACTCTTTTCAGAAAGGAATTTCAAATGTATTGATGCATTATTCATTTTCCACTATCCAGTGTGCACTTCCTGAGGACTTAGCATAGAAATTTCAAGTCCTTACTATTTGTTTGGCTGCCTTTTTCTGCACAGCAATGAAGCAAGTAAGGTTTATATAGCTCTAGCGTTGACCCAGCTGTATTTTTTCTTGCAAAAGCATGTTTTTTAAAATTGCGTTTTTTTTTTGCGGGTTCGGCTCAGCCAAAATCAGCTTGCGGGTAGTTGTGGTTGGGCAAGGGGTAGTTGCGGGGCGGGGCGGGTAATGAAATTGCAAATTTGTGGCATCTCTAATTGGTACCTTACCTTACCTTACCTTACTGTTGGCGGGACTTTGGGAGGCCAGAGGCCTATTGGACCCGTTCTCATCGAGCTCTTTGGATCTCGGTTATTGCTCAAGCTTAGGTGGGAATGTCATAGGTATGATCGGACCAGTGATCATCAAGCCGGTTCTTGAACTCGTTTGCCGATGTCGCCATCACGACGTGGGAAGGCATGGAGTTCCAGTCGTCAAGCGCCCGGACGCTCCAGTGGTGTCTCCGAACTCTTGTCTGTGCTGTCGGGTTTGCTAGCTTCATAGAGTGACCCCTCGTGCATGCAGAGGGAGCCGGCTGGAAGAAGTCGTCCTTTGCCATGTTGAGGTGTCCGTTCATCAGCATGTACACCATGATGACGTCCCCTCTGCGTCGACTGTAGAGGAGGGATGGAAGTTTGAGCTTGCTGAGGCGCTCCTGATACGGAAGGTGACTGATCTCCGCGACCAGACGGGTAGCTCGGCGCTACACTCGCTCCACAAGAAGCTGGTCTTCCTTGTTGAACGGTCCCCAGATGATGTTTCCATACTCCAGGTGGGGGCACATCAACGTCTTGAAAAGAAGGGGCAATGTCGTGAGTCCAGCAGCTCGAAAGAACGCCTGATGATCCCGAGGATCTGGTTAGCCTTCTCGATGGCCGTAGCAGCTTGCTTCCGAAATTTCAACTGCTCATCGACGATGACTCCGAGATCCTTCTCCTCAACAACTTGCGCGACAGGAGCTCCGAGCAGAGAATATTCGTGTCTGGGATTGCCAGCCCCCAGATGCAGGACCTTACATTTCTTCTGGTTGAATGGCAACAGCCAGGTCTTGGACCAGTGTTCGAGGGATTCCAGGTCCAACTGCATCTGGATGCGGCCCTGAATTCCTTCAAGCCAAGGACTCGCGTACAATTTCGCGTCGTCCGCGAAGAGCTTGATGTGGCATTTGACACATTCTGGGAGGTCGTTTACAAAGACAACGAAGAGCGTCGGGCCCAGGACCGAACCTTGTGGGATGCCGCTCCTTACTGAAACAGGAGCAGACCTGGCACCGTTCACAACTACCTGCTGAGTGTGTCCAGTGAGGAAGGCTTTGATCCAGTTCAACAGATTCCCACGAACCCCAAGGCAGTGCAGCTTCTGAAGTAGGCGCTGGTGGGGGCGGAGTGGAACGCCTTTCGGAAGTCGAGGTAGGCGACGTCAACTGACTCCTTGTTTTCAATCATCCGTGTCCAGTCCTCCAGGGATGCGAGCAGTTGGGTGGCACATGATCTTCTTGGGAGAAAACCATGCTGAGCATCATTCAGCTGTCCCGTTTCAGTCAGATGCTGAACAAGGCTGTCCCGGACTATTCCCTCCAGTACCTTTGACAAGACTGATGTCAAGCTAATTAGCCGGTAGTTGGCGGACTCCTGCCTGCTGCTGCTCTTGAAAATAGGGACTACAGAGCCCTTCTTCCACTCGCATGGAAGCTTGCCGCTCTCCAGCGATTTCTTAAACAGCGAACAGATGGGAACGCGCAATGGGATGGCCAGCTCACGAAGGACCCTCGAGGGGATCTCGTAGGGGCCTGGGGAAGTTGAAGTCTTGAGATTGAGGAGCTTCCGCTCAACCATGCAGGGAGTCACCTCGACTCTCTCGAGGAGAGGACCCTCCCACCGGGATGCTAGCCCAGGAACATCCGAGCAGTCTTCACTCGTGAACACACTGGAAAAAGTCTCAGAGACGAGAGCACGGTGGCTTTCTCCATATCAGAGCAGGCTCCTCCTTCAACCGGATTCCACCGGCGGTTTATTAAGTGCGAAAAAAAAAATGATGAACCGTACTCAGCAGAGCAAATGTAACAAGTGAAAGAGTGCGAATCGATGGCGTTACCATTGAATATGGCACAAGGAATGTGGACAGTTAGTAGTGTTAGGGGGACAAAATATTAGATATTAGTGTTAAGGATAGGCATTGGTAACGCCATCAAGGTTTTAAACAGAATACATGGTGCGAAGTTAAATTATACAAATATGAAAAGAAACAACAACAGCAACAACATGATATACTGCATTGCAGATCCGGAATGATCAACGCATATCACCAATAGGACACACACGGTCCATGCAGTTGTTCCTGCCCCAGACAGCCGCCAGGGGGCGCAGTCTGGGCCGCCGTAGCCGTCCCTAGCAGTAGTGGTGTTATTTTCCAAAAAAAATGTCTGACCGATACCGACCGAAACCAAAATTTGGGAAAATTTTCCGACCGAATACCGACCGATAACATCCCAAGCCAAAATTTGACCGAAATTTGACCGAAATTCTATTTGCCATTACTCTACCCCAAAATTGAAATGTTTGGTAAAGTCTGATAAAAAATAATGGGAAATGGCATTTCAGACCAAGTTCAGTCAATTCTTAGCCACTGCAAAATACATTTTGTGCAGTAGAATTTACATTGTTAAGGGTAGAAACACATGGACCTCAGCATTTCACAGATTTGGTTAATTAGAATTGTCAAGAATCTACTGTGGTCTATGTATGTAAGGAAGAACACTCATTCACGTTGCAAAAGCACGATCAATTAGTAAGTCTAATGGTTGGTAATAGGTATGTTCATGACAACATTCCCTAGGAGAAAAGGCAGAATCAAAACACCACAAAACACATCAACACTGCTTGGAAACTGGCATTGAGTCTTGAGATGTGGTCTGAGATACTCTACGAAGAATTTGACACTGAAAATCCATCTGAAAAGGCAGGTATTAGGTAGCTCTGAGCCTGAATTTCGTCCAAAAAATGAAACGAAAATTCATTAAACTGGCACTTTGTCTTATCTTTACAAGAAAACACAATATGCAGACAAAATTAATCCAAAGTGGCGCAAAATAATAGAAAAAACCAAGGATTGACTTTTAAGATCCTCTCTTCCCTAACTTAAGGATGTAAGACGATGACGTAATATTTACTTATATGCCCTTTTGGTTGAATCCTTGAAGGGAAATTATTTTTGTTTTGTAGTGAATTACACTCACAATCTTGATTTTATTAGAATTCAATATCGTGTTGGATCATTTACCTACATCAATGAAATCATTCACGATGCAGCATGTAACAATCCAAAACCTTTTTTGCAGCAACTTAATCAGCTTGTTTAAAGTCTCTGTTATGGCGCATCTGCTTCGAAATCCTTAATAACCTTGTGTTTGGAGATTGGAGATGTGGAAGATTCCAGAAAGTGGACATGGCCCTCTGTAGTTTTTATCCAGATTCCTATGTTTTTATGTTGTGAGATTTCAAACATTTGGTTGGTACCTGCAATATTTAAGGAGAATGTGGAATAGTAGAAGTAGAACACCTGTGAAATGTAAATGTGATCACTGCTAAGTGCTAAGTGCTAACTGTCCATTCTTCAGAAACACATTTCAGTAATTCAAGTTCTTTTTGTCCTGGCATTTTTGATGACTGTATAATGATTTTTGTAGGCAATACTTCTTTGATTACAGGTGATATTTTAACAGTTAGACTGGAATTGAGTTTCAAAATTGCATGTACTTGTGGGGCCAACTGAGTCAAAATCAGCTTGCTTGTAGTTGTGGTTGCACAATGGGTGGCTGCTGCCTGCTGGGTGGGATGGGTACCTACTGAAGTTGCCAAAATGTGGCATCTCTTGTAGCTTTTGGGGAAAATTTTGCAACTCTTTATCATTAACATCCCAATAAATTTCATTTTAACTAGGCAAAAATGGAATACTTTATCTTTTTAAAAATGGTTTCACTGGCAGGGTGACCGAAAGTGTCCGATTTTTTGGGGGCCTGAACGACCGATTACCGAATCGGTCACCATATCTTTTCGGTAACCGATTGACATCACTACCTAGCAGCGTCAACGGCGTCAGCAACCGCCTGAACAATCAGCCCAGGCGTCAGCAGCCGGTGCCTCCGGAGGCCGGCATTCTCCTGCCAGCCGCTGGTGTGTTGTGTGTTTCTGGCGCACGAGCGCACCCGTGCCGCCGCCTCGGCTCGTGCCCGAGGCCTGAGTGCGCCCGTGTTGCCGCCGCCTGCCCCGGTCCGTAGCTGAGTGCGCCCGTGCCGCCGGCAGCTGATTGGGCCCGCCGGACGGCAAGACTAGCGCGGATAGGCAGAGACGACGCACGCCATTACGTTTTGTTTACTTCGTAATTGAACGTCCCGACTCAGGAAAGAGTTCTCGGAATAAATCTCGTTTAACTCATTAAATACAACCCTTTCATTCGAACCGACCGAAACACAACATGGCGCGGTCGGTATTGTGATTAAGTGATTGAGTTTTATAGTATATAGACATGAGTGAGAATGAGAGTGAGGTGCAGACACTGTCGGCCCTGCTGCGGAGGCAGGTCGAGCTATCAGCCCAGCGTGAGGAGCGCCTGGCGAGCATGATGGAGAGCCTGATGTCCAGGGAGCTCTCCACGGGGATGGGAACGGACACGACTACCGACGCGGCGGGGGCTGAGCGAGGCGCTGACGGCCGTTCCACCACCGCCCGCCCAGCCGTCCGCCTGCCGGCTTCGGCGACCCCGGCCCCGTACCTGACCTCTTTAGCCTCACTGCGTGAGTTCACACCGTATGGACGGAGAAGGTGAAGGGCTATTTTCTGCTGACCGGAGCCGGTGAACTACACGTGAAAGGCCAGCGCGCCGCGCTGCTAAGCTTGTTAGACGAAGACTGGCACCGAGTAATCCGTTTCGGGCTCGACCTGACTGAGGACGCGACCCCGGACACCGTCATGAACGCCATGGAGGGTCACCTGCGGAAGCAAAGAAATGTGCTGGTGGACCGCAGAGTTCTACGGGCGCGTGCAGGAGCCGGGCGAACGCTTCGACGAGTTCCTGTACGAAATAAAGGAGCTCGCTTCATTTTGTGACCTCTGCGAGCATTGCAGTGACTCACAGATTCGTGATCGCAACATGGGCGTCACCACCACTAGGGACACTAGGGACATTGTCCCTAGAAGTTTTGAAATCATCGAAAACTACTAGGGATTGTCCCTAGAAGTTTTTGGAGTTCCCTCTACTGGGGACACGCAAAGAACCCGGGACACGATAATGGCGCAACTTGCTGAGCTCTCCGAACACATGTTGTGAACGGTCGCGTCAACATCGCCACGGTAAATAAAAAGGCCCGCGAGCGGTGTGCCTACCCACAGATGTGACGGTGCCCTCCGACCTCCAGGCACGTCCGTGTGGTCGCCGTAAAGCTGGATACGGCAGGCCGGCACTCGACCGAGAAATTGGTCGAGTTTGTTTCCCAGTCACCCGAGGAGACACCCGAGCCGATTCTGGAGGTGCCCAGCATGATTGCTGAAACGAACTCGGCTGGTTACATACAGGTCCAGCTTATAAACCCGACCGATGACGATATGCAGCTGCCCGCTGGTTTCGAGCTGGGGCAGACTCAGCTGTATGAGGGGCTGGTCGCCACAGTCTGCGTGGACCCGGCGGGAGGTCAGGATCAGGGCAGTACTGGGCCGCCGCTCTGGGCCGGCCGCTGGTCAAGCCAACATTTCCTAAATCAATTCCCTCTGGAACATCGGAATGGGGATCGGAGACGGCGGGTAGAGGGGGGAGGCATCAGGGCCATGCCCCCCCCCCCCCCAAGGGAAAATCAGGGGTCATCATATAATTTGCCCCCCCCCCCCACCCAAAAAAAAACAAGCGATGGGGCCCCGGCCCTTATTCGATTGTCACGAGGCCAAAGAAACCCACGCCAGCTATTAACAGCTCCATACCGGTCTTCGAGGGTCCTACACTGACCTCTGAGGGCCATTCCGTGGTGGTCAAGCGCCCACATTGACCGTGGAGGACACGCATTGACCTCTGAGGGCCCACCGCTGGCCTTTAAGAGCCCCTAAGCCGGCCTCAGGGGCCCATCCGGCGTCGTGAGGGCCTCACATCGGCCTTTAGTGGCATTTCTGTCTCTGGGGTACCAAGACTAACCTTACGTGTCCCTGACTCCTGAGGGCCCTGTAGTGGATTTTGAAGACTCGATGCCGGCCTCTAAGGGCCTGCATCGGCCTCTGGGGGCCTATTTTGGCCTTTGGGGCCCTCTGCTGGTCTGTGGGATCTAACGCTGGCTCATACCGGTCTTTTAGGACCCAACACTGACCCCAGATGCCCCAATGCTGGCCTGTAAGGCCCATATTAGCCTCTGAGGGCCCCGCACTGGATTCTGAAGACCCGATGACGGCCTCTAAAGGCCCGCATCAACCTCTGAGGGCCAATCTTGGCTTTTGAGGGCACTCTGCTGGTCTCTGGGGTCCAACGCTGGCCCATGCCGGTCTTTTAGGGCCCTACACTGACCTCTGAGGCCCCATGCTGGCCTGTAAGGGCCAATATTAGCCTCTCAGGGTCCCGCACTGGATTTGGAAGATCCGATACCGGCCCTTTTATGGCCTGCATTGGCCTCTGGGTCACTAAACCGGCCACTGATGGCCCTATTTTGTTCTCTGGGGGCCCAAGACTTGCCTTTGAGCGTCATGTACTGGCCTCTGAGGGCCCACACCGGCCTCTGGGGCCCCATAGCGGCCTTTGAGGCCGGTATGGTAATAATGGGACCCCTGCAAGCTAGCACTGGGCCTCCCGAGGGTCGACAGGGCCTCTTTGCCAAGTTGCCCCCCCCCCCCAAACGCCAAGTCTGCGATCGTCCCTGCATGCATAGGCAGAAGGATGTGGGCACGCGTTTCATGATCGAAGATAATGCCTACTACCGCGTAACTTCTTCATTTTTTTCCAACTAAATATTAATTATTCTATTAATTAATAATTAATTATTAATTAATTAATTATTCTCCCTCGTTTTAAAATTAGAGTGGCCGAAATCCAACGGGGAATGCAGATTTGGGGGTAGGTTGGTATTGGCGACCAGACTCAAGCAAAGGTTTGTGGCGACGCTCTGGAAAAGTGTCCCTAGAAGTTCTGAAACCGTGGTGACGCCACTGGATCGCATTGTCTGTGGTGCGCGTGACGAAGACGCTGTGAGGCGTATGCTTGAGGAGCCCGAGCTAAAGCTGAAACGCGCAGTGGACATTTGTCGCGCGAGTGAAAATTCACGGAGCACATGTCGCGGCAGCGAGGGCTACTCAGTGGCGCGCCTGTCAGCTTACAGGCGGGGTCGCAGCCGGCTACGTGCCGCCCCTGCCGCCGCCGCGACCTCCGACCGGCAGCGGTCGGCCCAGCGCTGCCCGATGTGCGGCCGCCGGCCACACGCCGACCCAGACACGTGCCGCGCCGCCAGCGCCATCTGTCGAGCGTGCGGCGAACTGGGACACTTTGCAGCGGTCTGCTGCCCGGTGCCGTCGGACCACACCGTCGCTGCTCCAGCCGGTGGCACCCCGCCGGGCCGCGTATTCGCCAATTGTATTACACGAATCGGCCCATCAACTAGCGACATCTCTAGTGCGACGTCATAGCCATCCGCCGCGACAATGCATGCATTGAGGCTAGATTTGAGTTGAGACTTTTTTGGAATTGTATATGGCTATTACACATGTATGTGTCGCCGTAGCCGAGTAGTTAGAGTCTCGGTGTGGTGGACGAAAGATCGGTGGATCAAGACCTTGCTTTAGCGGTTCTTTTCTCTTAAAAAGAAGTCGGTCGTAGACGCGCATTTTTGGCCCCTACGTTCGCACGCCAATATCGTACGCCCAATAAATCTCTGACAAGTATTCATCTGATTAAGGAATAAGTTGCAAAAGAACTGCAGTTGCAGTCTATACCTGAACTACCAATTTTGTTACGGCACTGTCGATATTCGTCAAAGTCGGAAAAGCTATTATGAAACACACTCGAATGACAACGGATTCCTGTATTATTTCATGGATCAGATAAGACATGTATAGAGATAAATTGATAACAGCCCGCCGTGAGCATGCAACTTAACAACCAGTCCCAAGTTATCTTCATAAACGTCTAATATAATTTATAAATCTTAAGGGGACTTAGGTATCCCCCTGGCGGCTGAAATGTAAGAGTTATAGTTAGGGCATAGCTCCTATAGATGACGCTCTGACGGCTGGAAACTGATATCTCGTCCCGTGATTACGCTAACAGCTATGCCGAACTTTTTTTGTGCATGGTGATTCTTACACGAAAAGCTATGCTTACCAGCGTGCGATTTTTACTTTTCATCTTAGTTTTCGCTACTTTTAGGTACTTTACCTTGCCAAGTGCCCACCTACTTTCAAAAGGTCAGCGCCGCCCCTGTCAATGCTGCGTGCTATCACCCATTGGCAGTGAGAAATATTAATCAATGAATGGCCATCGTCCAGCACCATTTGTCTTTCCATTGGCTACGTTCGCATAGTATGCACTATGCATTAGTGATGTCAATCACAGAAAATCAGAACACCGCTACAAAACCAAATACAAACAAAGACCATTGGAAAATACCGAAACCGAACCAATCGGTTGGACTGCAAATATCTATCTTATGCAACATATTCATTAGAAGAATGCCTACGTCTGATTTCTTAGGTGCACGCCGTTGCAAATGTATAAAAAACGCACAATGACAGATGACAGATGACAGATGACACGAAAATCGAAGTCGCCGAGTGGATTCGAACCACCTACCTCGGAATCACCAGTCCGATACTCTAACCACTTCGCCACGGCGACAACATGCTCTAGACAGCTTAAATGTCATTAAGTTAAAACCTAGCTTCAATAGACGCCACCAAGGGCGAGGACCGAAAGTATGACGCCACGCTGACGTCACTCAGGAGGCACGCTATTGGTCGGCCGATTCGTGTAATACAATTGGCGAATACGCCGCCGGGCCCCGCCCGCGGCCCGCCGGCGCACAGCGGCCGGCGAGGGCCGCACGGGCGAGATATCCAGCGAGTCATCGCGGACATACATATCAGTGGAGTCTGTACTCGTCCCGCGCCTACAGTCGAGATTCAGCTAATGCACCAGGCCGGGAGCAGCACGCTGAAATGCACGCCGGACACAGGAGCTGAAGCAACGGTCATGGGCGACGCCGTGGCTCGGTCGATCGGCATCGATCTCTCCCGACTGCAGACCGACCACCGGGCCAACTTCACCGCCGTTGGACAGCGCCCGCTCGACTGTCTCGGAGCGTTCGGCGCAGCGCTGAGGCTGGGTGACCGCTCCGCTGACGCTACCGTCTACGTCATCAGCGGACTGACGGGGACACTGCTCAGCTGGTTCGATTCGGTCGCCCTGGGGATCCTGCCGGCGGACTTCCCTGCCCAGATCCCGAACGCGACGCAGCACAAAACAGGTGGTTGACAGGTAGCGACATCTACGATAACCGACACGCCGACGGTGGCGCCCGTGACGGTTGCCGCCGGCAACGCCGCGCCGTCGCCGGCAACGTGCTTGCCGACATGGGAGGAGGACGGCGACCCGTCTGACGAGATAATAGCCGCCCATGCAGCCGCGATCGTGACCCACTACCCCCGAGTATTCAGCGCGGACGGCCCGCTGCGGGTGATGGACGGAGGATCGATGGTAATCGAGCTGCGTGAAGATGCCACTCCAACGGCCGTCACCGCCGCCCGTCCAGTGCCGTACGCCTGGAGAGCGGATATCAAGGCCCAGCTGGACGAACTGCAAGCCCGTGGTGTCATTGCACCAGTGGACTACGCCACCGAGTGGTGCCACCCGATGGTCGCTGTCGCCAAGCGGCCGTCCGGAGTGCGACTGTGTGTCGATCTGACCCGGCTGAACCGGTTTGTAAAGCGGCCTACCTACCCAGTACGGCCTCCGCACGACGCTGTGGCCGACATCCCGGCCGGCAGCCGCTGGATGACGACACTGGACGCTGCCATGGGGTACTTCCAGGTACCGCTCGCCGAACCGTCTCAAGATTTGACGTGTTTCATCACGCCCTGGGGCCGTATGAAATTCCTGCGAGCGCCACAGGGGTGCGTGTCCGCCGGGGATGAATACAATCGGCGCGGTGACACGGCCCTCGGTGATATTCCGAACACGGTGAAGGTGGTGGACGACCTGCTGGCGTACGACGCCACCTACCGGGACCATCTGGCGCACGTCATCGCCGTGGTGCAGCGCTGTGACGAACGCGGTATCACTCTGAACCCCAAGAAATTCGTGTTCGCCAGGCACGAGGTGAACTACTGCGGCTACCGTATCACGCCGGACGGATACACCTCAGATGGGGAGAAGCTTCGAGCCATCGCCGACTTCCCGAGGCCCGAGAACGTGACCGATCTGCGATCGTTCATGGGCCTGACGAACCAGCTCGGTGGCCTGTCATCGGAGCTCGCACACGCCGCCCAGCCGCTTCGAGACCTACTGAAGGCGCGCCATCTCTGGAGCTGGACGGCTCAGCACGAGGCGGCCTTTCTGCAAGTCAAAGCAGTGCTGGCCGCGCCACCCGTGATGGCGTTCTTCGATCCGAGCCTGCCGACCATGCTGCAGACGGACGCCGCCCGGACCAAAGGACTCGGTTTCGCGCTGCTTCAGCGACACGGCGACGACTGGCGGCTCGTGCACTGCGGCTCCCGGTTCCTCATGGACACCGAGTCACGATACGCCGTGGTGGAGATCGAGCTGGCCGCCGTGCTGTGGGCGTGCCGGAAATGTCACATCTACCTCGCCGGCCTGCCGCACTTCACACTGATCGTCGATCATCGGCCGCTGGTGCCGATTCTGAACCAGAAGCAGCTGAGTGAGATCGAAAATCCTCGCCTGCAAAGGATGCGTGAGAAGCTGACGCCATACTCCTTCACTGCCAGCTGGCAGAAAGGATCCGAGCACCAGATACCAGACGCGCTGTCACGCGCTCCAACCAGTGACCCGACCGCCGATGACGAGGCCTCAGAGGAAGCAGAGGACACGCTCCACGCGGCTGTGATCGCAGCCCTGCACGTCGAGCGGCAGATGGAGGACGGTGCGCGCCTGGCGCCGCTCGTAGATCCCAGCCTGGAGAGGATCCGAGCCGCCGCCGACCGCGACCCCGAGTACGAGTTCCTGCGAGAAACAATTCTGCACGGGTTCCCAGAGCACCGGCACGAGGTGCCCCCCGCCGTTCGACCGTACTGGGGTGTGCGGGGCATGCTGGCGCTGGACGGTGGCCTGATCGTGTACGGCCCCCGGCTGGTGATCCCTGCCCGCCTCCGACGAGACATCCTCGACCGCCTACACCAGTCGCACCAGGGCATCGAGAGAACAAAGCGCCGCGCCCGCCTCTGCGTGTACTGGCCGGGTATCGACCGTGACGTCACCAACGTGGTGTCATCCTGCCCGCGCTGCCGGCAGCTGGTGCCGAGCCACGCCAACGAGCCGCTGTGGCGGGAAGACGACCAGCCGAGCCGTGTGTTCGAGTCGGTCTCGGCGGACTATTTTCATGTCGCCGGCCGGCCGTATCTGGTGTATGCAGACCGACTGTCCGGCTGGCCGTACGTGACCATCTGCCCACGGACTGCATCGGCAGAGCATCTGACCCGCGAGCTGCGCGCGCTGTTCGCCCAGACTGGAGTACCGACAGTTCTGCGCACGGACGGCGGACCGCAGTTCACGTCTGGGACTCTGCGCCGCTTCCTGGGCCGCTGGGAGGTGCGACACGACCTGTCGTCCCCACGCTACCCGAGGTCTAACGGCCACGCCGAGGCGGCCGTAAAAACAGTGAAAAAGCTCATCATCACGGCGTCCACTGGCGGCCGGCTGGATGACGAGCAGCTGAGCCGGGGACTGCTGGAGCTAAGGAACACGCCGCGCGCGGACGGACGGTCTCCGGCGCAGGTGCTGTTCGGGCACCCGATCCGGTCGTGTGTGCCGACCCACCACCGTGCGTTCGCGCCCGAGTGGCAGCGCGCTGCTGCTGAGTGTGAGCTGAAGGCCGCTGTGAACCGGGAGGCGGCGACGAGCCGCCATGACGGGACGGCCCGTCCCCTGTCCCAGATGCGCATCGGCAGCCGTGTGGACATCCAAGACAGTGACACCGGCCGCTGGGACCGCCCCGGTGTAGTGGTCGGTGTCGGGCAGCGCCGCACCTACCTGGTGAAGACGGGAAGCGGAAGAGTCCTCTGGCGGAATCGGCGGTTACTCCGTCCCTACCGGCCACTGCTGGAGACTGGAGGGCCACCCGCCGCTTAGCCGCCCCGCGCGGGGCCGCAGATGGCGCAACGCCCGGCGAGTCCGTCCCCGCCGCAAATTCCCAATAATGCTACACGCTACGCACCTCCAGCGCTGAGTGGCTGGTTGTCGCGGGAGATGACGTCATAGCCTGACGCCACGCTCATTGGCGTGCGGGTTATGTGACGTCACATCTATCAGCCAAGCAATAGTTAGACGAGGTGGGGTCTATTCGCTAGTCCAGATACAGGTTAAGGAAACTTACGAGGACAATATACGAGTCTATGCATGAACCACACGCGGACCATGGATAATTACCTTGTTAGTTATCCAAGCGCGGACCTAAGGGGCGAATTAAAGGGGGCAATTGCTGGCGTTTGTTGGGTGCGCTGACTCAATCCATCGTCTGTATAAAGATAGGCCCCTCTTGCACGGAGACTCATCCCGAATTCGCAGTCTCCTTGGACGAATATGTCTATTATCTTGGTAACGTATTTAGATTGAGATTCATATTCGATATTGATGGTCTGCGGAGTGCGGAGTGCGGACCATTTAGAATCACTTGAAAACGATTTTGACTTGTGTCTCCGTGCAAGAGGGGCCTATCTTCCTCCAGACGATAGAGCGAGTCGGTGCGCTGGGTGTTGAATTTGACCGTGATGGTGTTAGACCTGTTAGACTGTAATTCTGAATTCGTGTTGGATTTGTGGGTAGTGTTGTTTCTGCACCTGTGGTGTTCGATGGAAAAGGATGTTTTTTTTTCGGGAAAAAAAAAGAATCTTCAGGCATTTTGAACATCCACGTGAACTGCAAAGATTTGGCTTTGAGATGTAACGTCAAAACCCGAGAAGAGTTTAGAAACTGGCTGGAAATTTGCTGTTCTTCTACCTCAACTTACCTAAACCCAGGGACACCGCCGAACACTATGCATAAACGTTCTATAGCCTTGGTATAAACGGATCAGCTACAGCTGCCGTCAAACTCGTAATTGATGCGAGTGCATCTCGTTCACCTACGTTGCAATAACGTAGCATCTCGCTATTCGGTGTCACTTGTTTGAGGTCATTTGCTTTGTCAAACATCTGGTGCGTAAATCATTCACGACGGATACGCTTACTTGAGCCGTGGTGGAATGTTGGTCCTCAAAACCTGCCACCAGCCGTGCACAGCTCGCCCTACCACCGAGCCAACACTCCAACTCGCACCGCACGAGCAGAGTACATTTCGATTACCATAATGCTGCATGACGCAACAACCTCAGGCTCTTTCGCCGCAACTTCCCTTGCGTCGGGACTCGGATAAACCCGATAAATCGTTCGCAGTGTAGTTGACTAATGACTAAAGCATCAGAGCAGTGGTCTTCGAGCATCGGCCGTGCACATCTCGGAACCCCTCCCATCGGCCGTGCAGATCTCTCTGAGCCGCCTGCCGCCGGCGCCTCCAGAGCCGAGCCCGAGCGGGCCCCCATGCGCATTGCGCATGCCCCGGACGCGAGTGACGACACCGTGACGTCACCCGCCCGGGCTGTGCGTAGCGTGTAGCACTATTGGGAATTTGCGTCCCCGCCACCGTCGGAGCAGCCGCACCGCGGCCGCTGCCCTGATCACGATTTCGGTTTTAAGCGCAGTCACGTGACCAGGTCGGGTCACGTGACTTTTCACTGCGCCGATACACAACATGGTGCGCTTAAAAAGTACTGAATCTACAAAGGCTTTTAAGGTGCTTAGAACCGTTTTTGCCATTCACCGCTTTGACACAACCTCTATAAATATTATAAATCTCATGTCCAACAAGAAACAACTCAAAAGATCGAATATTTTTGTGTGGAAACGATTTGGCATTCAGCCATTATACGTGACGTGAGCGCACTCTAAATTCAACGATTGCGCCGGCAGACGACACGTTTTGACCGCTTTAGGCGCACTTCTTCAAGGGCGCGCTTTGTCTGGACTAAAGTTTTGGTTTTCAGCCTGCTCGCCAGATGTCAGCTTTGTCAACAGCCTCAGATTGGTGCAGTGGCGGTCGCAGGGGGGGGGGGGGGGGGCATCAGGGCCATGCCCTCCCAAAGGCAAATCAGGGGGCCATCATATCATTTCCCCCCCCCCCCCCCCAAACAACCGATGGGCCCCCATGGGCGTATGGGGCCCTGGCCCGTATTCGATTGTCACGAGGCTCGAGAAACCCACGCCAGCTACATATTAGCAGATCCCATACCGGTCTTTGAGGTTCCTTCACTGACCTCTGAGGGCCCTTCAGTGGCGGTCAAGCGCCCACATTGACCTCTGAGGACCCACGGTGACCTCTGAGGGCCCTCCACTGGCCTTTGAGGGCCCTTAAACCGGTCTCAGGGGCCCAACCGGCGCCTGAGGGCCCTACACAGGCTCTGGTGGCCTCATTTATGTCTCAAGACTAGCCTTTAATTGCCTCTGAGGGCCCCGCACTGGATTCTGAAGACCCGATGTCGGCCACTAAGAGCCCGGATCGACCTCTGAGGGCTCCTCTTGGTCTTTGAGGGCCCTCCGCTGGTCTCTGGGGTCCAACGCCGGCCTATGCCGGTCTTTTAGGGCCCCACACTGACCTCTGAGGGTCCTATGCTGGCTTGTAAGGACACATATTAGCCTCTATGGGCCCTGCACTGGATTATGAAGACCCGATGCCGGCCTCTAAGGGCCCGCATCACCTTTGAGGGCCCATCTTTGGCCTTTGAGGCTGCCTCTGGGGTCCAACGCCGACCCATGCCGGTCTTTTAGGGCCCCACGCTAACCTCTGAGGGCCCCATGCTGGCCTGTAAGGACCCACCTTAGCATCTGAGTGCCCAAGTCAGTTCTCTGATGGTCTCAAACTGCCCTTTGCAGGCCCTGTACTGGTGTCTGATGGCCCTAAACTGGCCTCTAAGGGCCCAAACCGGCCTCTAAAGGCTCCACACCGGCCTCTGATGGTCCCATTTCTGTCTCTGGGACCCAAACTGACCCTTATGTGTCTCTGAGGGCCCCGTACTGGCTTCTGAAGGATCGATGCCGGACCCATACCGGTCTTTAAGGGCCTCACACCGACATCTGAGGCCCCACACTAGCCTCTGAGGTGCCCAAAACTGGCCTCTATATGCCCCCAACTGGCCTATGAGGTCTCTACACCAGCAACTGATGGCCCTATTATGTTCTATGGGGGCCCAAGACTTTCCTTTGGGCGTCACGCACTTGCCTCTGAGGGCCCACATCAGCCTCTGGGGCCTTTGAGGCCCTTCGCTGACCCTTGGGTCCAAATCCGGCCTCTGGGGGTCTGACACTGTACTCTAAGGGCCACATTGCAGCCTCTATGCGATAGGTATCGCCGAAGCGTTATCCATGGGCCTATAAGTGTAGGAGCCATGGGTGCAGTGGGTGCAGTTGCACCAACAATAATTCTCCAGTGGGTGCAGACAATGTATTCTGCACCCACGATAATCTGGAATAAAAACCCCTTTTCTCATCAACACTACTTTCGATGCAGCACGACAAATTAAGGATATTTTGCCCACTACTATCCATCTTTCGATGCATTTGCTACTGTGATGGTCTTCATAACTTACATTTGTGCTCAAGTAAAAAATAAGAAACGGAACTCATGTGATTGAACACATACCGATGACCCACTGTCAAAAGTTTTAGCACGATATCTTCGAAAATGGCTAAGTTAGCCGGTTTTACTTTTTGCGGTAGCCGGTAGTCAATTCACAGTTGCGTGAATTATTGACATTACACCTATGCTTCAAAATGAACTTACCTTTTCGACATGGTACACCCTTAAAGCTGGCAATGAGCCTCCGCTCGGATGCCGCTCCCTACCCCCCCCCCCCTTCACCGCCCATGGCTAGATTTCTGCCCCCATGCACTACGCCCGTGGGCCCCTTTAAGCTAGCACCAGGTCCCCCAGGTCAGTGCAGGGGCCCCTTTTCCAAGTTGCCCCCCCCCCCAAACGCCAAGTCTGCGACCGCCCCTGGCATTATGTCCAGTGCGCCCAAATCCGCAAGCCAGTTGTCAAAAAGTAGCGCAATGCGCCTGGAATTGACATGCTGGTGTTGCCAAATTGAAGTTTTCCCTTCATCGGGAGTTGATTTGAAGCGCATTATGTCCAGTGCGCCCAGATCCGCCAGCCAGTCGTCAAAAAATAGCGCAATGCGCCTGCAATTGACATGCTGGTGTTCTGCCCTGGCGCAAAAATTGAATATTGCGCTCGTCGTTGACTTGTGAAATATTTAAAATCAAAGATATTGGCGAAAATATCGAACGGCCAAAGATAAAAATACCATAATCGTGATCCTTGCACTGCAATTAACAAGTTCCAACTCTTCGATTTTTGTTTGGATCAGTTTTTAAGAAATTGAAAAGTCATGATTTCGTGATGAATGCCTAGGTACTTACTATAGATCTCACTTGACCGTGAAGGCCAAGTCGTTCCTCGAAATTTATTTTTGCAAATAATGGATTTTACATAATACCAATTGGTTATAAACGCACATCACATTAAAGAGCGCAAAAAACTGTACATTTCTGTTTTTAACATTCCTTTATACGTTCATTTTTAAAGAAATACAAGTCAAATGAAATTTTTCACGACCACTAAGCACTGATTCGAAAGGGTCGGATCTTGGCGCAAAATTACATCCAAAAGTCGAGTTGTGGAGCAATTCAGCAGTCATTTACAAAACAGCGCAGCCGTGCGCGCCAGCCCCCCGATCGCTTGTCCGTGCGCTGGGGTGGTGTGACCTTTGCTGCATGCTGCATGATCTGATCTGAATCCTGTTGGTGGCTACAAGTTGGCTGCCACGGGCCACCTTTGTCATCTCCAGTCATCTATCATCCTTCCTTCCTTCCGTGTCTGTCAATCTGTATCTTGACTTCATCTGTCCTGTCTTCAAAGAGGTCTAAATACTGTGTCAGTGACAGCAGTTTTGCCACCACTGAGCCTGTATAGTGAAGGGAGATGGCAAGCAAGGTGTCACCTCACTCAACGAGAGCCCGTAAACTCCTTCCCCGGGAGGTAACGGCATCACCTCAGAACCAGAAAAAGGATGTGACAGCTCTTATTGAGACAGCAGTTAAAGCTGCAATACAAAAGGCAGAGGTCTCACTAAGCACTACATTGAAGGATACCTTGAAGACTGCTGTTAGTCAGATGGCAAATACCATCGGAGAACAGCTGGCGTCTGATTTGCGTGATGCACTGCGAAACATCAGTGAAGAAATGGAACGCTTGTCACGAAGGCTCAAAGAATGTGAAGCAAAGCTACAGGAGCAGTCAGCCCCAGTGCCAGCTTCAGCTTCTGTCGAGATTAGACCACCACCATCAAACACCACCATTCAGCGCCAGACGTTTGATATTGACAGGCTGGAGCAGTACTCCCGAAGGGACAACATCCGAATCAGGGGAGTGCCCCAGGATGAAAGAGAGGACACTGACCAGATCATCATTGATCTAGCAAAGGAGTGTGGAGTCGTGATGTCCAAGCAGGACATCAGCACCTCTCACCGGATACAGACAAAAAAGGACACAGGAGGACCGCCACCAATCATAGCAAGGCTGGTTCGAAGGGAAGTAAAGATCAGTCTGATGAGGGCAAAAAGGATCCTGAAAACCAAGCGCAAGAACGTGTATATTGACGAGGACCTCACCCCTCTCAGAGCAAAGATGTACTTCGCTCTACGGAAGGACCCGGATGTCAGCGCAGTCTGGACCATCGACGGACGGATCCACTGCAAAGTGAACGGGAAGGATGAAAAAAATCATCATAGACTCTCCAGTGGACCTCTTCACCATCGGGTGGTCCGACGATAAGGTGAAGCCATTCTACTAGGACATCAGCGACCCCAGGACACCCACATCCCGAGGAAATGAAGTGAAACAAGTAAAATCCCAGACTGTTAATAACACTGATCCCAGCCTTTACAAACAGAGAGTGAAATTCCTCAGTCTCAACGTTAATGGGATCCGTAGTAAACTTAAGTATGGACTGATTGATAACTACGTAATGCTGTTTGACATTATCTGTCTGGTTGAAACAAAATCAGATGAATTCCAATTGAATTGGTTTCCAGGTTATACGGCAGTACCCTTGGAAAACAGATCAAAACACTTCCCTTATGGTGGTGTACATGGTGTGTGTATTCTTTTTAGGACATTGTTTTGTAGACATATCAAAGTTATCACTGGAATGCGTTCTCCATTCGTTCAATGGATTCTCGTTAAGAAAGAGGCTTATGGGAAAGAGTTTATTGTAGGAGGAGCATATTTTCCTCATGAAGGTTCGAAATACGCACAGGAGGAAATGTTTGATGATCTCATGTTTGACCTTACTAACTTAAATGGGAGGTATGAAGCACCCATAATTCTTCTGGGTGATTTCAATGCCAGAACTGGAGTAATTGATGACATTTTGCCAGTCGACAGTGCTCATGTGCCTGGCTTCGCATCTCAGGACACAAATTGCTTCCATTCCTATGAGCACTCGTCCCTCTTAGGAGCTAACATGAATCGTAGTAGTCAGGACCAAGTGTCAAATAGCCATGGCCACCAGCTTATTCAGTGTCTCAGAGCTGCTGACATGAGGATTGTTAATGGCAGATTTGGAAAAGATGCTGGTGTTGGCAGCTACACATGTATGAATGCAAATGGACAAAGTGTCATTGATTATATTATAATGTCAACCTGCCTTCTCCCTGACATATTATCTTTTGAAGTAGATGTACTGGACAAATGTTTATCTGACATTCACTGCCCCCTTAACATGGACATTGCTTTCAAAGACCGAATGCCGGAGAAGAATGCCCATGCCCCTACCTATGACGATATCTTTGAGTCCGACCACAATGTCAGTGACAACCCAGTATTACTTACTTCCTGGAAAAGCGAACTGGCAGGTGCATTTACCGCTGGTTTTAGTAATGATAATATACAGCTTTTAACTGAGGAAATGGACAATGCAATAGACAACATGCAAACACTTTCCAATGCTAGTATAGATGCACTGTCAAACAATATATGTGAAATTTTACTATCACCTGCCAGGACACTTGGAATGTGCAGGCTGAAACAGTGTAACCAATCTGAAGCAAAGTGGCATAAACGTCAATCAAAACATAATGCTAAAATGCAAAAGACAGATAAACCATGGTTCGATGATTTGTGTAAAACCAAGCGCAAGGAATACTTGTCGGCCAAACACAAGTCCAAGCTGAGTAAATGTGACCATGACAGAGTTAATGTGGGTAAACTTGCTAAATCTTACAAAAGACTTATACAGAAAACCAAGCTTAGGTATAATCAGGAGCTGCATGAACTCCTCAAGCACCTGAAACCTCACGACCCTAAGGAATACTGGAATATCCTTAAGAAGCCAGTCCAGAGTAAAGTAAAAGACCACCCTGTTCCACTCCAGGCTCTTATGGCCCACTTCAAAAAGATAAGTTATGATGCTGATGCAGTTGTAAACACTCAGCCAGACCCGCTGACTCTGGTGGACAGCTTCAGCATAAATGAAGCAATAAATGGCCCTTTTGATGAAAAAGAAGTTGCAACGCAGTTGAAAAGGCTTAAAAACAACAAAGCGTGCGGAAACGATGGAATTCGTAATGAGTTCATGAAGTACTCCCCTAACTCGTTTGTAATGTGTGTTACTAAGCTCTTCAATGTGGTACTCGAGTCTGGTCTAGTACCTACAGACTGGACTGTTGGGGTAATCAAACCTCTTTTCAAGGGAAAGGGTTCTCCCGATGATCCTGACAATTACAGAGGGATTACCCTCCTTAGTTGCATAGGGAAACTGTTTACAGCTGTGATAAATCACAGACTTACACTATATATTGAAGGACAAGGTCTTATTGGCGATGAGCAGGCTGGATTCAGGGCAAACCACTCCACAATTGATCACATATTTGTTCTCAAGTCCATCATAGAGTTATATTCATTTCACCACAAGCGTTTGTATTGTGCTTTCATTGACTACAAAAAAGCTTTCGATCTAGTGAATAGGGCAATGCTTTGGAGGAAGCTTATTTCCAATGGCATAAATGGTAAGATATTAAGGGTCATTTATAACATGTATGCCAATGCCAAGTCATGTATACAAGAAGGGTCTAATGTCTCCGATTTATTCACTTGCAATATTGGTGTAAGGCAAGGCGAAAATCTCTCACCACTTTTATTTGCACTGTACCTAAATGATTTTGAATTAACGATCTCCAAAAAGTTCAAGGGTCTAGAATTTCTCAGCAACGAAATCAAAGAGGCTTTGAGCGATGATGACGTGGAGTACTTTATGAGGATATTTTGCCTGCTTTATGCTGATGACACGATAGTCCTTGCTGAAACTCCAATAGAACTACAATCTGCCTTAGATGCTGTTCATCGTTACTGCCAGGACTGGCAACTGACCGTAAATACTGCAAAAACGAAAGTTGTAATTTTCTCAAGAGGTAGAGTTAAAAAAGCACACACTTTCTGCTTTGGTAATGAACCACTTGAAGTGGTACGTGAATATACATACTTAGGGACAGTCTTCTCATCCAATGGCTCCATGAAAGCTGCCGTACTAAAACAAGTAGCACAAGCTAATAGAGCCCTCTTCAAACTGTGCTCAATAATATCATCGCTTAACTTGCGTATCGACACATGTTGGGAACTTTTTGATCAGATGGTGGTACCTGTTTTACTATATGGCTGTGAAGTCTGGGGATTAAGCCATATACAGTACATAGAAAACTTTCACAAAAAGTTTATGAAGCACCTGTTAAAAATAAGCAAGTACTCAGCCAATTGCATGGCTTATGGTGAATTGGGCAGAACTACACTAGAAGTAGTTATAAAAAAACGAGTCATTGGCTTCTGGATCAGACTAATAAATGGCGATAAGCACAAGCTTTCCTACATTATGATGCAGCTTCAGATTGATAAGCTCCAAAACTCAAACTTCAAGCCTCAGTGGGTGTCCAGCGTAAAAGACATTCTTGAAACTTCCGGACTTGGGAATTATTGGCTTAATGCTCCTGGCAAGAATGAAGGAGCATTAATGGTCATTGAAACACGCCTTACGGATATGTTTAGGCAGTCATGGTCAGATTCTGTACAATCAAACTCACTATGCCTTAATTACAGAATGTTTAAAGACGTACTTCATGCCGAGCCTTATTTGACACTCCTTGATACAAAGGATCGAGTCACCATAACCAGATTCCGTTGTGGAAACCATAACCTACCAATAACAGGGAGCAGAAGGCAGCACAATGCTATCCTGAACAAATGCTCACTCTGTAAGCATAACGCACCGGGTGACGAATTCCATTACATTTTAGAATGTCCAGCATTTAAAATACAACGTACATCCTAACTGCCATCATATTACTGGAAACGCCCAGATGCAAACAGATTCAAACACCTTTTCTCGTCTGATAACAAGAAGCTGTTGTATCAGCTGTCCAGATTCATCCGGCACATAAATGCATCCTTTCAGTGACTATTCCAGTGAGTGAGTGACTACTTGAGTGAGTGACTACTTTATTGACTACTCCTTGACTATTTCTTTTCTGACTATTTTTTATTTTCTTGACTATTTTGTTTCTGACCCTCTCCTTGCCTTCCCTCCCTCCCATAAAATGCAATACACGTTGTCCATTTCAACTTTACATGTAGTCCATCTTGCAGTTAATCCATGGCCCATCTCAGAGTCTCAGGAAGTGCACCTTTAATTACTTAAAAATGTCCTGTAACTGTGTATATGCTAAATGTGTATGTGTAAATATTGAACCACGGTCACTTTGAGCAAGATGTAAATGTGGCACGATGCTCGTCACGAGGTTCGCCATCTCACTATGCGTTGCTCATCACAAGGCGTGCGATGCTCGGTTATTGTGTTCGTTTATGTGTGTATGTGTGTTCATGTGTATGATCTTCCCATACCCCAGATGGGGTCGCGGAAATAAATTTGAATTGAATTATCCGTAGTGAAGACGACCGCAGTCGTCTTGGGGGGAGATGGTGTGTTGTTGTGTGTTTCTGGCGCACGAGCGCACCCGTGCCGCCGCCTCGGCTCGTGCCCGAGGCCTGAGTGCGCCCGTGTCGCCGCCGCCTGCCCCGGTCCGTAGCTGAGTGCGCCCGTGCCGCCGCCAGCTGATTGGGCCCGCCGGACGGCAAGACTGGCGCGGATAGGCAGAGACGACGCACGCCATTACGTTTTGTTTACTTGGTAATTGAACGTCCCGACTCAGGAAAGAGTTCTCGAAATAAATCTCGTTTAACTCATTAAATACAACCCTTTCATTCGAACCGACCGAAACACAACAGCCGCCATCAGCGCCTTCAAAATCAGAAAATCAGCGGACCTGTTCCCGCCCCGGACAGCCACCGGGGGGGGGGGGGGGCACCTGGGACGCCGCAGTCGCCTGCAGCAGCCTCAACGACGTCAGCAACTGCCCGATTGCCCGAATCATCGACCCAGGCGCCAGTAGTCAACGGCCCAGGAGGAGACCAGCATTCTCCTGCCAGCGCCATCAGCATCTCCAAAGTCGGCGGAACTGTTCCCGCCCCGAACAGCCATCGAGGGGGGGGGGCTGCCGCAATCGCCCGCGGCAACCTCAAATGCATCAGCTGCCCAAATAACCATCCCGGGCGTCAGCCAGCGCCCCAGGAAGCCGGCATTCTCCTGCCAGCCGTCATCAGCGTCTTCAAGGTCAGCAGACTTGTTCCAACCCCGGGCAGTCGCCCGAAGGGGGGGGGGGGTCCGCCCCATTCGTAGTTGCCCGCAGCAGCCTCTACGACATCAGCAGGTGCCCGAACAACCATCCCGGGCACCAGCCAGCGCCCCAGGTGGCCGGCATTCTGCCAGCCGCAATCAGCGTCTTCAGGGTCAGCAGACGTGGTGCTGGAACAGGTATAGAATGGACATTAGGAGAATACTAGACAAGTTTAACTTGGGAAAATAAGCAGGTATGGTGTGTGGAACTGTGAATCAAGTGGCTATAACATAAGAGTAAGATATTCATAACTTTTCATGTTAAACACGAAAAATACGCACGAGGCATGTAAACTGGGTAGGTACGAACAAAACAAGGCAAAACAAATCAGACTCCGGATCATTTTTGATTGCTTTAAAGTTGGGGACATCATGAGGTGTGGTAAAGGTCACGAGTTTCCCGAGGCCACACCCCATAGATGTACTTATGTCATGACAAAAGCTTTAACAATAGCGAATACGCGGTGGCGCTAAAGGTGAAAGAGAAAATGCCCTGTCTCTGCAATCACCAAAATGATGAGTGTTTATTTTCATAAATCAGTAAGTGTCAAAAAAACAAGATCTTGATACATCTCTTGAAAGACGCTTTCGACAATGGAATATTTCTGATGTTGGGTATCTTAGACGCTATGAGGTTATTCCATAACAAAGGCCCCCTATAAAATAGTACAAATTGGCGGTAGTTAGTTAAACGGTAGTTAGGTGTTCTGGCACCTGAGCTCCCAGGGATGGACTCATTAAAATGTTTGACATTCCTGGCCGGTTGATTACTTTCATTTAAAGTAAACTTTGCAAGTGGTCGCGGGAGACGTTCGAACAGGTAGTCATGCATGATGAGTAGGATTTGGTTTTTGATTATGTCACACAGTTTAAAGGGACCCTCCCACCTTCAAAAAAGTTTATGAATTAGCATGAAAGTGATGTCGCTCGGTTCAGAAAGAGCGAAAACGAATATCTATCAAATTTCACCGAAAAAATATTCACCGGTTTTCAAGATATTAGACTTTTACTTTTGTTTACATTTTGGGATCTCCGCTGTTCCTAGCGACATTATTTGGAAGCAATAGTTTGGCAGCTGAAAGTGCGGCACTTGTTGCGCGCAAAGCAGCATATACCACCGCGTGCTACAAAACGTTTTAGTCAAACATTTAAAAATCGTTAGATATCTGCGCTGACGTCACACATTCAGAGGGGCATTCCTATGCATTAGCCCCTCTGAATCAAAATGCTGCAATTTTGAAATTCATTATTTCCGATTTAAGGCATTTCTCGATGTTGTGAGTGCCGAAACCGGTAATTGTGAGCCAGGGACCCCATTTTGGCTATCTCAACTCAAATCTAATGTTAAGGTGGGAGGGTCCCTTTAAAGGTAGTGTGCCACCTTTGAAAGATTTCCCATTTTATTTTTCCTAGGATAAGAAGCTTCTGTTTTTACCGAATATCGCAAGAAAAATCAAAAATGGGCCTGGAATAGTGCCTTTTTCGCCTAAAAGTTTATCGGTTTTTCGATATGTATAACAACTGTAGTGGGCTGAACTGCAAACAGGCGTCGGCAACAATCGCGAATGCGGCGCACATTTGACAATAAGCAAAGGTCATTATAGAGTTACGACGGACGGGAATGAGTTATCAGCTGTCTAATCGTAGACAACACCAAGGACAACACAATGTCGAGCCTTAAACTGTAAGCCTGTATTGGTATTGTTTCTTTTATTTGGCTGTCGAACATTATTTATGGTTTGAAATATGATTTTATGTAAAATAATTGATATGACCTCTTAAGTTATGACCCCATTTCACCACACGCAAGTGGCAGAAATGACAATGATCAGCTGACGTATTTTTCTTGGCCGAAGTCAGAACGCGCGGCCCGACGCACCACCACCGCACCACAAAGCATGAGCAGAAGCTGCGCCCAAAGCCAGGGCCCCAGTAACGTGAGGTAGCCGAGTCGGGGCAGCGTGCGCTGACCCAAGCCGGGGCCGCAGCTTTGGGCGCGGTCTATCGCATCCCCGCGGGCAGCCCCGGGCTATCACATGACACCGGGAGGACGCGCGGCCCCGGCTTGGGTCAGCGCACGCTGCCCCGACTCGGCTACCTCACGTTACCGGGGCCCTGGCTTTGGGCGCGGTCTACCGCACCACCTAACAGGCGTGTTCGAAACCGCAGGAGCTGATGATGAACGGGTTTATCGAAACTTGATTGGATGAGCATATCGGTAATAGCGATTTCAGTGTGTGCATTTATTGTTCATAGTGGTGTGAAATGTGGTTGGGGTACGACCGACAACCCGTCGGGGCGAATTTCGCACTGGGGTACTCAAAATTTGAAGAATTCAAGACGTTTCCATGAGTTTTGAAGGTATGGATAAGTTCTAAAAATCCGGTTCTCCTTATCTGGGCCATTAACTCCATACGGTCCAGGAAAGCTGGCACACTACCTTTAAGAAGCTTTAGGTCACGGAAAAGTGGATAGGCTAAGTGAAAAGGCTAAGGATAGTAACCATAAATAAAGTTATTTTTATAATTGAAGCCTGTTTCAAATAGCCCCATTGTGTGGGGCTATTTGAGACAGTTTTAGTTGCAAGAAAATTGAAGAAAATTGGTCATGCTAGGGATAATTCATTTAATGCCATGCGAATTGCGATTGGAAATTAAATTTTGATACTTCTGGCAAAAAGCATTTCTTTCAACTACAGTTATATAACCCTTATAATCAATTTTTTTCGTTTTTCGTTGGACATAGCATTTCGGTCTGCTAAAAATTGCATTACTTTATGCTAGAGCTGTCATAATATGATGTGATCCTAAGCTCTAAAAATCACAGGATGACTATCTAGGACTATTTCTATGTAACCGATAGTGACATTTTCAAATAAAGTTGTGTTTATATCTGGTGGCGTAAAACAGATACGTCGAAAGTTGGTGGAGCTATTTGAGACAGGCTCGCAACCGCATTAAACGCACGGTAATGCATTAAAAAAGGGAAAGCAGTTTCCAAAATGGTTGAATGAATGACGGTTTTTCTCTCCTGCTTCAGTTTCAGCAAGTTTTCTCTGCCGGCCCAAGTGATCTAGGAAGAACGGAACTTGTCCAGCACAAAATCGACACAAGTGACGCTCGCCCCGTGCGCATCGCTCCGCGGAGGATTCCGTTGGCAAAACGAGCTGACGCACAACAATGTGTGGAAGAGATGAAAAAACAGCAAATTATCGTGCCATCGAACAGCCCATGGTCGGCGCCTATCGTCTTAGTGAGGAAAAAAGACGGCACCACGCGCTTCTGCGTGGATTACAGGGGGCTAAACGAAGTTACCAAGAAAGATTCGTTCCCACTGCCCAGAATCGACGATGTGTTGGACTCTCTGGCGGGCTCTTCCTGGTTCAGCATCCTGGATTTAAAGAGCGGCTATTGGCAGGTCGGGATGGACTCCAGAGATCAAGAGAAAACGGCCTTTTCAGCCCTCAACCAGCTGTGGGAATTTTGCGTGATGCCCTTTGGACTCTGCAACAGTCCTGCTACATTCTCAAGGCTGATGGAGCAGGTGCTACGGGATGTGCCACCGACTGCCTGCCTCGTTTACCTGGATGATCTAATTGTGCACGGCAGCACGTTCGATGAAATGGTTGTCCATCTTCAACAGGTGTTCCAGAAGCTGGAGAGCGCCGGACTGAAACTTAACCCTAAAAAGTGCAGCTTGTTTCAGCGGCAGGTCAGCTATCTCGGCCATACGATCAGCGCAAAGGGTGTCTCCACAGATCCGGCGAAAATCCAGGTGGTCATGCAATGGCCCCAGCCTAAGAACAAAAAAGAAGTGAAAAGCTTTTTAGGACTCTGTTCTTACTACAGGAGGTTTGTGCCAGAATTTGCGGATGTCGCGAGGCCTCTGCACGAAGTGGCTGAGGAGCGCAGCTCCTTCGTCTGGACAGAGAGATGTCAAAAGGCCTTCGAAGAGCTGAAGCAAGGCCATATAACCAGGTATGGTCATCAGGCTTTTTTTTACCGTCCCCCTACCGGGCCCGAATGACGTCACTGGGATGGTAACTCGCCGGCCGCCGTCCGTAGCCATTATGGAGGACGGACGTTTAAATACGTTTTCAGCGGATTTTAGTGCAGTTTTGATGTCCGATGCAAGGCAGAACGGTGTGATGTTTCCTCAGTGAAGCAAATCAGGACCAGCTGTTACTCGAACCAAAGATTTGGCGACATTATTGGGATCGGACCGAGCCAACGTGCGCCCCGCCGGTGATCCGGCCAGCACATCGGCGGCTCTCTCGTAGATGAAAATCGCCATAGTTTTGCGCCAGGCTTCGGAGTCAATGGATTTCTGGTGACTCTGACTCCAACCGCGACTTCCAAAAACCAACTCCGACTCCGACTCCGGGCTGGGTAATCAACTCCGACCGACTCTAACTCCGACTCCGCAGCCCTGCCAGATCTGCGGAGCGGCCAGGGCTGCGGAGTCGGAGTCGGAGTCGGTCGGAGTCGACAGTTGTGACCGGAGTCGGAGTCGACTTTAGAAACCCGAGCCGGAGTCGGAGTCGGAGTCACCGAAAATATGTCGACTCCGCAGCCCTGCTAGGTCTGCGGAGTCGGAGTCGGGAGTTGGAGTCGGTCGGAGTCGACAATTCTGCCCGGAGTCGGAGCCGGAGCTGGTTTTCGGAGTCGCCGGAGTCGGAGTCGGAGTCGCCGAAAATCTATCGACTCCGCAGCCCTGGCGGAGCCGATGGATTTTCGGTGACCCCGACTCCGACTCGGTTTCCAAAATCGACTCCGAGTCCGGTCAGAACTGTCGACCCTGACTCCGACTCCGCAGCCCTGGTTTTGCGTCTATTTCGCCCCATAATTAAGAGAGGTGTGAACTGCACAAACCGAAATTGTACCGTAACACAAGTATATGTACACATTCCAAACTTCTGACTGGAACGAACCAAATGCGTACACAATATACCGGTTTATGTCATACCATAAATCGTAGTTATAAAAACCATATTGGACAGATTGGTAGAGGACAAATAAGGCACAAGCCTCTTGCGACTTGAGTAGGTACAATAAAATGCTCCGAACTGTCGGAAAGTTGTACAAGATGTCGCCTCTCCAAACACAATGTGCCGATTGACTCCGCGACAGCCAGGAACCGGGCAACATAACACGTGAAACAGAGCGGTGGCACCTCAGCACAAGCTCCCCAAGCTCGTCAAGGCGGCGAGAAAGGTCCGGCAAGTCGGTAACAGGTTCACCACGGCAGCGACAGGTCAGGCAGGTCGGCAGCAGATTCACCAGGGCGGTGGCAGGTGCGACAGGTCGGCAGCAGGTTTACCAGGGCGGCGACAGATCCGGCAGGGCGACGGCAGTTTCACCAGGGCGGAAGCGTAGACGCGGCGGCAGGTCCGCCGGGGTGGCTGCAGGTCCAGGGCGGCCGCAGGCTCACCAGGGCGGCGACAGGTTCGGCAGGGCGACGGCAGTTTCACCAGGGCGGCAGCGTAGACAAGGCGGCAAGTCCCAGGGCGGCTCAGGCTCACCAGGGCGGCGACAGGTCCGGCAGGTCGTCGGCAGGTCGGCCTCAGCAGCAGGCAGTCAGCACTAGCAGATTCTCGGGGCAGCCCTGGCTGAGGTGGGATGTCATCAGAAACTGCACGTCTGGGTGCCGGTGTCGGATGTCGTACAGACCACGCAGCGAGGCTTTACTGCGCAGCACGCCCTGCTGGCAGCGCAGGAGTGTCGGCAGCCCAGCGGGTGCTTTCGGGTCGCCTTCCTCAAATTCCTTTCGGAAACTGGCGCTCGCCACTCAGGGAGTCGGGCGACGTCTCCAAAGCTGGGAGACAGATGCTGAAGTCGATATGATGTGATTTTATGCCCTCAGCTCGGTGCCAGTCATTGTGTTGTTATGTGCAGGTAGCCACTCCTCGCCGTCCTGCACGCCAGAGGACCAGCCCCGGACCTGCAAAACACATTACCAAGTTTATTAACACAATGCAACATGAAAAAATTCACTAAGCGATGGCAAGCAAAATAATCACATCAATGCCCAAAGGTGCCTTTTCTTCGATTGCCTTTTCTATGTGCTGATATGAAGCCTCAAAACATGTACCATTTTATATTATGTATTGATTGCAGGCCTGACTCAGAATCCAGTTGAAACAAGCAAATAACACAATTTTTCATTATTATTTTGAATTTGGGTCTGGCATTACTGTTCCATGCACAGGTGCGTCTGCGTATAAAATCATATGAAGCAAATGCATTAGGTAAATAGTCTCAACAAATAGAAATTAGTAGTAGCACAGGTGGTATAAATAGAAACCAATATATAGACATTAGACAAGGATGAGCTTGTTTAGTTAACAAATGTCAATGACATAACATTTACATAAACAAGAATGGGATTTTCAGTAATAAGCATGTCAGAAATCCTTTTAAATTCAATTTTGAAAGTTTAGATACAGATTATAAAATCTGGCAACAACTAATATTGAAAAGAAGTAACAATGAGCTTCAACTTTGCACAAAAGATGTGCCAAAATTTTGGTGAGAAATCACTTGCGCTGAATTTTGAGACCCGAAAGCCCCTGGGCCCTGACGCATCTGACAGTGAGTGAATTTTTTCCAGTCTGGGAGGTAAGCATAGATTGATTTGTTATTTGATACTATTTAATTTGACAAATAAGTTGTTATTTTCACAAAGCATTAAGATTTATAGAAGCTAACCACTTCCGATCCGAAACAATTTACAACTATTCCATCTCCATTCTCCTTCTCATTATGTTTTAAACAATGCTAAGGTATTTTACAACTTAATATGAGATTATCATGCTCCCTTTGAAAGCCAAAAATGACAAAAAAGGTTAAACCGGGTTGAACTGAAACGTGGCTGATCTGCCTATGATACTCATGCTTATACAGTTGAATTAATTGAATACCTGAGCTGAACTGCTGAAGCTGGTCATTCTTCGTGATCTCTGAGACGACAAGTGTGTGAATGCCACTTATGTATATGCTTTTCCGATCTTCAAACACATAAAAAGTGATATTATTATCAAATAAACAATATTCAAACTCCGTATAACAATACACGCAACGGCTGGAAAACACTGCGCCGGTGCGCCAGAATTGACAGCATCGCCTGAATCTCAGCGACCAATCAGCTTTCGACCATCCCAGTGACGTCACATTGGCAGCATTTGGTAGCAATTTTCCTCCTATGGCCCGGTAAAGGGACGGACCCCCCCTGAGCTGAAGAGCAGGCTTACTAGCGCGCCGATCCTGGCACTCCCTGGAGATGGGGAATTCATGCTGGACACCGATGCCAGCGATGTCGGAGTGGGGGCAGTCCTGTCCCAGTTGACAGATGGACAGGAGAGGGTGGTGGCGTACTACAGTCAGGCGCTGAACAAGGCGGAGAAAAACTACTGCGTCACCAGACGAGAACTTCTTGCAATGATAAAGGCCATAAGACATTTTCATCATTACCTGTATGGAAGGAGGTTTGTCATCAGGGTAGATCATTCAGCGCTTCAGTGGCTAATGAAGTTTAAGAACCCTGAAGGTCAAATAGCCAGATGGATCCAGGCGGTTCAAGAATATGACTTTCAGATCATCCATCGAGCTGGACAGAAACATAGCAACGCTGATGCTATGTCGAGGAGGCCATGTCCTGAAAACTGTAAGCATTGCAACCAGGCTGAGGCGAGCCAATCGACAGAATTGAAACGGAATGAGACAAAACTGCAAATCAATAGAACGGCACTGCTCCCGGAGGTGAAGTCTACTCGCTCTCTGGAAGAGTTAAGAGTGCATCAGCAACAGGATCCAGCACTGAAAGCAATAATTTCATTGATTCAAGAGAGACAAGAGCGGCCGGACTGGAAGGAATTAGGACCGCAAAGTCAAGAATTGAAAAGCTATTGGAGGCTATGGAACTCATTGCAGCTGCAAGATGGAGTGCTCTTCTACCGGTGGGAGTCTGCATCTGGCACCCGTCCTGTACTGCTCCGAATTCTACCTGAAACGATGAGGCACGACGCGTGGGAGCAGCTTCACGCTGATCCTGTGGGAGGCCATCTGGGGGTCCAAAAGAACCGAGCTCTGAGTTTGCTCATTGTCTTTTGGACCCCCAGATGGCCTCCCACAGGATCAGCGTGAAGCTGCTCCCACGCGTCGTGCCTCATCGTTTCAGGTAGAATTCGGAGCAGTACAGGACGGGTGCCAGATGCAGACTCCCACCGGTAGAAGAGCACTCCATCTTGCAGCTGCAATGAGTTCCATAGCCTCCAATAGCTTTTCAATTCTTGACTTTGCGGTCCTAATTCCTTCCAGTCCGGCCGCTCTTGTCTCTCTTGAATCAATGAAATTATTGCTTTCAAGAGAGACAAGAGCGGCCGGACTGGAAGGAATTAGGACCGCAAAGTCAAGAATTGAAAAGCTATTGGAGGCTATGGAACTCATTGCAGCTGCAAGATGGAGTGCTCTTCTACCGGTGGGAGTCTGCATCTGGCACCCGTCCTGTACTGCTCCGAATTCTACCTGAAACGATGAGGCACGACGCGTGGGAGCAGCTTCACGCTGATCCTGTGGGAGGCCATCTGGGGGTCCAAAAGACAATGAGCAAACTCAGAGCTCGGTTCTTTTGGACCCCCAGATGGCCTCCCACAGGATCAGCGTGAAGCTGCTCCCACGCGTCGTGCCTCATCGTTTCAGGTAGAATTCGGAGCAGTACAGGACGGGTGCCAGATGCAGACTCCCACCGGTAGAAGAGCACTCCATCTTGCAGCTGCAATGAGTTCCATAGCCTCCAATAGCTTTTCAATTCTTGACTTTGCGGTCCTAATTCCTTCCAGTCCGGCCGCTCTTGTCTCTCTTGAATCAATGAAATTATTGCTTTCAGTGCTGGATCCTGTTGCTGATGCACTCTTAACTCTTCCTGAATGGTGCGTACTGGCGCGCTGGCGCTCGATTTGTTCGATCCACTGCAGCAAATCCTGATCGCGTCCTCGGTTGCTACGATTTTAAGAGCTTCTTGGAGTGTTTTTGGCTTCTGCCTGATGATTTCCGACCGCGCTCTTGCGTCCACTGCGTCAGTAAGATGGTGTAGTGCTAAGGCGTCCTGCATGTCGCTGGCCGCGCTTGGATAGGCTAGCATGACATGTCGCTTTAGACTTTCCGCAAACTCTTGCAGAGGTTCTTCGTGCCTCTTGCTAGTGCTGAGAAACATCCTGCTCTGCTGTTGTTTATGGCGCGCACCAAAACGGTTTTCTAGCGCATCCACTAGCTTCACGAAGACCTTCCTGTCCAGCGGTGTCATGTTGGCCAGCACCGTGAGCGCTTTCCCGTCGAGGCTGGTGCTAAGGAAAAACGCCTTTTCCTCATCAGACCAGCGGTGTTCCTGCGCTAGGATGCTGAACTGAGCGAGGTACGCTTCCCATACAGCACTTCCATCGTACCTTGGTACCCGCTGTTGGTATCTCACCGGTTCGTGTGTAGTCATCAGTGTAGGTGTTTCCATCGGCTCGAACGGTGTCGCTTCGACGGAAAAAACCGTCTGAACCGGATTACGTTCATTAAAATCCCACTTCTGACACCAGTTGTTACAATTAAGTGAACGTTTATTGCATAATGAACAAAAGACTGTACCGGCAATTAAAAGTAGCGACACGCTAATCTACACAAAACATGCCCATTTTTCTTCTCGGCCATATATCACTCCACACACCACTTCCAAGCCATCACCCCTTCAATCCCAATAGTCTTTCCTGCATGAGTAGTTAGCCGTCCGCGAGAGAAATATACACAGGCACTTCTCTCAACCGGTATCTGGAACAATATGATATGCATGATCGATTGTTCCATTGCACAACAACCTGTGAAGAAATACCAGAAAAAGGTCAAACGGTTGTGATTTTATACCGATTTTCCTAGATCACTGCATGTTGTATCGAATGGCCGGTTACCGCACTGCATCAAGTACGCATACTGAAGGCTCACCCAACAGTAAGTATGTATGATAAATAACCTTCAATGGTGCTTATGGTCAACGAGAGTAGACATGGGTCGATTACCGACCACGTCAGTGACTGATGAAACACATTCTATGCACATTGCACATATTCATAAAGGTAACTATACTCTGTTCCGTTTCAAATTTGCAGCCGAAGTGCCCTGCTGAAAGCAGTGCGTGATTTCTGTATATACAGCTCTTACATATTAACCCTAGAACGCCTAGGGGGGGGGGTTGTATCAACCCCCCCCCCTGAGGTTTTTTCGAAGTGCACGCTAAACGGCTTGTCGTAGCGGGCTGAAATTTTCAATACCCTCTGGGGCAACCTTTGCGCATCTTTTGCCGAAAAAAATTGATCGGGTCATGTCAGGTCACGGAGTTATGACGTCATAAGAGGTACAGCCTCCGGCCGACAGTTACCAAACGTGTGCGCCGAATCCCTAGGTTTTCTGCCGGTGATACCCACATTGTTTGATGGATCATGATGAAACTTCCCATGCATGTTGGGGCAAGCATTGGCTATCGTGTGGTGCAAGAAAATTGACCGGGTCAGGTCAGGTCACGGAGCTATGACGTCACAAGAGGAACAGCGTCCGGTACTATTTTTGAAAAGCGCCCGAACCACTATTTTGCTCATTCTTGTCACCTCAATGGGAATATGCAGCAATATTAGCTTCTATAGGGAGCAAATGGACCTCCCAAATCCAAAAATACAATCAGATTTCAAAAATTTAAATTTTGATTTTTCGAATTTCTGCCGCCGACTTTGACCTTGCCGACTTCCGGCGCTCCCAACGCGCCATTTTTAGAGCTAGGGAAACGAAATACATACCAAACGATAGAGAATTGATCAAGGAACACGATAGTGAAGGTTTCAAGTCGATATCTCCCACCGTTTTGCCGCAATCGCCGCGGAAAGTTGAAAAAGTTTGATTTTTTCGGAAAATTTGACCTTTGACCGGTCATAAGTAGGTCAAATGTTGACCTAGGACCAAAAAATATACCACCAATCGCGAGATCTCGTTGAGAGCAATCCGTTGGTTTTTTCCGCTAATCTCTACGACCTTCCGTTTCGAAACGCCAGGGGGGGTCGTAACAACCCCCCCCCCCCCCTGGTCGTTCGTGTTATGAGAAATGGCCTGGTCGTGCGAGGGTTAAGAAGCAAATTCTTGAGCGGAGGAGCGATCAGCCGAAGAAACTCCGACTGCAAGCTTGATATGGAACAGACTATAATAGGTATCGTCACAAACTGGATGGTCGTACTAAGTTACAATGTGTATGTCCCGTCGGAACACTCTCGTGTTTTCCGGACCGGCCATTCCCCGGCGACCGGACGGACGCGCGCGGGCGCCCGGGGCGCCCCCGAGTCACGTGCCCGGCTGTGACGGCCGGCCGGGGTCAGCGGGCGCGGCCGGTGCACGCTGGGCCGGCGGACCGGAAAAGCGCTAGAAATACCCCCAAGAGTGACTTTCCACACTATGAACAAAATATGTATCATTCGATCCCAAATTGATCAAAGCCTACGATTCTGATGCCATTTTTGCCCTAAGGTCGAAATTGAGGTGGTCAGTTGTCACCAAACACAAGACTATTTAGACCCGCTAGTGGCCACCACGTTCGCCGATTTTAATGCCAATCTTTAGTTGATATTTATTAGTTGACCAATGACCAGTTGTCGTTTTGAACGCAATTTTCTGTCAGACTAGTTCAGGGCACTGTTGTTCACTCTACCAACAACATTCTTACATATTGCATCACTTTTCTGCAAGATAAGCTAGCTTTTTGCAAGCAGCTGCAAGACCTAAATAAAAATCATATCTAAATTTTTAAATAGACTTTTATAAAAACGTTATTTCGAGCGGCTAAAAATGAACATCTTATACTAGCCTCTGATTACTCATCTTTCGTTCCATATAGGTGCTTTGCTGCTTTTCCCTGCTACTTTTCGAGATATGCGCCAGTCAACCATATGATGTAGGGGCAATTGTCACCTCGCCGCTCTACTGACGGCCCGATTTAGATATGATTTTTATTTAGGTCTTGCAGCTGCTTGCAAAAAGCTAGGTTATCTTGCAGAAAAGCGATGCAATATGTAAGAAAGTTGTTGGTACAGTGAACAACAGTGCCCTGAACTAGTCTGACAGAAAATTGCGTTCAAAACGACAACTGGTCAACTAATAAATATCAACTAAAGATTGGCATTAAAATCGGCGAATGTGGTGGCCACTAGCGGGTCTAAATAGTCTTGTGTTTGGTGACAACTGACCACCTCAGTTTCGACCTTAGGGCAAAAATGGCATCAGAATCGTATGCTTTGATCAATTTGGGATCGAATGATACATATTTTGTTCATAGTGTGGAAAGTCACTCTTGGGGGTATTTCTAGCACTTTTCCGGTCCGCCGGCCCAGCGTGCGGTGGCCCCGGACCGGGTGACGTCGCTCCGACTCCAGATGACGTCACCGACACCGAGACCGCCTCTCGGCCAGGGCGGTGTTTCACGGGCTGCTGCTACCACGCTGCTATCAAATTGCGCGAGCTGACGTCACACTTGTTGTAGTGTTGGAGCAATGGGCCTGTTGATGTCTCCATGGAAACCCAATTTGACAAGTCGTAAAATCGGCGTGCTGCTATCACCGGTGAAACAGGGCCCGGAGCGGGCGGCAGCAGCGGAGAGGAGCGAGGCGACCTTGACCTCGCCGGGAGAGGGTCAGCTGACGGGCGCGGCGGCGGGGCGCGGCCTCGGGCCCGGCACCGTCCGGTGGGACCGGTTCCCGCCCCGCCGCTGGCGCTGAGAGTGAGGACATCGAGGCTGTTTTGATAGAGGTGATTAAAAACAACCTCGGGATTCAGGTGAGAAGGGAGGACATTGACCACGCCCACCGGATGTCTGCAGGCGGCAGCAAGATCGTTTGTCGTTTCACCCGGGGTGGTCCCTCCTCAGTCCGTCAGCGTATTTATGATAGTAGAATCCCTCGCGGTGACCGCCCCAGACTTCAATTATTTGTGAACGAGTCCCTGAGTCACAAAAGACAGGAAGCCTATCTGAAGCTGGTAGAGCTAAAGAAGGCAGGTCGTATTTACACGGTGTTAAGTCGAGGAGGAGATGTCTTCTTTAAGGAGCGAAAGTTTGGAGTCAGCTCCAAGGCCAACTCTATGGCAGATGTCAATACGCGTCTCAACATCTCCCATCGTAATGACGGCTAACGCCTCAAGGGAGGGACTCTGGTGTGATTGACCTGTGGATGAATCCCTCCGGGTTTGTGCCAAGTTTGTGTCATGTGTGTGTGTGTGTTTTTTTATTGTGTACCGTTTTGTTTTCCTTTTACGGTGTCTGAAAGTTGGAGAGAAGTAAAAGTGTATAAAGAGCCTCGCTGCAGCGATTTCGAAAAATGCAGTGCCCGAGTGAAGACCACAGTTCTTTATCTATTTTCGTTTCTTTATTTATAGGACAAGTATCGGCTTGTTTTCGAGTTTGTGAGTTTTTGGAAACTTAGCAGACGGGTGTTAAAATGTCACCGCTTTTTCTGTACAAATCTGTCAGTTTTGGCCGCTGCGGTCGGGCCGGTATGCCGCGCCCCGTGAGCTATGCCGGTGCGACTGCGTGCCGGAAGTAGTTGTATGATGGTAAGAGTGCATAGAATATGTCGCACAACACAGCACGCCCCTGGACAGTGGTATAGTACTGTTGTATTGGGAAGTTCTCAATTCAGCTCTTTGTTCACACCTGACAGCCTGCCATCGGTGCAATGTGCGGGTGCGAGTCGCTGCGCGTCCGTTTTCACAAACGGCGTTTTAGATGGCTTCTCTTAAGGTGTTTTCAATGAACTGCCGTGGTCTTGGCCAGTATAAGAAAAGGAGAGACGTGTTTGATTATCTAAAGGGTACCGATGCCGATCTGTTCTTCTTGCAAGACATTCACTGCAATGAGCAAAAACGAACGTATTTCAGGAGTAGTTTGGGAAAGGAAATATATATCTCGTCAGGTACTAATAACGCGAGAGGGGTTGCAATTCTGTCCAATGAAAAGATTCAGTTTGACGTACTGGCAACAAAACAAGATGACATTGGTAATTTGATTCTTGTTAAAGCAATAATTAACAAAACCTTTGAGGTGCTACTTATATCGATATACGGTCCAAACGAAGACTCCAACATTTTTCAAAAAATTAGCAACGATGATTTACGACTTTACAAAAAAATGATGAGTCCCTGCCAATAATCATGTGCGGAGATTTTAAGATCGCTCTCGATCAAACGTTAGATACCCACAATTACGAAAAACAAAATAACCCAAGAGCGAGGAAGGAGCTGAAACACCTCATGACGAGTTACGAATTAGTGGACTCTTTCAGGGAATTGAATCGTGACACTAGTAAATTTACATGGAGGAAATTAAACCCAAGCGTTAAACAAGCTCGCTTAGACTATATTATGGTTTCAACGAGCATATTGGGGAGAATGCAGCGGGCGGAAATTGTATCGGGATACCGCACTGATCACAGCGCGGTATGCGCAGAATTTACGCTGAATGATCATCGAAGAGGAAAAGGATGGTTCAAATTCAATTTGACCTTGCTCAAGGATGATGAGTATTTGTCATTAATGAGAGAAACGGTACATGACACACTCGAAACACACGCGCTTCCAATATACACCAGGCAGTTTGTGCGGGAAGACCTTGGCAAGTTAGTACAATTTAACATATCCTTTTCATTTCTTTGGGAAACGCTTATACTTCAGCTACGCACTCGAACTATATCGTATGCTATTGCGCGGAATCAATGTAAAAGGAGATATGAAATAGAATTGATAAGTGAGATCAGCAGATTGGAGGATGAGTTTGGTCACGACCCACAAAATGAACTTAAGCGGCAACAGTTAGATGCAAAGAAAACGGAGCTTGTAGAGTTACGTAACGAAAAGGTGGAAGGCATCATTATTCGTTCTAGATGTAAGTGGTATGAACAGGGTGAGCGAAACAGTGGCTACTTTTTTGGCTTAGAGAAACGAAATTACATACACAAGTAGGTTAATTCCCTGCCTGAAGGTAGAAGACAAGGCTATTTACAAGCAAGAAGATGTCATGAATTGTCTAGTTGAATACTATCAGGAAGTATTTCGTCAAAGAGAGGAAGTAGAGCTCAACACCGATACTTACCTCGAAGAGAGAGTTACTAGAGTTTTGTCAGATCAAGAGAAAGAGCTTCTTGAACGTCCAATAGAACTGGAGGAGTTAGAGAAGACGTTAAGGTTATTAAAAGGAAACAAGTCCCCCGGAAGCTCCGGGTTTCAACCTGAATTTTATAAAATTATGTGGCCATACATTAAGTACTGTTTTCTTAATATGTGTCATGAAAGTTTTAAAAATCAGAAACTCCCACCAACGTTGAGAGAAGGAGTTCTGATCCTCATTCCAAAAACTGGAAAACCAAAAAATGATGTTAAAGGGTATCGGCCGATAACTCTATTAAATACCAGTTACAAAATTATTTCGGCTACTATTGCACGGCGTATTAAAAGAGTGTTAACATCGGTTATAGGACCGGAGCAGACTGGATATGTTCCAGGGAGATATATTGGAAGGGCTATCCGACTTGCATATGATGTAATACACAGCGTAAATGAAACTGGCTCGCAAGGATTAATGGTATCACTTGACATGGACAATGCGTTTAACGCTGTTGAATGGCATTGGATTAAAGCGTCTCCAGTAGCTCGTGGTTTCCCCCAAAGCGTTATACAATGGTTTTGCACTTTGTACAACGAATCGTTCTCTCGTCTAACCTATAATGGGCATATTTCGAAACCGATTGTTTTGAGCAGATCGGCAAGGCAAGGGGACCCCATTAGTGGTTACCTATTTATAATTGCCTTGGAACATTTGCTGGATAGAATTCGAGGAAATCAAAATATTAAGGGTATTAAAATAGGTCTGACCGAAATTAAACTGTCAGCTTACGCAGACGACGTTCTCTGTGTGCTAGACGGCGATCCCAACTCACTCAGACAGCTCTTTGCCGAACTTGGCACCTTTGCCAAGTTTTCAGGATTAAAACCAAATATAGAAAAAAACGTCTGCGATGAGGATCGGGAAAACGAGCTCAAACACCTTTGTATATGACGAAATTCCATTGAGAGTGGTCAATACGATTAAACTTCTCGGTGTAGTATTTAGTAACGCATTAACTGACGTGTTAAATGCAAATTACGAGGCGAAAATAGATAAAATGGAAAAACTGCTTCACGAATGGCAAAAAAGAAACTTGACGATAATAGGGAAAATAACAGTTTTGAAAGCACTTGCGCTTTCACAATTAACGTACTGCTTGACATCGCTGCCTCAACCAAGTGATGAAATGATCACACGTATAGCTAGCTTGATGTTTAAGTTTATCTGGAATGGAAAACGTAGCAGAATCAAACGAGAAGCACTGATGCAACCACTTGCTTGCGGTGGCCAAAGCATGACTAATACTAGAATGTTTATAGTGTCCTTGAAAATAGCGTGGGTTAAGCGATATTTTACAACTACACACCCTTGGACGACGTATATTGCTGACCACGTACTTTCTTTAAGCGAGACCAACTGTGTGTGGGACAAAGGAAGTGCTTTCGTCAAACAGCTTGGTGAAAGGGTAGCTAACCAATTTTGGAAGGAAGAGCTTAGAAGTTGGGCCATGTATGTAAACACTTTTAGGTTAGAGGATTTGGAAATGGGTTGTATTTCACTTTGGAAGTCTGATTATACGAAATATAAAACTTCTGAAATCAAACAGTGGGTAGGTACGCAGTGGAGTCATGCACTTTAATGACCTTCGAAAACCTTCCGGGGAGTTAATGTCATACAGTGAGGCCAAAAACATTTACAAAATAGAGGGCACCTTTCTGGATTACGAAGGCCTGATAAACAGCTTACCGAGAGAATACAAAACGATGCGAGAAAAAAAAATAGAAACACCTTGCATTCCAAATCAGATTGATTACTTATTTAAAGCAAAGTCAGGAGCAAGGCATATTTATGATCGCCTTATAAGGAGCAGACAGGTGTTGCAAGCATTGGGAATGCAAGTGGACCCAGTATTACGGTGAAGTGAATTGGCCCTTCAATTGGTGAATTGACTTATCAAATGGTGTGGTCTGCAACCCACTCATCCTATTACAGAGCCCTACACTACAAAATAATTACATTTACAGCTGTCACAAACAAGCTCCTTTACAAAATGGGTATAACGGAAACAAACTTATGCGAAAGGTGTAGAGAAGATCCAGAAACTTTGAGACACAAGTATTGGATGTGTGAATCTGTTACAAACTTTTGGAGGCAAATCGAGAACTGGATGAATCTTCAGTTACGTGAACACCCAAGGGTGAAACTTAAAACAAAACGTAATGCTGGGACTGAGGGATTCTGGCCAACTTTGGAACCATGCAATAATCGTCGGCAAATATGTAATTCTGCGTGCGAAAATTATAAACATTACGCATTTTATCGCCAGAATGCACGCAGATTTCAGAACAGAGCGATTGGCAGCCTCAATGGTCGGTACCTTTACAAATCGAGAAGAAATGGGGACCATTGGTCCGGTTCTTCGGACAGGACCACGGCAGTAGCGTTTGAGTGACGTAAACCTTAGAGGCGACTTGGTAGGCACTGAAAGTGAGTTTGCGCACAGGCTTGATGCGTGATAACTGTCTGAATTGAATAGTGTTACTGTATGGATGGTGCTTCGTGCTGTGGTGTTATCGTGAATAAAAATCAGTCATATGGGAAAAAAAGTTACAATGTGTAAATATTGCTTGCGCTAAAAGTACCATGAAATCATGGGCGATTTATCGGTGTTCCTCAGGTCGTACGTTTGATGCACCTTAGGCAGATGGCGGTAAGTTTTTAGGATGCATCACATCACCTGTTTTTTGGGGCCTTGGCATCACAATCATCGGTATACCTACGTTGAGATTTGACGAGGTGGGTATCATCGGGATTCTGAGACATCGGGTTACACAATTGTCACTACCGCTAACAATATATAATGTCTTCATGTAAAATGTGATCAGCCCATAAGTAAAACGATAGTTACGATAGATTTGGTTGCAAAATTTTTTATAACTTCAACCATGTTAAGCTGCAGGTAGGGGTGCTTTTCGTATAACTTAAATTGTGTTTTTTTCTGTATTTCTCATTTAATGCCGAATTTCTTTCAAAAAATTTCAGAATTTTTAAAAACCCTTTCCATGGAATTCATTGTTCAATTCCACATCAGCTTGAGCAAAAATTGATCAAAAATATCAAACGGTTTTAATTTTACGGCAATTTTACTGAGCCACTGCCGTACTGTCTCAAATAGCCCCACTGTCTCAAATAGTCCCACTTTACGGTACTCCAAGCAGTTGACAGGTTTTAGTGCAATGCAAAGTCGGAACCGTCCCGCGCCGGCAGTCTCAGGCGGCGCGTAACGGCCGCCGCGCCGCCGCGCCGCTCTGGCAGGGTGTTTGACTTTATACCTACCCCTGTTGTTTGAAAAGTTGTGGACCGATTTACTTGATTCTTGCATGACAAGATCCGCCATTCACTTCTTAGCAGGTACCGAAAATTTGACGTCAATTGCACGATCCGCCACCCATATTGCGGTGCTGCCATCTATTGACAAGGCTGGAGAATTAAAGCCGTGCGCTTCCACTTCTGACACACCACTGACCTGACTTCTGACCCCACTGACCCCGCTCCATGTCGCTGCCGCGCTGGGCGGCGGCGTGGCGGTGGAAACCGGTTCTAGCCTCTACACATGCCACCACTCTAACCCTCCCCTCCCCACGCTACTACGCGGCGTGGAGTACGCTCGTGCGTAACTGGGCGGAGCAAAGGGTCACCGATACAGGGGCGGACTGGTTACCCTCCCGCTCGCCGAGCGACCAATTATTAAATCACTGGAGAGCTGTACGGTACGTGTGCGTGTTAAAGGTAGTGTGCCACCTTTGAAAGATTTCCCGTTTTATTTTTCCTAGGATAAGAAGCTTCTGTTTTTACCTAATATCGCAAAAAAAATCAAAAATGGGCCTGGAATAGTGCCTTTTTCGCCTAAAAGTTTATCGGTTTTTATATATGTATAACAACTGTAGTGGGCTCACCTGCAAACAGGCGTCGGGCAACAATCGCGAATGCGGCGCACTTGTGACAATAAGCAAAGGTCATTATAGTGTTACGACCATACGACGTACGGGAATGAGTTATCAGCTGTCTAATCGTAGACAACACAATGTCGAGCCTTAAACTGTAAGCCTGTATTGGTATTGTTTCTTAAATTTGGCTGTCGAACATTAATTTGTGGTTTGAAATATGATTTTATGTAAAATAATTGATATGAAACAGCCGTCTCTTAAGTTATGACCCCATTACACCACACGCAAGTGGCAGAAATGACAATGATCAGCTGACGCATTTTTCTTGGCCGAAGTCAGAGCGCGCGGCCCGACGCACCACGCGTATTTGGAAATTCCGACCTCGACGAGCATCAGAAGCCACCTAACAGGCGTGTTCGAAACCGCAGGAGATGATGATGAACGGGTTTATCGAAACTTGATTGGATGAGCCTATCGGTAATAGCGATTTTAGTGTGTGCATTTATTGTTCATAGTGGTGTGAAATGTGGTTGGGGTACGACCGACAACCCGTCGGGGCGAATTTCGCACTGGGGTACTCAAAATTTGAAGAATTTAAGACGTTTCCATAAGTTTTGAAGGTACGGATAAGTTCTAAAAATCCGGTTCTCCTTATCCGGGTCATTAACTCCATATGGTCCAAGAAAGCTGGCACACTACCTTTAAATGCTGTGTTTAATGCTGTGGGCAGCCGAGCAGGGTGTGTTCCAGCAGTGTCCGTTTCCTCGTCATTGGCCATTGCATGTGCGTGAGCTTTTGCGTGCGTGTGGCGTGTTCTGCTGCGTCTCGTGAGACTTTCTAGTCAGTGTGTAAGAGTCCTAAGTTAGACGGCGGCGTGTTCTGCTGCGTCTGGTGACGTTTGTTCGTATGTGTGTGTGTCGGCCAGACGGCGGCGTTTCGTGGCACCTCCATGCGGCTGCGGGTGCTGCTGTGCGCCAGCTCGGCGGTACCGGCGCACGTCGTCACTCAGTTGCACGACCGGCTGCAGACCAGTCTGCGAGAGATGCGCATCCGCGGCCAGATCGTAGTGCGGGTGCTGGATGAGATGCGCCAGCAGGTGACCAGCGTGGAGGACGCCTCGGACCAGTATCTGACCAGGTGAGTGTCAGCGGGGCCTTTAGCCCTTACCCTCAGTAAAGACGTCTGCTGGTGAACTGCATGTATTGGCGTCAGATACAGGACTTTATATATGATGAGACACACGTCCTACGTTTACGAAAGTAGGACGCGGGCCGACACGCGTGAATGTAGGACGCAGGGCGGCCGGCTGGGCGCTGCAAAGTGTAGCGTCAATCAACTTTATTATTGTACATGCGAGCGGGCCGGGCCGCCCCGTCCATCACACGGTAAGCGTAGCGAATAGGATTTTGCAAGGTTCAATTATGACTGTAGTGTAAGCTGTGAGGGTGCAGGATGGAGTAAGGCTGTGCGAGATGAGCCAGGAGCGTGCCACCGGACCCAACACTGTTCCACTCAGCCGTCAGGCTACATGTTGTTGTTGTTGTTGTTGTTGTTGTTGTTGTTGTTGTTGTTGTTGTTGTTTTCCTGTGAGTTGTCTCAAATGGTTGATTCTGGGCCTCGTCTTTGTTCGTAGACGGCGGCAGTGCGGCCCGAAGTGCATGAGTCTGTCAAGTGTGACGCCTAGTAGGTGGAGAGTCTCCGGTACCTCAGCCGTGTTCTCGGCTACCTTGACGCGGCAGAGTTGGGTTTTCTCGCCCTCGCTTGGTTTTGCGAGCCCATCCTGTCAGCGCGTCGGCAGCCTGTTGGGCTCTCTCCTTCGTCACTTCAATGGTGTTACCCACGAAGAGCACCGCCGTGTCATCCGCGTACATGTAGAGTGAGCAATGTGCATCCGGGGATCTTCTTGATAGCCGCCACCAGCGGCGGCGCCGCCCATAACACAAACAAGCTGGGCGACAGCACGCTGCCCTGGGGTAGTCTGGCGCGGAATATCCTCTCACCGGAGAGAGCCCCGCAGACCTCCGTTCTTGTCCTGGAGTCCCTCAGCCACTGCCACACCGAGCGGACGAGACACAGCGGCAGTCCCTGCTCGGTCAGGCTGAGCCGGAGGAGGCGGTGGTCCACAACATCATACGCTCTGAAAAATTCGAAGGCCACGAGGATGTATTTCTGTGCCACGCTTCCGTCAGGCCGCCGTTTTCTCATCGACCGCCGGTCGCTGCCATCCGTCTAGCACTTCTTGGACGAGGCGGCCGTTGTCAGGCCAGAATGCTGCCCAACTGGACAGACTGGTGTTGGCTTTTACCTGCCCTATCCGTACTGCTGGCTATTAGTCCGTACTGACCACTGTCCGTACTGACCACTGTCCGTACTGACCAGTGTCCGTACTGACCGCTGTCCGTACTGACCGCTGTCCGTACTGACCATTGTCCGTACTGACCAGTGTCCACCGCTCGCCGCCAGCATCAACCGCCGCATTCGGAGCGAGTCGGCGGCCACGGCTATCACGTACCTGTACCTGCCGCGGCCTGCGTCAGACGGCGGCGCCGACAGCCGCTACCTGCGCCACCTGAGCGCGCTCACCGACCGGCTGCCGCCCTGTGTGCTCGTACACGGAGTGAGCCGCGTCACCACGACAGCGCTCTGAGAGCCACCGCGTCCGTCCGTCCGCAGCCAGCCGGCCGGACCAATCGGTCAGCCGAGCGGCGGCCGCAGCGGCGCAGCGGCGGCCGGCCAATGGCCTCCCTCCTGGACACGGCAGTGACAGATTATTGGGATACCGGCACCACACCGAATACCAATCAAAACATTACGAAAAAGATTCGGGATATTGAAAAAAAATCCATTTTTTACCGAATTTATTAATAGCATTTGATACATTAGTTAATGATGATTCATAAAACTAACGAGAAACCAAAAACATGTGTGTGAAATACCACATACCTGACTGGTATCGGTTAACCCGCGCCCCGTACGGCTGTCGTTGGACCCTGCCACCCGAATGGGGGGAGGGGTCGTTTCGGCCCACCTCCCCCTAAGATCTCGAAAAGTTACCGGCCGATTTTCAAAATACAAACGGCGTTCGATAGCCGCACCGAGGAACTAACTACCTGGTGACCAAATTTCATTGACCTCGGTCCAACCGATGACGTTACAGGTCAGGTCAAAGGTGGAACTTTCACCGTTCACAGGCATTTCAAGAAATGTGTTGTAAAATCGAGGAAAAGGCATGTTATTGAAAATCATCGATAAAGAATTGTCCGCCAAACACATACCGTAAACGGGGGTGACTTTGCCTCGCCGGGTGACTTTGCCATGCTTCTCGAAAAATGCTTTAGGGAGATCTCGCATGATATTTTATGAGGAATGTAGTAATGTTTTATGCACAAATGAAAGGTAATTGATGGGCCTCCCAATATAACTAACACTGTTAAGTAAGTTACCACTAAATACCTAACTGGGCTCCATTTTATTGGAGTCATTGAAATGGTCAAATTTGAAGAGTTCCAAACTTTTTATTATCTAACCATGTCAGACCACCTGCGATGCTGAAGCTTGGTATGGTTGATCATGACAAGGCTGTTAAGTTAGCATATCCAACAAAACTGGCATTTGTCACTTCATTTAGCTAAAATTTTTGGTGGCGATTTTTCCAAGTGAATAGCAGGCCACATGGGGTGACTTTGCCACCATGTTATTTATGCAAAAATTGAATGCTTATCCGATGCAATTCAAAATAATTTTTAAGGTAGCATCATTTTGACCTCCAAACTGGTTTTTAAAAAAGTGATAGTTTATACGTTTAAAATGAGCACAGGAATGCACATTGGGAGTATAGAAAGGCAAAAATTACCAAACTAAAAAATGGATGAAGCTGGGCCCAACTTTTCAGCACAGTCATGATCATCTACAACTCCTGAGTTTGCCAGTAAGACTAGCTGAAGAAATCTGTATCATTTTATAGATCAAGACGCTGATAATAAGGGTGCCGGTAAGTTGCCGCAAGAACGTCTTCTTTCTGTTCCTCTCAATGCCACTGCAGGAATGTGGCACGGTCCTAGAGTACCGATACAATCATATTTTTGCTTATTTATCTATTCTTAACCATTTTTCAGTTTCTATTTACTATCATTGTCAATAATTTTCAACAAATGTAATGTATTATAAAAGTAATGTATCTCTCCTTTTACATATGTACATCATTTAAGAGCAAAAAACTTTGAATTGCTTCATTTTTTCCTATTAAACAATTAAAGATGGTTGCCCTCCCCCATACAATGGAACAAAACTGCTTAAACATTATTTGTAAGCGTTAAACAACCATTTTTTGACATAGTGGCAAAGTCACCCCTTTTTCAGTTTAACTTTGCCACGACTCATTTTCTTAAAAAAATTATGCTTTTAGGCAAGATATAGATACGATAATAGCAAAACCAAAAGAGCTAATCTTCATACGTGTTTTGAACATAGAGTCATTCCAACAAGTTAAGAAGTGTAAAGAACACAAGCGTCTAAAATTGAAAACATGGCAAAGTCACCCCCGTTTACGGTATTTTGCTATTTGAGTTCACTGATAATAGGCCAGGTCACTGAGGTCAGGTCACTGAGGGTCACAATACGGAAGTGTCGTGTGATGCATGTTTTATGGTCCATTTTACATGACAAATGCGATTATGTGGGTCAGGCAACCTATGGGGCCAGTTAAGGTTATGTTCTGGTGAAGATCAGGTCAAATTTCAAAGTTGATGTTTTGCATAAACTGGGTATCGATTCGATGCAGCTCGTCACGGGGAGTCTAATGGTGGTCTTTGTTTTGCGCCACGTGGTCTAGAATTGCTAAAAATTGAGTTTGGAAATTTGACATCAATTTTGAAGTGTTTCTGCTATAACTTAGCCAAAAAAAGGTATCGATCTCAAATTTAGTAGGTGTATGGATGGAAGACTGTAGGGACTATCATGTGCAGACAGGTGTAGGAACGTTTTCGAAAGTGGGGGGGGGGGGCAGGCTCCCAGAGGCACAAAACCTCACCTACCCCCAAAATCCAATTTCTCCTCGGATTTCGGCCACTTCATTTTCGCAAACATGCTCAGAGGTAAAAAAGTGACAAGAAAAAAAATCGACCAAAATCTCAGGGAGACTCCCGTCCAGATATTAAATCTCATGGACGCGTCCCCCTGGCCTCCGCAGCCGCGTTGGCACCAGGAGCGGATCCAGGAAAACTCCAAGGGGAGGGTCATGAATCGAAGTAGTGCCCCTACCTATACCCAAAATTAAAACCTCAACGGATTTCGGCCACTTAATTTTGGTGGTGCCCTATTTTCATTTTTTTATTTTATTTTTTTTTTTTGCCCTGGCAGGCCTGTGGTGCCCCTGCTAGGCCGCAGGTGCCCCTGGCAGGTTTGTGGTGCCCCTGGAAGGACTGTGGTGCTTCTTACGAGCCTGGAGTGCCAGCGACAGGCCCATGGTGCCTCTGCGATGCCGGTGGTGCCCCTGCGAGGCCGTGGTGCCCCTGCTAGGCCGCTGGTGCCCCTGGGCCCTGACAGGACTGTGGTGCTCCTGACAAGCCTGAAGTGTCCCCGACAGGCACGTGATACCCCTGACAGTCCCAGGGTGTCCCTGCGAGGCCAGTGAGTGCCCCTGGCAAGCCTGTAGTGCCCCTGGCAGACCTGTGGTGCCCCTGCTAGGCTTCTGGTGCCCCTGACAGGCCTGTGGTGCTCCTGAAAGGACTGTGGTGCCCCTGGGCCCTGTCAAGCCTGAGGTGCCCGTGACAGGTCCGTGGTGCCCTTGACAGGCCCAAGGTGCCCCTGCGAGCCCGGTGGTGCCCCTGGAAGGCCTTTGGTGCCCCTGGAAGACCTGTGGTCCCCCGGACAGGTCTGTGGTGCCCCTGGCAGACCTGTGGTGCTCTTGCTAGGCCGATGTTGCTCCTGACAGGCCGGTGGTGCCCCTGTCAGGTCTGTGGTGCCCCTGATAGGTCGGTGGTGCCCCTGGTAGGCCTATGGTGCCCCCGGGCCCCAAGGGGGCATGACCCATGTGACCCCACCTTGGATCCGCCACTGGTTGGCACCCATGCGAATTCCAGAAGCATCCAAAAACATTTTTTATTACGAGCGAACGTGAAACGTGAGAAGTAAACAGTCAGCAAAAGGTGTGTGTGAGTGTGTGGGAGGGGGCAGTTAACATTGCTGGCCCCCCAGTCGAAAGTGGGGGACCATGGCCCCCTGCCCCCTGTTCCTACGCCTATGCCAGTAACCGATCAACTAATGCAAGGCCGCCTAACATAAATTGTTAGCTTACGCCGTTTACGCATTCTGCTGAGCCAGTATTTGCTGCTCTTTGCAGCGCGCGCTGCCCCTAAGCTGCCACTTATTGCTTCTGACAAAATTTCCTTTCATTGGGTGGAGGAAAATTGCACTCAATAACAGTGAAGCACAAATGGAAATCGTCATGGAAGGGCAGGCCGGAGAACCGTCAAGTTTGTTCTTCGGGGTGGTACCTACAAATGCATTAATGTTCGGCAAAAAGTGGGGGGGGGGGCAGTTAACATTACTGGCCCCCACTATGAAAAGTGGGGGGGGGCACCGGCCCCCCGTCCCCCCTTGTTTCTACACCTATGGCTCGGAGTCAGAGACTTGGTCCCAGCCACGTCTCAGTCAGCGCGATCACATCATAAGCGGCAAGCTCTCCAACCTGAGAGCTTCCCACTTCCCAGCTTATTCTTAACGCTGCACACATTCTGTTGGAAGACACAAAGTGACCGCAGCTTGTCCGCCGACCTCGGGTTGACCTCAACATCACCCGAGACGAGCAGACTAATTAACAGCAGCCAGCAGCAGCCGGCCGGCTTGTTCCAAACATTTAAAGAAAAAAAACATTTTAAAGATCCGAGATAGCACTTTCATAGCCCTGCTAATTGTACACCTTTGGTCTTCAACGTTTTTTCATTATCTTTAACCTTCCAGGCGGAGGGGGGCATTTTTTGCCCCCCCCCCTTTAGTTTTTTTCGATATATCTCCAGAACCGCTGTGCCGATCGTCACCAAACTTTCAGTACCCTCCGTGAATGGCTTTTACACATTGTGACCAAAAAAAATCCAAAGGCTTTGATAGGTTGGCCGCTAATGACGTCAGAGTGAGTGACGTCATTTCTGCCATTTTCGACCCAAGAAATGGTTTCGCGGGAAGAGCTGTCAGGCCTACAGCTTTAGAGATACATAAAAATGCTTCAGACATAAAAGGTGTAGAATTAACAGGGCTACAAAACTGCTATCTCGGATTTTTGAAATTTCTGGATTTTGATCCCCAAAAATCAAAACAGATTTTTTTTAAATATCATAGCCGAAAAAATCCAAACACTTTTTTGAATTTCGAAAAACCGGAATATATGTGATATTCCCTACCGCTTTCTATCCACATAACAAATTTGAGATCGATACCTCTTTTTGGCGAAGTTATAGCGAAAAAAATGTTCAAAATTGATGCCGTCAAATTTTCAAACTCAATTTTTAGCAATTCTAGACCACGTAGCGCACAACAAAGACCACCATTAGACTCCCCGTGAAGAGCTGCATCGAATCAATGCCCATCTTTTGCAAAACTATCAACTTTGAAATTTGACCTTTTTTGACCTGACCTTGACCTGACCTCGACCAAAAAGTGACTGGCAAAAAGTATTATATAAACCGTACCTGATGGTCTTATAACCAACACCATTGAGTTGGAAATGAAAATTGGCCATAAAACATGCACCGCACAACCTTGGTAAAGTTGGGTTCATGTGCTTAGTGACCTGACCTGTGACCTGACCTGGTATTATCAGTGACCTCTAATAGCAACATTTGTACTAGGCAACTGACGCCCTATCGCTGATTTTCGACAAAATGCGTTTTACTCGATGTTATAACGCATGTCCTAGAAGACCGGTGAACGGTGAAACATTTTATCTTTGACCTGACCTCTGACGTCATCGGTGACCTCGAGGTCAATGAAATTTGTTTTTTTTTTCGACAAATTTGACGGGGCTATCGAATGCCGTTTGAATTTTTCGGATCCGTCCAGTAGTTTCGGAGATACGGGGGGGGCGAAAAAATGCCCCCCCCCCCCCACCGCGCGGAAAGTGACCGGCAGGCCCACCGCCTGCCGGGTTAAAGCTGTAGGGTTGACAGCTCTTCCCGCGAAACCTTTTTTGTGTCGAAAATGGCAGAACATGATGTTATTCTGACGTCATTTGCGGCCAACCTATCAAAGCCTCTGGAAAATATATTTGTCACAATGTGTAAAATTGATGCCCGGAGGGGTCCTGAAAGTTTGGTAACGATATAGACAGTCGTTTAGGAGATATCTACGGAAAAGGATAGGGGGCCGTTTCGGACCCTCCCCAATACGGGGCGCGGGCTGCATCGGTTTACCAGCAGTTGGTAACCGATTTACATCTCTCTTCTTTTCCTGTAAACATCTGAGTTTGCGTCCAGTCCGAGTCTGCCCGCGGGCATTCCCGATAGACTGTGGCGCCGGGCCGCGGCGACCGACCGAGCGGGCCAGCCGGCCCGGCGTACCGCTCGGTCTGCTGCGTCGGCTGAGTGGAATGGTTTCCTTTCTAGTATTGAGCGCAGTGGTAGAATATGACCACGTAGAGTGCCTTAGACCTGCTAGTTGTGTGGCGCTGGCCGGCGCTGCTCTGATGGGCCGCTCCCTCCCGCCCCCGTCGTGTATAGGGCAGGGGATAGTGTATGTGTTACAGTTAGTATGCGAAATCCGTTAAGTTGCAACGTAACTAGTTACGTTGCAAACTACCTGACCGGTCAGGTAGTTTGCAACCTAACTAGTTACGTTGCAAACTAACTGACCGTTCAGTTACTTTGCAAACTAACTAGTTAGGATGCAAACTACCTAGGTACGTTGCAACGGAACTGGTCATGGTGCGAAATGGACGGCTCAGTGGCAATAATTGTACATCAATTCCAATGTTCAGTCGCGGGTTGCTAGCACAAAGTTCTGTGATTGTCCCAAGGGTTGCGCTCAACGTTTCTATTGGTTTAATCCGCGCCGGGCCGGTGCTTGGCGCCAACTGCACCAGGCCAAGAGTATTTGAAAAACCCCTCTAACTTGCCCCCTGAGCCAGGTAGCGACTCGCGGTGAGCGGCATCCGAAAGAGCGTCAAAGATCATCCTAGAAGCACTCGGCCATTTCTCAGGTCAGTTCGAAAATCGAGTCAACGAATGTCATCAAAGGTCAAATTTTGTCAATTTCAACATTTCAACAATTTCAACAATTTCAACATTGTTTTCAGATTCAGCCTTTGAACAAACCCGAGAAATGACCGAGTGCTTCCTTGATGATCTTTGACGCTCTTTCAAATACCCGGTCACCGCGAGTCGCTACCTGGCTCAGGGGCCAAGTTAGAGGGGGTTTTCAAATACCCTTGGCCTGGTGCAGTTGGCGCCAAGCACCGGCCCGGCGCGGATTAAACCAATAGAAACGTTGAGCGCAACCCTTGGGATGATCACAGAACTTTGTGCTAGCAACCCGCGACTGAACATTGGAATTGATGTACAATTATTGCCACTGAGCCGTCCATTTCGCATCATAACTAGTTCCGTTGCAACGTACCTAGGTAGTTTGCATCCTAATTAGTTTGCAAAGTAACTGAACGGTCAGTTAGTTTGCAACGTAACTATAGTTCGTTTTTTTTAAGTTTGACCTTCACTGTAAACGTCTTTTTGAACATAGCACGAGAATTGCTAGCTGAATTACTGAGAAAACTGGTTGGCGCACACTGATTTAACCAGATTTCACAGACGATCAATTTCATCAAATTTATTTACTATTTCACAGACTCGTAAATCGTATCTGCCAATACCTACAGCCTCACAGGGATAGACGACTTCTCAGGACTTATGTCTGAACTAATAAATAAATTGCACGGCGCTTAACATAACGTTAAATCGTCGATGTTCAAAACTTATTTTTGAAAATATTATTCATATCTACAATACAATGTGCGCTTACCAGTTTTCTCAGTAATTCAGCTAGCAATTCTCGTGCTGTGTTCAAAGAGACGTTTACAGTGAGGGGCAAACTTAAGAAAAACGGACTATAGTTAAGTTGCAAACTACCTGGCCGGTCAGGTAGTTTGCAACGTAACTAGTTACGTTGCAACCTAACGGATTTCGCATACTAACTGTAACATATGCATGGCCTTACTTGCTGAGCTGTCCGTCCCCGACCGGCAACAGCGGGATGGTGAGAGATGGCGGCGGCTCGGGAAGCCGATACCGCACCACCAGTGTGGGCCTGCCGCTGGCGCCACTCTGCTGGTAGAGCGTGCGCGCGGACGGACCAATGAACACCGTTCATGAGCCAGTTTTATCCGGTTAAAAAAAAACGTCCGGCATCGTCAGGTGCTGGCTCGGCTGCTTCCTCCCCGATTATTAGCCTCCTGTTTAGCCACCTTATAGCTGCTGTTTCTGAGCCCCCTGTTTAGTCAATTTATAGCTGCTGTTTCTGTTCCCTTCGCACGCCGTATTACTGACATTTCATGGATTGTACGCTTTGGTTAGCTGGGTGTATTTTTACTATATTTACTGTTTTATTCCAATACACAGAGCTTTAACCTGTCACTGTTTTATATCAATGTTATCAGTGCGGCCAGTGCTCTAAGGTTCGTTGATGGATTGACTCACGTTCGGCTGGGGGAACACCCCCTCCCCTCCCCCTCCCCCTGCAGTTTTTCGCAAATATCTAAAAAAAAAACGTTGGCGCGGAATGCTGCCAGTTTTCCACACCTCATTATACAACTTTTCCGCATATACTGTGAAAATTTGGACAAGGTCAGGTCACTCAAGGTCACCAGGTCACGGCAAACGACATGAGACGAACAAGTATTTGAAAATGATGAAAAAGTGGCTTGTATTGTATACGTTTTGCAAAGAGGAAAGTGAGACGCTGTACCATATGTTTTGGTGCTGTCCTGTAGTTAAATCCTTTATCGAAAGTGTGCAATCAGGTTTCGTGAGCGAATAGCGCAACATGCTAAATATAGCAAACATGTTTTTTCTAACAAATTTAAAGACTTGGGAAATAATGGTTATCACATTAATGAAATCGTAATATACGAAGCACGTCTGAAGGAAACAGGACCGAGCATTATTCATCTGAAGCACAGCCCAGTAAACATGTCGACGTCGGCCCAACGTCGGTTAACCTCGGCTGGACGTCGGGTACGTCCGCATATACCGACGCCCAGCCGAGGTCCAGCCGACGTCAGGCCGAGATCGTTTGCCGAGAGGTTGAGCGGAGATGACGTCGGGCCGACATCTCCCCGCTGTCAACCCGACGCTCAGCCGACGTGGGACCGACGCCCAGCCGCTGTCAGCCGGACACCCCCCGCTATCACCCCGACGTCTGTCTGCTGTGCTCAGCACTCGCCAAAAGCCATACATTCTAAAAATTAAGAAATGGAGATAGTTACCACCCCGTTTCCTTCATGTCAGACATCTAAACTATTGTATCTGCATTCTGCATAGCATTTGATTCCTTTCGGAATTTGTTTTGATTTGTTAGGTGAGGCCCTTTCGGTATGACAGTACCATTCCAGAGACGGAACTCGGAAGGATGATAGGTATTAGGGGGGGGGGGGGCATTCCACGATAGATCGACCAAAGCCGTACACCCTCATATTTTATTTTTTGCTGAAAATTGGTCTAATGGGTTGTTATGCGCGGGGAAGCCAGCTGTGCCAAGGATTTTTTTCTTCGAAGAGCGGTTTCCGAGCTATAGCCTCAGGCAATTCCTGGAGGTCACGCTGCAACCCTATGTTTGGCGGCTTATAACACAGAAACTATTGGTTTTCTATGGTAAAAACTTATATGGTTCAACTCGCAATCAACCAGCAAACGTTTTGTCTATCTCGGATTTTCGATTTTTGAAAATTTTGGTCACGTGACATCTTGATCTTTTTTTCGAAGAGTGACTTTGATATTTTCCCAACTGAAAGTCACAATTTTGTCTGATGAGGATTAAAGCCTTATCAATTGTCATTCATATGCGACAATAAAAAAGTGGCTTTCGGCCTGCATTGACCTGAAATCAGGTCATTTTTTGACCTGTCCTGTATAAGTCAATGGCAGAAATATCGGCTACCACCGAAACGCATCTGACCGGTTCAAATACTTTTGAATCATGTTGAGGTAGGCTATTATTGATGGCACTGGTGCAGCTTTGTATCAGTGACCCGCTGAAAGGTCATCCGAGGTCAAGCGTTGAACACACAATAATTTTCCGTTTTTGGCTGTACCTTTTGATCTAATAAAGAAAGAGACGTAGAATAGGCACCAATCCGTTTGCTTTCGCCTAGCGCCAGTTCGTTTTGAATTTCGATACCGATGACCTGAGGTCAGGTCAATTTCTTGACCACCCCATTATAAGTCAATTGGGAAAAAATCAGCCCCCTTATTTTTACACTAAAACGCGTCGGAATTGCCTAATATACCATGAGTGACTCCATATGCGACTAACTTTGACTACCTTAAGACCTTTTTTGCTCTTGGTTAACTGTGACGTTGCTCTTGGGTCATGTGACGTCATTAAAGGTCACCAAATGTTTTTTTTTTTTTGCTAATAACTCCTTACAGGTTTGAGATGCAGCCGCGCGGATAGGCTCATTGTGTTCAGTTCGTCAAGGCCCATCGAATGATATATATGATGACCTTAAGGTCACGTGACCTAATGTCAACTTTTGACCTTGACCTTTCGAGGTCAACATACACATGTTTCGATGCGGATCGACGAGAGGATCACGATGGTGCTATTAGTTTGTTCCTAGCTGGGATACTTTGAAAGTTATTCGATAAAAAAACTTCATATATATGTAGTGCCGCCATTTAGACTTTCTGTTTACCCCTGTGACGTCATCTTTGACCTGACCTGAAAATGACCTGATTGAAAATTGTAGACCTTATCCATGTGTACCTTGTGCCGTTTACCAATTGTCGAATGTCGCTATCTTGCTTTGTTCTCGAGATCTCGCTGTCGCTCCTGCTCGTAATAATGGGAAGGTCATAAAAATGACCTGACCTGAGGTCAACGCAGGCCGAAAGCCACTTTTTTATTATCGCATATGAATGGCAATTGATAAGGCTTTAATCGTCATCAGACCAAATTGCGACTTTCAGTTGGGAAAATATCAAGGTCACTCTTCGAAAAAAGGTCAAGATGTCACGTGATCAAAATTTTCAAAAATCGAAAATGCGAGATAGCCAAAACGTTTGTTGGTTGATTGCGAGTTGAACCATATCAAGTTTTTACCATAGAAAACCAATAGTTTCTGAGTTATAAGCCGCCAAACATAGGGTTGCAGCGTGACCTCCAGGAACTGCCCGAGGCTATATCTCGGAAACCGTTGTTCGGAGAAAAAAATCCTTGCCACAGTTGGGTTCCCCGCCCATCACAACCCATTAGACCAATTTTAAGCAAAAAAAAAAATAAAATACAGGGTGACACAAAAAAAAACGGTCATCACCAAATTTCGAATAACTTCGGAAGTTTTATTTAGATCATCACCAAACTTCGGCCACTTAAGGTCACACCTATGTAGCAGACATCCACCAAGTTTCAAGTCTTCACTACGAATACTTTTAGTACAGTGTGTGTTTTACTGACGCTCCACAATGTGCTCCAGGTGAGCGCCCCGGCGCTGCAGGGCGTAGGCACACCTGCATCCGGCGGGCAAAGTTGCCGTTAACCCGATAAGAATAACGTTTCAGGGATAGCACACCCCCTGAGCACTGTCTCCAGAGGCCATTGCACTCTGTAAAGTGCACAGCCATCGGGTTATCGACAACTTTGCCCGCCGGATGCAAGTGTGCCTACGCCCTGCAGCGCCGTGGCGCTCACCTGGAGCACATTGTGGAGCGTCAGTAAAACACACACTGTACTAAAAGTATTCGTAGTGAAGACTTGAAACTTGGTGGATGTCTGCTACATAGGTGTGACCTTAAGTGGCCGAAGTTTGGTGATGATTTGAATAAAACTTCCGAAGTTATTCGAGATTTGGTGATGACCGTTTTTTTGTGTCACCCTGTATGTGGGTGTAAATTTTAGGAAAAGGGGGAATTTTAGTTTCCCCAGGGGGAAATTGGTCTGAGCAGACTCCCTAGATAGTCGTCGGGGCTGAGCCCGTCCGAATGGACAGGCCGCCCAGTCCCCCAAGCACTCTCTGCACCTGGCTACGGGGTGCGCTCCCTCGGGAACAGCGCTTTTCCGTTTTTTTTTGGGGGGGGGGGGTAGGCCAATTAGAACATTTCAGAGCCGGGAGGATGATAGGGAATAGGGGGAGACATTGGTCTGGGCATGCACCCTGGAGAGTCAGCGGGGCTGAGCACGTCCAGACGACAGGCCAACCAGCCCTAAAGTACTCACTGCACCCGGCTACGGGGTGCGCTCCCTCGGTATTTATTTCCGGAATATTTTACTTTTAGTTGAGTAGGTGCTTCGGCCCTTACAGGCCATTGCGCACCGTGTGTGTTCATATTATGTTGAGAGAGATAGAGAGAGAGAGAGAGAGAGAGAGAGAGAGAGAGAGAGAGAGAGAGAGAGAGAGAGAGAGAGAGAGAGAGAGAGAGAGAGAGAGAGAGAGAGAGAGGGAGGGAGGGAGAGAGAGGAGTACATGCGTTTGATGTCCAATACTACTCTGCATTGATGACAAATAGGTCTTGGTTGGTGAGCAAATGTAGACCGTGTTGTAACTTGCAAAGCGAATGTTGCATTGACTTTGCTGTATTGTGGGTGACACCACAATCTCACGAGCACTAGAGCAACATCACACCGCGAGCACTGGACGGCTCGACCTGGACAACCGTCCGACACAGCAGTAACCATCAGAATCCCTCCCGAACACTGAGCACTCCCGCGCGCCGCCTCGGTCACGCACTCGCCCGGGCCGCCGGCCGCCAGCATGCTCCCGGCCCCAGAGATGTAAATGCGGTGCACTTGCGCTCCAAGAGATGCACTCCAACTCCTACACTCTTCCCCTCCGTGAAGACGCAGCTCCCCTGGGGACCAGAAGGAAATCACGTATTAGTGAGGCCAACCACCAACGGTCAGCCTTAGGCACAAAACAAGGAACGCAATCAGACAGAATGAAGTGCAACGATCGATCACTGCCGAAGTATAGCGCTTAACACCGAGCCATGCGCAACACTGCACTAAAACGAGTCATTAAAAATGTACAAACACAAGCGATCAGGTGGTTTTCGACTCCCAGTGCAGGCAGCGTTCGTTCAGGAAGAGTCCGCTGGACCCCCGAGGAAGACGCCCGAGGCCGAGGAGGACGACGCCCGAGACCGAGGAGGACGACCCCGAGGCCGACGAGGAGCACCAGATCCCGAGCCGCCGGCCTGGTTACCATGTGCCATGATCCCAGACACTCTCCCCCGGGAGACCACCAGAACCCTCGCCGCCGCCACCCCGGGAACCACCAGGACCCACAAGGTCGTCCGGGGAAGAACCAGGATCATCAAAAATGTTCTCCCGGGCATCTATTTATTTATTTATTTATTTATTTATTGAACGTCTTTGGACCATCCACAGGAGCCGTGGCTATTCTCAGTCCAGTGTCACAATCGCTGAACAGTAGTAAAAGTGGGTAAAAAGGTACATGCATTCACATACACACATAAAACGCATAGTAAAAGAAAAAGAGAAACATCACAGCGCAAGTTACAAGTTTCACAAGCGGTAAATAAGCCTCACAGACGATAGGTAACTATACCGGAACAGCACCTACTCGTACTCTCTCTTGAGGTAAAGACGCAAGTTCTTTTTGAAGGCATCATGCTTGAGGGCAGTCAGCTCCACCGGCACACCGTTGTAAAGCTGCGGTGCCCGGTACGCAAACTGGCGTCTACCTGCCTCCGATCGGATGCGAGGTAGGTAAAAACTGTTGTCCTGTCGCGTTTGTCGTATACGTAAATTCGAGCTTTTGATAAAAAGTGAGGCAAGTGGAGCCGGTTCTCCCCACCGGAGTGTTCGGTGGACTAGAGCATCACTGGGATCCACAACACCAACACCCGGGGAAGCACCAGCATCCCAAAGACCTTGAAACTTGAAACTTATTTATTCACAACGAGTCCACTACAATCAGTGGCTTTTCGCCATTGCACGTCACAGAAGTAAACAAACATTGTTGATGGGGGGCACTCGTTCACAGTCTCACAGCTCACTGTACAATCAGACACAACACACCACTCATGCCCGAATAACGTCTGCGAACGATACGAGTACATACATCAATCTCGGCGGCTAAACAGATGCCGCTTGGTAGCTGTTTTAAAAGACATTCCGGGTGGCCTCGGTACGTCGTTGTACGCCTTCACAGCACTGTAGCATAAACGACTGCGTCCTGCCTCGGTGCGGATGCGCGACACAGAGAGGAGACCCGCAGACCGTGTATTGTGACCGTGCTGATGGTGAGCGGGAGGGCAGATAGTCTGAGCTATGGGTGACGGCACATGTAGTCTAACAGTCGGTGAATGACTAGAACTCGGTGGTAAGTTATGACCTCTTCAGCAGTAAACGAGCCCAGCGCTCGTACTGCATCTGAAATGTGATCAGTTTTCCGGCGTCCGGTCACATAACGTGCGGCAAAGTTGACTAATTTTTTGATACGACGCACCTGGGTTTTGTTGCAAATTCCATCGACAGACATGCAGTACCGCATTGTGGGAAACACTTAGCGCTTGCACAAGGTACTTCACAGTCGCGATGGGAATAACATGTTTGGCATGATTCAGCGCGAGCAGCATTGCAGTACATTTTGGAATCAAGTCATCGACATGTGGCTGAAAATCTAAGTTGCGGTCGAAAATCACACCAAGATTGCGAACCTGGCTTGTGGATCTGATCGTTGCATGGTTAAATTTAACACTTACATTACCCTTACACCGACACCCGGGCAATCACCAGAGCCCCGCGGGTCCATATTCACATTTGGAAACTGGAACGTTTCCTGATCAGAGTCACTGGCGGTCACAGCCGCTAGCAAAGGGGGGGGGGGCAAAGTCACACTCGCGGGACATAACATTTATCCGTCACCGGGAGGGGAGGGGTGATCGGCTATTTTTTTACGTCCACGAGGCGCCGCGCAGTTGGCATTACTTATGCTTCGTCCATCTCATTCTTACGTGAAATATTTAAGCTCAATTTAAGGCAAAATCACCAGTTCCATTTCCCGTCCCACGGTGCTTCCATCGGACGGGACACTGCACCATGACGACGGATCGGCGTAGCATATGTATACTGGAAGGTCAGGCACGCAGATTAATGACCTTACCACTATAAAATAATTCGGAAAAGTACAGATACCTCTTGCTTTGAACAAGCATGTGAAACCCAGAGAGCATTTTCAGACTATGACATTTACCCATATAGGTACGGTTCTCCAGGGTATTAGTCGTTGGTCGCTCGGCGAGCGGGAGGGCAACCAGTTCCGCCCCTGTATCGCGTGACCCCTTGCTCCGCCCAGTTACGCACGAGCGTACTCCACGCCGCGTAGTTGCGTGGGGAGGGGAGGGTTAGAATGGTGGCATGTGTAGAGGCTAGAACCGGTTTCCACCGCCATGCCACCGCCCAGCGACATGGAGCGGGGTCGGTGACCAGGGCGCAGGGAAAGGTCAGAGGTCAGCTATAACGTAGAACTTTGTGTCTCTCTCCCCTCCGCGGGTAACGACCGCACGACAGCGGCCGGCCGCCGATCAGGCTAGACATGTCAAGGTCACCCGCAGTCAACGGGCTCAGAGGGTTGGTCGAGTGCGCGTCCGTGGCTGACGACAGTCTCGACCATGTGCTATGGTGCCGATAGACTAGCGTGGGTAATAAGTTTTTGTTCAGGCTGCTGGGGTGTGTCATCTTGATATGATGCTTTGTAACATGTATGATACGCAACCTCGCTGGCAGTGGCCGAGAGGAGGGGGGGGGAGGCGGGTGCCGCCCCCACATGTTTATTTTTGTTGATAGCTGCGAGAGCTGAAATTTGGCAAGCCTGACCTTTGGTTCAAGCTGAATTTTTATGACAGCAGCTGTATTTTCACCCTCGCCCATATTGGTGTTTTGCCAGCGTCTATCGTACAGAGGGGGAGGAGGGTCCGTTGGACCCCTTTGCCGTTCAGCCCCTAATCGAGCTAGAGCTTCGCGGAAAAAGAGCGTGTTGCCCGTGACGAGAGGAGGCCGATGATACCCAATTTTAACCATCGCCGGCACAGGGGGGTTGATGCAACCCCCCCCCCCCCCCAAGGTTTTTCGGGAATAACTCGCGCAAAAAGCGGCCGATCGCGACGAAACTTTCAGTACCCTCGCATTGATCAATTTTACACCTACTCTAAAAAATTTTCGACCCTAACCCAAATGAACTTTGACCTGTGACCTCTTTTCCGAGACCATGTTTGGCCGGAATCGCGACTCGGCGTATGTCGGCTCGCATTAGCCGCGCGTTTGCAAGCTTTTCGTGGTTTCAAACGTTCAAACATGTGATTTGATGTTGCTCTCATATATAAGAGTGGGTTTCAAGGTCAGCTGAAGGTCAGGTCAGGTAATTGACCTTTGGTGACCTCGGGTGACCTCGGTTCACTTTTTCGAGTTTTACATGCTTCTCGGCTAGTTTTTGGAGCTGAATTCGAATTTAGCAACCATTTGAACATTTACGAAGTAGTTTTGGTGCCTTCGTAACATGTTACGAAGCTGTCAGAGGCGGTTGACACGTATTACGAATACCCGTCACAACCCACAGTGATGCAAATGGGGTTCACGAGTGGCCATAAATACGAAAAAGGCCCAAAATTCAAGTTTGCTTAATCGAATAAATCGTAATATGGTCAGTCAGGCAAATGTTTGGGGTGTCTGAAAAAGTATGATTTTAATGTTTTTGTCAAAACCGGCCTCGTGTATGATTGTCAGAAGTCGAGACATTTTCGATGTCGTAAAATGACTGTCAGGTACTTGAAATTCAAGTGCCGCTAGCGTGCGTTCATGTCATACAAACTGCAAAAATTACACATGAAAATGATCCCCGAAACCTGCTGCTTCTCATGCCATGTCATAAAAAGCCGTATCTATTTTGGTTTGGCGGTCAGCTAACTATTTGTAATCATGTTGCAACCGCAGTTTTTTACCAAAAATATTTGCTTTCAATTCACCTACAGCACTTTACACAGTGTGTGCCCGTTAGTGCACCATATCATAGCATTCCCTAATCATTTCTTTGTCGCCTAGTGAAAGAATTGAGGCACTAGCACAGGGCTGACCGGCGCTACAGAAGTTTTCGTCTGGCACGTTCGGGTGCCGCGGCGCAGCGGGCGGCCCGGGTGGCCGCGCCGCCGCGCCGCCCGGACGCCGCGCGGCGGCACCCACCCGCCCACTGCGCGCCCATTGCGGCACCCGACCGCCCGGAGAAAAACCTCTGTAGCGCCGGTCAGCCCTGTGCTAGCACCTTAATTCTTCCACGATGCGACTCATAAATGATTAGGGAAGGCTATGGTATAGTGGAATAACGGGCACACTTTGTGTTAAGTGCTGTTGGTGAAACGAAAGCATTTTTTTATTAGTAAAAAACTGCGATTGCAACATGATGATAAATAGTCAGATTACCGCCAAAGCGAATGAGATACGGCTTTTTGTGACCCGGCATTAGAAGCAGAAGGCTTTGGGGATCATTTCCATGCATAATTTTTTCAATTTGTACAAAATGAACGCAAACCAGCGGCGTTTGAACTTGCGAGTGTCTGACCGTCATTTTACGACCTAGAAAATGTCACGACTTCTGACAATCATACGCGAGGCCGGTTTTGACAAAAACATGAAAACCATGTGATTTCAGATGCCCCAAACATTTGTCTACTCGGCCATATCGCAATTAACTCGATTTGGTAAACTTGACTTTTGGGTATTTATGGCCACTCGTGAACCCCATTTGCATCACTGTGCAGCCCCTACCGGTTGACCTGACCTGACCTGACCCGACCTGGTCTAAATGCTTAAAGACATCTCTGATCAAAACTAATACGATATTCGTGATCAGCACCCCGGAAAACCACATAGCAGCCACACTTTACGACTTTCTAACAGGTCCCGATTTTCCCGGTTTTTGGGTCATTGACCTGACCTGGAAGGTCACCCGATGACCTAGGACCTTAAAATTGGGTATCATCGGCTTCCTCTCGTGATGGGCAACACGCTCGTTTTTTCCGCGAAGCTCTAGCTCGATCAGGGGCCAAACGCGAGGGGGGGTCGTACCAACCCCCCTTGTGCCGTCGAAGGACGCAAAATGGCCTGTGCCGGCGAGGGTTAAGGTCCTACTATGCATTTCAGACCCCATGAGACCCTGCTTTTCGGCGATAATTTCTTTAATTTTTGTCCAATTAGCTTGAAATTTTGGCAAACGATATTTCAGCTCAAGCGCCAATTTTTGTCAATATGGTCTCTTAACAAAATCTCAAAATTTAGAGCACTTGTCGTTAGCTCGTAATGTTAATCAGTTTTTGCACCCGGATAGAGGCTCGCTCGCTACCGCAACAGATTGGATAGGAGCGCTGGCCAATCACGTTGCGCCGGGCCCAACTAAACTCCGCCCACTGGCCGTGACCGCGATGGGTCTATGCCGCTTCAGTCGGTGTCAGCACCGCGGAGAGGTCGGAGCGGGACCACATACTGGAGACAAGGGAAGCTGGCAAAGTTGTTTCGGGACGAAAGCCAAAAAAATTATCCGTTTGAGGGCATTTGGTATCCTCTTCACCTTATTTTGGTATTTAAACGTCGAACCAGCTCAGAAGTCAGAATATTCAGAATGATCAGAATCAAGGTAGGATCTATTGGAACGGAACCGGCCGTAGAAGGAAAGATGGATAGACTCTTGGACTCTAAACATTTATTTAAGCCGGAGTTGCACCTATCTCATCGTCAGGTTGGGTCAGGTCACTACCCGATTACCTATAAGATCATGTTTAAGCCTGTGCTTAACCCAAAAATATTGATATATTTGGCAGTGCCAATAAATGTTTCTGAGGAAAGCGCAGAAAGCAACAAAGTAGGATGAAGAGTCTTGGGCACGGCCGATTGCCTGGGGCATCGCTCCAGCGAAACGACCGTATTCGTGATTCGTGAAGCGGTGCGGGGCGCCGGGTGGGGCAGAAGCGTAATGTGTCGTATGGTAGAAATGGCCTTTATCGCGGTGTCATGTGTGTGTTATATTGTTAAGACGTGCACAAAAAGAAATAGCAATATGGCAGGCGGACGTTGGGCACTACACGAGAACGATCATCAATAAACTCGGTATCTTTTTTGTAAAACTTAAGTAACAGTAGGTATGTCCTCAATGGTGAGGAAACTATCTCTAGGCTTTTACTTTTCATGTTTGCATTTCAACACACAAGATCTGGGGGTAAAGTTAGTCCGGCGACCTCCTCAACCTAAGTCGATGATCAAATGGATTAGTCCTGAAGTTGTTCAATGCTTAGTTGCACCGGGATGATATAAATCGATCACGCCGGCATACATTCCTAATCAAATTTCATATATCAAACACATAAATTGCATCATGTTAATGGTGATTCTGTTTTGCAATTTTGACGTAGTCTGACGCGATACATAATCTTACGCAATAATTTGAAATCAACAGCGTCTTTTATGCGCGTTTTTTCACAAGCCCCGAATTTTGTGTGGAAATATATATTTTTTGTGACTGAACAAGGTGTACGTACATTTGTGATAGATACAATTAGTCGAGGGCTTCAGCTGGTGCGTTACTTATGCGCGCTATTTAGCTCATTCGATGAAATTACGGCTGCAACGACAACTGCACGGCAGCTCTACCCTATTTTTGAAGAACCTAGTAAGTGTCAAGGTGACGAAACGGAGAAAAACGAGGAAACGTTAACGTGTGCTAGCCTAAGCAAATGCGCATAACATGCATCAACCTGAATAGTGTTTCTATATGTATTTTATGTGCGCAATTCAGAAATGCTATCCAAATTTTTCAAATGCTTACCAATAAAGTAAATGTGGACTTGCTAGATTAGCTGTGGCATTGGACGAAGAGGGAAAAACCTAGCATGGTTACTTACGTTTTTCTGTGCCAGATGAGATGTGCTTTAGGTATGTATGAAATAGGTTGTCAACAAAACTGAAACAGTTGTCATTTCAAGAATGCCCCTATGAAGAAATTATTTGCAGTTTTGTGCTCATCTTACCTTGCTGAACCACTTCCTGCTCTTAATTTTGTATTTAAATAAAAAATAAAGATTTTCTAAAAAATAAAGATCTTTCTAAAAAATAAAGAAAGCTGAAAAGTGGGTGAGGGGCCATGGCCCTCCGCCCCCGGCCCCCCTGTTCCTACGCCTATGCACCAGACGGCTCATAAAGAAGTGATTTTCACGAGTGCTGTTCACGGGCACGTGCCGTAGCTGCAGCTCGGTGTTTACCCTGGCCATAGATCCCGCGGTTGACCGCGGAGCCGCAGCTACCGCAGGTCCCGTCAACAGGGCCACGGTCTTTTTTTAGAAGTTATACCTGCATATCTGCAGTGTACGCCATCTCATCATCATGCTGGCTGACCACAGTGCCTCGGCATGCATCAGTATCTCTCGCTATACTTCAACACAACCCAAATCAAAATGGTTTATCCCACTAACGCACTTCACACACACCCTGATATCGTGCTTTTTAGACGCATTCGGTATCGCAGAGGCAGACGTAGATTACACTGGGTCCCTTAGAAACTCCTCGGGAACGTCAGGAAGAGGTGCAGGGATACTGGATCCGGCACCCCTGCCACTCGTACCAACGTGGCTCGGCGGCTCGGCACACGCAGCAGATGTCGGCCCGCTCAAGGACACCGAGAAAGTTTGTAAGTGTGGCTTTCCACAGTTCAAAAATCGGGATTCACACTGATAAGTTGCAATAGGGACTCCGGGGCGGTGAAGCGAAGTTTAGGTTTTCTAGAGCACATCAAGTTGCTACATGCATCAACCTTGATGTGCCATCATGGCTCGCTCATGTAGCCAGCAGTAACAGACAGACCCAACCAGGGGAGTGGGCTTCCTAAAGCGCGGAAGTCGCGAATGGGCGAGAACCTAGTATGCGACACTTTATCACAATGCACATCAGCGCAAAATAGGATTCTCAGCAGTCTCTTTGGTCGAGGTAAAACCTAGCATGCAACAACTTGTCACATGCTGTGTTTTTCTTTGCCAAACGGAAGACGCCACTGGACTTGCTATATTCTACCCCTTTAATATCTCAGTTTTGGATAAAGTTATGAAAAAAGCGATACCAGAAATGAATCCGTCGTTCCCGAAAACCCCCGTTAGCATCTCTAACTCATTTTTGTTTACATTGGCGCTTACTATGTTTTTCCTTGACACGGTAGATGCTACGGTCCATGCGAGCCGCCCCGGTGCGACAGCTACTGCCCCGCCCGCTCCACGCAGCCGACTGACCGGCCAAGGTCACTACCCCGTCCGCCGGGAGGGCGGAGCTTAATGGTCACGTGTTTGTGACGTCACACCTACGCACGGATAGCCTCTACTCCACTGACTGATTTACGGAGCCGATTTTAACATTACGAGGCAACGACAAGTACCCTAAAATTTGATATTTTATTAAGAGACCATATTGGCGAAAATTGGCGCTTGAGCTGAAATGTGCATTGTGAAAATTTGAAGCAAATTGAACAAATAGTAAATAAATTATCGCCGAAAATTAGGGTCTCATGGGGTCTGAAAAGCATAGTAGGTCATTGGTTGACAAAACAATATAACTCAAAAGTCGGGGAATCGGGACCTGTTAGAGCTTCGTAAAGTGAAGCTGTTAAAGGGTTTTGCGGGGTGCTGATCACGAAATTCAAGTTAGTTTTGATCACAGATGATGTTTTCGTGCATTTAGGCCTGGTCGGGTCAGGTCAGGTCAGGTCACATGTTACGAGTGAACCAAAACTACTTCTTAAATGTTCAAACGGTTTCTAAATGCGAAATCAACTCCAAAATCTACCCTAGAAACATGTAGAACTCGAAAGAGTGAACAAAGGTCATCAAAGGTCAGTGACCTGCCTGATCTTCACGTGACCTTGATACCCACTAGAATCCATGCGATCAACATCCTTTTACATGTTTGATCGCTTAAAGCCACAAAAAGACAATAAAACGCGTTCTACTCGAAATACGCCAAAACGCGATTCCGGCCAAACATGGTCTCGGAAAACAGGTCACAAGTCAAAGGTCTTTTGAGTCAGGGTCATGCAAATTACAGGTTAGGCGTAATATTGAATAACTCGAGGGTACTGAAAGTTTCGCCGCAATCAGCCGCTTTTTGCGCGAGTTATTTGCGAAAAACTGAGGGTAGGAGGTCTGTTCGACACCCTCCTACAAGTGCGAAGGTTAAGGTCAGGCCGTTGACCAATGGCGTCAAAAGTGAACCTCTGTAAGGCCCCAAAATGTCGCGACGTCGCAGCACCCTTCGTGCCAGGGGACTTTTCAACGGGGAATGAAGCTTATATGATCTAGTACTATCTCCCAGAGGCCTCACAACTTGTATGTAGCCATCTCGTATTTTTCTTAAGAGTCACCTGAAGTCAGGTCGGTCACGCAACCTCACGATTATATTTATTAATCAATTGGGAAATAGGAAAACTGTTATTTTGGCGCCGGGAGCCATCTAAAGCTGTCTCAAGCGCATGAATTCGCGATTTTATACAATTTTTGCAAGCCCCAGCATTCACTTTTCCATTCTTAAAGTTAGGCGACTTCATTTATGACGTCACTAAGGTCACAGGAGATTTCACCAAAAAGTCCCGATCAAATTGAGCTAGCGAGTCGGGAAGCCACCAGTGGACTTGTAAGGACCTACCGCATCGAAGAAGCGATATGACCTCCTTGAGTCAGCCTCGTGGCCTGAGTGGCTCTGCCCTGACATGACCTGAGGTAAACACCTTAAATTGACCTCAACAAAAACAAAGCGTCAACTATTCGACGCGTTTGAACATGCAAAACTCTTGGCTCTGTAACCACTTAAGGTGAAGTTGTTTACCAAAAACCGATCCCGCGACTTGGAGCACTTATACTGACCTCAGAGTTTATCGGTGGACCTGAGACATTCAACTCGGGTACCAGTTGCTGCATCTCATACGACGCACGCGCTCAGTTTTATCCGCAAGGCGCTAGCTCAATTAGGGGCAAAAAGACGGAGTGGGGTCATAATCGCACCCCCCCCCCCCTCGGCCGGGGTATATGCAGAAAACCCAAAATTCCGTTGAAGGTTAAGCACTGAAGTGATATATTATGATGCGAGAAGGTATAGGTAAAAACAAGTATGCACACGAGAGGATGTGAATTAAACTGTGTTTGAGGTATGCCTTTTTTATTATACATTCGATTTGCTTTAGTTATTGGTAAGAACAGATATAACCAAGAAGAGCGCCCCTGAAGAAAAGGTTGCGCACCGGACGGGTGCGATTTTAAGGTCCAAGGTCAGTCGGGGACCTCTAAGTTCGGATCAAGCGCTGCATGTTAGGGTTAAAACTTAATAAATAAAAAAAAAATGGGAGCAAACAAGCATCCCGATTTTGGCAGCGTCGTCATGCTTTGTCACGGCACTCATCCACTCATCCACTCCCTCGGCCGAAATATTAGTTCCTTTTTGTATGAGTTCTGGCATAATCCCGCACATTATGCTGCATGTTGTTTGCCATGAAAAAAGCATGTTCAGCTACGTTCTACGCAGTACGCACTAACCTAACCACCATCCCATCATCCACCACTAGCCACCATCCCGTTCTGTGATCCGTTCCACCCCACACGAATCAGCCGAGATACTAGTCAGTCGGGCTAGCGCTATCCTCCCCTCCCTTCCTGACTGCACAGCGCTAAAACCCAGAGCCGAGACTTCCCGAGCGCGACCTCTGACCCCACGCGGTCCGAAGGGTCGGCCGATGCCTAAGGGCGCGCCGCGCGCCGGCCACCCGGATAGCCTCTGCCGAGTCTCCCTTCCATACACCGTTTACGCTCGATTCATTCATGATTCTGTGTTTCCGCGTCCCTCTCGCTAGGTGGCACCATGGATGTCATAGGCGATCCCAGGAAGATTGCGGCCAGAATACCCCAAACGGCAGAAAATGAGGTTTTTGGTGGATATCTCGGAAAGTATTTGGCATACAACGATGAAATTTCACAGTCTCGTGGTAAATGTGCATACACATAATCCGGGTTGATACTTATGCATTTAAACATTATATAGGACCAAATATGTCCGAAAAAGCAAAACCAACAAGACTTTTACTGGAGAGCCGTACCTAGTTGTGTGGCGGCGGGAGAGAGTAGGTACACCGACCTCTGGAGACCCCCACAGGTTCCGAGCTTTCAAAATTGGCATCTGAGGGCCGCGCGCGACTCCTGCGGGGCTTCGCAACGGCTCTATTGGGGCTCACTCAACCTGTCTAGTCCTACTGCTAAAAAGACTGGCCCTGAGCCCTAAGGACTTCATTGGTCTCTGCCAGCCCCAGGACCTACACCGGCCCATGGGGACCCGACGTCGAAATATGAGGGAATCTGCGCGGGACCATCAGGACGTCAAGTAATTTCGATCAGGACCAACGTAAGGCTGTGCCGGAGACTGCGTGAGCCCTCTGATTTTCAGAAACCCACCCATGTATGTTTTCACATAGAGGCCAGTTTAGGGCCCTCAGAGACCAGTACAGGGCCTTCAAACCACAAAGGCCAGTAGTTTGAGACCATCAGAGACCGAGTCGGGCTCTCAGAGGCTAATGTGGGTCCTTACTCATTACGGGCCAACATGGGCCCTCAGAGGTCAGTATGGGGCCCTAAAAGACCCGCATGAGCCGTCGTTGGACCCCAGAGGCCAGCAGAGGGCCCTCAAAGCCCAAGATAGGCCCTCCTCAGAGGCCAATGCAGGCCCTTAGAGGCCGGCATCGGGTCTTCAGCAGCCAGTGCGGGGCACTCATTGGCACCTAAAGGTTCGTCTTGGGACACCAGAGACAGAAATAAGGCCACCAGAGACCGGTGTGAGACCCTCAGACGCCGGTTGGGAGCCCTGAGGACGGTTAGGGGCCCTCATAGGCCAGATGTGGGGCCTCAGAGGTTGATGTAGGCTCTTAGCGGTCAACGTGGGCGCTTGACCGCCACTGAAGTTCCCTCAGAGGTCAGTGTAAGACGCTCAAAGACCGGTGTGGGAGCTATATTAACCCTCGCCCGCACATGGGGGGGGTGGTTGCCACACCCCCTCCCCCCCCCAGGTAGTCTTTCTGCGCTGCACTCAACTTTTTTAGAGCTAGAGGCCTGATTTTTCGTATAGCTGCTCCTCTATCCTTTCTTGATGTCCACTGAAAATTTCAGGTTTCTGTGGTTTTTGGTTTCGGAGATATGACCTTGTTTTTCAGGTCATGTCATGACCCAAATGGCCAATTCTCAACATCTTGCGTTGGCCATGGGCCTTGTGAGCTTTTGACACCTTGATTTCGACCTTTTTTGCCAGTCTTACCTCCCACCTATCATGGAACATGTTGTTCGACGATGTACAGATGTCAAGGTCAAGGTCAAGGTCAACCTAGGTCATCTAAGATAATTTTTTTTATAAATTTAGTCCGAACCTTTTGATGGGAAGGATTCACAAGGACAGAGCCACCGCTAAGCGAAGCTTGTTGCGATGACCCTGCCCTCTACCCTCCGATCGCGCAATTCCGATTCTATGGCAGAATTTAGAGTCCAAAGTTTAACGTGCGCACATAGCCGCGCACGGCCGGTCCCCTCGCTGACTTCGCCTGGCTACGGCCTGCCACCAACCGCAACCATACCTGTCAGGAGGCCCATAAATGTCGAGCGCCCGTCGCGCTTCGAACCCGGACTGTCATAACCGGGAACGCGTGCTCTCACCACGCGGAGTCCAACGCTCTAACCAACTGAGCTACGGGACCGGCTGTCTTCGCTTTTCGAGAATAAAAGAAAACTTCACAACTTTTCTGAGGAAATGTTGGTTAATCACACTGCACAGCAGTGCGCAAGGAATCGAACTCATACTCATACTCATACTCATATATTTCGGAAACATCCATAAGTACATGGGTTTTCAGTTTTCCACGTCAAGCTCAAGATTAAAGTACATAAAAAATATCCAAGTACACATCCCTCAAATTTAAAACAGTACATAAAAACACGAAAAATAATGACACTGACGGTATTGCAGCTAGGCCATAAGATGCTAAACTCGAGTGTTATGTCTTGTGATCTCTTTCCGCATTCTTTTCTTAAATGCAAGGTAACTGGGCGCGCATCTCACTTGCACAGGCAGGCCGTTCCACGCTCGAGTCGCGCGACACACAAATGATCGTCTCGCAAACTCTGTTCGCAGTCGCGGTGTTTGCAGCTGTCCGTCACTGGCTGCTCTCGTGCCGCGGCTGGAGACATCGGCACGGCGCGCGACGTGACAGCGGATCGGGTCGGGTGCACTATCGCTGTGCAGCAGGTTATACATGACGTGCAGATCGCGTTCTCGTATCATTTCATCCACTTTGAGCCAGCCCAGCTCCCTGAGTGGCGAAGTTACTCGATCGCGCCGGCTCAAGCCCATGACTATACGGACACCGAAGTTGATGCATCTCTGCACGCGTCTCTGCTCAGTGACCGTGCTGCTCCCCCACACAGACACACAGTACCTGATAAGAGGGAACACAAGTGACTCTACAAGCAGCCGCCTTGTTTCGCGCGGCATGCGACGTCGTATCCGGGCCAGTCCGATCAGCACGCCATAGCACCGCCGTAGGATACTCGATATGTGCTTGTCCCAGGTCAGCGCAGTGTCCACGGTGACGCCCAGAATTTTGACATGTTGAACAGGAGAGATGTCGGTGTTTCCAAAACGGATGTGGAAGTCTTGGTCAGTGTTCAAACGCCGAGATTTGAGAGTCATCATCTCTGTTTTTGAGGGATTTATTTTTAGCCTGTTTTGGGTGAACCAGTCCAGTGTGACCGAAAGGTTGCTTTCTACGCGTTTCTTTAAGTCTGAGAGATTTTGTGGAGTGTCTGAATCTAGGAACTGTGCGTCATCCGCATACATCACTGTTTTACCGTGGGGCACGTGCTGTGGCAAATCGTTCGTGTAGAGCAGGTAAAGAATCGGGCCCAAAATAGACCCCTGTACGACTCCGTGCGTCACGGGCAGCTCGCTTGATCCGCCCCTGACCGACTGAGTCCGGTCGCCAAGCCAGGCACGGAACCAGCGCTGGTCGATCCCATACCACCCCAGCTTCTCCAGGAGACGGCCATGCTCGACACTGTCAAAGGCCTTTGAGGTGTCAGCTGTGACGAGTGACGTCACGCGTCCACCATCGATATTGTTCGTGACGTAAGTGACAGTATCGAGCAGGGCCGCCTCGGTGGAGAGACCGGGGCGGAAACCATATTGTTCGGGGCACAAAATACAATGGCTAATGAGATACTCCATGAGCTGTGAGCACACAACACGTTCACAAAGCTTCGCCATCACAGACAATATCGAGATGGGTCGATAATTGTTCGGTTCATGCACGTCACCACCCTTGTGCAGTGGAACAACGACGGCGGTCTGCCATGATGGCGGTAGCTCGCAACGCACGATGGAGCTGTTGATCACATTCAAGATGTGTGGCCCGACAACACTGAACGTCATTCGGAGCATGCTGATGGTTACACCGTCAGCTCCACTCGCTTTGGATGACCCCATGCGCTGCAGGGCCGCGGAGAGCTCGGGCAGGGTCGCCGGCCGCGGGGCGAACGCTCCGCTGCAGACTCGTGGCGGCCGCGGGTGGAGCCTCTCCCCGGTGTCCGACGCCGCCAGCCCGTCCGCCACAGTGGAGCCGATGGTCGCGAAATGTTGGTTCAGTCGGTCGTACCACGCTGCATGTTGGACCAACGGGCCATCAACTTTCGGTTCTGGTTTTTTACTCGAGATAAGGTGTCGGCGGATGTCGCGCCAGGTGGCAGATTTAGAGCGCCTGAATGACGAGAGGAAGTACTCGGAGCAAGCGCGGTACTGGGCCGATTTCACTCCGAATTTTTTAAATTAACCCTCGCCCGCACATGGGGGGTGGTTGCCACCCCCCCCCCCCCCCCGGTAGTCTTTCTGCTCTGCACTCACATAATTGTGTGAACTCACATAATTCACACAAAACGCATAATTGCGTTTTAGGCAAGCGGAATTTACTTTTTGTGAAGTTTTTTGACTGCATTTTTTGGTAAAAGCTTCTCAGATCATGCTTTCATGTAATATGGACAGTGGACACATAACCAATCGGTGCACACATCAGTATACACACAGACACACACAGACATACAAACACATATAATTGACCTTGACCTAACTTGACCTGAAATGACCTCAGCAGCAAAAACCTGATCGGGTAGTGTGACAAAGAGGTTCTAGCTGGCTTGGCACCAGAAAACGGCATCGTCATCGGTATATGACAAGCAGCGCACTTGATATTCAACGGTGACCCAAAACAGCAACATTTTATAGTTTGACCTGACCTTGAAGGTCAATGACTGACCTGAGAAGGTAAAACTGGGTATCATTTGATTCGTCTCTTCCCAAAGAATCTTTTTGGTCTTTACCGCGAAGCTCTATCTCCAACAGGAACGAAATGGCGCGGGGGGTTGGCAGCCCCCCCCCCCCCCATGTGCGTTCTAGGATGGGAAAATGGCATGTGCGGGCGAGGGTTAATAGCTGGGCGTGGGTTTTTTGAGCCTCGTGACGATCGAATAATTGCCAGGGCCCCATACACCTATTGTAACACGGCGGTTTCTCGTGCCCAGGGCGGGGCGCGCCGGTGTTGTTGTCAGCCCTTGCCAGAAGAGATACTCTGCCGGTCCAGGTGTATTGTCTCACGAGCACAACACAGCGAGATGGTCAGCTACGGTGTCGGTCGAGACCGATGCAGAAACACGTCCGGCGTGGTCTGAGGCTGGGGTCTTCTGCCCTCACCCTCTGCCGGCTGGTCAGAGCTCCACTCCGCTCGACCCAGTTCCTACCCTGGGCGGTGGCTCTCTAACCCTGCGTGGCGGCTCGCTATTGGCTTAAGATTCTTTAAACACAAAACGAACGCTCGTGATTGGTCGTCTACGTCACAGTCTCTCGATCGTACTGGAGACATCTAGAAGTGAGGTATGACGTAGGCAGCTAGTGTCACGCGCCGATCTCGTGACTGAAGGTGTCCGGCGCAGCAGAGTTCCAAGAAACACGTCAAAACCATTAGCGGACATTTAGCAGGCTAAAAGTGTTTCTTGATAGGTATGCGTGTGTTGAGATGTTCAGAGAGCGCCGGCTCCGGCCGCTGAGTGTCCAGGCGCCGGCCGCAGAGTGCTGGAGACGATGAGTCACTCATGAATAACGTATGACACGTCCCGAGCCGGCCGCGGCGTCGGCTGCGCTGAGCTGAGCGCGAGCGGAGAGCGGGGAGCGGTAAAGATAATGAGCGTTGAAAATGCGAAAATGAAATATAGCCACCACGCAGGTATAATTAGACTACGAACTAATTAAGCCTAAACCCATAAAAATATAAGCAGCAATTAATGCAAGGCAACGGCGATAAACAATGACACACACTTTACACACCTCCCCCACCCATGGCAAGAGCTTTGGCTAGGACAAAGCAGAGTCCGACGCCTGAAGGGCGAAGGACGCAGCAGGTGAGACATACGACTAAACAACCGCGACGATAACGCGACGCAGCGGGTGGGAGGGCGGGGAACGCGACGGACGAACGCGAAACGCGACGGACGAACACGGAACGCGACGGACGAACGCGACGAATAGCACTGGTGCACTCGCTGCAGTGCACGGAAGCAGTGGTTGTAGTCCATGACGGGAGCCATCGGAGCCCACGGAGTCAGGCGGTGACCCGGATCGTGAGCCGTCGAGTCAACTGGTGACCCGGATTGCTGGTGCGCGGGGCACTTCACTTGGTAGCGCACGGTTACGCTCGGTGCGGCGACTGAGTAGGTCAGTGACCCGGATGGTTTCTCGGTCCATTGTGATGCAGGCTCGGTGCCATGCATTCACAATCACTCACACGCACACTGGGGGAGGGGAAACAAAGAGGCCTCACACCTCTGGCGACAGTCGCAGAGACGGCGTCGGTCGGTGGCCGTACGTGGCCCGTCGCGGCATATCCGTTGTGGCACTAGGCTGAGCGCTGAGTGATGCCGGTACATCGTTAACAGGGTCCATTTGCAGGCTCTGCTGGCTGCCCGGTGGGGCTGCTGGCGGGCCGAGACCAGGATGACGCTCGTGGAGTTCAATGGCTGGCTCACGAAAGTCTCGAGTAGCAGAACCGGGTGCGAAGCGGGGTAAGCGTTAGGTAGCCATGGGGCGTGGGCAGCAGTGTTTAATGCAGAAGCACGTGCAGCAAGCGGCAAGAACGCTGATGATGATAATTAGTAGCCAAGTATAAGAGAATGCAGATGGTGTATCGTCAATAACCTGTTCAAGGGGAAGGGCTTCGACACGATTGAAGTAGTCATCGGCTGGCATACCGTCTACGTGAAGCTTGGGTATAGCTGAGACGTTAGATTGCAGGGCGGTTGGAATAGCAGTGGCCCAGTGTGAACGCCAGATTGGGACCAGGGAAGAATCATTGGATATTGTGAACGCATCATCGAAATCAGGAAAGTCGAGGTGAGTCTCACTAGCATAGTAAGGGGGGAGATATAGAGAGTCGCTAGAAGCTGAGCATTCCATGTGCGTAATGTGACTGCCGTCGTTAGACAATACGGTCAATAGGGCTGAAGCGGCATTGCTCCCCTGTGGTAAGAAGCAACATATTTTTAGACAAAATAAAGGCAATGACAACTAAAGTGAGGTTACTAAAACGGCTCTGATCACAAAAGTAGTTACTAGGAAGGCTTTCTAATCCATTTTTATTTAGTTCCTCGCAGGGGCGTCGCCACGGATTTTTGACAGGGATTTTGACGGATTGGCTGACTAAAAACCCAAAATTTATTTACCGTACATTTTCAGGCCTATGCATTATTTGTAACGCATACACATGTTCTTCCCGCGTGGAGGCGTCATTAGTCACAATGTCTCTTTTCTACTTGGGTAAGAATTGGCGGCGCGAAGCGCCGCGAAAATTGGCAAAAACGCCTGGGAAAACAGTTCCAAAACGCATGAATTTTGCATCCCGTGTAATAAGTTTGATACCACGACAGCTAAGCTCTGGTTACCAAGTTAAGCAGCTCTACCTCTAAATAATCGTGTTGGTCCTCTGCCAATTGCACAGCTTATTTCCAAGAAGTTGGAAACCTTTTGCACTGTGCAGTGTAGGTACTATTGGTCTCAAGATAAGGGTCCAGGCGACCTGTAGGTTTGATGCGGTGAATACCCCCACCTTCGCCACACTCGCTCGGTGCTACGGAGCTCCGATCTCGCGACCGGTCACCTGTACTTGTAGACTGTGCCGCATGACATAGCAGTCGAGCGGGCCAGCGGAGCTTAGGCGGAAACTAGCGCCGCGTTTGACAGAGAAGGACGCTCACCATTCCGGCGGGAGGGCCGCTCGCCATTTTAACTCCATGTAGCGTCTCGCTGACAATGAAATACACTACAGGACGACAATATATCGTTCCGTAAAAGTTATGTCCACTATGACAACACTTTCCTGTTCCTAATCGTGTCCACACCTGAGGGATTTGGGATGACGATTCAGGCTGCACTCCTGCATTGCGCGGTCCTTGGCTGCAGAGCATGAGGTGACGAACGAACCTCGGGTCAGGATCACGGAGCTACGGCCAGTTCCATGGGTGGAGAACCTGCCCCGGCCACCCCGGCCGTGGCCGGGGTAACTTTCAGCCGACCCCGGCGCGGCCGGGGTAACTTTTTCCACTTTTGCAAATCCTAAAAGCTGTCTCCATACGAAAAAAGCTGCCATCTATAAGAGTGTCTCTCATTTTTCTTATCTACAGGGTGTCCAGAAAAAAAGATACTGCGGAAATTAAGTCGCATTCATTAACGTACGTGCCGATTTTGTTCCAACTTCATGTGCTTCTAGTGCAAGATTTGGCAAAACTCATGAGCACTGTAATGCGTCGTTGGGAAGTTGTCTGTCTGCCCTCCGAGATGATCAACATGACCATCAGTCACCTGCAGACCGTGGTAGTGCTGGAGCTGATCCGCCGGAAGGCCGCTCACATTGAGTATCTGCTTTGAGGAGCTGCCGCGACTAACCAAAGGGTTTATATGCCATGTGGCACCTGCTGTCTGTTTTGCCATATTTTTACGAATACAAGCATGTGCCATTTTAAAATGTGCGGTGTTTATTTTCGGAATTACAGCAAATAATAATAGTATCCGTTTTTTTCTGGACACCCTGTACCTTGAAAAGTTCTTGAAAATGTACTTATTTTCATTTTGGAGCTTCTATGTTTTTAAGTCTTTTGATCGCGGAGCCCGACATGTTTCATCAAACAGAATTAAATCATATTTAAGGGCCGTTATCGTAAGATGGCACTGTAATAACATCACAAGACAGGACGAGGGTAATATCAGTGAGAAAGAAGGACGAGGTGCTGGGGCTCAAGGCTCCCCCAACTTAACCCGCGCCAGGGTGGTGGCCTTATCAACGGGTAGGTAGGTACCTACATCAACAGAAAACATAAACAACAAACCAGAATACAAGCACTAGCAGTGTAGACATCTAATGCCAAATCCTGAAGCATGGTTGTGGGACAGAACAACAGACCCTGATTGTGATGCTTTTCATTATCAATGTTAGGTACCGTAAAGTGGGGCTATTTGAGACAGTGGGGCTATTTGAGACAGTATTTAAAATCGCTATAAAATGAAGAGCGTTTGATTTTTATGTGATATTTTTTATCAGGAAGGTGTGGAATCGAGCAGTAAATCGCCTCAGCAAAAATTAAGCATAAATTTGAAACGCTCTTCATTTTATAGCGATTTTAAATACTGTCTCAAATAGCCCCACTGTCTCAAATAGCCCCACCTTACGGTATGGAAAATGAAACTGAAGTTGATGGACTGTCAAACAGTGATTGTCTAGTCAAAACTCTTGCTTCTTTCTTACCTTGCATATTTTTTGGGGTGTGATATGCCAGGCTTGAAGCAGCCAGGGGCCCGGGAACGATTTTCAAGTTGGGGGGGCGAGCCTAAAATACCTGACATGATGCATATGAAACAGTGGCGTAGCTAGGGGTCTAAGGGGACACTAAACCATCGGGATAAAGGGGACCCTCGGGTCCGAGGGGCCCTGCGGCGCCATTTGACCGCTGTGGGTTAACGATGGCCATATTTCTACTCAGAAGGGCCCCATGGGGCTCGTCAGAGCACCTCATGGGCCCTAAATAGCCACACTAAGATCTCCATAAGGGTCCGACGCCGGCGTCTGAGGGCATCTTGCGGCTTTTAAGGACACCTCGGTGATCTCCAAAGGCCCGTTACTGGCCTCTGAGAGGTCTTACCGGCCTATGAGGTGCCAGTTCTAGGGGCATTTCCCGCCGGTGATGGTCCCACACTTAATTTTCTGAGGGCCCCATAACGGCAACTGTGGGGCCCTCGTCGGCGCCTATGAGGGCCGGTCTTTAAGGACCCCACAGGACTTCTGCCGGCGTACGGTCCCCTTGCCGGTCACTGAGACTCCCTGCCGGCTTGTAGAGAGTTCGCGTCAGCAGCACTAAAGGCCCCACACCCGTCTGTAACGGCCCCACACCAGCGTCTATGAGGATCCACAGCAACGCCTGTAAGGACCCTCATCGGCGCCTCTGAATCACACTAGCACCTCTGAGCGTCCACACCGGCACCTGCATGGCGGCCCCACACCAGTGCCTCTAAAGGCCCCTTACCGGCGGCTCTGAGGGCCCTACGCCGGTGATTCTGAGGGTGCTACCGATAACCGAAGGCACCACACAAGCCCTTAGTGTCGCTGAGCTTTAATCCCATACCGGCCCTCCGAGGGCGCCACGTCAGTGCACTCATTGCCCCACACCCCTCCATCACATCCGGAGCGGGTAAACTGTGTTATACCTATATACGAGGGGGTACCCAAAAGTAACGGGAATCGTTGTCTGTAGGCCAAGCCAGTTGTAGCTCGGCATTGCCCTGCTAGGGGCAAACCAGTCTGGCCCCTGGGACTTAGTCTGCACCGTGAGGTGACGAAATAAAGAGGCGCGGCCGCGTGGCGCACGTATTTATTGAAGCACTCCCGCCCGATCCGTCGTTTTTTTATGCATAGCGGAACTGAGCAACAACGCGCATCTGTGAAATTTTGTTTCCTGCTGGGGAAGTCCGCGACTGAAACGGTTCCAATGCTTCAAGTAGCATACAAATATGCTGCCGTAAGCAAGACGCGGGTTTATGAATGATTTTCGCACTTCAAAAGTGGTCAAATGTTATCCCAAAAGCGCCCCCAAAAAGCTTGCCAAGTGAAGTCAAATGTCAAGACAATGCTGATTAGTTTTTTCGATGCAAAGGGAAGTGTGCAAAAGGAAATTGTTTCTCCCTGGTCAAACTGCCAATCAGACGTTTTACTTGGACGTTCTGCGGCGTGTGTGAAACACGGTGAAACGAAAACTCCCCGACAGGTGGCAAAGCGGGGAGTGGTGATTTCATCGCGACAGTGTGCCAGCGCACACCGCCTTGAGTGTCAGACAATTTTGGACAAAAAATGCATGACCCCACGGATCCACCCTCCCTATTCACCGGATTTGGCACCCTGTGACCTTTTCCTGGTCCCCAGAATGAAAAAGGCCTCAAGGGAAACCATTTCGACGACTTTGATAAGGTAAAAGCAAAAACGACGATGGCTCTGCAAGGCATCACCTTGCAAGAGTTCCAGAGCTGCTTTGAGAGCTGGAAAACGCGTCTGCATAGGTGCATTGTCTCGCAGGGAGAGTACTTTAAGAATGACATGAGTGACGATGTGTAGGGATCAGTGAATAAACAGATATGAAACAATTCCCGTTTCTTTTGGGTACCCCCTCGTAATAGCAACGATTTTACCACCTTGTACGTTATGTATTTCTCAAAGTTGACTCAAGCTGGTGCAGTATAAAATCTGGCCTGCCAAACTTATGGCCACGATCAGGCCCAAATAAAAGCGGGATGACAATAGTCAATAGCAGATGTTGTCAAATCGATGCCTAAGCTGTATCAGCAGAAACCATTCAGATGACAAGGAAAATGCCATGTGTTGATGCGTAGATGTATAAAGGAAACAAGAAGGAAAAAAGTCCGGAAAAGGGAGGAAAGATCTTTTCTCGCTGCCTCAATGTTGAGGGGGCGCCGCCCCCTCGGCTCTCAAGTTGGGGGGGCAAGCGCCCCCGCTGCCCCCCCCCCCTGTTCCCGGGTCTATGGAAGCAGCCTTCTGAGCAAGTCTCAAACTAATTTGATATGCAAGGCATCAAAACACTAGTGAGCATCCAAGAAAGAAAAACATTCATCTATTTTGATTTTTCCAAATAACGATCTTCGCTCAAATTCCCAAGAACGTGCGAGCCACAATTGCCTCTTTCAATCAAAAATTTTACTTGAGTTTTTTATGACGCCAATAGCAAAGAAGTGGCAATAAATTGTTTTGAATCACTATAAACAGCCATGAAAACTATAATTAATAGATATTAATGTTATACAGTTAAAAAGTTGCTCTCAAACAAAAAGATTAGGTATCAAATTTTTACATTTTTAGAAGAAGACGTCATTTTATTAGTAAAGTCAACAGCTCGCGTAAGAAATATTGTGTTCAGGGTTTTCACCGTAAGTAACCGTAAGTAAGGTTCATGCTCACTTATAATCTAATTCCATTGGCTTCGTTGATCAGCATTTTCTGTTAGCGGTCACTCGCACACCTGTTAGAACATAAAGCGCCAGTTTTATATTATATAATTGGACTTGCCGAAAATCCAGAAATACATCAAATAGTTATTACGGAGCGAGCGAAGCGAGCGAAGTCTTTCCTTAGATTAACGGAAATTTCTGAGTATGAGCGGCCGGCCGGCCGGCCGGCGGACGCTTTTGCGAGGCTTATATCTCAGCAACCACTTGACCGATTTACACGCGGTAATTTTTGTAGGGTAGCTTCATTCCTTCTACCAAGTATTGGACTATTCCCGATGCATGTGGGTGACCCCTTATGCACGTGCCACGTGCAAAACGAAGAGGTGTCAGTTTTGTAATTGTTGCAATATCTCGGTAACTACTTGGCCAATTGCGCTGAAAGTTGGCATGTAGGTAGGCACCCACTAGGCACTGCATAGTGCATATCCATGTGCCAGAGTTGGGGTGCTGCTGCACGTGCGCACGTGCAGGGGTCGTTTCCAGATCTCGAGAACGGCTGGACCGATGGCGCTCAAATTTGGTACACGGTTAGGGACCAGTTAGTAGGGTGCCGTGCGCAAGTCAGTTGGGACCCATTTTGCACGTGCGCACGTGCAGGGTGCCGCTCCCAGATCTCGAGAACGGCTGGGCCGATTGTGCTCAAATTTGGCACATCGCTAGAAACCGGTCAGTAGGGTGCCGTGCACAAGTCAGTTGGAGGTACCCCTCGAAATTTCGCACGTGCAAGACTCACCCCCTCGCTCGCTCCGTTAGTCGCCCCAAAAGGCGCTATACTGGTTTTAGATGATTACGGAGCGAGCGAAGCGAGCGAAGTCTTTCCTTAGATTAACGGAAATTTCTGAGTATGAGCGGCCGGCCGGCCGTGCGGACGCTTTTGCGAGGCTTATATCTCAGCAACCACTTGACCGATTTACATGCGGTAAATTTTGTAGGGTAGCGTCATTCCTTCTACCAAGTATTGGACTATTCCCAATGCATGTGGGTGACCCCTTATGCACGTGCCACGTGCAAAACGAAGAGGTGTCAGTTTTGTAATTGTTGCAATATCTCGGTAACTACTTGGCCGATTGCGCTGAAAGTTGGCATGTAGATAGGCACCCACTAGGCACTGCATATCCATGTGCCAGAGTTGGGGTGCTGCTGCACGTGCGCACGTGCAGGGGTCGTTTCCAGATCTCGAGAACGGCTCGACCGATTGCGCTCAAATTTGGTACACAGTTAGGGACCGGTTGGCGGTTAGTAGGGTGCCGTGCAAAAGTCAGTCGGGACCCATTTTGCACGTGCGCATGTGCAGGGTGCCGCTTCCAGATCTCGAGAACAGCTGGGCCGATTGTGCTCAAATTTGGCACATCGCTAGAGACCGGTTAGTAGGGTGCCGTGCACAAGTCAGTTGGAGGTACCCCCTCGCAATTTCGCAAGTGCAAGGCTCACCCTCTCGCTCGCTCCGTTAGTCGCCCCAAAAGGCGTTATACTGGTATTTTATGAAGCCTTTACCTGCCTTTACCTAGGCGTGATTTCCTTTTCTATTACCTGAAAGAATTATTGAACGCTCGTCTTCAATAGCTGTAAGGTGCTCTCCCAATGACCAGGTGAGATTGATTTGAGAGGGATGTGACAATGCAACATGTTGCATTTTCTGAAGCTGTCAAGCTCTTGATGATGAAGGAACAATTGGTACCTATAATTAATATTCTGTACCAGAGTGCAAACTCTCCTACAGCAAATGGTAAAACCATTACAGGTTTTCAAAGGCTTCACCACTTTCAATGTTGCTGGGCATTCTTTGCATGATTTTTACAGGCCTTACAGGCCTTAATCTTACAGAATGTAAGATTAAGGATTTAAGATTTTATATTTGAGTACTTAAGATTGAGCTTGAAATCTCACAGCCGTGGCCACAGCCGTAGCCGTGTTCTTGGAGATATTTGCAGCCGCCCCGGCCCACCAGCCGTGGGGCTGCAGCCAGCCGCGGCTGCAGCCGACCGGTGCAGACCTCTAGTGGCAGGGGGGTTGTTTTCATCCACCCCTCAGGTTTTTCGGGAATATCTCCGAAACCGCTGAAGCTACGATGCTGAAATTTTCTGACTTTTCCTAAAACTAAATTTGGCACATTCCCTGAAAATTTCAAGTTCATAACTTTACCAGGGGCGGCTCCAGAGCACTAGGAATTCGGGGTCCTATTCGTGAAGCGAGTCATTTGGGCGAAGATCACGATGCTGATGTATTATAACTGTATGCACCAGTTTTACGAACAGTGAATGAAAGGTATCATGTGATAACATATACAAAGTTATTGTGCATCCTCTTTTGACACGTTTTTGCTATAATAGGCGGATCCAGGCGTCCAAAAAGGGGGGTTATGTTTTACCTCCCAACATAGGTGCCCTGACACCGCCTATGCATGACCAATACAATTGTAGTCGTTCTCTCATAAGAAAATTAACAAGACCATTACCACCCTTTTTAGAAACAGTACCAACAAAAACCTTATTTACTATACATTTTGTGTACCCCCAATCTCAATGATCTGTATCCGCCTATGATTTTTGAAAATGCATATTTTTAGGATCCATGTAAATTCCTGGTTCATTCTCTATCGATCGGCAAAAGTTGCGTTAAGATTGGTTCAGAAACCTGGCCGTGATAAACAGTCTAAAATGTATCTGCAATTTGCCCGTTTTTACCCCCCTCTACCTCCCTATTGACATTTTTTTAATTTTTATTTTTTAGAAATGTAGATCACGTTGAGCGAAATCGAATGCCCTTTGAATTTTGAAAATCGGCCCGTTAGATCTCGAGATATCAAGGGGGGTCGTAAACAGCCCCCCCCCCTTGCCACTAATAGGGGTAGCCAGGAGCCTGCCACTAATAGGGTTAAGGCTCGGTCGCGAATAATATTTCAGGTGCGAGCTCAAATCTATAAGAGGGTCAAAACGGTCAAATTTTACACTTTGTTTTGTGTGGGAAGGTTGCAACTTCCACGGAATAAGCTTTGCAAAGGTCATGATGGCATTTTTAGCACGATCATCCAGCAAATTTGACCTGATGACCTGACCTAGCACTAGGTGACATGCGTCCGAAATTTTAAGGCGTGTTGCAAAATTGTTGTTACAATTACGAAATCTTCCGCACCTGCGTGCAGCAGTTTTCCCTAAAAACGTACAAACGGCAGACATCCATTATTCTATGCCACAGAATAAGGGTTTGTTGATAACCGTTGACAAATATTTGAGCATCATCGTCTTTCTGACTTTCGGTCGCCGGCCGGGCCTTTTTCAAACATTCTCCACCCGTGTTCACAGAGATTGTCCACCTGAACGGCTGCGTCGCTACGTGAATGTCTGAAATTTCTATCAAGGGAGCTGAACCAAACAGTCGGCATGCTCCAGGCCGAAATGACACAGCGTGTCATTGCTGATTGGTTGGGACATCTGCCTGTTGTTTTTGTTTGCAAGTCTAATTATAGACGAACTGTCTGCACAGTCCGGTGTTGGTGGGATAAGCATACGGCTGCTGGCAGTGTTGCTGATCGTTCCAGTTTGCAGGCGTGCGCCTACCATTTCAAACGTTACAGAAATCGCATTGAAAAAGGCGGCCGGGAAGAGGGGCCAGTAGTTGGCGACAAAATTGGCCTAGCGGCTCGCGCTGAAGCGCTGTCACATCTCCAAACAGGAGGTCTGTAGTTGCTCACTACAGCTTTATTTCCTCCTTTAAAGATTGGGACCGTAAACTGCCCTCCGCTCCACAGAGCACAGCAAATCAACGTCGTATTCTTCAAAGGGAAAGTTCTGCACGCCTGTTTGTACTATTGGTCTCAAGATAAGGGTCCAGGCGGCCTGTAGGTTAGATGCGGTGAATACCCTCTCCCTCGCCACAGCTGGAGTGGGGGTAGGGGAGGGGGTGCGTTCGGTCTGACAGCGGGGTCGCTCGCCGCAGTGTGGTGTCCAGCGGTGCAGTCGGAATCAGGCGGAATTATGCCGGCGGCGGTAACCGGTCGAAGGGCCTGGCTCAGTCACGTCTCGAGACGAGTTACCGAGCAGGGTGTCAGCGATAGATGGGAGGGGTGTGGTCAGGGTGCTGTTTGATCACCAAATCAGCATGCTGTCAGTTTGCTGGCGTTTCTCATCTTCTCATTGGTCGTTGATGAACCACACGTGGTGTGTGCGATTGACCAATGAGAGACTAAGAGACGCCTGTAACTGGCTTCCATATATTGGAAAACCGACAGCAAGCTGAAAACATGATAGTGCATGGGGCGCACTAGCTTTGAAGGTCGCCCCGCAAAAGCATAACTTTCCATAGATGAGGGTGACGGGTGTTACCTACCCCAGACTTCTTGCGATTGCTCTCAACAAGGAAACCTGAAAGCTGAAAAATAGCACAACTGACTTGATTCAAGCCGATTCTCTGGTAACACCAACGACCAATTACATTTTCAATTCTTGTCAAGTCACTGACCTATGACGTCATAAAAGACTTCACTCGGTCCCAAAATATTGCGGCTTGGCAACTCCGCCATTGCTAGGTCAACTTCTGCAGATAAATAAAACTCACAGGACTTCATATTCTTCCGAGACCTTGCAACTTTTATGTCTCGTAATTTCTAGAAGTTCACGTAAAGCTAGGTCAATGACGTGACCTCCCTCACCATCATAATTCAACAAGGGAAATATTAAAATTCATGTTGGCCGTTCCCAGTAAACATGCCGATGTCGGCCCGACGTCGGCCGACGTCGGGGTGACGTCGGCAACTCGGCATCGGCATGCCGACGTCGGCCCGACGTCGGTCCAACCTCGGCACGACGTCGGCTGGATGTCGGATATGCCCGCATGTTCCGACGTCCAGCCGAGGTCCAGCCGACGTCGGGCCGACGTCGGACCGAGATCAATTTCTGAGGTCCAGCCGACGTCGGGCCGACGTCGGGGCGACGTCGGACCGACGTCGGCCGCTGTTTTGACCGTTAAAATAATATAAAATACATGTTTCATGTTTCATAAAGAGCTTCTGTATTCAAAATATCCTCAGGAAACTCAAATCTTCCTCCACGCCGCAACCCCCTGATCCGGACTGGGCGGGAAACTTTATCCCATTTGGGATTGCCCGTAAGCCGAGCTCGCCCGTAGCCGGGTGCGGTGAGTGCTTGGGGGCTGCTCGGCCTATCCTTTAGTCAGGCTCAGCCCCGGCAACTCACCAGGGCCGGGCCCAGCTCATATAGAAAGGCCAGTCGGCAAGTGTCACTTTGCCAAAGTGCCACTCATCAAAGGGACACTTTGGGAAACGTTGGTGCAGGTGTGTAAAGAGTGGCTATATGAATCCATTGTGGGGTCGCCCTTTCCAATAAGTGTCACGTAACAGCAATGGGACCAGGGACTCTATATGAACTGGACCCAGGGTGCTCGCCAAGAAGACCAAGTCTCCATCCTATGATCCTTCCGGCTCTGAAATGGTCTTGTCAGACCGAAAGGGCATAACCGAACAAAACAAACCAAAGTCGTTAGCTGGCTGCGTGGTGTAGTGGTTAGCGCACTAACCTCGCGTTCGAATGACACTGGCTTCGAATCCCATCGCCGGCTGATGCTTTTGGCGTGTTGTCCCAGTAAACATGCCGACGTCGGCGACTGGGGGGCTCGAATCCCGCCGCCGGTTGATATTTTTGGCGCGTTGTCCCAATAAACATGCCGACGTCGGCCCCATCGGTCCAACGACAAACGATCTCGTCAACCTCGGCAAACGATCTCGGCCCGACGTCGGCTCGACGTCGGCTGGACTTCGGCTGGACGTCGGAACATGCGGGCATATCCGACGTCCAGCCGATGTCGGGCCGAGGTTGAACCGACGTTGGGCCGACGTCGGGCCGAGCCTCGGCCCGACGTCGGGCCGACGTCGTCATGTTTACTGGGTTTTCACGACGGAATAGCAGGCATCTATTTAATCCCCATTTGATCCTTTGGTTCCTCAGGAATTTTAGTAGTTCTTTTTAGTAGGTTCCCCAGCTTTCGAATGAATGGTGCGTTAGTTTGCTATTTTTCTATTAAATATCACATCGATTTACTTTATCTAAGGATTTATCACTAATATCAACATAAAGCGTAAGCACAATTATAAAATTATGAAATTATTAAATACTAGTACAATAGTTAAAAAAAGATGCTGAGTTGCCAGGCTACAAAGAATATATTCATTTATGGCGCACGACAGACATTTAGAAAGCAGCGCCCTGTTTTATTGCACGCTGCAGCCGCTTCCATTGGGTTTTGCAGGCCGACGTCATTGGTCGTTACACGTATGATGTCACGCGACTTGTGGCCTGTCACGGCTCTTTAATGATCTCCACTAAATGAATGCAACAATGGCCTTTTAAGTTGATCTCTGTGGCCATCTGTCTATGGAGCGAACAATATGAAAGTTGGGTGAATTTACCGGGGCTACATGACTATGAGCAAGCAAATGTGTATCAGGAATGGATTTAGGTGGAGAATTGCGCTGGACCATGAGTGCTCGAACGCTCCCAATTCCACGCCGGTTTGGCTTTGGAGCCGAGACAGACGATGCGGGTCAAGGTCACCGCTGGGGTAACGGTGGATTGGCTGCGCCCGAGCACCCGTAACGCGGCACAATTCTCCATCTATGGATTTTCCTATTCGCTCAGCATTGTGATAGGCGTTCGTAATAGCATTTACTCTGCTCATGTACCTATCCCCGGTTATTTAAAAGAAGTTTTTGTGGGGGAATATCACGGCTTTAGGTACTCGGTGGCCCTATTCACGACTTTCAAAGAATGCTCCGATAACTAAACACCGCACAGACCTACTGCATTAGTGAATCTGACAGAAGGTCTGTGGAATTACATCCCCCCTCACCACACCCCTAAAAACTCATCCAGTGTCCAAAATATCGACTCGCCAAAAAAAAAAAAAAAACACACACATACACACACATACACACACAAAGCATGGGGCATGTCAGCTCTCAGTTCATTTATCATTGTCTTTACCATGGTTCAATTGCATTGCGCGATTTAAAGCACGTGAGTGCCTATATAGTATATATGTAGAAAATAATATCTACAGCAAAACATCCAAAATTACAAAGGCTACAATGCTTAAAAAGTAGGTTCATCAAGGAAGCCCATTTTTACTTGCGTTGTGTTCCCAACCATGCGATTCCAACGCGGGCTATTCGCAACGTCTGTTAAGGCACGTTAACAACTGACAAGCCGCCACCGCTGCCACTTATTCATAGATGGTTGCAGGTTGATATCGCAGCTTGGGCGTCAGCAGCGCGGCCCACAACGCGTCGGCGCCAGCGCACGCAGCTGTTGGCACTCGGCAGCCGGTGTTGCGACTTAACGGCCGGCCGGCCCCATGAAGGAGAAGCTCTTGGTGAAGCTTTGTGATCGCCTCATAGCCGCCTTGGATGTCATCTTTCTTGGCAGATCCATCCGTTCAGATGGTACGGTGCAGTCTGGATAAAGGACGAAGTCCAACGCCACTAACCCCGCGACCGCCACCCCACAACGTGGCCGCAGACCGAACGGGCGTGAGGGCAGTAAGGACCACCCCGCCATCCGGTAGGTGGCTGAGCAGCCGGGCGCAGCGGCGCCTGGGCGGCGGCCGCGCTGAGATGAAGTCCCAAACCGCCATGTCGCCATCACCGCCATCACCATTGCTGCAGCTGTTCCCAACCGCCTCAATCGCCGCCGTTTTGCCAGCAGTCGCGCCGCGGAATGGCAGAAGCTCCAGAGTAGCCTCCAGCGCCCCTCTCCGCACGTGTGCAGGTGCACTGCGGCCGCCGGGTCCGACGTCCAGACAGAACATGATATTTCCATGCTGCTCCGACGGTGGGCTGGTCTTGTTTGGGCGTTCCTCCACTGTGACGTCGGTCACGCCTGCCCCGGCCAGGGCGCAGAGGCCGACGTGTCACCATCCGGTTGCAGTCCTCAGTCGGGTCGCAACGTGTACCTCTTCCGCAGCGTGGAGCGCGCTCCCGCTGGGCAGCGATACAGCCAAAAGTAGCATAGCATGCGGGCGGCCAGCGCTGCGCCGGACAGCGGACCCATGCCGGGGGTATGCCGGTCTCGGCCATTAGCGGGGTCGTCGGGGCCGAGGCTGTACATACAGCTGGTGACCGCGTGAGCCGCCAATCGAAGCTCACGGCTTATAAGCTCGACGCGGGCATCACACGCCGTCCCGATGGGAGCTCCACGACGCCGCCGCGAACTCCAGCGCGGCTCGCAGCGCGAAGACCAGTACGGACGGCCGGGGCAAACGGCGTGCGGGAGTCGCAGGCGACGTTCTGCGGACAGAAAGGGTTGGGCATAAGCTGGTCGGCAGGACACTCTTGAGCCGAGCCTTTGATGTAATTACAGATGATCCAGAAGCATGCACAAAAATTCATGACACACTATTCTCATTTATGTATTTGCTACATATGATATGATATACCAGCTCATGATCAGTGACGTATTCTGGGCAATATGTTCTAAAGTGAAGTAACTGATGTTACAGCTTAAAAGCTTAAAAAAACAGCTTAAAAAAACACACACATTCGATAGCTTATGAGAATAACTTGCCTTGTGTGCTTAATGCAGGAAAATATTTTTTCGCTCTTTTAGAAACAGCAAAAGAGTTGTCAACAAGCCCTGTCAACTATCTAAACAATTTTTATGGAAACTGCTCTAGCTAGCTTTAAGTTCCACAACGTTTCCGGAGCACCGTACCCAAACTCAGTTCATGTTACAAGAAAAAACAGTAATAATGCCTCCTAATTTTGAATGAAATATAGGTATGAGTAATTTGATTTTGAAAGCAACAAATTTCCGCACATCATTTTAGCAAAATTACTATTTTCTTCAGCCATCAGGTTACACAAAACTATAGTAAACTTTAGGTATGATCTAGTTTACACAAAACCAAAGCCCCGATTTTAACAAATGTAGATAAAATTTAAACAATTTTAAAAAATGTATCGTGGAGAAAATGAAAAGTGTAGATTTGTAAAGCCGGGATATTTCAATTTCACGGATTAGGCACTTAAAGAAATATCTTCACCTTTCTTTGAGCCACCAGCCTTCACCCAAGTTTTACACGAATGTAGTGAAGCAGACAATGTGGCAACTCAAAATTGTGATGGTTTGAGATAATTATGACGGTAAAAGAAAAAGCAACACAAGGTTCCTTACCCTCGTTTTTTCACATGGGTTCAGATGAGGCTTCAACTGTTGCCGACCTGAGGAGCTATAGGGACTTGAGCTTTCCAAAACTCAATTTCTAAAGGCACTGAGCAGTGTTTGGCTTTCACACGAATGCGATAGTAAGTTATATGAAGTTGACAAAGCAAGTAAAGCAAAGCATGATGCCCCGCGCGTCCGCCCGCGACCACGCCCCGCGTCCGACTCCCGACCGCCGCGTGACCCGAGGCGCCCGGCGGTCACGTGACCTACCGGCCGGGACTGTAAACGGCCTTCACCACCATTCTTGTATGACGTCATATCCTACTGAGGTGCTGATTGGTCGGAATTAGATACCTGAAGGTAATTATCTGCCGTAGTTATTTTTGTTTCATTGTTTTGCGTGTTTTCTTATATGAAATGTAATTAAAAAATTTGTCATATTTTAATCACCATTAAAACATAACTGAATAGGTATAAAAGAGAACTCGATATATACTTTCCTTGTTTTTAAGAATTCCGGAATTAGATACCCGAGGGAGCAAAGAGGGAGCAAGTTGCCACGCTGATTTAATACCTCATAGTCGGAAGGTGGGCTACTAGAACCAAAAATTGCTGTGTTTGTAAATAAATAAGTGATTTGAGGGCAAAAAATGCCCGGATTTAAACTTCTAAAATTATTTTGAACATAAAATATTTCAGTTTGAGGGATGTTAAGGCCTCTAAGGGTAGGTACTTTTTAGGTATCAAATAAGTTCCTCTGCGAAAGTTCCGTCGTGAAAACGGCCGTTGATGACAAAAAAATTATTTACGACTATCGTTTGCACATGGAGTCGTGCTCGTGTCGCTTCACTCCTTGCAAGATCGATGCTCAACTTTTGCGTTATGAACCATGTGCAACGTCATAAACGACGTTACATAGATATTGGAGTTTTTTGTCATTATTCCGCACCGTAGACAGTGTTTACCATTGCTTCACGTGCAAAGGGAGAAAATTGTCAGATGTCGTTTACCTGATTTGTTAAACGTCTAGACGTTTGTCTAGTCTGAAATATGCCGTATTTTTACATAAAATGTATTTTTAAATATGGTGACCGAAAGATGCCAGCGGTACGCGATAAAATTATTAAACCACTCGTAGGTAGACAAATATTTTAAACGTCTCGCCTATCGACTCGACGTTTTACGCGGTTTACCTAATATATAGTAACTACCGTTCCAACTGAAACACTATCGTTCCAACTGAAATACAAGGTGGTTATATATTAAACCGCGAGTAGGTAGAACAAATATTTTAAACGTCGAGCGGTTAGGCGAGACGTTTAAAATATTTTTCTACTTACGAGCGGTTAAATAATGTTATCCCGTACCGCCGATATCTTTCGGGCGCGTAATGATAAAGAAAACATTTTATAAAAAAAAATACGACATATTTCAGACTAGACGAAATGTTTACTAGACGTTTAACAGTTTGTTAATCGTCTAGACGTTTAAAAAATCAGTTACACGACATCTGATAAGTTTCTCTCTTTGCACGTGAAGCAATTGTAAACACTGTCTACGGTGCGGGATAACCGCATTTAAACATCCACGCGCTATCCTCTAAATTACAGGGTCATCAATAAAAGATGACATAAAGTCAGCCCCGCCAGAGGCGTAAGACATATTGCATAAACAGCTCACCGTTGGAATGATAAATCTTAGACATTTTACATAGCACAAACAGAAATCAGTTGTGTCGCTCGAAGAAAACTTGCTTCTCCGTGGGGCAGACCTCGGCCAACACCTTGGCTCCGTGCACATTTACATATATAAAAATCAAAATGTCCGTATGTATGTATGTATGTGACGCGTCCGTCACGCTTGGCGGGCTATGGCTCCGGAACGGTGCGGGCTATGGGGGTGAAATTTTCGACACAAGTCGGACGCGTGCATCTGTTTGTCGTATCAACTTTTCGAGGGGGTGCGTGCAGCGGTGTGCACGACTTAGGGTGGTTCGAAAAAATCGATTTTTGGAAAGTGCAGCCTACAACAAGTGGAAAAGTGGCCTCATACCTTTAGAACACCACATGCAAATTTTTAGTGCGATTGGAAGTGTCTACATGGGCGCTTTGCTGTTGAGCAAAGGTCTGCACTCACGTTTCAGGCGTTGCAGTCTCCCATAGTGGGGCGGGCCGGCGGGTTGTATCTAACACCAGGTGGTGCGGCAACTTCTGTTAAGTATGCTGGGAAACGTTTTCCGGGCCAGATTGGTGATTTATTGTTACATTACGACTAAATGGAAGCATAATCATGCATTTATGGGAATTTTTAAAGTACAATTAATTATATGTAGTAAGCTTGCATTGTTGCTAAACAGTCAATAATAGTGGCTTCGCTGAGCAGCCATATGCTAGCAATCCTCCTGGGGTTGCTTGGTACAAGTATATTAATGCCCCTTAACGAGTAGACCATTAAGAAATTTAAAATTGTCCTCATTTGTAAAATCTTATGAAGCATTTATCCATCGATAAACGGTGTTTGCGGGAGGAGATTTTCTCCCATTGTGCTCGCTGTTTTCATCACTCCTCGTCACACAAGGCAGCCGGCAGCCGTCCCGTGCCCTTCTCGCCGTCACATGCCCGACCTCCAGGCGGCTGCACGAGCCCGTCGTAGCCCATGCCAATACAAAATACAAGCTCACTGCATGTGCCAGAAAAAAGGCAAGGTGCCTCCCGCTGAATGGATTTTTTTACGAGACCATAGAGGAAAAAGACAGCAGGTAATTGGAGCAATAGACGTGAAAGGGACACGAGCCATAGCTAGAAGGAGACAACGATCAGCAGGTCGGGACAAACCTGCTGATGCCAGTGGTAGCACAGCACAGGATCTGCAGGATCACGCTGATATTAGCGTGGGTTCTGCACACCCAAGTCCTGCTGACTCTGTCAACGAGGCTGAAAATACGATATCAGGTACGACAGCGACGTCCTCCGGGCTCCGAATCGGTGCAGAGCCGAATCGTCATATCAAACTTCGCTCGAGAATGCGACCGGTACTAGCTCAGTGACGGAGCTGCTGCCGCACTGGGTTCTGCACTGATGACACGTCGAAATAGTTTCAGAGATGGACCCAGGGGGGCGACACGGCTATTCGCGCAATGTATTCGTTTATGGGCCGCGCGGGGCCTCGCGATGACGCGGCTGGAGGCAACTGCTCAGCGCGCTAGGATACTTCTGGCGGGGCCGGGCGCTGAACGGTGTGCAATGAATGGGTTATGGTCGGGCAGACAGAGATGAGGCATTGAATTTGAATTGACATCAGCAATCGGGTGGGGAAGGAGAACGTTTCTAATCGAGCTTGGGATGGGGAAAGCCGAAAATATCACGATCGGCTCATAGCTCCGACAGGGCCGGGTGCTGTACCATGTGTAGTATATTTAGGCGGGCAGACAGAGATGAGTTATTGGATTTAAATTCACCTTACCATCGGTTTCTGGTGAGGTTTGAAGACGTCTTTAGTCAAGCTCGGAGTGGGGCAACGGCCACTGTCGGATCCAGGGGAAGGCATTTGGGGCAAATGTCTTCCCCAACAACCAGGGCAGCGCCCGAAATCGATTTTCGAGAATAAATGAAAACTTCACAACTTTTCTGAGGAAATGTTGGTTAATCACATCGCACAGCAGTGCGCAAGGAATCGAAATCCGAGTTTTTTTAAATTAATTCCGAGAAACCTTTTTGGGGTAAGCCCCCGCAGTGTCCAATACCGCTTCCTGGATCCGCCAGTTGTGAATAAGTCACGGTCGATACCGAGCTTCGGCGGGACCAGGCGCTGTACAGTGTACACGTTGTTCTTTGAATGAAGAGGTGGACAGATACCTAGCCCCACATCCTACTGCTATGCCCGTGCTTCTGTGGGTGAAGCACTAAAGCATCACGGAATCCCAGAGGACCTGCGAGTCGACGAGGTGGCCGCTTTGGCCGCCGGGTACTGCAGCTCCCTGGAGTTACCTGGGACCGATGGCAAAACAACAGCTCCGGCGGTGCCCCTATGGGCCGTAGTAATTAGTGAATTCCCGTAATTTAGAGATCATATCCTCAATGATCTCCATTACCATTTTATATTCCTTAACAATATGACAGACCAATTATGCTTGCCTACGTTCAGGCATTACCTCTGATGGTCATACGCCCAGTACAACATGTGTTGTCTGTCAAACAACAATCGACGACGGGATCCCTTCTCATCATCTCTTAAAGGGACCCTCCCACCTTCAAAAAAGTTAATGAATTGGCATGAAAGTGATGTCCCTTGGTTCAGAAAGAGCGAAAACGAATATCTACCAAATTTCACCGAAAAATATTCACTGGTTTTCAAGATATTAGGCTTTTACTTTTGTTTACTTTTTGGGATCTCCCCTGTTACTAGCGACTTTATTTGGAAGCAATAATTTGGCAGCCTTAAAGTGCGGCAGACGTTGCGCACAAAGCAGCGTATACCACCACGTGTTAACGATAGGTTTAGTCTAAGATTTAAAAATCGTTAGATCTCCGCTGACGTCACAAATTCTAAGGGGGCATTCCAATGCATTAGCCCCTTAGAATCCGAAAACTGCAAGTTTGAAATTCCATATCTTCGAATTAAAGCATTTTTCGATGCTGTGAGTGCCCAAACCGGTATTTGCAGGTCATGGCCACCAATTTGGCTATCTCAACTCAAAACTAATGTTAAGGTGGGAGTGTCCCTTTAAGCCATCGGTTGTCAATTCACCCACCCCGTTTCCCTAAAAATAGACGGTCAGATTCGGCCTGGGTCCTTACGACCCCTCTAAATTCGCCAGAGACGGGATCGGATCGCCGTTATTGCACCCGTCTTAGTGTCTTAAATACTATGACAGCTTCGACCACGGACGTCGGACGGGGTGATCGTTCCACGAATGTACGCACCATCCAGGCCTAGGATGCATCGAGGTTTAAAAGGATGCAGTCTGTAGATCAATCAACAAACAATGGTGGTATGCAACCACTTTAAAATATCTCCCTGGCTCCCGCAACGTTCCAACGCCCCTCCGTTATGCATTCGCCCTGTGTGTCCGCCGAGCCGGCTTGCCTCCAATGACGTCATCGGCCGGCCGGCGGCGTTCAAGGTCAAACGGCTGGTGTCCTTACCTGGAGTTCTATAGCCTTGGATGGACCAGTCGAGCCTTATTACCAGGTCCAAGGTGAGGAGGTCTACATTAATAATAGTGTACAGACACCTAGAGAGAGAGAAAAAATACTGAAGGAGCAGCTCAATGGAAAGCTACGTATGTGGGTTTTGATGGTAAACGAGACATCACAAGTGATAGAGGAAACCGTCGAAGGTGGTGAAATTATTCAACCTAAAAACACTAAACGGGAAGACCATCCAGTACATATACGAGGCAGAGCCTGGCTGCACATATATCGACCACAGCACCCGCGACTCTGGCACCAGCAAGACTGTAGCGAGAAATGTGACTGACCGCATTCGAGAAACAGAATCTAAAGACACTCTGCAAGGTGTTCTAGCGGATGGAGCCAATGTGAACACTGCAGGCTGGAGAAACGGCGCAATAGTCTAAGTAAGAGGGACATTGAGATTAAAAACTTCCAGTGGCTGATATGCTTACCTAACGCGAATGAGCTGCCACTCAGACACTTGTTTACGGCAATGGACGGTGGCCATGGCACTACTGGACCAAAAACGTTAAAGTGTCCCCTGGGACAGAGGCTGTGCGGGGACGTCTACCAGCTCCCCGTGGTTGAGTATCAACCCATACCCACCTACGTCTAGCAACCGACCGGTGACGCACAGTCGGATCTCTCCGCCGATCAGCAGTTACTACTGAGCTATTGCCAGGCACTCGCCGCTGGGCGGATACCAGTCACCACTGCTCGAAGAAAGCCCAGACCAGTAAACTACTCCCGCTGGTTAACACTGGCCACCCGGCTGCTGATACTGTACACCCGAACAGACGAACCCAGCGAAAGCCTAGTACACCTGGTAAGGTATACACAAGTCTACGCGCCGATGTGGTTTGCCGTGAGGTCTAACCCGCGCTTTGAAAAGTTTGATTGAAGTTTGATTGATATATATACACTGTGGATTGAAGTTTGATATGACAATTCGGTTCTGCACCGATTCGGAGGACGTCGCTGTCGTACCTGATTACTGATATCGTATTTTCAGCCTCGTTGACAGAGTCAGCAGGACTTGGGTGTGCAGCACCCACGCTAATATCAGCGTGCTCCTGCAGCTCCTGTGCTGTGCTACCACTGGCATCAGCAGGACTGTCCCGACCTGCAGATCGTCGTCTCCTTCTAGCTATGGCTCGTATCGTATCCCTTTCACGTCTGCTGCTCCAATCACCTGCTGTCTTTTTCCTCTTTAGTCTCGTAAAAAATTCCATTCAGCGGGAGGCACCTTGCCTTTTTTCTGGCACATGCAGTGAGCTTGCATTTTGTATTGACATGGGCTACGACGGGCTCGTGCAGCCGCCTGGAGGTCGGGCATGTGACGGCGAGAAGGGCACGGGACGGCTGCCGGCTGCCTTGTGTGACGAGGAGTGATGAAAACAGCGAGCACAATGGGAGAAAATCTCCTCCCGGAAACACCTTTTATCGAAGGATAAATAGTTTCATAAGAATTTTACAACTGAGGAAAATATCAAATTTCTTAATGGTCTACTCGTTTAGGGGCATTAATATACTTGTACCAAGCAACCCCAGGAGGATTGCTAGCATATGGCTCCTCAGCGAAGCCACTAGGTTGGTATTATTGACTGTTTACTATAGCAACAATGCAAGCTTACTACGTATAATTAATTGTACTTTAAAAATTCCCATAAATGCATGATTATGCTTCCATTTAGTCGTGATGTAACAATAAATCACCAATCTGGCCCGGAAAACGTTTCCCAGCATACTTAACAGAAGTTGCCGCACCACCTGGTGTTAGATACAACCCGCCGGCCCGCCCCACTATGGGAGACTGCAACGCCTGAAACGTGAGTGCAGACCTTCGTTCAACAGCAAAGCGCCCATGTAGACACTTTTCCAATCGCACTAAAAATTTGCATGTGGTGTTCTAAAGGTATGAGGCCACTTTTGCACTTGTTGTAGGCTGCACTTTCCAAAAATCGATTTTTTCGAACCACCCTATGCACGTGGCGGGCGCATCTTTGGGGGATTTTGGGCCGCGGCCGTCGCCGATCAGAGAGCACGTGCCGTAGGCTCACTTTCTTCGCTTGCAAAACCACGAGCGGAAACATCGCTGGGGGTCATTGACCTTTGGCAATGAATACCGGAACAGGGCACCGCCGGCCAGGAGGAGACGCCAAATTTATTCTGGCCATAACTCGGCCGCTACTGGGCCGATTTTATTGAAACTTGGTTTATTACGCTGCACGTAATGCTATCCTTCTTTACGCTGCGCGTAATGCTGTCCCTCTAGTTACATATATAAAAATCAAAACGTCCGTATGTATGTATGTATGTATGTACGTATGTATGTATGTACGTATGTATGTGACGCGTCAGTCACGCTTGGCGGGCTATTGCTCCGGAACGGTGCGGGCTACGGGGGTGGAATTTTGGGCTCAAGTCGGACGCGTGCATCTGTTTGTCGTATTAAATTTTGGTGGGGGTGCGCTCGCCGGTTTGCACGTGGCGGGCGCATCTTTGCAGCATTTTGGGCCGCGGCCGGCGCCGAGCAGACGGCACGCGCCTTAGGCTCAGATTGTTCGCTTTCAAAACTGAGCGAAATCAGAGCCGGCAGGTCGTCGACCTTTGGCAATGAATACCGGAACAGGGCACCGCCGGCCAAGAGGAGACGCCAAATTTATTCTGGCCATAACTCGGCCGCTACTGGGCCGATTTTATTGAAAATTGATTTATTACGCTGCGCGTAATGCTCGGCACCTAGTCCTTGTATGGAATCAACTTTTGTGGATTCTTCGGCGAAGGAGCCTGTATTATTCTTGCGGGTGCTTGCTGTACCGCGAGCCACTTTTCGTCACTCAATATCACCCTTTCGAACCGTTCGAACCATTCTTCCGCTTCACTGAGCCGTGCGCCGAAAGGTGCACGCTTCCAGCCTCGACACCATGCTGTCAGGGGAGATGACGGTAATTAGGATCGGACGATAATGTTTCCAGTTTAGTTTCCTCTTGTGGAGGATGTCCATATTAGAGATGTCAATAAAATACCAACTTTTTGGCATACTGATACCAAACCGATACCAACTTGGTATTTGGCGTTTCGAGGCTAACATATTTGGTATTTTATTGGTATTGTGAATCCTCGCTACTGTAAAAGAAACTGTGACTTTGGTAAAAAGTTGGCATTTCCCTGATATTCCCAAGTCGGTTCGGTGTTTTCCCACGGTTGCTTTTGGCATTTGGTTTGGTATCGGTATCACGACTTTCTGTAATTGACATCACAAGTCCATATATTAAAAAATGCCTTCCCAGGTTTTTTTAAGCCATTGTGAACGTGAATACTGGACAAATTACTGAAGAGTTGCTAGACTCTCTTCACCTTCGAGCAACTGAGCAAGATCCCAGCACCCCTGGTCACTCTGCAGTCTGGATTTTTCCTGCTTGGACTTCACCGTTTAACCTCAAGCAACTCAAATTGCGGAGCGAACTCAAGAGTCCAAAACCCTTGATGAACTGAACGCTGCCGTGAGTCGTCGAAGGCTTCGTCTACACGATGGCCGGCGATCATTTGGGGCTCCAGCGGGGGCTTACTTTACGTCATTCGCTAATGAACACCCAGCACTTGTGCACGTGACCTGACCTCAGAGGTCACATGCTGACAGTGGCGTAGCCAGAGATCAGCGAAAGGGGGGGCCATGGTGTTCGAGGGGGCGACTTTTTCCCTTGAGAGGGGCGCCATTGTCAGCTAGTGACAGGGGCGTCAGTCTAAAATGTAACGTCATGTTCATGCATGATTTATTAGGTGTTGCAAAATACGAGTATATGAACCAGCTTTCGCCGATTTTTCATAAAATCCAATGCATGCAATTTGCAGCCCGGTGTTTTTTTTTATCAAAAAACCTTGATCTTGATGAATTTTTAGCATGATATAGGAAGCGAGCTCAGGCTGCAGACATTTTATTCTCAAAATACGCATCCATGCGAATTCGAAGCGGTAAAATATACGTTGATCAATAAGCAGAATCTATATTCTTTGCAAAAAAAATACAGGCTTACTCACTGATCCAAAGTGACCTGTGGGCTGCAGCCTGTGGTCGACCGGGGTGGCCGTGCTTAGAATCTCAAACCGCACGTATGTAGGATTCACGCTGCGACTGCATTGCCTAAATTGGGATCAAGGAAAGACTTGAACATTTAAGATCATGAGATCCACCATGAGATCCCAACTCATTGTCATACCAGCAGCCACTGCAGTCAGAGGCGACCGAACGCTGACATACCTACGTTCTGGATTTTTTTCTCTCCACAAATCACCTTTACAATTCGATGTCTAGTGCGTGCAGCCCCTACTTGTGGACATGCATGACTGCCTCCAGTGACTGACTGTCACTAGCCTCCAGAGGGCAAAAACTCCAAAATTGCAGTTTTAATCAAAAACATTTTCTGCAATAACTTTTGACTCAAGACAGTGACGACATTTATTTTGCCAGCATCGTCTTCCTCTCGTCGAAACGCGTCGAATGAACTATTCGTTGACATTGTAAGGTTATTTTGAAAGTTTGACCTCAGGTCAAGGCCATGACCTGACCGGAAACGGCCATGCTGTATATCAGTCGATCCGTATCGTCGACCTGAACACATCTGACGTGTTTTCACCGCTCTAGCACGTCTCTATCAAAAGTTATAGCCAAAGAACTGCTGGTGACCGTTCATGACCTGAGATGACCTCAGGGGCACACAGAAGGGTCGCCAGGTGCATTTTTACGATTCAGTGTGTTGTGTTTACCCATGAACCGATGTTTGAGAGGGTTTTGAACCACATTCGTTCAAAAGAGGGGCATTTCAATTTTCTCCAATTGACTTATGATGGAGAGGTTGCAAAATTGACCTGACCTTAGGTCATAGATATCAAAAGTCCGAGATAAACATTTTATACATATTTTTTATCTTATCAATCTCTGAAAGTTTGAAAAGTGATCGTTCAGTCGGTGTAGCTATAGCGAGCCTTTAAACTTTTTCTGAGGAAAGGTCACTTGACGTGAGCTGACCTTGAACGACCCGGATCTGAAATTTTCACAAGATGTGTAGAAAAGATGTATGAACAGGTGTACCAAAAACGGCGGCGCTGCGCGACGCCGTTTTGGAGATATTCGCAAAAAACCTAAGGAGGGGGCGTAAAAACGTCCCCCTCCCCCAGCATGGCGCGGGTTAATGGGAGAAAATTGAAATGCTCTTCTTTTGAACGAAAACACCCTCAAACATCTGGGTACAGGTAAATATGACACATGTAATCGGAAAATTTCACTCGTGATGTGACTGGAGATGTCAATCGGATACCAACTTTTTGGTATACCGATACCAAACCGATACCAACTTGGTATTTGGTATTTCAATCCTAGTGTAATCGGTATTTTGTTGGTATCATGAGCCCTCGCTAATGTATAAGAGGCTAAAAAATTGGTAAAAAGTTGGTATTTTCATCATGATTCCAAATTGGTTTGTTTTCGGTATTTCCCCACGGTTTTGGTTGGTATTTGGTTTGGTATCGGTATTCCGATTTTCCGTAATTGACATCACTAATGTGACCCCTTTTATGTTACTGAGGTCATATCAGGCCATGAAAGGTCTTCAGTAGTTTTGGGACAATAACTTTTGATAGAGATATGGTAGAGCAATGAAACACTTTATATAATTATTTTCCTTCTCAACAATACGGTTCGACTAATATGCAATATGACCATTCCCGGTTAGGTGATGACCTTCACCTTTGGTCAAATTCTCAAAATGACCTTTTATTGTCAAATACTAATTCATTTGATTCGTGTCGAAAAATGGAACACGATGCCGGTTAAACTAATCTCGGGCAGGTCTGAGTCAAAAGGTATTACAGATAAACGTCCTCCGCGAAAACGTATATTTTGAGGCTAAAACGTTTACCTTAGGTCAAATCTGAGATAATTAATAAGAAAGAGCTATCGAATGCGCTTTGCTGCGGGGCTGTAGCTCGATCTCTTTCTGAATCCTAATTTACGCCTTGAGCTTTGTCGAAAAATGTCAAAATCGGCGAAATTTGATTTTCGGTTGTCTCTGGTGACCTGACCTTCGACCAGTTCGACCTGACCTTAAAAATGGTCTAAGTAGTTTTGCAAAAGTTTTTGACGCTCTTTCGAACGCCGCCTACTGCGGGTCTCAAGGTGGCCCACAAGCTGAGTTAGAAGTGGGTGCTCAAACACCCCCAGCAGGTTCAATTAAAAAAAAAACGCATACGCTGGAGGCGGCACCGCACTGCTAGGCGGGGGCGGTATCGCAATGATGGGCGGCACTGTGCTGAGACGCACCACTTGCATTGAGGGGTGGCATTGTACGGTGAAGGGGCGGCGTCGCATTGAGGGGCAGTATCGCAACGAGGGGTGGCACTAACGAGGCTGCCTTATAAGAAACGCTTGGCACATCCTAGCCCAGCCCTGCGCCGCCTGGCTGCTGTATCTTCAAAAGGGCCCTTGGTGTCGATGAGAGAGCCCCACTGTCAAATAATTACCTAGCGTCAGTGGTTTCTGAGGGGGGGGGGGGGAGCGCTATCGATCTTGAATGGGGCGGGGCGAAATTGATCTCGGATGGTCCGACTGGGATTTTCAGAGGGGCGCCAGTGGTTGCATAGGGTCGCCATTGATCTAGGATTGGCCGACTGAAGTCCCGGCTCAGGCGGGCGCCAGTGGCTCTTGAGGGGCGCCAGCGATCTCTGATTGATGGGGCGACTATGATCTTTAGACTGTGTTGAATGCACCATTGGGCATGGATGGGGCCACTGTTGCCTTCAGCAGGGCGCCGGACGCTCTAGAGTCTAGAGGGGAGCCTTGAGCTTGGGTGGGGCGACTGTAGTCTCAAGGGGCGTTGTCTCGGATGGGGCGAATATGATTTTCAGAGGGGCGCCGGGTGCGAAGAGCGCCATTGGTTTCAGAGGGTTGCCATCGATCTTAAGATGGGGCAGCTGTGATCTCCGTTTAGATGGGCGCCAGTGACTTTTGAGGGGCGCCAGCGACCTCGGATTCTGTGTTCGGATGGACGATGCATCTGCAGAGGCCCTATACTTCGTTCCATTCCATATCAAGCTCGTGGTCGGGGTGTCTTCGGCAGCTACTCCTAAGCTCAATAATTTGCGTATTTGAATGTTACTAGCTGTATGTACAGAAATCAGGCACTGCTTTCAGCGGGGCACTTCGGCCGAAGACTTGACATGGAACAGAGCATTAGCATCTGTCCCCGACCCAAGAGTATGGCTTCAAGTAGTGAGCCGCGGCCAGCTGTATGTGCCGTCCGTCTGGTGGATGTCAGTCGTGCAGAAGTTTGAGATCAACTTCTCCCAGATCACGGTGTTCTCCGCTGACCGACAGCCGGGAATCGTCCGGCGGAACCATATTTGAATAAAGTCACAAGTGATAACTAACAGTCTTGTTCGATTTTAGCATTGTCCGTCCGATAAGATGCTCGTTCTTTGTGCACGCGGTGAAGTTCCAGCCCCGCTTCAGCGTGTGTGGCTGTTACAGCGGCTTAGGAGGGAGCACGGGAAAGCGAGTAGAGAACCTACAGCGGGAGTCTGGCGCTGCGCGCATGAACATTGGGAATGGAAGCAAGATTTGCAAATCGGTGAACTTCTACGAAACTCGACTACGACCACGATCCATGAAGTCATGCACACATCAGCTTTTCTTTTGTCAAGTTTTCATTTCTTAGGGCCCGGTGATATCCTCATACTTATCCTTCTTGCCAGGCTGCAGATGTACGCAGCGCCAACTGGGCAGCAGCTGCACTCGCAGTCCTGCACAATCCTATCACAACGTCCCGTATCCTATCCGTATCCTTGCCATAGTATTTAACGCATCACCTCATAATCACCTCAACTGAAAAGCCACGATGCTTGTGGATGTTGTTGTATGTATAAATATAAATATAAAAAATATGTGTCGACGAGGTGGCCACAGGTGACGACGATTGTTAACCCTCGCCCTGGCAGGGCATTTTTCATAACACGGCCTGGCAGGGGGGGGGGGGTCGATGCGACCCCCCCCCCTCGCGATTGGCTCCTATGGCACCTAGAAACATCAAATTTGGTAGGTAGGTGGGCCCCCTGGAGTTCTCGCCCCTGTGCAAATTTGGTTGCTCTAGGTCAATATTTAGGGGGTTTTGGGGGGTATAAATGTAAAAATTTCGCTAAAAACAGGTCAAATGTTTTTCGCTTATAACTTTTGATCTAATTAAGATAAAGCAAAAAGAAAAGCACCAGTGAACTCAGCACGTCAAGGCGCGTCGAATGATATACTTTTTAGCTTGCTTAAGTGTACTTTAAGTTTTTCTTAAATTTTAAGTAAACTTAGATTAATAAATTAAGTTCAAGTTAACCAAATTGCGTCATATCGTACATCATTCGATTCGGCTGATCACCAGGAACACAATGATACCATTTTTTAAGCTCTAGCGTCATTATGTGCCAAGTTATTGGCAAAAATGTCATTTGACCTCAGTTGACCTCATTTGACCTGACCCATGGATAAGTACACCAAACAAAGAAGCACCAAGTGACCTGCTGTTAAGTACTGTGGTTTCAAAGCACAAAAATGATAGAACGAAGCGGATATCTCCATTATTTTCCGAATTTAGTATTTTCCCATAGGCTTAACATTACGACGTAATGACCTCTAACTGACCTCAGGTCAGTGACCTCAAAAATCCCGAACTATATGCTATACAACTCGGTGAACTTAGCACATCCTGAAAGTTTGAAGGAAATCAGTGAAAAACTGTGAGTTGGACAGGTGCAAAAAGAAAATTGAAATTTGACCATGACCTTGTACCGGTTTTTCTGACCTGGTGACCTGACCCAAGGTCACCCGGACCTGAAATTTTCAGGTCATATGTAAAAAGGTTGCCCCATAGGCTGTGCCAAATTTGGCGGCGCTGCGCGCTGCCGTTTTTACGCTATCTTCGAAAAACCTTAGGGGGGGGGTCGCATCGACCCCCCCCCTGCCAGAGCGAGGGTTAATATATCACTATCCGGCGTTTCGAGGCACCGAGATGCAGGACGCCAACGAGTTCCTGTTGCGCCTGCTGGACACAATGAAAGACGAAGTCGACGCTCGACGATCGACAGACAACCCGGTCCGCGACAACTTCCATTACCAGACCCTCGAGAGTTACAGGTGCACAAAGTGTCATGAGACAGTTCTGAAGCGCCAAGAGAACATCAGCTGGTTTGTGAGCGTACCGCACCACCAGGGCACCGAGGCGCCCACGCTGCAGGACGCGCTGCGGCTGAGCATGCGACCCGACCGGCGCCACCTGCTCTGTCAGCACTGCCGCCACGATGAGTGTTACGTCACCACCAAGATAAGTCAGCTTCCCAGGACACTGATCCTCCAACTGAACCGGTGTGTCTTTCTGGGGGATGAGGCGAAGAAGATCCGGACCAAAGTGAGCATCCCCAAGTTCCTCTCGCTGAACGAGTTTGTCGCGGACGACGTCACCCGGCCTCCCGAGTGGAACTGCACAAATCCTTCCCTGTGTACTAGGGAGTCGGAGGTTCCCTCAGGCCCACCGGTCGCCACCGCCGCCCCAACAGCGCCCACCACTGCAGGCTTTCCAGTGTCGGCCGGAGCCACGGCGCCGGCTCGTCCTTCGCCATCGGCGACTGCTGCTGCTGAGTCGCCGCCATTGCCGCCACCCGAGCTGCAGGTGTTGGACGCCGCCAACTCAAACTCGAAGCCGGGGCGGACCCGCGAGGACAAGGGTCGCGAGCTCCATGTTATCAGGAGGTCACAGGAGAGAGAGCCGGCCGGCGCCGTGGAACAGGTGCACCTTTCCGAGTTTTGCGTCCAGGAAGATCAGTCGCTCCGTCCCGTCGACCTGGTCGGCGACTTTACGTATCGGCTGGTGGGAGTCGTCAGCCACTACGGTGGCGCCACGCACTCAGGACACTATGTGTCTGACGTGTACAGTGTAGGACGGGACATGTGGTTCCATTACGACGACCAGCGAGTCAGCTGCGTGGGCGAGGGGTACGTCCTGAATGAAGGTCACCAACGGGACGGTTATACCTTCTTTTACCTCCACAAGGAGCTCTGCAGCCAGATAGTCAGGATGGAGGGTGGGGACTGTAACTGCCGCACGGAGGATTGGCGCTTGAACGCCTCCTGACCGTGTCCGAGCGGGCATGTGTGTATGGGTTTGTGTTTGCGTGTGTGTGAATATGTACCGGAAATGTTTTGAAAATGCAAGTGAATATCATATATCACTTTTAACATGGGAGTTTTAACTGAAGTAGCAGTTTTACAGCTTGGATGCGTACACAGCCGACTAGCTCTTAAATCTTCCATCTGCCGGCGCCTGTCGACGTTGACAGGAGTAATCGATGTTGACAGGATCATATTTAGGATGTAAATGCGTGAATAAGAACCGTCGTAGCATATCAGAAGGTAAGGTTGCTTTTATATTACCTTGTGATGCATTTAAATGCATCTCATTTTAAGACAAACTTACCATTACGAGGTTTGAAATAGTCGGTTTTAGTACGTCGCCGGCCGGGGCCGCTGAGTGGCTCGCCGCCAGTGACGTCACCCGCCGGCCGGCGGAATTCAAGGTCAAACGCGTGTTGTCGCTACCTGTAGTTTCTATATCTTGGTTTCTATGGCCTTGGTGTTGTCATAGGTAGTGGACATAACTTTTGTGGAACGATATATTGTCGTCCTGTAGTGTCTTTCATTGTCAGCGAGACGCTACATGGAGTTAAAATGGCGAGCAGCCCTCCCGCCGGAATGGTGAACGTCCTTCTCTGTCAAACGCGGCGCTAGTTTCCGCCTAAGCTCCGCTGCACAGTGATGCAAATGGGGCTCACGAGTGGCCATAAATACCGAAAAGGCCCAAATTTCAAGTTAACCTAATTGAATAAATCGTAATATGGCCAGTCAGGCAAATGTTTGAAGTGTCTGAAAAAACATGACTTTCATGTTTTTGTCAAAACCGGCCTCGTGTATGACTGTCAGAAGTCGTGACATTTTCTATGTCGTAAAATGACTGTCAGATACTCGCAACTTCAAACGCCGCTAGCGTGCGTCCATTTCATACAAATGACAAAAATTATACATGGCAATGATCCCCAAGGTCTGCTGCTTCTAATGCAGGGTCACAAAAAGCCTTATCTTTTTTGGTTTGGCGTCGATCTAACTATTCGTCATCATGTTGCAATCGCAGTTTTTTATTTAAAAATATTTGCTTTCGTTTCACCTAGAGCAGTGTACACAGGGTGTGCCCGTTTATGCACCATACCATAGCATTCCCTAATCATTTCTGAGCCGTACTGTGAAAGAATGAAGGCGCTAGCACAGGGCTGACCGGCGCTACTAAAGTTTTCGTACGTTGCGGTCAGGTGCCGCGGCGCGGTGGGCAGCCCGGGCGGCCGCGCCGCGGGCGGGCGGCCTCAGCGCACAGTGATGCAAATGGGGTTCACGAGTGGCCATAAATACCAAAAAGTCAAGTTTACCAAACCGAGTAAATCGCTATATGGCTAACCAAAGAAATGTTTGGCGCATCTGAATTCACATAGTTTTCATATTTTTGTCAAAACCGGCCTCGTGTATGATTGTCAAAAGTCGTGACATTTTCTATGTCGTAAAATGGCTGTCAGATACTCGCAACTTCAAACGCCGCCAGCGTGCGTTAATTTCATACAAATGACAAAAATTATACATGGCAATGATCCCTAAAGCCTGTTGCTTCTCATGCCGGGTCACAAAAAGCAGCATCTTTTTTGATTTGGCGGTGATCTAATCATTTGTCATCATGTTGCAATCGCAGTTTTTTACTAGGAAATATTTGCGTTCGTTTCACCTACAGCAGTTTACACAGTGTGTGCCCGTTAGTGCACCATACCATATTATTCCCTAACCATTTCTGAGTCATACTGTGAAAGAATTAAGGCGCTAGCACAGGGCAGACCGGCGCTATTGAAGTTTTTGTCCGGCGCGGTCGGGTGTCGCGGTCGGGGCGGATTGCTTTCACCGCGGATCGCAATTTCGACAGACGTTTAACTTTGAACTGCTATAAGTAGGTCAAATATTGACCTTAAGTCAAAAGTAATATGCTCACTCGCGAGATCTTGTCAAGAGCAATCCATTGGTTTTTTGTCGCGAGGCGATAGGACACTTCAATTAGGAACAGCAGAGGGATGCACCGACGAACCCCCGCTGAGGCCGCCCGCCCGCGGCGCGGCCGCCCGGGCTGCCCACCGCGCCGCGGCACCTGACCGCAACGTACGAAAACTTTAGTAGCGCCGGTCAGCCCTGTGCTAGCACCTTCATTCTTTCACAGTACGGCTCAGAAATGATTAGGGAATGCTATGGTATGGTGCATAATGGGCACACCCTGTGTACACTGCTCTAGGTGAAACGAAAGCAAATATTTTTAAATAAAAAACTGCGATTGCAACATGATGACGAATAGTTAGATCGACGCCAAACCAAAAAAGATAAGGCTTTTTGTGACCCTGCATTAGAAGCAGCAGACCTTGGGGATCATTGCCATGTATAATTTTTGTCATTTGTATGAAATGGACGCACGCTAGCGGCGTTTGAAGTTGCGAGTATCTGACAGTCATTTTACGACATAGAAAATGTCACGACTTCTGACAGTCATACACGAGGCCGGTTTTGACAAAAACATGAAAGTCATGTTTTTTCAGACACTTCAAACATTTGCCTGACTGGCCATATTACGATTTATTCAATTAGGTTAACTTGAAATTTGGGCCTTTTCGGTATTTATGGCCACTCGTGAGCCCCATTTGCATCACTGTGCAGCGGGGGTTCGTCGGTGCATCCCTCTGCTGTTCCTAAACGAAGTGTCCTATCGCCTCGCGACAAAAACCAATGGATTGCTCTTGACAAGATCTCGCGAGTGAGCATATTACTTTTGACTTAAGGTCAATATTTGACATACTTATAGCAGTTCAAAGTTAAACGTCTGTCGAAATTGCGATCCGCGGTGAAAGCAATCCGCCCCGACCGCGACACCCGACCGCGCCGGACAAAAACTTCAATAGCGCCGGTCTGCCCTGTGCTAGCGCCTTAATTCTTTCACAGTATGACTCAGAAATGGTTAGGGAATAATATGGTATGGTGCACTAACGGGCACACACTGTGTAAACTGCTGTAGGTGAAACGAACGCAAATATTTCCTAGTAAAAAACTGCGATTGCAACATGATGACAAATGATTAGATCACCGCCAAATCAAAAAAGATGCTGCTTTTTGTGACCCGGCATGAGAAGCAACAGGCTTTAGGGATCATTGCCATGTATAATTTTTGTCATTTGTATGAAATTAACGCACGCTGGCGGCGTTTGAAGTTGCGAGTATCTGACAGCCATTTTACGACATAGAAAATGTCACGACTTTTGACAATCATACACGAGGCCGGTTTTGACAAAAATATGAAAACTATGTGAATTCAGATGCGCCAAACATTTCTTTGGTTAGCCATATAGCGATTTACTCGGTTTGGTAAACTTGACTTTTTGGTATTTATGGCCACTCGTGAACCCCATTTGCATCACTGTGCGCTGGCCCGCTCGACTGCTATGTCATGCGGCACAGTCTACAAGTACAGGTGACCGGTCGCGAAATCGGAGCTCCGTAGCACCGATCGAGTGTGGCAAAGGTGGGGGTATTCACCGCATCAAACCTACAGGTCGCCTGGACCCTTATCTTGAGACCAATAGTACCTACACTGCACGGTGCAAAAGGTTTCCAACTTCTTGGAAATAAGCTGTGCAGTTGGCAGAGGACCAACACGATTATTTAGAGGTAGAGCTGCTTAACTTGGTAACCAGAGCTTAGCTGTCGTGGTATCAAACTTATTACACGGGATGCAAAATTCATGCGTTTTGGAGCTGTTTTCCCAGGCGTTTTTGCCAATTTTCGCGGCGCTTCGCGCCGCCAATTCTTACACAAGTAGAAAAGAGACATAGTGACTAATGACGCCTCCACGCGGGAAGAACAGGTGTATGCGTTACAAATAATGCATAGGCCTGAAAATGTACGGTAAATAAATTTTGGGTTTTTAGTTAGCGGAGTGTAATCGCCACGCCGATTGTGGATTGCTCTTGATCGTCAATACATACATACAGGGTGTCCCATAAGTTCGTTCTCACATTATATTTGCATGTGAAACAGAGTACATTGCGTTTTGATATATTTATGACCCCTCATTGTGCTCCCCAGTTAATAGGCAAACACATGAATACATGCTGCGGCATGCCAACTGGCAGGTTTGGCTGCTTAGCAGGCTTGAAGTTAGCCCAGACTGAATTGACGTGCGCCGTGAGCTCCTCGAGGCTGGAACAGCGCTTCGCTTCGACGAGCCTCAAGTTCAGTATAACCAACGAATTTTTATGAAATTTTGATCCGATGAGTTGCCTGGCATGTGATCTTGCCACAAACGCCTGTCACAGTCACCTTGCACTGCTTTTAACACGCGCACTGCAGGGGGGGGTTGTTTTCAACCCCCCCCCCCTGTGGTTTTTCGCAAATCGCGAGAAAACGGCGGCGCGTAGCGCCGCCAAATTTTGCATACCTGTTCTCCCAACTTTTGCACACCTTGAGTAAAAATTTTGACCCCAGGTGACCTATGGTCAGGTCACCAGGTCAGGTCAAGTGACCCTACCTCGAAACGTAAATTTCGAAGTTTGCAATCCCACCAAGCCCACAGTTGTTGAGATATGATCTTGAAACCCACAGGAAATAGTAAAGTCATCACGAGCTACAACTTGTATATCTCGGAATTTTTATATCGATGACCTAAGGTCAGGTCATTTTTGCGACCGGCCCATTATAAGTCAATGGGAGAAATTTCAACTTACTCTGAATGCCATCCTATGACTTCAATACGCTCAGGATCATAGTATTACAGGTCCCTGTTGGTGATTTCACCGAAACATATCACTTATGACCTTTGGAAGGTGATTTCCAGGTCATCTTAGGTCACCTGAGGTCACCAGCGGTTTTTCTTCAATAACTTGAGATTGAATAGAGATAGAGACTCCGTTCGACGTTTATCGTGTTTTTCTCGTCAATGCGGATCGAATGATATGCAACATGACCTATTTCGGTCAGGTCATGACCTTGACCTGAGGTCAATTTTTCAACTTGACCTTTCGAGGTCATATTATATATCATTCGATGCGCCTTGACGAGCTAAGAACGATGGCGTTCGAATCGATCCTCTGTCTTGTGTGCAAGACAAGTTATTCAAGAAAAACTACCGCGAAATTCCTGTTGTGAAAATCGTAACATTTTGTCTTCGGTGACCTCTGGTGACCTCGTTTTTGACCTGACCCAAAAATGATCTTAGTATTTCTTGTAGATCTCATCTTAACCTATCCAACGCCGTTACCGCTTGTCGCTACGTTGCGCCGTTTTCGAGATCTCAGGGGGGGTTGTTTTCAACCCCCCCCCCCCCCCCCCTGCAGTTCGTGTTCGGCTCAGACCCGCTGCAGTGCGCGTGTTAAGCTTTGCTTGACCTGTGCACTGATGCACTGTCTTGCCTGAAGCTGGGCCTACGACCTTCCGGATGCCATTTTCTCCTCTATAAATGTGTTCATACTCGCGGTTCGAGCTCAGCTTGAAGGCTGAAACTCCTCCTAGATGTTCTTGGGAAAGCATTCTGCTTCCTAAAACTGTTTCTGGAGTACCAATCGGAACCTGGTCAGCGTCTGGACGCCTATAACCTCACAATACCGTGACCCTGGCCTTTTGCATATGAACATAACGGGACGGAACGGAGGCCTCCTCCTTCGCCCTTATGGGGTTGTTTTCGGGTTTGGACGGGTGTTTCATCTCGAACGTGGACTTGTTAGTCCAGATGACCTGATTGATGTCCTCAGCCCTCTAGTTTTTTAGCCTCAGGCATAACGAAACTCATGTTTGGCCATTTTAAGACGTTTTTGACTGTTTTAAGCCCTCCGGTAAGCAAAGCTTAAGTACCCTTGAGTTATGTACCCCGAAAGAATACTCTTAGACAGCTGGTAATCCATCCTGAAAAGTCTGCTTACCAACTTTCTAGCCCTTTGACCTTTTTGATGGCCACTTTGGCGCCACACAGTTTTGGCCACATGGCTCACTCCTGAGGGCTGACTGGAAAGAGAATAAACTTGCAGTGATTGACTCCCGACAAATCATCGGCGCCACTTGCTGACTGTGCGTCCAGTTAGCGATGGACATTGGCTACAGACTGGTAGGCCTCAATCACCCTCAATCGTGGAGAATGGTCACGTGCTGACTAAATACCGAGACGTACCCGTATCGGAGACCTTAATGTTGCGGCGTTAGCCGTCTCTGTAGGAAGCGGGCTCTCTAGCAAAAACGATTTTGTCTACAGAAATTAGTTACTGTGGAGCATATTGCTACCAGCCATGGCAACCACGTAAGATCAGTTACGAACCAATTTTAGCGTGCCTTTAAGCAAGAGAGCCTATAAACGTAAAATTTAGGTGAGAACGAACTTATGGGACACCCTGTACATACATACATACATACATACAATCCGTCAAAATCCCTGTCAAAAATCCGTGGCGACGCCCCTGCGAGGAACTAAATAAAAATGGATTAGAAAGCCTTCCTAGTAACTACTTTTGTGATCAGAGCCGTTTTAGTAACCTCAATTTAGTTGTCATTGCCTTTATTTTGTCTAAAAAATATGTTGCTTCTTACCACAGGGGAGCAATGCCGCTTCAACCCTATTGACCGTATTGTCTAACGACGGCAGTCACATTACGCAAACCAGGAATCGGCCGCCGCCTATGCTTGGGAATAGGGACGGTTAGAATACGATTTACCTGTATGGCCGCAGCCAGCGCAGCGTAACCGGGGGGTGGGGGGGGGGGGCACAAGGGGTGCGTGCCGCCTCATTAGAAGCATGGTGCCCTTTGGGCCCGAGAGGTACTGTAGTGCCAATTGGCCGCTCAGGGTCCAAGCGTGCCTTATTTCGACTGAGATAAGACCCGCAGGACTCGTGAGAGCACCTCACGGAGTCACGGGCTCCTGAGCCGCCACACATCACACATCTCCGTAAGGGCCCCACTCCGGCTTCTGAGGGCCCTTTGCTGGCCTCTGAGTGCCCTTGCTGACCTATTAAGCGTCAGCTCTAATTAGGGTCCTGGCCCATACCCACATGGAACGGCTTCACACCATGGTGTCTCTGAGGGCCCATAACGGCGCCCGTGAGGGCCTCACACCAGCGCCTCTGAGAGCCCAACACCACCAATCTGAGGGACTAACACCAATGTTTCTTAAGGTCCTACATCGGCGGCGGCTCTGAGGGCCCCACACTGGCGCCTCTGAAGGTCTTACACAAGCGCATCTGACGGCTACGTACTCCTGCAACTACCTATCTACCTGCAACTCTGTGGGCCCCACACTGGTGACTCTGAGGGCTCCCAGCGACGCCTGAGAGTACCACGCCGGTCTCCAGGATCCCACAGGGCTCCTGAAGGCCTCTACCGACCCCTTGCTGGCTCCTCGAGGACCCCTTGCCCCCATGCCTGTGTCTCTGAGGAGTGAAGACCCCCACAACGGTGCCTTTGAAAAATGAAAGTCCACCGGCGACTGTTAGGGCTCCACACAGACACATCTGAGGGCCCTACACCGCTACCTGTGAGACACCGGTGTCTATTTAGGCCCCACATCGACGACTCTGAGGGTCCCACACCGACGCCTCTGGCAGACAGCCACCGGTAACTGTAGGTCCTTCACCGGTGACTCTCAGGGGCCCAACCGGCGTCTGAGAGTCTCATGCGATCTCTGTTGAAGAATGAAGCTCCAACCCGGTGTTGCGTGTCGCCCTGCACCCCGCTTGCTGATCGGCCCGGCCGGTCCTATGTGTGATGGGTTGTGCAGTCTAAATGGAGCTCATTCTGTGTGGAGATGACAGCAGTGGACTGTATTTATTACTGTTGGGCAGTCGGGTCCCCTTTGATTTTTCCCAAGTCAAAGTTGTTAAGTATACAAATCACATATATATTTGTGAAGCAAAATAAACATGTTAACGGTTGGTCGGGCCTGTACCCGCTCAAGCACGATCACTAATGGGAGGGAGGAGCGATCCTCTAACCGCATCCGCCGCTCCGTTCAACACCGCTACGGTAACAATCACAGCCAACAGGCACTTAATGTCTAAGGCAATATCGCTGTGCAATGGTCGGTCTTGAGACCGGACCACTGAACAAACAAAACAAGGATATCCTGAATGGGGACGGAGCCCGGGCACCGCGCCAGCGAGCAGTCTTTTAACCGCGTCTGCGCAGAGTCCGGCTCAAAGGATGCAGGCAGCAGCCCGCGAGCACCACATCAGCCAGCGGTCCTCTAACCGCATACCGGTGCAGCGCCCACGAACTCCTGCCGGCCGCCCCGCGCCCGGACCCCAGGTCGGCTCGGCCCGCCCCCGGGGCGCCCCTGCCGCCGACCGGCCCGCAATACACGGGCGCCGCCGCTCGCTCGGGCCGGCCGCCCGGCCCGTACGCCGCGCAGGGCGGAGGGCCACAAACATATGCCGCGCTAAACGAAACAGTGACAAGCAAATCATATCGATAAATTACAAATCATAACACATAAACATTGCTCATGACGGGCTGGGCCCCACATACCCCCCACCAAAAAAGAGACCGCTTTTTTACATCACACGCACTTACTCGTCACCCACTTTGAGCCACTTGGGGAAGTAGTCGGACGCCGTCAGCTTGACGTACCCGCTGGGGGAGGGGTGCACTCCGTCGAGGAAAAAGTGTTCGACACCCCAAATCCCCCGCTCGTGGCGACCCATCTTCCGAACAAGTGACCTCCCGATGGGCAGGCACTTCAGACGGTCGCCGAAGTCGATGCGCATCAGCGTGCGCTCGTGGTGGTACGCAGCAGTGATCTGCCAGGGAGTACCGAGCAGTTCTCCGGCCGGCCTCGGCAGGGGGCCAAGGACGCACACGTTCTCGGCCACGTTCAGAAGGCGCCCGATGACGCGAGTAGCGCGCTCCCCGATGCTGCTCAACTCCTCTGCGCTGAAGGAGGACATCTGCGTGTACCGGGTGTACAGCTCAGCTCCGTTCAGCCAGATGAGCGCGCTGCCGAGGCGCTCGCCGTTTGCGGCGGCTGCCACCTGCCATGCGCTGATGTCCGTCTCGAGGTTGCTGAGGACCGTCAGCCAGGTCGCGCCCTCGCACGCACGGTTGCAGGTTGAGTCCTTGGCGGAGCGCAGGCCGGATCTCCTCGCGACCGAGTCACCCAGGACCAGATGCATCCTTGGGTCCGGCACTGGCTCCAGCGGCACCGCCTGCTCCGCGAACCACTGGTCCGCCTCGTCGTTTTGAAGGCAAATGACCTCCATCTCGTTTCTGAAATGAGAAGGCATCAGCAAACAGCAAAAAAAAGGGTGTTTTTTCAAGGGCATCATGACAAGCAAAACAGAGGCAGAGTAAACGAAAGGGGATAATTATGAAATTTGTAGAGTGACATTGTAAATGAATATGATTTCAAACGTCGGAGCCCTCTCCGCACTGATAAATCCCGCCCAGAGTGAGTCGGACACTAATCCGTACTCCAGCATGCGTTTGATCGTTGTAATTTTGGGACGGGAAGTCAGTGAGCCCTATGTGGTGCAGTCGGGGGATGCCTCCAGTCGGTATAGTTTTGTCACCGGTCTCCGTGTTTGACGACCCCGCAATGATATGGTCGCAGCTCTCGGGATTCCATCCCGTCCATGAATGAGAGCTAGTACACGGGCCAGGGGCCAACGACCTCTGCTCCCTTCACCGTGTACCAGGACGATTTCTCCAACTTGAGGAGTGCGGACCGAACGTCCGCGAGGACTTGTGCTCCAACTTCTCAGTGTCTGTAAATACTCATCGGTCCAGCGTTTGATGAGGTGTTCTGCGACCCTTTTGCGGTTCTTCCACGCTCGGTTCAGGCTTGTGGTCGGATCCACCGCTGGTGAGACGACTCCCTTGATGTGTGTAACGCCAAAGAGAAAGTGGGCAGGTGTCAGAAGCCCGTCCGTGGTTTCTTCCGTCAGTGGCCTGAGGTTCAGATGCATGGCAAGTTCGTAGAAGAGTGTGACCAGTTCCTCGTGTGTCAGGTGACACTGGTGAAGCGTGATCCTCATGGCCGCCTTTACGCTTCCCACTAGCCTTTCCCAGAAGCCCCCCCCCCCACCATGGGGATGCTTCAGGAATGTAGCGCCACTTCACGCTGGTTGGCAGCAGTCCTAGTATTTTGTGGAAGGACTTGGCGTTGTCACTCACTATCAGTGATGGAGTGCCTCTCAAAGCGAAAAAACGCCTCAGAGCCGATTGCAGATCCTCTGTACTCTGACTTCTGACGACTTCCAGGTGAATGGCCCGTGTAGTGGCGCAAGTGATCAGCAGAGCCCATACCTTGCTGACTTCATCAACATGCAGGGGCCCAAAGTAGTCGATCCCAATGCTCTCGAACGACCGGGAAGGCTGAGTCCGGAAGGAAGGAAGTGCTCCTTGTGTCTGTGTGTAGGGCAAGGCCAAGGCTATAGAACTCCAGGTAAGGACACCAGCCGTTTGACCTTGAACGCCGCCGGCCGGCCGATGACGTCATTGGAGGCAAGCCGGCTCGGCGGACACACAAGGCGAATGCATAACGGAGGGGCGTTGGAACGTTGCGGGAGCCGGGGAGATATTTTAATGTGGTTGTATACCACCATTGTTATGTTTATTGATCTACAGACTGCATTCTTTTAAACCTCGATGCACTCTAGGCCTGGATGGTTCGTACATTCGTGGAACGATCACCCCGTCCGAAGTCCGTGGTCGAAGCTGTCATAGTATTAAAGACACTAAGACGGGTGCAATAACGGCGATCCGATCCCGTCTCTGGCGAATCTAGAGGGGTCGTAAGGACCCAGGCCGAATCTGACCGTCTATTTTTAGGGAAACGGGGTGGGTGAATTGACAACCGATGGCTTAAGAGATAATGAGAAGAGATCCCGTCGTCGATTGTTGTTTGACAGACAACACATGTTGTACTGGACGTATGACCATCAGAGGTAATGCCTGAACGTAGGCAAGCATAATTGTTCTGTCATGCTGTTTAGGAATATAAAATGGTAATGGAGATTATTGAGGATATGATCTCTACATTACAGGAATTCGCTAATTACTACGGCCCATAGGGGCACCGCCGGAGCTGTTGTTTTGCCATCGGTCCCAGGCAACTCCAGGGAGCTGCAGTACCCGGCGGCCAAAGCGGCCCACCTCGTCGACTCGCAGGTCCTGTGGGATTCCGTGATGCTTTAGTGCTTCACCCACAGAAGCACGGGCATAGCAGTAGGATGTGGGGCTAGGTGTCTGTCCACCTCTTCATTGAAAGAACAACGTATACAGCGCCTGGTCCCGCCGAAGCTCGGTATCGACCGTGACTTATTCACAACTGGCGGATCCAGGAAGCGGTCTTGGACACTGCGGGGGCTTACCCCAAAAAGGTTTCTCGGAATTAATTAAAAAAAAACTCTGATTTCGATTCCTTGCGCACTGGTGTGCGGTGTGATTAAAGGGACCCTCCCACCTTCAAAAAAGTTAATGAATTGGCATAAAAGTGATGTCCCTTGGTTCAGAAAGAGCGGAAACGAATATCTACCAAATTTCACCGAAAAATATTCACTGGTTTTCAAGATATTAGGCTTTTACTTTTGTTTACTTTTTGGGATCTCCCCTGTTACTAGCGACTTTATTTGGAAGCAATAATTTGGCAGCCTTAAAATGCGGCAGACGTTGCGCGCAAAGCAGCGTATACCACCACATGTTAACGATGGTTTTAGTCTAAGATTTAAAAATAGTTAGATCTCCGCTGACGTCACAAATTCTAAGGGGGCATTCCAATGCATTAGCCCCTTAGAATCCGAAAACTGCAAGTTTGAAATTCCATATCTTCGAATTAAAGCATTTTTCGATGTTGTGAGTGCCCAAACCGGTATTTGCAGGCCATGGCCACCAATTTGGCAATCTCAACTCAAAACTAATGTTAAGGTGGGAGGGTCCCTTTAACCAACATTTCCTCAGAAAAGTTGTGAAGTTTTCTTTGAATCTCGAAAAGCGATTTCGGGCGCTGCCAATGTGGGGGAAGACATTTGCCCCAAATGCCTTCCCCTGGATCCGCCAGTGGGTTGCCCCACTCCGAGCTTGACTAAAACCATTTTCAAACCCCACCAGAAACCGATGGTATCCAATAACTCATCTCTGTCTGCCCGCCTAAATATGTATACAACACATGGTACGGCACCCGGCCCTGTCTGAGCTATGAGCCGATCGCGATATTTTCGGCTTTCCCCAACCCAAGCTCGATTAGGAACGTTCTCCTTCCCCACCCGATTGCTGATGTCAATTCAAATTCAATACCTCATCTCTGTCGGCCCGACCATAACCCATTCATTGCACACCGTTCAGCGCCCCGCCCCGCCAGAAGTATCCTAGCGCGCTGAGCAGTTGCCTCCAGCCGCGTCATCGCGAGGCCCCGCGCGGCCCATAAATTAATACATTGCGCGAATAGCCGTGTCGCCCCCCTGGGCAAGGCCCTGTACCTTCGACATCTGGTGCAGGTTTGGACCACACGTAGCACCGTTTTCCGCCGAACAAGGTACTCGGCTGATAGGAGGGCGAGGGTGCTACGTACGCCTTGGTGGAAGGAGAGAGTGTGGGCGTGATCGACGATCAGGGTGGTGATGTGTCGTAGATCGGGAAGGATGATCACTGCGGGTTCGCCGGTGCGAGGTGTAGCCCGAAGTAGACCGCTTTCATCTAGATGCGGTCGGAGGGTTTTCAGAGGAGAGTTGAGAGGGATGGAGTGATGAGCTTGGAGCGCTTCCATCTCCTTCGAGTATGTTTCCTCTTGTGCCAGTTTGATCCAGAGGTGAAGAGCGTCGCGCTTTTCCTCCGGTCGTAGTGGTCCTGCTACTCGCTGTTCTCTCGATGAGCGTGAGTTACGGATGAACCGAAGCATCCACGCCGTTCGATTGACCGCTTGCGTGAGTTGGGAGCAGTCTGTCAGAATGAATGGCCCTCTGTTCTGGATTGGCTCAGGCGCTCTTTCAGTGGGTGTCGTTACCACGTGACATCTGGTGTCATGAGAGACCGCCTTCTTGAGCTCCTTGATGGCATTGTCGCTCTCTACGATCTCGCATTCTGGGCTACTTCTTGGAGCCCGGTCTGTCAGAAATGTGGGACCCTTCCACCACATTGTTGCTGCAGCGAGGTTGTTCAGCTGGATGCCTCTTGTTCCGAGGTCCGCTGGATTTTGTTCCGTGGAGACGTGATTCCAATCTTGCGGAAGAGTGTGCTCCAGGATCTCCGAGATTCGGTTCCCTACAAAGACCTTCAGCGGCTTCTTGCTCTTGATCCAGTACAGCACGTCCATTGAGTCGGTCCAGAACGCCATGTGACTTCCCTCTACTGCAAAGGTTTCCTTCACGAAGCACATCAGGCGTACCCCTATCAGTGCGGCCATCAGCTCCAAGCGGGGAATCGTGAAGCTGGGTTTGAGAGGGGCCAGTCTTGATTTCGCGATCACCAGTTGAGACTGTTCACCTCGGATGGCGTAAACCACGGCGCAGTAGGCTTTGCTGGACGCATCGCAGAAGACGTGAAAGGATGTCTCTTCATCCAGGTACGGAATCGAGCGCGGGATCTTGATTTCGCTGATGACTTTCGTGTCTTGTAGCCATTTCTCTACCGCAACGCTGATGCTGAGCGGCAGGTCGGAGTTCCAGGATGAGCACTCCGGGTGGCACCAGGTCTCTTGGAAAAGGATCTTTCCCTTGATGATCCAGGGGCTGAGAATACCCAAAGGATCAAACGGCTGAGCGATGACTGACAGCAGTTGACTTTTCGTCCTGGGCGGTGCTGTTCTGGGTAGCGTGGCAGCCAGAGTGTCGTGTTCGGTGTTCCAGCGCATTCCCAGTATCTTGCAATCCTCAGAAGGCTGTCCCGACAAGCGAATCTTGTGCATTTTCATGCCAGCCTCGTGGAACATGTCCTGTACCACGCTCATCTCTGTGCTGGCCTCCTGTTCAGATTCAAATCCAATGGCTATGTCGTCCATGTACAAGCCAGCGGTGATTTTTCTGCACAGCTCTGTGTGAGTGTGTTCATAACGAGAGAGGTGTGTCTCGATTGTTCTCAGGAGCATGTACGGTGAGTAAGTCAAGCCAAATGGGACTCTTCGGAAGCGCAGAGCTTCACCTTCCCAAATGAATTGAAGATATTGACGATCCTCTTCTTTCACCGACACTTGGTGAAACGCGGCTTCTATGTCAGCTTGACATGCCACCGGCTGCGTCCTGAAGCCGAGCAATACGCCGACCAGTCGACGGAGGAGGTTTTCTCCTGGTTCCAGGTACTCATTGAGGCTGACGCCATTCCCATCCTTCGCTGAACCGTCGAAAACGATTCTCAGCTTGCTGTTGCGATACAGCCCTCGGTGTGGAAGAAAGAAGGCGCTCTCGTCGGAAACCGAGGGGGACTGCTCCACCACGCCGTTTCGCTTCAGCTCGGTGATGTTGTCTTGGTACAACTGCAGCTCCTTTGGATCCAGCTTTCCTGTCATCCGTTGCACTCGAGCAGAGGAGGGCTGAACGTTCGTGATTGGGCGCTTCTTCGACGACCACAGAAGTCCCATCTCATAACGCTCTTCATCAGTGTTCCACTCAGGTTCCGGAGAGGGTTTCTCGCCTTCTGAGCTTGGAGAGATTCCGATGGAGTCAAGATCCCACATGTTTTCCACTTGACGACAGTGGTACACGTGCCGTATGGGCTGTCTGGTTGAGCTGTCTTTGCCATGGATTACATATCCGAAGATGGTGTCCAGTGCTCGCAAGGATTCGCTGATTTCAACGCAATCCAGAAGCACGACCTTGTAGTATTGGTCGGTGCCGATCAGAAGGTCCACTTGACCACCGTTGAAGTCGTCCGCCAGTTGGAGGTCCTCTTGAAGTCCGGCGGGTCTCTCCACTGATGGCAGAGGGGCGCAGAGACGATCACAGCACCATAGCTCGAACCTCTTGCCTTGGCCTCCTTGACGGTTGTGTAGATCGATTTCTACGCGGTTGTAGCTACGATGCTCTTCAGCTCGCTCTTGGAAGCCAATGCACGCAAACGTATCAGTGCCAATCACTTCAAGTCCCAGCTCTTCAGCCACCGTCTTCCTGATGTACGATGCGTCTGATCCACCATCCAACAGTACCCTCAGCATTTTTGTGCCCCACGGTCCCTGAGCCTTGACCAATGCAGTCTGCATGTAGCACTGGGGCTTAGTGCTCTGAGCCGTGTATCGTGTACTCGCGTTGGGATGCGGACTGTCTCTGGAGTGAGGAGCATCAGGCTTTGAAGCAGTCACGGGAGGAGGACGGGTGACGTTTGGTGCGTGACATGACGGTGGAAGCTGCCCCATAGAAAAATAAGGAGCAGAACTTGTTGAAGAAGGGTGAGGAAGTGGCGCAGAGGCTGGTGATGTTGACTGAGGACGATGAAGTGAGGTGTGATGACTACCTTGACACGTCTTGCAGTTGCCACTTTTGCAGTCTCGAATGTAGTGTCGTCCGAGACATCGGAAGCAGGCGCCTATCCTCTTTACAGTCGTCCAGCGATCGTCTACTGACATCTCTAGGTACCTTGAGCATCTATCGAGGCGGTGTTTTCCATCTTTGCAGACTCGGCAGGACTGCAGATGTGGTGCTGTTGGTGCTCTTTGAGTGTGCAGCACACTTGTTGTGGCTTTCGGTGATGGAGAACTTGTATCCTCGCTTGCCTTGCTGCAGGGGATCTGAGCAGCTTCTTCAAGATGTTGGACCTCCTTCTGCATGAAGTGAAGGAACCGGCTGAAGTCGTTCTGCTCTGGAGAGGTGTTGTCATCTTGTTGTCTGGCCCACTGTAGTCTCCAGGAAGACGGTATCTTTCCTTTAAGGACCGGTAGCAGGACATCGCCGACATGTTCAACGTTGAGGGTCTTCAGTGAATTGACTCCAGCTGTCACGTCGTCCACCAGGCGCCTCAGTGACTTAAGGCTGTCGGTGCTTCCCACGGCTGGTAGGTTGAGAAGTTTGGCAATGATAGTGTCCTTTCGCAGACCGCTCTTACCGAACCTGTCCTTTAGAGTCTGGATCGCTGTGGGATAGTTCTCCGCTGTTAGCGGTAAGCCATGGATGGAGCGTGCAGCAACTCCGTCGAGATGCTGTTTCAGGTAATGCAGCTTTTGAACGGGGGAGTAGGCGTCATTTTGCTCGACTGAAGCCTCAAATAGCTCCCAGAACTCCGGCCACACCAGGAGATCACCATTGAATCTGGGAAGGGTGAAGTTCAGTTTGAACCCTGTTTGCTTTACAACTTGCGTTACGGGAGGTTCTACGCGCTGCTCAGTGTCCTTAAGCAGGCGCTTACCCAAGCCGATTGCCCTGTGAAGCTCTGAGATGTGTGAGGAGTCGTCTTCGACCCCCAGTTCGCTGAGCTGTGTGTTGAGACTTTCCATCTGAGAGAGGTGCTCCTCGCTCAGCTCTATGGAATAATCCAAGTCGTATCTGTCTGCTCTCTGACGGCCCTGCTCAACTTGAGCGAAGAGGCGTTTCAAGTCATTGATGAACTTTGTTGCCTTACTCCTGTCCTTGGTACGCCTTGTTTTCAGCGTGTCTATGTCTGTGTTGGTGTCCGGCTTACCCATATCTCCACAGTGTTGGTACAAAATCACTATTCAGTGCCCCTAGTGAAGCACCAGTGATCCGGCCCCCGGAGGACTATGTTGAAGAATGAAGCTCCAACCCGGTGTTGCGTGTCGCCCTGCACCCCGCTTGCTGATCGGCCCGGCCGGTCCTATGTGTGATGGGTTGTGCAGTCTAAATGGAGCTCATTCTGTGTGGAGATGACAGCAGTGGACTGTATTTATTACTGTTGGGCAGTCGGGTCCCCTTTGATTTTTCCCAAGTCAAAGTTGTTAAGTATACAAATCACATATATATTTGTGAAGCAAAATAAACATGTTAACGGTTGGTCGGGCCTGTACCCGCTCAAGCACGATCACTAATGGGAGGGAGGAGCGATCCTCTAACCGCATCCGCCGCTCCGTTCAACACCGCTACGGTAACAATCGCAGCCAACAGGCACTTAATGTCTAAGGCAATATCGCTGTGCAATGGTCGGTCTTGAGACCGGACCACTGAACAAACAAAACAAGGATATCCTGAATGGGGACGGAGCCCGGGCACCGCGCTAGCGAGCAGTCTTTTAACCGCGTCCGCGCAGAGTCCGGCTCAAAGGATGCAGGCAGCAGCCCGCGAGCACCACATCAGCCAGCGGTCCTCTAACCGCATACCAGTGCAGTAGGGTTGTTCAAAAAAAACCGAATTTTGGAAAAGTATATGGGCTCATGGCTCATGTGGTGCGGTATTCTTTTCTGAGACCAATGATGCCCTTTTTACTGAAAAGTATTAACTGTTAGGGGCTCCTCAAACGGCTTAAAGAGGACCATGTTACGCCCGCCGACCGACCGGTGTCAATAAGGGCGAGAGTTCGACGCCGCACGGCGGCGGCAGCGCCTTATCGGCACCGCGCGCCACGACATCTGCCGGGCGGCCGGCTGGGCGGTGGGAAGTTATAAGTGCGTGGTCTTATTGCACACGATCGGGGTGAGCTATCCCATGTTTTCGGGGCGGAAAGTTTCAGTGTAGCATCGGTGCGTCTGCCACGGTGGTCTGTGTCGATGGTATAGAAAATAACTCAAGCAGAGCTCAGACAAGAATGAATGATTCCGGGTAGTTGCCTCGAAACAATCCGTTTCAAGAATACAGCTGCCTTATTTACGTACCGTATCACTTGTTAATTCTTCAAAAAGCAAACTCTGAGCAATAACACACCTCTTTGCGTTGCTGTTGACAATTTACGTTAGTTTTTGACGGTGGCTCGCACCCCCAATATGCTGCCGCGCAACTTTATTCCAACGGCGAAACGGCAACTTCGCGAGAATCGAAAATTCACGATATACGTACAGCAGGGGCTGGCAATGCAGTATGCACAAGGACAGAATATGGAGGAGACCCGACAGTCATCGGCCCAAGTTTGGGGGTGGCTTTGACGAGCATATGCGTCACCAATGTCATTATTCAGATACGTTGATGTCAGATGCTGGGGCAACAGAATCGACGCCAGGTGTAACTTAGATTAGCGGGTCGAAAGAAAACATAACATGTCTGGGAATGACAGAGTGGCCACCCTGACAGTGTGACGAAGTGAGACATGAGTAGAGACATTAGCCGGAGTACCTACTCATATAAATCAAGCGCCGTTTATCCAATCCTTCGAGCATAAGCGACGCCGGCAGTCCGGCCAGGGCGGCCGTGCCCACCGATGCCGATCAAGACCCGAATCCAGACCCGGCATAGAACACAGCTCTGCCCTGACGTGACACATTACCCCGGTGTGTCACTCATGACGGATAGACCAATGCAGGAGCCTTGCCAGCTCCTGTTGTACCTACTTCGTTAAATTTTCGATTCTCGCTAAGTTGCCGTTTCGTCGTTGGAATAGAGTTACGCGGCAGCATATTGGGGCTGCGAGCCACCGTCCAAAAGCAACTTAAATTGTCAACAGCAATGCAAAGAAGTCTGTTATTGCTCAGAGCTTGCTTTTTGAAGAATTAACAAGTGATACAGTACGTTAAGAAGGCAGCTGTATTCTTGAAACGGATTATTTCGAGGCAACTACCCGGAATCATTCATTCTTTTCTGAGCTCTGCTTGAGTTATTTTCTATACCATCGACACAGACCACCGTGGCAGACGCACCGATACTGCACTGAAACTTTCCGCCCCGAAAACATGGGATAGCTCACCCCGATCGTGTGCAATAAGACCACGCACTTATAACTTCCCACCGCCCAGCCGGCCGCCCGGCAGATGTCGTGGCGCGCGGTGCCGATAAGGCGCTGCTGCCGCCGTGCGGCGTCGAATTCTCGCCCTTATTGACACCGGCCGGTCGGCGGGCGTAACATGGTCCTCTTTAAGCCGTTTGAGCAGCGCCTAGCAGTAATACTTTTCGGAAAAAAGGGTATCATTGGACTCAGAAAAGAATACCGCACCACATGAGCCATGAGCCCATATACTTTTCCAAAATTCGGTTTTTTTGAACAACCCTACCGGTGCAGCGCCCACGAACTCCTGCCGGCCGCCCCGCGCCCGGACCCCAGGTCGGCTCGGCCCGCCCCCGGGGCGCCCCTGCCGCCGACCGGCCCGCAATACACGGGCGCCGCCGCTCGCTCGGGCCGGCCGCCCGGCCCGTACGCCGCGCAGGGCGGAGGGCCACAAACATATGCCGCGCTAAACGAAACAGTGACAAGCAAATCATATCGATAAATTACAAATCATAACACATAAACATTGCTCATGACGGGCTGGGCCCCACAATCTCTAAGGACTCCATAGGGCTCCTGAAGATAGTGCCGGCACTCACTTGCCGGTCTGTGAAGACTCGTTGTTGGCATCATATGGCCCGTTACCGGCCTCTGAGGGCCCTTTGCCGGTCTCTGAGAGGCCCTACTGGGTTATTAAGCATTCGCACCAACAACTCAAGTGCCCCACACACAGTCATCTGTGAGGGGTGTGGGCTCAGCGTCACACCAGTGTCTGAAAGATCACCACAACGGCGTCCATGTGAGGGCCTCACACCAGCACCTCTGAGGGTCCACACCGGCTCCTTTGTGGTTCCTGCACCAGTGCCTCTGAGGGCCACACACCGATACCTTTGAGGGTCCCATGCCAGTACCTCTTAACCCGCGCCCTGGTGGGGTCTGTTTATAACGCGACCTGGTGGGGGGGGGGGCTATTTTTTGCCCCCCCCCCCTCGTATCTCCGAAACTACTGGACGGATCCGCAAAATTCAAACGGCGTTCGAAAGGCCTGTCAAATTTGTCGAAGGAAGCCAAATTTCATTGACCTCGGGGTCACCGATGACGTCACAGGTCAGGTCAAAGATGAAATGTTTCACCGTTCACGGGTCTTCTAGGGAATGCGCTATAACACCGAGGAAAACGCATTTTGTCGAGAATCAGCGATAGGGCGTCAGTTGCCTAGTAGATATGTTGCTATTAGAGGTCACTGACAATACCAGGTCAGGTCACAGGTCAGGTCACCAAGGGTCACAGGTCAGGTCACATGAACCCAACTTTACTAAGGTTGTGTGATGCATGTTTTATGGCCAATTTTTCATTTCCAACTCAATGGTGTTGGTTATAAGACTATCAGGTACGGCTTAGGTCACTTTCTGGTGAAGTTCAGGTCAAGGTCAGGTCAAGGTCAGGCCAAAAAAGGTCAAATTTAAGTTGATAGTTTTGCATAAAATGGGTATTGATTCGATGCAGCTCGTCACGGGGAGTCTAATGGTGGTCTTTGTTTTGCGCTACGGGGTCTAGAATTGCTAAAAATTGAGTTTAAAAATTTGACGTCATCAATTTTGAACAGTTTTTCGCTATAACTTCGCCAAAAAAGAGGTATCAATCTCAAATTTGGTATGTGGATGGATGGTGGTAAGGACTATCACATATATTCCGGTTTTGCGAAATTCAATTTTTTTTTGGATTTTTCGATTATTAAATCCAAAAAATTTACTTTTTGATTTTTGGGGATCAAAATCCAAAAATTTCAAAAATCCGAGATAGCAATTTTGTAGCCCTGTTGATTCTACATCTTTTATGTCTTTATCATTTTTCTGTATTTGCAAAGCTATAGGCCTGACAGCTCTTCCCGCGAAACCCTTTTTTGGGTCGAAAACGGCAGAACATGACGTCACTCTGACGTCATTTCCGGCCAACCTATCATAGCCTTTGGAAAAAAAAATTTTGGTCACAATGTGTAAAATTGATGTCCGGGAGGGTACTGAAAGTTTGGTGACGATCGGCGCAGCGGTTCTGGAGATATAGCGAAAAGTCTGGAGGGGGGCAAAAAATAGCCCCCCCCACCAGGTCGCGGGTTAAGGTCCCATACCGGCGGCCCTGGGTCGGCTCTACATATACACCAGTGATTCTGAGGGCCCCACCGGCGTCTGAGGACCATACACATCAGTAGACGGCCACCCATCGGCAACTCTGATTAGGTCCCACACCGTGGACTCTTGAGGGCCCCGTCGGCGTCTGAGAGTATTTTGGGTTGAGTTCTTTCGGTCTATTGAGAACATTTCAGATTCGCCTAAGACGAGCCGACGAGGAGGTCAGACATCGAACTTATAATCGAGCACCGACTGACACCCCAAAGGGACAAAGTCCATCCCTTTGAGAAGGAGGCGTTTCGGTGGGTCGTCCCCTCAATCAATCAAACGCTCAACACGGAGAGGTATGATTATTCTTTCGGGTAAGCGTGTTCATTGCTTTAGAGGAAACTTTGTTTCGGTCAAATAAGCTTTGCTTTGTTTCGAAGGAAGCTTTGTTTTGCAGAGCTATTGGATGTGAGAAACTGTTTGTTTCCGGTATTTCGGAGAGACTAACCCTCGCACTTATTAGGGGGTCGGATAGACCCATCCCTCGTTTTTCGCAAATAATTCGGGTGAAAAGTGGTCCGTCGGGGCGAAAATTTAAGTAATTTCGAGATAATCAATTCTAAACATTTCCTGAAAATTTCATGGCCCTGCCACTCATAACCCTTGACCTGTAACCTGTTTGTCGAGACCATGTCAAGCCAGAATCGCGATTCGACGTACGCCACATTATCTTTGCGCTTCCAGACTTTGTTGTGTCTTATAAACGTGGCAACATGTGAAATGATGGTAGTCCCATGCTTTATAATTGGTGCCAAAGGGCACTCAAAGGTCAGGTCAAGGGCATTGACCTTAGATTACTTTGCGAATTGGGTCACTTTTTAGAGATGATGTCAATTTTGTCGAATCTAGAACCCATTTGAACATTTGAGAAGTAATTTTGGTGCCAATGCAACATGTTACGAGCTATGAAGCTGTCACTGGTACAGTCGTGTACAGGTTGATGGTCCGCTACTCTTTATCCACCGCGTTCCTATGGCTCAGCATTGGCAGCAGCCGCCTGGTACCGGTAGGCTGTGCCGCATAACCCGAAAGTTATGCGGCACAGTCTACCCACGCCGTTTGACATCGGCTCGCGTCGCCGGGTGGAGCGCTTTGTAGACCAGCTGTTGCGTCAGACCAGCGCGGGGGAAGGGGCTTGTCTCAGTGGTTGGCGTGGGCTGGCGAGTGGTGTGCGGCGTGTTGGTGGACCATGGGGGCTGGTCGGGTGTGTGTGGTCACTTCCTGGAACTGCATTGCACATTTTGCGTCGCTTAACAATTGCATTCCGGTTTCTGATAAGCATAATGCACGGAAGACCCAGCGAATATAATTTACTTTACTTGTGCATTGTGCAAAACGTGATTTGGCACGGTATCGAGGCAACCATAGGTCTTGTGCCTATGCATGATATTTAGGCAATATGTTTATGAAAACGGTAGATTGATGCTGGATGTCAATTCGTATCTAAATGTCGGCACGTATTAAATGAATGAATGAATGAATCAATCAATCAAACAATCAATCGACATGTATAAACCGTATAAATGGCTCGCAACCACTAATAGCAATCAAACCATCCTAACTGGGAAAAGCAGCCGGAGCCCTGATGAGGCTCGAACCGGGACCCCACGCTGAAAATTTTGCCTATGCTCCATCATCATTCCACCAAGGTAGAGTGACCGGCACCCGAACCTACAAAAACATTAATTGACTTTGCCGCCGACCTCCCGGCCCCGCCGCCCGCCCGGCCAGACTTTGCCCCGGCCATAATCACCATCCGGTGTAGCTCAGCGTAGTAGTGCTCGACTGTCAAACTGACCGGTAGTGAGGGGCCCGGTTCGAAACGCTTCGGATGCTGGATGTTTATTTCTCGGTGGGAGGCTTTGCGTTTAGTCCGCTTTTCAGAAAGATCATTTGGTGACTGACCTGTTTTATTTCTTTGCTGCAGTTCATGAGGAGACCGTATGCACCCTTACCTGTCCTTCCGCACCCCACTTTGGAGATGGGTGATTGACCCCCCCCCCCCCATGGGTTTTGTGAATATAACTAAAACGAATTTTTGGAGGGCGGATACGATCGGTTCTATGCGACAAGTGACCACACACGCCCAGCCCCAGGTCCGTTCACTCCCTCCCCACATCACCCCCTCCCCACACCACACTCCAGCCTGCCTCATCCACCGAGCCGAGCCATAACGAGCCTCAGCGCCCCGGGGCGCGACCTGTCAGCGAACCGGCGGGGACGCGGGCCGGCGGTTGCGTGCGCCGCGGGGGCAGGGGCGCGTCCAGGCGTCGGGGACATCGAGGCGGCGCGATCTGGCGTCGCCACGACGACACTGGACCAGACCTGATAATTGGACACCTCAACATTCAGTCGTTGAAGCCCAAACTGCCGGATCTGCGAGACGACATTCATAGAGTTCACGGATTTGATATATTGTCACTGTTATTATATAACAGTGTTCGCTGACAGGTCGCGCCCCGGGGCGTTGAGGCTCGTTATGGCTCGGCTCGGTGGATGAGGCGGGCTGGAGTGTGGTGTGGGGAGGGGGTGATATGGGGAGTGAGTGAGCGGACCTGGGGCTGGGCGTGTGTGGTCACTTGTCGCATAGAACCGATCGTATCCCCCCTCCAAAAAATCGTTTTAGAGATATTCACAAAACCCATGGGGGGGGGCAACCACCCATCTCCCAAGTGGGATGCCGAAGGACAGGTAAGGGTGCATACGGTCTCCTCATGAATTGCAGCAAAGAAAGAAAACAGGTCAGTCACCAAATGATCTTTCTGAAAAGCGGACTAAACGCAAAGCCTCCCACCGAGAAATAAACATCCAGCATCCGAAGCGTTTCGAACCCGGCCCCTCACTACCGGTCAGTTTGACAGTCGAGCACTCCTACGCTGAGCTACACCGGATGGCGGCCACGGTCGGGGTAAAGTCTGGCCGGGCGGGCGGCGGGGCCGGGAGGTCGGCGGCAAAGTCAATTAATGTTTCTGTGGGTTCGGGTGCCGGTCATTCTAGCTTGGTGAAATGATGATGGATCATAGGCAAAATTTACAGCGTGGGGTCCCGGTTCGAGCCTCATCAGGGCTCCGGCTGCTTTTCCCAGTTAGGATGGTTTGATTGCTACACTGAAAAAATATAAAACACTGGTCGGGTGTTTTATCAGTGTATTATGGGTGTTAAGCACCATTAATGGTGTATCATGACACTAATAGCAGTGTCATTACCCCGTTCAACACAATTATTGGTGTAATGGCATTGCTTGAACACGGTTTAAGGTGTCACATGACACTTGAAATAACACACTTGGGGTGTAATCGAGGTGTCTCAACTCCCATCTAACACCTTTTTTGGTGTTACAGAGAAAACATAACACCCGTTAGGTGTACTGAGGGTGCCATGTCATCCCTTAAACACCGTTTAAGGTGTCACACGACACTTGAAAAGCACACTTGGGATGTACTCGAAGTGTCGTAGCTCCCATTCAACACTCCTTTTGGTGTCAAAGAGAAAACAAAACACCCTCTGGGTGTATTGAAAGTGTCATGTCATCACTTAAACACCGTTTAAGGTGTCACACGACACTTGAAAGAGCACACCTGGGATGTAATCGAGGTGTCGTAACTCCCATTCAACACTCATAGCAGTGTCATTACCCCGTTGAACACCGTTATTGGTGTAATGACATTGCTTGAACACCGTTTAAGGTGTCACATGACACTTGAAATAACACACTTGGGGTGTAATCGAGGTGTCTCAACTCCCATCCAACACCTTTTTTGGTGTTACAGAGAAAACATAACACTCGTTAGGTGTACTGAGTGTGTGCCATGTCATCCCTTAAACACCGTTTAAGGTGTCACACGACACTTGAAAAGCACACTTGGGATGTACCCAATCGAAGTGTCGATCCCATTCAACACTCTTTGCAGGTGTCAAAGAGAAAAAAACACCCTCTGGGTGTAGGTATTGAAAGTGTCATGTCATCACTTAAACACCGTTGAAGGTGTCAGTGACACTTGAAAGAACACAATGATAGGTATCATATCACATCACATCACAATGTAGGTATTGAAGTGTTATGAAATGTAAGTGTTAGCTAGTATTATCGTAGGGGTCTGAGCCGTAGGGGGTCTGAGCCAGGGGATGACTAACACCGTTCGTATTCTCTTGGTACTTCATGTAGTTATAAATGTTATTGTTTAGCTGGGACAGAGACATTCTAGCATAAAAATATTCAAATTACCAGCTTCGTTTATTAGTTATGGGAGCTTTCGAAAGACGTTCGTCTTTCTTCGTCAGCCTGTCTTTGCAGTGTCAGACACCCTTGAAATTCCCTATGGGTGCAGTTGGGTAGATGGCGCTGCTGTGCTGTATGGTGTACAGAGTTTGCATTTATATTCTAATGGATTTGCTTCAACTACATCAAATAAACAAATCCACGATTATAAATAAATAAATTCATATACAATACTTCAAAGAAAACGCGTCGGGAAAATATTGGGAACATAATGCAGCCCTAGTAGCCCATGTTCAACCGTTGGCTTCCATGCGGCCGGCCGCCATACTAGTTTGAAACGTGCGCGACTGCGGGCGGAGGCGCTGGTGGGATTACGGTGTGTTGGGAGTATAAGTGTGTGCAAGTGAGTTAGAAGTGATCGTGAGTGGTGTCTTGGTACTCGAAGAGCTCCAGTTTTAGCAAAGGTGAGCTATTCTTGGCTAGCAATGGCACTGCTGCGGATTCCGAAAGACATGGTACTGGCCGCTGGGGGGGGGGGGGATGGCGGCATACTCCCGATAGGGGTTCTTTAACCCGCGCCCGGCTGGGGGTCCTGGATTTCCACGCCCTGCTGGGGGGGGGGGGTGTTTGAACACCCCCCCCCTTGTAACTCGGCTCCTGGGCCACGTAGCGATACGCGGAAGGCGGCGTTCGAAAGAGCGTCAAAAATAATGACGAAATCACTTCGGTAAATTTTTTGGTCAGGTCAAAGGTCAGGTCACCAGAGGTCATTGAAGGCAAAATTTCGCCGATTTCCAGGTCGAATGTCGACAATTTCCAAGAAGCCAACGCATAACTCGGGAACCAATAGAGCTACAGGGGGCTGCAGGGGGCAAAAACTGCAAAAATAGTCGATTTTTTCGGAAACAGTTTTTCTGCAATAACTTTTGACCCAAGCCTTGTCCGAGCTTACTTTTACCGGCATCGTGTTCCTCTCGTCAAGACGCATCGAATGAACTATAACTTGACCTTGAAAGGTCAACTTGAAAATTTGACCTCAGGTCAAGGTCATGACCTGACCGGAAAGGGTCATGTTGCATATCAGTCGATCCTTATCGTCGAGCTGAACACATCTAAGGCGTTTTCATCGCTCTAGCATGCCTCTATCAAAAGTTATTTGCGAAAAACTGCTAGAAACCATTCGTGACCTTAGATGACCTCAGGGCATAAACAGGGGTCACGGACACCATTTTCATGTTCACTGTGTCTAAACCACTTGTAATTCGGTGTTTGGGAGTGTTTATAATGTCTTTCGTCCAAAAGAGGCGCATTTCAATTTTCTCCCATTGACTTATAATGGGGAGGTCGCAAAATTGACCTGACCTTAGGTCATCGATATCAAAATTCTGAGATATACATTTTGTACATGCTATTACTCTTAGCAATCGCTGAAAGTTTCAAAGTGATCGGTCACTCGGTGTAGCTATGACAGACATTGAAACTTTTTATGAGGTGAGGTCACTTCAAGTGACCTGGTGACCTGACCTTGAATGACCTTGGTCTGAAATTTTCACAACTTGTGTAGAATTGATGTATGATAAGGTGTACCAAAAACGGCGGCGCTCCGCGCCGCCGTTTTTGAGATATTCGCGAAAAACCACAAGGGGGGTGCTCAAACACCCCCCCCCCCAGCAGGGCGCGGGTTAATATCCGAAAAATATATCCTCAGATTTTTTTCTCTTGTGTTGGTGTGCAATTTAACCCTCGCCCTGGCAGGGCATTTTTCATAACACGGCCTGGCAGGGGGGGGGGGTCGATGCGACCCCCACTCGCGATTGGCTCCTATGGCACCTAGAAACACCAAATTTGGTAAGTAGGTGGGCCCCCTGGAGTTCTCGCCCCTGTGCAAATTTCGTTGCTCTAGGTCAATATTTAGGGGGGTTTTGGGGGTATAAATGTAAAAATTTCGCGAAAACCAGGTCAAAAGTTTTTCGCTTATAACTTTTGATCTAATTAAGATAGAGCAAAAAGAAAAGCACCAGTGAACTCAGCAGGCGCGTCGAATGATATACTTTTTAGCTTGCTTAAGTGTACTTAAAGTTTTTCTTAAATTTTAAGTTAACTTAAATTTATAAATTAAGTTCAAGTTAACCAAATTGCATCAAATCGCATATCATTCGATTCGGCTGATCACCAGGAACACAATGATACCATTTTTTAAGCTCTAGCATCATTATGTGCCAAGTTATTGGCAAAAACGTCATTTGACCTCAGTTGACCTCATTTGACCTGACCCATGGATAAGTGCAGCAAACAAAGAAGCACCAAGTGACCTGCTGTTAAGTACTGTTGTTTCAAAGCACAAAAGTGATAGAACGAAGCGAATATCTCCAGTATTTTCCGAATTTAGTATTTTCCCATAGGCTTAACATTACGACGTAATGACCTCTAACTGACCTCAGGTCAGTGACCTCAAAAAACCCGAACTATATGTTATACAACTCGGTGAACTTAGCACATCCTGAAAGTTTGAAGGAAATCAGTGCAAAACTGTGAGTTGGACAGGTGGAAAAAGAAAATTGAAATTTGACCATGACCTTGTACCGGTTTTTCTGACCTGGTGACCTGACCCAAGGTCACCCGGACCTGAAATTTTCAGGTCATATACATAAAAAGGTTGCCCCATAGGCTGTGCCAAATTTGGCGGCGCTGCGCGCCGCCGTTTTTACGCTATCTTCGAAAAACCTTAGGGGGGGTCGCATCGACCCCCCCCTGCCAGGGCGAGGGTTAACACGCACCCTGCTTGGGTATTTATCCGAATTCGTAACCCCACTGGAGAGGGGGAGGGGGTTGGATTCTGCTTATTTCTATTATGCTCCGCGTATCCGTGCTGCTAGACTGATTTGCGATGCAATGTGGTGGCATTTGTTCCCTGCAACCTACATTCTGTGTGTAATTTCATAACGCTGTATCATATAGGTATCCATACAACTTATTGATTCCCCCATTGGGTACAGGGTGTCAGGTACAAATGTATCACTGGTAGTTTAAATGAATTGTTGGTAATAACGAGGTTGAATAACACCAATGATGAAAGTGGGTGTTCAGTTTATCACACATGTGAGCGTCATTCCCTGCAATGTCAGTCTTTGTTATCAATTTTACACCGTTACGAGTGTTACTAGGGTGTCTTAACAGTGTTGAAGTACACCCTTAATGGACGCCTGAAGGATGAGCTTAAATTCCAAAGGGCGTTAAAAACAACGTAACCCGAAGCTGATATTAAGGGAGCCTTAGATTAGGTCAAAGGTCAGGTCACCAAAGTTCATCGAAGGACAAATTTTGCCTCTTACGCCACTTGTTGACGAATCGGCGAATAACTTGTGAACGAATAGAGCTACAGCGCCGCCGAAAAGTACACCCAGTAGCTCTTTCAACGTTTTTTTGTGGGTGTGAAATGCGTCCTCAGATTTGATCTAAGATCAACTAATTGCCCTACAGAGGAGAAAACCCATGAAATAAACGGTTTTACAGAAATTGTTTTCTGCAGCAATTCATTTGATTCAAAACCGACACAACATTTAATGTTCCGGCATCGTGTTCCTCGATTTGAGACGCGTCTAATTAAAAAATAATATGACAGTCAAATGTGATTTTGAAAATCTGACCAAGGGTTATGGTGATGACCCGACCAGAAAGGTCATGTTACAAATTAGTCGATTAGTATTGTCGAGCTGAACACATGTGTTTTCATCGCTCTAGCTCTATAAAAAGTTACTGTAAAAAAAACTGAATAGTGGATAGTGGATACATGTCATGACCTGATAGCACGTCTTGGGTATAAATAGAGTCACGGGTGCAATTTTCCCATTCAGTGTGTAATGATTCTCTGTTATTCAATGTTTGGGGGCGTTAAGTATGACTTTCGTCCAAAAGAACACATTTCAATTTGTTCCCGTTGACTTATGCATAATGTTTGCATTCTTGACCTTACAGGTTACAGATATCAAGCTTCAGAGATACGTATTTATTCATGCTGTTAATCTTATCAATCGCCTAAAATTTGAAAGTGATCACTCAGATAGTGTAGCATTGGCGAACAAACCCTTAATTTTCTGGGATGAGGTCACTTGATGTGGCCTGGTGACCCTGACCTTGAGCGACCTGGGTATGAATTTTAACATGTGCAAAAATCTTGGACAAAAGTGGGCAGGGCGCCGCCGTTTTTTTAAGATCTGCGAAATACCGCAGGAGGGGGAGTGGTGTTCATGTTCAAACACCTCAAGCCCGCCGCGGAGTCATCCTATATGTACTTGTTTCTGTAGTCTGTACGTGTTTCTATTTCTAAGTGTCGTCCTTTCGTGTTTCTCCAGAATATGCCTCCCTGGATCTTCCCAGATGCCGCCTAGTGAGAACCCAGCGGAGCTTCACTTATAGGGCTGCATCCGCCTGGAACGCCCAATTAACACGTAGTTAGACTGGATAGCACCGGAGAGGCCCAAGTGAATCACCAGCGCTGTGTTTTAAACAAAATGTTTTAGGTCTTGCAATGTGTCTCATTTTTAACCATGCTTTTACCAGTGTACAATGACTGAATTCGTAATACCCACCATGTGGAGAATTCTAATAAATGACTCTGACTCTGACTCTGAAAAGCCAAGAACAAAAACATTTTCATGGAGCAAACGGTCTTCGAAGTGGAGCTCAGTTGCCATGTACCCACTCAAGTGCGCTCCGTTTTCAAAGAGCTGAAGCAAAGGGCAAAAAGATAGAAGGGCTCAGAGATCAAGCTTCGGGCCGCGCTGAAGTGAACAGAGCTGTAAAAGGTGTGTGTGGCGAGGGAAGGGGGGGGGGGGTAGGCACGACAGGCGATTATGAACTGCGAAGTGTGTGAATAGGGAGAGAGAGCTAGCGTCCTACGGCGACCTCGGTGAACACTGAACTGATACGGACTTAAGAGGGAGGAGGGGGCTGATATGTAGTAGACATGTGCATGGATCCGAGTGATTGATCCATGATCTCAGTGGATCTTAAAGCAAACGACAAGCTTGGATCTATAATCCCATTGTATCCCACGTAGAAAATGTATCCTGAATCTCTGAATCTATGATCTCATTGCATCTTATAACAAACCAAAATCAGGATCTGAGATCCGATTGAATCCCACCACATGCAACCTAATGAAACCATGTTTCCATGCGACTTGTTTTGAATTTTGAATTTGAATTTGCGTTGTTTTAAATTTTCTCCGTGTACCAACTGCGCCACTGGAGCCGCCCATATACTCCATGACACCCACAGGGTGTCATGGAGTATATGGAGCCTGTGGGCTCCCTGTGGGTGTCAACTTGGTGACACCGTTATAAGTGTAAGCAGCGCTGTGACACCTTTAAATTACACCCGTGGGTATGCAGTTTAACACACACCCAGGCGATTATTCCCCCCAGTATTCCTATGGGTGTCAACTTGGTGACACCGTTATAAGCGTTGTGTTGTGACACCTTTAAATTACACCCGTGGGTATGCAGTTTAACACACACCCAAGCGATTATTCCCCCCAGTATCCCTACGGGTGTTATCTTGGTGACACCATTATAAGTGTAAATAGGGTGTCTGAGGGGAGTCGAAACGCACCCTTGTCTGGGGTGTATGACACCACAGTACAGAAACTGGACACCCTTAGGGAAAGTACAATGGTGTATCTTGACGCTCATATAAGTGTTATCTGACACCTTTCAAAAACACCCGTGGGTATGCAGTTTAACCACTTACACCGTTAGCAGTGTTTTAAATTTTCTCCGTGTATTAGTGGTTGCGAGCCATTTATACGGTTTTATACATGTCGATTGATTGTTTGATTGATTGATTCATTCATTCATACATTTAATACGTGCCGACATTTGGCATACGAATTGACATCCAGCATCAATCTACCGTTTTCATAAACGTATTGCCTAAATATCATGCATAGGCACAAGACCTATGGTTGCCTCGATACCGAGCCAAATCACGTTTTGCACAATGCACAAGTAAAGTAAATTATATTCGCTGGGTCTTCCGTGCATTGTGCTTATCAAAAACCGGAATGCAATTGTTAAGCGACGCAAAATGTGCAATGCAGGTCCAGGAAGTGACCACACACACCCGACCAGCCCCCATGGTCCACCAACACGCCCCACACCACTCGCCAGCCCACGTCAACCACTGAGACGAGCCCCTCCCCCTGCGCTGGTCTGACGCAACAGCTGGTCTACAAAGCGCTCCACCCGGCGACCCGAGCCGATGTCAAACGGCGTGGGTAGACTGTGCCGCATAACTTTCGGGTCATGCGGCACAGCCTACCGGTACCAGGCGGCTGCTGCCAATGCTGAGTCATAGGAACCCGGTGGATAAAGAGTAGCGGACCATCAACCTGTACACGACTGTACTTACACCTACTTTGGCTAGCTGGCGTAACACTTACTGGTTGACCTGACCAGATCTGACTCGACCTATGCCAAAAGCTAAAAATGCTAAAAAAGGACTCAGGTTCAGCCAGGGGTGTAACTTTTGCTTTTGAGATGGGGGTGCACTTGGTGATAGGGGCGACTTTCAATAAGGATAGGTGCGTTTCCAAGGAGCATAGATGGTGCATATCTCTCAACAGGCGCGCACACAGGATTTTTGAACGGGGGGGGGGCGCACGACCTGCAAACTGGGGCCCTCCATGCCGAAGGGCCCCAGGCCCCAGCCGAAAAAGATCCCCAACGCGATTATATTTCAGTTGACTTGAAAGTTAGCTTCTGTCGATACATGATAGGGGAGAGTGGGGCAAAGCGGCCACCCGGGGCAAAGCGGCCACCCATCGTTTTAGCCCTTCATAGCTGGCGTCAGTTCCAATTTATGGTTTCCAATTATACTTCTCTTCACGGTCGTTCGAATGAGCCAGACTGGGGTTTCAGGCCCATCACCATTGTTCTGTGAAACACGGAAAAGCATTTCTTGCCAGGCTACCAACTATGTTTACAATTTTTAAATGTTATGTTATTCCAGAACCGTTTGGAATTTTTATAACCGAAGGTTTGTTGTCAATAGTTAAAAGTTAAAACACTATTCTTTAGAATTGTGTTTTTCTATTGAAAAACAAATCTGAGTTCCCTGACAATTTGGCAAAAGCTGCCCGAGATCAGTACAACTTGATGCTCTTGAAAACGGCTGTTCCAAAAATTCTGATTTTTTCAGGATTTCTAGTGGGCCAGGTGATCTACGTTCTGGTATGGGTCTCCCCTCCGCGGACCATCTGGTGCACGTGCCACGTGACTTTGAAAATTCCCGTGCCAAAATTCCCGTGCCAATTTTTTTTCATTTTGCCAATGGGCAAAATGAAAAAATGCGTTCCACGGCAGAATGCTCGAAAACGATCCAAACGACCCCCCATTTTCTTCCATGCGGATCAACCACCATTCGGTGCACTACCCATGGGTATGTCGCAAAGTGGCCGGAAAAGTCCAGAACCACGTGCCACGTGCCGTTGAAAATGACCCTGCACACCGGAAATTGGGACTTTTGGTCATTTCGGCGCACCCATGATGCATACTATGGCGTGGATGACCAAACAATGGGTGTCATCCGGTCGGCAACTGTTTAAGGTGTCATCCAGTGGGTCAAAGTGGTAGTTTCAAACTTTTGGGATCCACCATTCTGGGGATTTTTTTTTTTGACAATATACTTACGTATCTTGGCGCAATGTTCATTCCACCCAGCCGGTCGTCAATGCGTTAGGTGACCTAAATGACGATTGACCTGAAGGAAGTTGGGGGCGAGGAACACGCACGTGCCATCCGTTTTTTACTCGGGCGCTTTCATCTAGGAGATTTTTGCAGATATCTTTTTGATTTGCGAAAATAACCAACCTAACGGTATGCCAGTCGTTGATAAATTATCTTGCTGCGGCCGGGCGCTTATTTGCGGTGTTTACGTTTGGCGGCTGGCGGGCGACTTTTAGTCGTTTTCGGTTAGCAGTTAGCGTCGGTGCGGTGCGGGCGGTTTTATTTTTTTCGGCGTTTCGGCGTTTTATTTGTGTGGTTTGCGGCGGTCGGGCGATTTTTTTTTCGCCGTTTGCGTTGGCGTTTCGGGCGTGCGTTTTGCACGTTTTGCGGTGTTTACGTTTTGCGGCGGGCGGGCGTTTTTTGCGGTGTTGGTCTTTGGCGGCGTGCGGGCGGGCGGTTGATGCGGGCGGTTTTCTTTTTTTGCGTCGTTTGCGGTGTTAAATTTGGTTGCGGTTTGCGGCCGCTTTTTCGTTTTTTTTGCGGTGTTTGCTTTTGGCGGCGGGCGGGCGATTTTTAGGCGTTTTCGGTTGGCGGTTAGCGGGCGTGCGATGCGGGCCGTTTTATTGGTTTGCGGCGTTTTTGCGTTTTTTATTTGTGGTTTGCGGCGGGCGGGCGTTTGTTTATTTTTTTGCAACGCTTGCGTTGGCGTTTCGGGCGTGCGTTTTGCGGTGTTTGCGTTTTGCGGCGGGCGGGCGTTTTTCACAATTCAAAGTCCAAACCTTCGGGCCACAGCGCTCCTCGAAAAGCGCTGCCCTCGTAAGCGTTCTTGTCCATGCATTGCATGGTTATCGTACATGTATTCTACCAATTTTAATGTTTTTTACCCCACTAATAGCTAAGCTGGAATATTTTTGTCTCGGACTGTATGCGCGGGGCAAAGTGGCCGGGGCAAAGTGGCCACCCCCCCAATTGGCCATAAGCTGCTTCCATCTGGATAAAAAACATTTTTATATTCAAATGTGTCGTCATGCATTCATCTTGGCCACTTTTCAGCTGCATGAGTTACCAAATATTGCAATTAAATGTTTTTTTCATGAAAATCCTTTCTTTGTTTACCTACGGATGGAAGATGATAAAGTAAACATCCATCTTCGCTTAACCTTGTCACCATCAAATACCCTAGTCGTACACGAGGCAACTATTTTGTTTCTCATGTCGGGACTTGAGAAGACGCCGGTGGCCGCTTTGCCCCAGGGTATGGGGCAAAGTGGCCAATATGCATAGGTTTAAAGTTTTGTCAATATCTTTCATATGTGAACGCCGTTGGAAATAAAACGCAGTTGAAATAAAAGGCAACTAAATAGGGATCATATTGGTATAGAAAGAATCTTTCCAAGTTTAAAAATCAAGCGTTGGCATCGTGAGAAGCGTTAGGGTGGCCGCTTTGCCCCACTCTCCCCTACAACAATTACTTCAGTACCCGTTCAATTTTCGAAACATTTAATGTTCCATTTTTGTTTACGCAGCATGTTTCACTCAAATATGATTCAGTGAGTACTTATCACAATCTTAACAATCACGTAAAATATTCGATTAATAAGCGTGGATGCAAGGCCCTCAGAAATCAGCGCGGGTAGCGCCTGACTGCCGGCCGGCCGACCGACCCAGCCTGACTAGAAGCGGATGCTAGTCATGGGTTAGCCCGGATGTGTATGAGCGGGGCAGCACCCCCTTTGTCAATTCGCGTATTTATTTAGGCACATCGACATGAAAGGTCATTACAATGATTCGTAGCGAGATCACAGACCAGAGATTTAACTTTTTTCTCACTTTAATACCACATACTACAAAGACACAATTTTCAGGCGGCATGCCCACTTTCCTAGTACGGGGACCCGCAGTTGCTACTGTACAGCGACCCTGAGCAAATTGTCCCAGCACCCTCACAGGGAACAACGATAAGCTGTCAGAGGGCACGCACAGAAAACCTCAGCTGCTCTTGTACAGGGACCGGCAGTCGATATCAATGTTGTCGGTTGTTACTGGACAGGACAGACGGCTATAGTTGGGGTTCGTGTACAGTATGTCTAAAAAGAATGTACCGTCGCCACTACGTGGCGCTGGTGTCGCGAGCCGGTAGTTGGCTGAATCCGCACCAGACCACACATTCCCAAGCGCTAGGTGACAGCTGCGCAGCGGCCGGTAGTAGCGTAAGCCCGAACCTTCGTGACACGACCCCGGGGGGGGAGGGAGCGGGAGCGGGCGGGGCAGCGCGTGTAGGGAGGGGTGCTCCGGCAAGCTGGCAGTTGTCGCGGCCAAAGGTCAAGGGGTCACACACCAAGCGAACGGACGCTGTTGTGGGTTCGTGGGGATCATAAACTTGTGTGTGGTAGGTGCGTCTTGCGATGCTCGGGTGATACGCCAGGTCTAAGCCAAAGGATTCAGGGGAGAGCTGAAGAAAACACCTGGTCAACTACGGCGAACAATGGTGCTGAAAAATGGAAAGTATGGGTCAATGGAAGCCTTCATGACTATAAACAACTTTTCTGAGGACGCGAAGGCCAGCATTGAATAACGATATCCGGATCGAAATTAGCAATGATTTCTAATTACATGCCGAACTAATAGCGCTGCAAAACCCTCCTAGTAAATTGTCAAGTCGGATTATACCCACTTGAATTAAACTATCCTAATTAAAATTGTTAATTAACTTTTTAACCGAGGTCATCAAAGGTCAATGACCTGACCTGACTTTCCGGTGACCTTGACACCCACCCTAATGCATGGAAGCAACATCACATCCCATGTTTGAACGCTTAAAACCACGAAAAGACTGCAAACGCGCCGCTAATGCGAGCCGACATACGCCGAATCGCGATTCCGGCCAAATATGGTCTCGAAAAGTAGGTCACAGGTCAAAGGTCATTAAGGTCAGGGTCATGACAATTTCAAGGTGGGTGTAAAATTGATTAACGCGAGGGTACTGAAAGTTTCGTCGCAATCGGTCGCTTTTTACGCGAGTTATTCGCGAAAAACCGAGGGAGGGGATCCGTTCGACCCCCCCCCCCTTTACGGGCGAGTGTTAAGTTGATCTCACCCGAAGAAAAAGTATACCATTCGACACGCCTGAGCTAGACAAACACGATGCTGCTAAAATCGCGGATCTGCGATCATTTTTAGCGGAGTTATTTACCAAAAACCGAACCTGTGCCTTGGGCCACTTGACCTGACCTCCGAAGTCATCGGCTGACCCTGGTCCTTAAATTGGAGACTAATCGCTGCATTTCGTAACGACGCACACGATCGTTTCTTTCGTGAGGCTCTAGCTCAATTAGGGGCGATTCGGCGAAGGGGGTTGTTTCCTCACTTCCAATCCCCAACGCCCCCTCGGTATTCAGAAAACCTGAAGGTCCGGTGAGGGTTAAAACGTTGCTCCTGAACGAGGAAGATGTAAAAGTCAAAGCTCTATAGACGTCCTGTAAAAGTGGCCATAATAATAAATTCGTTAGAAATAAGCTGCTTTTTAAACGACTTCCTCATATAAAATCGGGTGCTGGGACCAATCTTATAAACGTTTTAGAATGGCCAGGGCGTCACTGGCTAAAGTTTGGGTGCAGAAAACGGCTATTACCTAAATGCAAAATGGTTTTCATGCATTTCAGTCAATTGTATATTGTCGGTCCCAGTGGCCGAGCTAAAAAAAAAAATCGGTAGTGTTTTGCATCTTTTACGCCCTAAGAAACTACACCATTTATCGAAGTGGGCGGGCTTATTTGAATGGGAGGGCACATTATGCACGAATCGTGTGCTTTCGTTTGTTTTGGACTGTATTTTACCACATCCACTGCTGGTATCACTATTAATATTATCTAATGCGGTGAATACGACAGCATTCCATTTATAAGATTGGGCCAATGGAGTCGCGCCCCGCGAGCTCGGTTTTCCGCTGGGCCGCTACAGGCCAGGAAGTCGGTCTTCGCCTGAGGGCAGGACAAAGGTCAGCAAGGGAGCGCGGGGTCAGCCAGGTATCGCCCAGTGCCGAGCGGATGCCGCTCCCTCCCCTCTCTTCCCCTCTTCTCCCCTCCCCACCTCGGTATAGATGGGGAGGGACCAAACTGCCAATGACATGCGAGCGGTCAAGGCCGCTCGCGCGGCAGCGACCCTGGCGGCCGACTGCCGCAACTGGGATTCAGCCAAGTTACCGATTCGCCTCCTGTGGGAGAGCCAAACCAGGGGACATACTTTTTAGATATACTGTACAGTAGCAACTGCGGGTCCCCGTACCAGTCGTAACAGATATTCAGGAAGCCCGTACCAGGGCACGTACGGCGGCCCCGACCACCCACCTCTCGCTGTCCCGGCGGCGTGCGAGGGACTCACGGCGACCGCGCACCTCACCGACAAAGCAGCACTGTCACAACGAAGAAGTCCTCAAAGGGCCCGAAGATCCGATGGCCCTTTGAGGCCTTCTGAGCGCCACTTGAGGCCTTTTAAGGACCCTTTGACGCCAGCCGAGGGCCCTTTGAGGCCCTCTGAGGGCCGTTTGACACCAGCTGAGGACCGTTCGACGTCATCTGAGAGCCCTCTGACACCAGCTGAGGGCCTTCTGACGCCAGCTAAGGGCCCTGTGAGGCCTTCGGAAGGCCGTTTGACTCCATCTCATGGTCTTTTAACGCCCTTCAAGGCCTTCTGAGGGCCCTTTGACCCCCAGCTGAGGGCCCTTTGAGGTCTTCGAAGGGCCATTTGACGCTAGCTTAGGGTCCTCGACTCCTCTGACGCCAGTTGAGGGCCCTCTGACACCAGCTGGGGGCCCTCTGACGCCAACTAAGGGCCCTTTGACGCCTTCGGAGGCGTTTGACGCCGGCGCAGGGCCCATTGGCGCCTTTTAACCCGCGCCCGGCTGGGGGTCCTGGATTTCCACGCCCTGCTGGGGGGAGGTGTCTGAACACACCCCCCCCCCTCTAACTCGGCTCCTGGGCCACGTAGCGACACGCAGAAGGCGGCGTTCGAAAGAGCGTCAAAAATAATGAGGAAATCACTTTGGTCAATTTTTTGGTCAGGTCAAAGGTCAGGTCACCAGAGGTCATTGAAGGCAAAATTTCGCCGATTTTCAGGTCGAATGTCGACAATTTCCAAGATGCCAACGCATAACTCGGGAACCAATAGAGCTACAGCGCCGCGGAAAAGCGCATTCGATAGCCCTATTACCGCCCTTTCTGAATAATTCTCTCAGATTTGACCTAACGTCAACGGTTTTGCCTGCAGGGGGCAAAAACTGCAAAAGAGCCGATTTTTTCGGAAACAGTTTTTCTGCAATAACTTTTGACCCAAGCCTTGCACGAGCTTACTTTTACCGGCACCGTGTTCCTCTCGTCAAGACGCATCGAATGAACTATAACTTGACCTTGAAAGGTCAACTTGAAAATTTGACCTCAGGTCAAGGTCATGACCTGACCTGAAAGGGTCATGTTGCATATCAGTCGATCCGTATCGTCGAGCTGAACACATCTAAAGCGTTTTCATCGCTCTAGCATGCCTCTATCAAAAGTTATTTGCGAAAAACTGTTAGATACCATTCGTGATCTAAGATGACCTCAGGGCATAAACACGGGTCACAGACACCATATTTATTTATTTATTTATTTATTTATTGAACATATCAAACATATCCTCTATAAAGAGGCTATTACATGTTTTCGTCATACAAGAATAGAACACAGGAGACGACTAAATTGAGAATGCTGGCACGGTTGTCATACACACTTCACACACACAAACACTTAAACACAACACCATCAGTGTAAAATTCTGACAGTCAGGTATTGGAGAGCATGTGGCGTTTGAGGGCAGCCCTAAACTGCTTTCTACTGCCGCGACAATCACAAACATGGGACGGAAGAGAGTTCATGAGGGAAGCTGCCCTGTAGGCAAAGCGCCTCCTCCCGTACTCGTTCCGGATGCGCGGCAGATGGAGCTGGTTTCTGGCCCTCGTGGTCCGCGTGTGCACCTCGCTGTTTCTGACAAACAATGCAGCTAGCTCCTCGGGTTCGGACATGTCAGACAGCCTGCGCAAGGCCGTCAGAGTGTAATATTGATGGAGTTGACCAGCAGACAGCCAGCCCAGAGACCTCAGCGTGTCGCTGATATGGTCGGATTTGCGCTTGCCCGATAGGACTCTGGCACAAAAGTTTATGCACTTTTGAATTCTCTGGACAAGCTGACCGCTGGTTGCCCCGTACACCGATACACAGTAGCGAATAGAGGACATGACGAGACCGTCTATGAGTCGAGGTAACACCTCAGCTGGTAGTCCATGTTTGGCATGGCACAGCGACAGCAGAATACCCGAACACTTTCGCACCACATAATCAATATGGCTATCAAATGACAGATGTCGGTCGAAAATGACGCCCAAGTTCTTGGCTGTTGGGCTCTCTCTGATCAAAGTGTTGTCAATTGTTACCGTTATCGGCGGCAGGAGTCTAAGGCTAGGGCGAGAGCCGAAAACAATAAGTTGAGTTTTGCTGGCATTGAGCTTCATGGCGTTCTTTCTAAACCACCATGAAAGAGCAGCTAAACTGCGCTCCATATTCGAAATGTTGAGCGGCATCGTATGCTTTGGACCTGTGACTAAAACCTGTGTATCATCAGCGTACTGAATGATGTTGGCATCCTCGACGTACAGCATGTCTAAAAAGTATGTCCCCTTGTTTGGCTCTCCCACAGGAGGCGAATCGGTAACTTGGCTGAATCCCAGTTGCGGCACCCGGCCGCCAGGGTCGCTGCCGCGCGAGCGGCCTTGACCGCTCGCATGTCATTGGCAGTTCGGTCCCTCCCCACCTATACCGAGGTGGGGAGGGGAGAAGAGGGGAAGAGAGGGGAGGGAGCGGCATCCGCTCGGCACTGGGCGATACCTGGCTGACCCCGCGCTCCCTCGCTGACCTCCGTCCTGCCCTCAGGCGAAGACCGACTTCCTCGGCCCGTAGCGGCCGAGCGGAAAACCGAGCTCGCAGGGCGCGACTCCATTGGCCCAATCTTATAAATGGAATGCTGTCGTATTCACGGCATTAGATAATATTAATAGTGATACCAGCAGTGGATGTGGTAAAATACAGTCCAAAACAAACGAAAGCACACGATTGACGCATAATGCGCCCTCCCATTCAAATAAGCCCGCCCACTTCATTAGATGGTGTAGTTTCTTAGGGCGTAAAAGATTCAAAACACTACCAAACTTTTTTAGCTCGGCCACTGGGACCGTCAATATACAATTGACTGAAATGCATGAAAATCATTTTGCATTTAATAGCCGTTTTCTGCACCCAAAGTTTAGCCAGTGACGCCCTGTCCATTCTAAAGCGTTTATAAGATTGGTCCCAGCACCGGATTTTATATGAGGAAGTCGTTTAAAAAGCATCTTATCTCTAACCAATTGATTTATTATGGCCACTTTTACAGGACGTCTATAGAGCTTTGACTTTTACATTTCTTCCTCGTTCAAGAGCAACGTTTTAACCCTCACCGGACCTTCAGGTTTTCTGAATACCGTGGGGGCGTTGGGGGGTTGGAAGTGAGGGAACAACCCCCTTTGCCGATTCGCCCCTTATTGAGCTAGACCCTCACGAAAGAAACGATCGTGTGCGTCGTTACGAAATGCAGCGATTGGTCTCCGATTTTAAGGACTAGGATCAGCCGATGACTTCTGAGGTTAGGTTAAGTGGCCCAAGGCACAGGTTCGGTTTTTGGTAAATAACTTCGCTAAAAATGATCGCAGATCCGCGATTTTAGCAGCATCGTGTTTGTCTAGCTCAGGCGTGTCGAATGGTATACTTTTTCTTCGGGTGAGATCAAGTTAAGGTGTTAACCTCGGGTCAAGGTCAGGTCACAGCCCGTCAGGTCACGAAGCTGGTCAAAGCATAGAGATCTTATATATGTATAACAATTTAATTTAGGATAGTTTAATTCAAGTCGGTATGAATCCGACCTGACAATTTACTAGGTGGGTTTTGCAGCGCTATTACTTCGGCATGTAATTATAAACCATTGCTAATTTCGATCCGGATATCGTTATTCAATGCTGGCCTTTGCGCCATCAGAAAAGTTTATAGTCATGAAGGCTTGCATTGACCCATACTTTCCATTTTTCAGCACCATTATTCGCCGTAGTTGACCAGGTATTTTTCTTCAGCTCTCCCCTGAATCATTTGGCTTAGACCCATGGCGTATCACCCGTGCATCGCAAGACGCACCTACCACACACAAGTTCACGATCCCTACGAACCCACATCAGCGTCCGTTCGCTTGGTGTGTGACCCCTTGACCTTTGGCCGCGACAACTGCCAGCTTGCCGGAGCACCCCTCCCTGCACGCGCTGCCCCGCCCGCTCCCCTCCCTCTCTCCCTCCCCCCCCCCCCGGGGTCGTGTCACGAAGGTTCGGGCTTACGCTACTACCGGCCGCTGCGCAGCTGTCACCTAGCGCTTGGGAATGTGTGGTCTGGTGCGGATTCAGCCAACTACCGGCTCGCGACACCAGCGCCACGTAGTGGCGACGGTACATTCTTTTTAGACATACTGTACAGTGGCATATCATTACTGTAAATGCTATACAACAGAGGCCCGAGGGCGGATCCCTGGTACGTGCCTAGCGGGTTGACCAGCGCGCGAGACAGGCGGCGGCCGGCGGTGCGGGACGCCAGCGCTACCTGCTGACGGTGGTTTGACAGTAGCTCTCAAACCACCGAGTACAAACGCGGAACGCCATACAGTCGCAGTTTGTCCAATAGCCGGGCATGATCAACAACATCGAAGCACTTTGACAAGTCAAGCATCACAAGCAACGATATGTTCCCCGCGTCCATGGCTTGATGTACTTTGTCGGTTAGGCATAAAAGAGCCGTCTCGGTGGAATGATGCGCGCGAAACCCATGTTGATTTACATTAAACAAGTGGTTGTCGTTGAAGTAACATGACAGCTGTTCCTGCACCACCCTTTCAACGATTTTTGCGATGGTTGGAACGATTGAGATGGGCCTTAACCCTCGCCGGCCGAGGGGGGGGGGCGGGTGCCGCCCCCCCCCCATAGTTTTTTTGCGATAGCTCCGAACACGCTGGCGATAGAGAGCTGAAACTTGGCATACCTAACCTTTGATCCAAGCCGCATCTTTTGACACCAACCGCATTTTTGGGTCAGGTCAGGTCACTGACCTATGACGTCATAAGTGAACCTCTGCACGGTCTTCAGATGTCGCAACATCGCAACGCCCTCACTGCCAGAGGAGATGTCACAGGGAAATGAAACTTGCAGGATCTAGTATCCATTATGAGTCTCACAACTTGTATATCTCGGATTTTTCCTAAAGGTCATATGAGGTCAGGTCATTTTCGTGACCTCATCATTATAAGTCAATGGGGAAAAATGAAAACTGCTATTCTGGCGCCGGGAACGATCTCCAACTATTTCAAGCACACAGAATCGTGATTTGATGCACTCCTTGCAAGGTTAGATGCGTCACTTTTGCAATGTTGACCTTGCGTGACGTCATTTATGACGTCATCAAGGTCATATTAGTTTTTCGTCAATAACCCTTGATCAAATTGAGCTAGCGAGTCGAGAAAGCCACCAATGGACTCAGGAAGACCTGCCGAATCGAGTGATATGCGATATGACCTCTTTCGACCAACTTCGTGACCTGGGGGTGCTGACCTGACCTTGACCTGAGGTCAACACCCAAAGTTGACCTGACCCGGACAAAAAGTATATCATTCGACGCGCCTGAGCGAGGCGAACACGATGCTGCCAAAATCGCGGCTCTGCGGCCGTTTTTTGCGAAGTTATTCACCAAAAACTGAACCGTACCCTGGGGCACTTGACCTGACCTCAGAGGTCACCGGTTGACCTAGGACCTTAAAATCGGGTACCAATCTCTGCGTCTCGTAACGGCGCACACGCTCGTTTTTTCCGCGACGCGCTAGCTCCACCAGGGGCGAAACGGCGAGGGGGGTCGTACCCGCCCCCCCCCCCCCTCGGCCGGCGCGTATGTAGAAAACCAATAGGTCCGGCGAGGGTTAAGTTGGACAGGTCAGATGAAGCACCGCTCTTTGGCACGGGGTGAATGATCGACACCTTCCACGAGTCGGGCACGATTCCCGTGCGCAGGCTAGTGTTAACCATACGCATTTATGTTCAGTGTGTCTAAAACACTTGTAATTCAGTGTTTGGGAGTGTTTATAATATCTTTCGCCCAAAAGAGGCGCATTTCAATTTTCTCCCATTGACTTATAATGGGGAGGTCGCAAAATTGACCTGACCTTAGGTCACCGATATCAAAATTCTGAGATATTCATTTTGTACGTGCTATTGCTCTTAGCAATCGCTGAAAGTTTCAAAGCGATCGGTCACTCGGTGTAGCTATGACAGACATTGAAACTTTTTATGAGGTGAGGTCACTTCAAGTGACCTGGTGACCTGACCTTGAATGACCTTGGTCTGAAATTTTCACAACATGTGTAGAATTAATGTATGATAAGGTGTACCAAAAACGGCGTATTCGCGAAAAAACCACGAGGGGGGTGTTCAAACACCCCCCCCCCCCCAGCAGGGCGCGGGTCAAGGCCTTCTGAGGGCCGTTTGCTGTCAGCTGAGGGCCCTTTGATGCCTTTTGAGGGCCCTTTGACGACATCTGAGGGCCCTTTGACGCCACCTGAGGGCCCTTTAAGGCTAACTGAGGGCCCTTTAAGGCCTTCTGAGGGTCCTTTGACGCCAGTTGAAGGCCCTTTGGACCTTTTGAAAGTTGTTGAAATCTGACCTCTATCACCTTCCCCTTGACTGCGCTTGACATTGTATGACCTCATTTGGGCCTGCTGGGGTACGTGATGGGCCCTCCTGGTCTTTTTCATCGTTATTTCAGCTCATTTTAGACAGTCTTCGGCGGTCTTAAGATTAGGGCCCATTTGAGAACCATTTGAGATGGGCCCCCTTTCGGATGGGGGAGGGGCATGGGCCCGTGTGCCCCCCATTGTGTGAGCCTTTGTCTCTCAATTTCGGTAAAATGCTTTTTTTTTTTGTATAGTTCGAAATTCAGACTTAACCCGGCAGGCGGTGGGCCTCCCGGCCACCTTCCGCGCGGTGGGGGGACATTTTTTAACCCCCCCCCCCCGTATCTCCGAAACTACTGGACGGATCCGAAAAATTCAAACGACGTTTGATAGCCCTGTCAAATTTGTCGAAGGAAACAAAATTTTATTGACCTCAGGGTCACCGATGACGTCAGTCGTCACAGGTCAGGTCAAAGATAAAATGTTTCACCGTTCATGGGGCTTCTAGGGCGGATAGCGCTATATCACCGAGTAAAACGCATTTTGTCGAAAATCAATGATGGGGCGTCAGTTGTCTAGTAGGTACATATGTTGCTATCAGAGGTCACTGGTCATACCAGGTCAGGTCACAGGTCAGGTCACCAAAGGTCACCAAGGGTCACCACATGAACCCAACTTTACTAAGGTTGTGCGATGCATGTTTTATGGCCAGTTTTTCATTTCCAACTCAATGGTGTTGGTTATAAGACCATCAGGTACGATTTAGGTCACTTTCTGGTGGAGGTCAGGTCAAGGTCAGGTCAAAAAAGGTCAAATTTCAAAGTTGGTATTTTTGCACAAAACAGACATTGATTCGATGCAGTTCGTCACGGGGAGTCTAATGGTGGTCTTTGTTTTGCGCTACGAGGTCTAGAATTGCTAAAAAGTGAGTTTGAAAATTTGACGTCATCAATTTTGAACAGTTTTTTCGCTATAACTTGGCCAAAAAAGAGGTATCGATGTCAAATTTGATATATAGATAGAATACGGTAGGGACTATCACATATCTACCGTTTTTTCGAAATTCAAAAAACTTTTTGGATTTTTCGGCTATTATATTAAAAAGAAAATCTTTTTTTTTATTTTTGGGGGTCAAAATCCAAAAAATTCAAAAATGCGAGATAGCAGTTTTGTAGCCCTTTGAATTCTACACCTTTTATGTTGAAACATTTTTCTGTATCTCTAAAGCTGTAGGCCTGACAGCTCTTCTCGCGAAACCTTTTTTGGGTCGAAAATGGCAGAAATGACGTCACTCTGACGTCATTAGCGGCCAACCTATCATAGCCTTTGGAAAATTTTGGTCACAATGTGCAATAGCTATTCACGGGAATGTACTGAAAGTTTGGTGACGATCTGCGCAGCGGTTCTCGAGATATATCGAAAAAACTAAGGGAGGGGGCAAAAATGCCCCCCACCGCCTGGAAGGTTAAGAGTGATCATTTTGAGTAAACACAGTCTGATGTTGCAAATGGGATTGCAGTTCATTTATAGTAACCCAAGGCCCTCTAACCGGCGCACCGATAAACGGATGTCGAGGCTTCCACTTGTAGGTACAAGAACTTTTGAAATGAAATGAATATTTTTCATGTACAATTTCAATTGTATGAACACTTAACCCTCGCCCGTATTGGTGTTTTTCCAGCCGCGAACGTATAAGGGGGCGGGGGGTCCGTTGGACCCCCCCCCCTTGCCGTGTCGCCCCTGATCGAGCTAGAGCTTCGTGGAAAAAACGAGCGTGTTGCCCGTGACGAGAGGAAGCCGATGATACCTAATTTTGAGGTCCTAGGTCATTGGTTGACCTTGCAGGTCAGGTCAATGACCCAAAAGTCGGGAAAATCGGGACCTGTTAGAACGTCGTAAAGTGTGGCTGCTATGGGGTTTTTCGGGGCGCTGATCACGAATATCATGTTAGTTTTGATCACAGATGATGTCTTTATGCATTTAGTCCGGGTCGGGTCAGTTCAGGTCAGGTCAACCAGTAGGGGTCCTGCCGGGTATTCCTAGGTGTCAACCGCCTCTGACAGCTTCGTAACATGTAACGAAGGCACCAAAACCACTTCGTAAATGTTCATATGGTTGCTAAATTCGAATTTAGCTCCAAAAACTGGCCTAGAAACATGTAAAACTCGAAAAAGTGAACCGAGGTCACCAAAGGTCAATGACCTGACCTGACCTTCAGGTGACCTTGATTCCCACCCTAATGCATGGGGGCAGCATCATATCACATGTTTGAACGCTTGAAACCACGAAAAGACTGCAAACGCGCGGCTAATGCGAGCCGACATACGCCGAATCGCGATTCCGGCCAAACATGGTCTCGAAAAGTAGGTCACAGGTCAAAGGTCATTGGGGTCAGGGTCATGAAATTTTTAGGGTAGGTGTAAAATTGTTTAACGCGAAGGTACTGAAAGTTTCGTCGCAATCGGCTGCTTTTTACGCGAGTTATTCGCGAAAAACCATGGGGGGGGTCCGTTCGACCCCCCCCCCTATACGGGCGAGGGTTAATACCCCAATGTTAGAGTCCAATGGTACAAAGTTGGGTATTACGAAATGATATTAAATTCGTTTGAACGAATATCAATCGATCAATTAATTTTATAACGGAATTGCATTTTACTTTTTTATTCCAACCTCTTATAGAATCGGGGTGCCCTTTTTGTGCTCGGTGACTGGTGACACCCACTTTTGCTGGACTCACCTTTTTTATTGGGCGCCTTTCTACTGCTGGGGTCGTCTCCCTCTTGCTGAGGTCACCCCTCTTCTGCTCGGCGGGACTTACTTCTGATTGGCGCTCCTCCTCTGCTGGGGTCTCACTTTTCTGCCGGAGTCTGACATTTCTCTTCCCGGGTATGCCCTAATTTTGCTAGAGGCGTCCCTCTTCTACCGGGCGAGCCCAACTTCTGCTTAAGTCGCTCGACCTTTTCTACTGAGGGCGCCCTTCTTGTGCTCGGCGAGCCCAACTGCCGCTTGAGGTGTCCCATTTTTATTGAATGCGCCCCCTTCTGCGGGCGGCGCCCCTCTTTTGCGGGGCTGTCCCTCTTCTGCTGGAGGCGCCCCTCTTCTGGTGGAACCGCCCCTCTTCTACAGGTGCGCACTCTTCTGCTAGAGCGCCCCTCTTCTGCTCGGCCAGCTCAACTTCTGCTGAAGGTGCTCGGCTATGTCTGTTGGGGGCATTGCTCTTTTGCTGGGGAGCCCCTGTTCTGCTGGGGATGCCCCACTTCCGCCGAGGCCGCTAAAAGAGGTGGGGCGTCCAGCAGAGGTGGGGGACGCCCCACCTCTGCTGGGGGCGCCCCCGGCCCCACTGCTGCTGGATGAACCCAACTTTTGCTCCAGGTGCCCCTTTTGTATTGGGGCGCCTCTCTTCTTTAGGCATCCCTCTCCTGGTAGGGCGCCCTTTCTGGTGTGGCGACCCTTTCTGCTGGGGCGGCCCTTGTGGAGTGTGGGCCCCTGCGGAGTAAAACCGGCGGCTCTGGCGCAGCGGTCAGTGCCGGGCGGCGGCGGCGTTCTCCCCTCCCCTACCCATCGGGACCCGTCAGCGACCGTCCCGGCGTGATTTGGTGTGCCGCCGCGTGCGAAGTGTATTTGTGTTGTTACCTGTTATTGATTGTTGTGTTTGTTATTACGTCGCGTACCACGGGGCTGTGATGCTTGTGTGCCTTGTATCGCGTTGGAGGGCGCTCCGCCGGCCGCTGCCCGCGCTCGCTGTAGCGCCGGCCAATCGGAGGGCCGGGCCGGGCGGCTAGCCCCAGGCGCCGGCCGAACTGACCTGGGGTCGGGACTCGGAGCGGCGGTCAGTCGGCTCTCGATCTCTGCGCGGTACGTGCCCGTCCGGACACGTGCTCTCGGAGCTCGGGCGTCGCTCCGGCAGTTGAGACTGTCCCATTACCTTAAAGGTAGTGTGCCAGCTTTCCTGGACCGTATGGAGTTAATGGCCCAGATAAGGAGAACCGGATTTTTAGAACTTATCCATACCTTCAAAACTCATGGAAACGTCTTAAATTCTTCAAATTTTGAGTACCCCAGTGCGAAATTCGCCCCGACGGGTTGTCGGTCGTACCCCAACCACATTTCACACCACTATGAACAATAAATGCACACACTGAAATCGCTATTACCGATAGGCTCATCCAATCAAGTTTCGATAAACTCGTTCATCATCATCTCCTGCGGTTTCGAACACGCCTGTTAGGTGGTGCGGTAGACCGCGCCCAAAGCCAGGGCCCCGGTAACGTGAGGTAGCCGAGTCGGGGCAGCGTGCGCTGACCCAAGCCGGGGCCGCGCGTCCTCCCGGTGTCATGTGATAGCCCGGGGCTGCCCGCGGGGATGCGGTAGACCGCGCCCAAAGCCGCGGCCCCGGCTTGGGTCAGCGCACGCTGCCCCGACTCGGCTACCTCACGTTACCGGGGCCCTGGCTTTGGGCGCGGCTTCTGCTCATACTTTGTGGTGCGGTGGTGACTGGTGGTGCGTCGGGCCGCGCGCTCTGACTTCGGCCAAGAAAAATGCGTCAGCTGATCATTGTCATTTCTGCCACCTTCATGTGGTGAGATGGGGTCATAACTTTGGAGACGGCTGTTTCATATCAATTATTTTACATACAATAATATTTCAAACCATGAATTAATGTTTGACAGCCAAATTAAAGAAACAATACCAATACAGGCTTACAGTTTAAATTCGACATTGTGTTGTTTACGATTAGACAGCTGATAACTCATTCCCGTACGTCGTAACTCTATAATGACCTTTGCTTATTGTCACATGTGCGCCGCATTCGTGATTGTTGCCGACGCCTGTTTGCAGGTCAGCCCACTACAGTTGTTATACATATCGAAAAACCGATAAACGTTTAGGCGAAAAAGCACTATTTTAGGCCCATTTTTGATTTTTTTGCGATATTAGGTAAAAACAGAAGCTTCTTATCCTAGGAAAAATAAAATGGGAAATCATTCCAAGGTGGCACACTACCTTTAATACTGGCGGTGCGCCCTTATGGACGACCTTTGATGCCAGTATCCCCCCGAAAATCCAACACGTTTTGCCTCCTTTCTGGGTATGGTTTCGGCCGTTCGGTCGAACCTACTCGTAAAATTTCCTTAGCAATTTTCCCATAGTTATCCTCTCGTAATCTGGTTTAGCTCCAGTTTAACTCCGGCCATAGCGCCGTTTCACCTCAGGGTTAACACAGGACAGTACAATCGCACACATCAGCGGGATGCGCTCATGTTCGACGGCTCGATGCGTCTGACTCGTTCTTGGATTCATGTCTGTCTCTGCTCGCATTAGCGTCGCCACGGGGGGGCAAGCGGGGCAGCTTGCCCCCCCCCCCCCAACCTCGGACCGGGCACCCCCTGAGATCGATGCAGATCCGATGAGATTTTCGAGTCGGGAAAAAATGGGGGTATCTTTCGGAGAATGTCTGTGAGGTCAGACTCGGTTGGAGCGTGCAGTTCAAACAAGAGTCAGAGTCGCAGTCGCCAAAAATCTTCAAGACTCCGACTCCAGACTCAGAAATGCCAATGCTGTGATTCATTCCATGTTCCTAGTTGGTTCTTAATTACATTTTATAGCTGGTTTTCATAAGTTTTGGAGCCTACTGACACATAATTTTCGTTCAAAGCGTGACACGAAATCTTCGCGGCCTTTCTCAACTCTCGCCAAATGTCTGTGACAGGCTCAACTACCGTTCAAGTGCCGCAGGGCTCATGAGCTTGCTTTTCACACAGACTCCTATAAGGAGCTCCACTGAGCCCTGAAGAAGCTTTCAGAGGGCCCAAACCGGCCTCTGAAAGTCCCACTGGTGTCCATGCTCTCTGAGGGCCCATAACAGGGATCTTTGAGGGATCGTTACAGGGATCTTTGAGGACCTTACACATTATGTAGACCTCTGAAGGGACACACGAATCTTTGAGGATGCCTTCGAAAACTTCTGAGAACCTTAATTGGCCTTGGATAGTTCAGTCGAACTTTTCAGCGACAGACTTTGGTAACCCCAAGCCGGCATCTGAGGGATCACAACTAACCCTCGCATGTGTGCGGCGTTTGCCAGCTTCTAATGTGTAGGGGGGGGGGTCGGTTGGACCCCCCCCCCTTGCCGTTTGGCCCCTGATCGAGCTAGAGCTTCGCGGAAAAAACGAGCGTGTTGCCCGTGACGAGAGGAAGCCGATGATACCCAATTTTAAGGTCCTAGGTCATTGGTTGACCTTCTAGGTCAGGTCAATGACCCAAAGTCGGGAAAATCGGGACCTGTTAGAAAGTCGTAAAGTGTGGCTGCTAAGGGGTTTTTCGGGGTGCTGATCACGAATATCGTGTTAGTTTTGATCACAGATGATGTCTTGAAGCATTTAGACCAGGTCGGGTCAGGTCAGGTCAGGTCAACCAGTAGGCGTCGTGACGGGTATTCGTAGTACGTGTCAACCGCCTCTGACAGCTTCGTAACATGTTACGAAGTCACCAAAACTACTTCGTAAATGTTCAAATGGCTGCTAGATTCGAATTCAGCTCCAAAAACTAGCCTAGAAACATGTAAAACTCGAAAAAGTGACCCGAGGTCACCCGAGGTCACCAAAGGTCAATGACCTGACCTGACCTTCAGGTGACCTTGACACACACGGGAGTAACATCAAATCACATGTTTGAACGTTTGAAACCACGAAAAGCTTGCAAACACGCGGCTAGTGCGAGCCGACATACGCGAAATCGCGATTCCGGCCAAACATGGTCTCGGGAAAGAGGTCACAGGTCAAAGGTCATTTGGGTCAGGGTCATTAAATTTTCAGGGTAGGTGTAAAATTGATCAATGCGAGGGTACTGAAAGTTTCGTCGCGATCGGCCGCTTTTTACGCGAGTTATTCGCGAAAAACCATGGGGGGGTCCATCCGACCCCCCCCCCTACACATGCGAGGGCTAACGTGCACCTCTGAGGGCCTCAACACATGTTTCTTATGTCCCTACGTAGGGTTTTAACCCGGCACCGCCTGGGCTATTTCCGTACCCACGACAGCCTAGGGGGGGTCGGATCCGACCCCCCCTGTTATCTCGAGAACCAATGGTCGTATCGAGCCCCGCGAGGCGGCGTTCGAAAGGTCTCGACGAGACCTTCCCAAAGCACTCTTAAATTCTAAGATTGAGGTCAACTTTCGGGTCAAGGTTAGGTCAAAGGTCAAATTCTGGGGTTTTGCATGATTAGGCTTACGGACAGCGGAATCGACAGCTGCTGCTCGAAACTCACCAAAAATGACATCAAAGACCTAGTGAAGGTACCATGTGCGTATAGGGGTCATACTAAGTACGGGTCAAGGTCAGGTCAGGTCACGAAAGGTCACGATTTTCACTTTCTGCTACATGGGCGTAAGACACATGTTTTATGGCTTATTTTTCACGCCGAATCCGATGGTAATGGTTATATGTGACCCCAAGTCACTGTGCTTGGTGATAAGCGTGCATTGAAAGCATAAAAAATCGTTTATACCATACATAACTAAGAGAGGGCTAAGAAAAAAGGTCAATTTTTCAACTTTTTATTTTTGACATAAAAATGCATTATTCTAGACGAGCTTTGTCCCAGAAATCTAGTGGTGCCATTTGTTTTCACATGCGATGTTCAGAAGTGCCTCTAATTCACGAAAATGCTTATGACGTTACCATGCCCTATGCATGTTGGAGCTATTTTTTACAATTTGGGGGTCAAAAATCAAGATAGAAAGTTGAAATTTGGGACATCTAATGTTCTAATAGAGCTCTATAACATATATTCCTGTTTTTTGGAAATTCTCAAAATTTTGGATTTTATGAGCTGTTTTCCAAAAAATATAGTTTTTTGAATTTTTAGGGGTGAAAAACGCATTTTATGGAAAATCCGAGATAGCCATTTTAAAGAACTCGTAAAGGTGCATCTATTCATGTCCTTAGTTTGCAATTTGCTTTAAACCCTGATTTTTTGCGATTTTTTAAACATTTACCACTTTTTGACTGAAAACGCCATGTAGTTACATCACTAAAATCGATATATCTAAAAAATTTTGGAAATTTTTTCTCAAAAATTGCACAGGAGACGTCAAATTGATGGGGGAGAAGGTATGCCAAGTTTCAAGTCGATAGCGTAAGCGGTTCATAAGTTATTCAAGAAAAACGGAGGGGGGGTCGGATCCGACCCCCCCAGGCGGTCGCGGGTTAAGGGATTCGACACAGACCCCGACGGTTCACACTGTTATCCGAGGGCTCCAGGCTTACCCTGGGCCCAGTCTCTTAGCGTCCGCCGACTACACTGGCTTCTGTGAGTCCCACCTTGGGCTCGGAAAGCCCCAAAGCACCACATACACGTAAATATTTGGGATGACCCACGCCGATCTCAGGTGTCCTAAGCAGGCTTCTGAGAGTCCACACTGATCATGAGTGGCCTGAAATGGCTTGGAAGTCCCAAGCCTATCTCTAAGGGATCCCTTGCCGCTATGCCGTGCGTAACGTTTGGTTCCGTTAAACATTTTTTGTTCACGTTTGACTCGAGTGAACAAAACACTTCCTCTCACTGGAGCAAAGATGAATTATTTCCGATTCACACTTCCGAGATTCACTCTCAGTCTCCGGCGAATGCCCAACTTCGCTACAATCGGCGGCTTGGATAAGCCCTATGCATTTCACGTAAAACCTCTGCATGCATGCGTGAATGGAGGTTTTAGCAGGGTGATCGGATTAAATGGAGCGTTTGTCACCTTTTTCTGGGTAATGATCATGAGCGACGAGAGTCTGCACAAGGTCCCTCTGCAGTGCGTCGGCAACGCAGCCACTGTAATTCTACCGGTCGTTTTTGTCCAGAAATTTGAAAATTTCGAATTTCTCTGTAAAAAAAGTTGCATGTCATAGCTAGAAGGAAAACTTTGTCACCATGGAATTATTCGCACCATTGCGCGTCGAACGATATGTAAAACGAGTGAGTAACGACTGGGGAAAGGCAAGATTTAACACAAAAGTTGATTTTGCCCCCTCAACCGAAAATCTCTGGCGACGCCTATGCTCTGCTGGCAAGTGTCTAACCAGCTCATGTCTTGTTCTTGATTTGTCTTGATTTTCGGCACGCATGAGTAAGACTTGTGCGGAGGTTTCTCCGACAAGGCTTTTGACAATACATTTAAGACGTGCCAAGTACAGCTTTGACCTGGCGGTCGCGTTGATCAGTCGGCTAGCCTATGCTCTCAAATGATACAGTCCACTTAAAGCTCTCCACACCCACTTCGACTACACGTCCCCCGCCACAGTAGGGTGCCAACTCGGGCCACTCTCTGTGGACAGCGGCAGGGCCGCTCCAAGTTTCGACGTGCAGGGCGACGCGACCTTCAACATCAACACGGGGTAGCGGCCACGACAGCCCTATGCTGGGAGTACTCCTCTTCTGCTGGGGGCGCCCCACTACTGCTGGATAAGCCTAACTTTTTCCTGAGGTGCCCCATTTATATAAGAGTGCCTCTCTTCCTCAGCTTCTGGAAGCATCCCTCTTCTGGTGGGGCGCCCCCTTTCTGCTGGGAAGCCATTCTTGTGTTGAGGGCACTCCTTTTCTGCTGGAGGCATCGCTCTTCTGGTGGGGCGCCCCCTTTCTGCTGGAGTGCTCTTCTTCTGCTGGGGCGCCCATCTTCTGAATCTGGTGAGGCGCCCCTTTCTGCTGGGATCGCCCGTGTTCTACTGAGGACGCTCTTCTACTGGGTGAACCCAAGTTCTGCTTGAGGTGCCTCATTCATACTGGGGGCGCCTTTCCTCCGCTCGGGCGCCAGTCTTATGCTTGAGTCTTGACGATCCCAACCTACTGTTAACGCCAGACCCCTTGAGACCCTAATTTTTCGCGATTACTTTTAAATGCGTGAAGGAATTTCAACCAAGCTCAGGACATGGCCGTTTCAAGACAGGCCGAAACTTTTACAATTTAGATATTTTATCGCCATTTCAATATTTCAGGCACTTGTCATTGACTCGTAATGTTAACTGTTTTTCCATCCTGGATAGAGGCTTTCTACGTCATATGACATTAGGCTCCGCCCACGACTGCGGCATTGACTCGTGCCCATCAGCGACCTCTGTACAAACGACACCCCTGCCATCTGTGAAGGACTATGAATTTCGCTGACGCTTCACGTGCTATGAGTCAATTGCAGCAGACGGTCAAGTAAATGTTAGGCTCTTGTTGACTCTTGTATATAGGACCAAGAGGACCATCACTCCTCAACCTACTACTCAGTCGTGCTTCGAACAAACGTTAACGATTCCTAACAAATACGATTTTCGATGTAGGGTATCTGTTTGAAATACGAGCGAGCCGTATGATGTGAAGCTCAGGCAATTAACTTATTATTGCGTTGTTCGATGGTTGCATAGCGATGTACAAATCGGCAGCTACTTGATTACATCCGACATCCCATTATCGCATTATCTGCAACGCCATAGGCTTTAAATACAGGTGAATATTTCCTAACCTTATGTCAGTTATATGCCATCTGCCCGTCATTCAGGGCGTATTTTAACATGTTAACTGGGTCGGCAATTGCCGACCCAGTCACGGAGAATGCCGACCCAGTGACAACCGTTTGCCGACCCAGTTGCCGCCCCCTTTAGGATGCAGCACGCACATGCAGGCTAGGTGCCGTCATTCATAGTGAGGCTGCTGCCCTCCGAAATTATAATGCCGCCTCTTTAAGTGAAGCAGCTGTCTATAGAAAGTGATGATCCCGCAACTCAATGTGACAGTGCCGCCCCTAAACCTGTTAGTAGCCCCACTCAATGTTATGGTGCCGCCCTTCTAAGCATCTATGGAGCCCCTCAATGTGATGATACCGCCCCACAAGAAGATGATGCCGCCCCTTTCAGTATCGGTGGCGCCCCTCAATGTGATGGTGCCGCCCTTAAAGTGCCGTTGGCGCCCCTGAATGTGATGGTGCTGCCCGCCAACGAGTCGGTGGCGCCCCTCAAAATGATGCTGCCGCCCCTTAAAGTGTTGGCGCCGCCCCTCTAGGTGTCCACATAGCCCCTCATTGTGATGGAGCCGCCCCTCAAGCAGATGATGCCGCCCCTCAAGAAGATGATGCCGCCCCTGAATGTGATAGTGCTGCCCGCCAACGAGTCGGTGGCGCCCCTCAAAATGATGCTGCCGCCCCTTAAAGTGTTAGTGCCGCCCCTTATAGTGTCAGTGACGCTCTTCAAAGTGTCAGAGGAACCCACCAATATAATGGTGCCGCCCCTCTAGGTATCCACATAGCCCCTCATTGTGATGGAGCTGCCCCTCAAGCAGATGATGCCGCCCCTCAAGAAGATGATGCCGCCCCTTTCAGTATCGGTGGCGCCCCTCAATGTGATGATGCCTCCCTCAAAGTGCCAGTGACGCCCCTAAATGTGATGGTGTCTCCTGTCAACGAGTCGGTGGCGGCCTTCAAAATGATGCTGCCGCCCCTAAAAGTGCTGGTGCCGCCCCTTACAGTGTCAGTGGCGCCCTTCAGAGTTTTGGAGGAACTCATCAATACAATGTTGCCGCCCTCTAACTTTCTGTAGCGTCCCTCCATAAACATACATAATGGTGCCGCTTCTCAAACCATCCGAGACGCCCCTCAAAGTGATGGTGCCGCCCCTTACAGTGTCGGTGGTGTCTCCTCAAAAGTCAAGGCGCCGCCTCTCAAAGATATACTGGTGTCCCTCGAAGTGTCGGAGGCGCTCCTCAATGTCATGTTGCCGCCCCTCAAACCTTCCGTAACGCCCCTCCACGTCATGGTGCCGCCCCCCAATATGCTCACGGCGCCCTTAAATGTGATAGAAGCGCCGGTCAAAGTGATGACTGTGCTCCTGGCAGTGTCAGTGGCGCCCCTTATAGCGTCGATGGCGCCCCGAACAGTATCGGTGGTGCCCTTCAAAGTGATGATGTCACCCTCAAGGCTCAAACAAACGGTGGCGCCCTTCGAAGCATCGGAGTCCCTAAATATCATACCTATTGCCGCCCATTAACGATCTGTAGCGCCCCTCCATATGATGGAGCTGCCCCTTAACCCGGCAGTTGCTGGGGTATTTCGCCACCCACCGTTTGCTGGGGGGGGGGGGCGTTAAACGCCCCCAGCCGATAACTGGAGAACCAATAGGCGCAGCGAACTGCACGAGGCGGCAAACGAAAAAAAACGCGACGAGACGCTTCAGATGAGTACTTTAAAGTTGAATTTTGAAGTCACAGATCGGGTCAAGGTCAGGTCAAACACCTAAAATCGGGCTTTCAGTAGCATGGACTTCAGGACTTCGCAATGGGCGCCTCTCGTCATAAACTCTGTCAAAACGGTGCACAAGCCATCAAATAAGGTCTACAAGAGTGTCAGCTCCATGTAGGGGTCAGTCAAGCATAGGTCAGGGTCAAGGTCAGGTCAACCGGGTAGGCACATAGGTATCCCCGAAAATCTAAACTGATATTCGCAGCCTGTGACACATGTTTCATGGGTAATTTGGGGCGTAGAACACGATGGTGACATTCATTTTGTCATATGTGTACGTGTTTGGCTCAAAAAGTTCAATTTAAGAAATGCATGTATCATGGTCGTGAAGAAGTCACGAGAAATTGCCAAGGTTCAGTTCAAGATTTTGGAAAATGCGGAACGATAATCAATAATCGAAGATAGCTATTTCATTGTTCAAGGTATTGGCAGTCTAATGACGTTTACGACATGTCTGTATGTCTATTTTGTGATTTTATATGATTTTTTAAACATATGCCGTTTTTGGTCATAAACTCATAAATCATCACGTCACTAAAACCTCGATATCTCAAAAATTTTCCGACCGATTTTTTTCTTTAACTTTTCAAAATGACCTTCAATCAATTCCCTACAGGTACCCAAAATTTGGCGTGCCTGCGGCCCGCCGTTTTTATGCTATGACCCGGCGAAAAAAGTGGGGGCGTTCAACGCCCCCCCCCCCAGCAACTCGCGGGTTAACCTTCGCCCCAGTGGGGGGGGGGGGCATATGTTACCACCCTGTCGCGTTTTTTGCGTGTGAATGAAAAACCGCGGCGCGTAGCGCCGCGCCGCTTGGGGTAGCTTTTGGTACATCAATTTTGGACAATGTGTGAAATTTTTGACCCCAGGTCATGTCAGGTCAGGTCACCAGGTCAAGTTAACTGACCAAGCCTAAAAAAGTTTGCAATCATGTCCAGCCTGCAGTGTTTGTCAGAAAGGTTTCAAACTTGGTGGATTGCATGCTGTTATGGGCGCCTACAATTTGTATATCTCGGATTTTTTATATCCGTGACCTAAGGTCAGGTCAGTGGCGTGACCTTTCCATTACAAGTCAATGGAGAAAAATGAAAATGCCTCTAGATCCGTGTGTACGCATAGGAACAGTCCAAATATTTCAGAATCACAATGATTTAGTCCACTCGTGATGACCAAGGTGTCATTTTTGCTGATAGCCTCTAGAAAGGTCATGCGAGGTCATTTGAGGCTACAAACAGTTTTTTTGCCAATAACTCGCGATTGGAAAGAGATAGAACGCTGGGGATGGTCTCATTGTGTTTGTCTTGTTGAGACGCATCGACTGATATGCAACATGACCTTTTCCGGTCAGGTCATGACCTTGACCTGAGGTCAAATTTTTAAGTTGACCTTTCAAGGTCAAATTATAGTTCATTCGACGCGTCTCGGCGAGAGGAATACGATTCTGGCAATAGAAATGTCGTGACTTTTTGTAGTCCAAAGTTATTGTCGAAAAACACTTTTCGTAAAAACAGCTATTTTTGGAGTTTTTGCCCTCTGGAGGCTAAACCGTTGACCTGAGGTCAATATTAATTATGACCTTTTCAAAAGAAGAGTTCAAAAGCTATCGATTGCACTTCCATGCGTTTTTCTAGCTACCATAGTTCCTGAGATAGCGGCATGTTTTCTGAAAAATATAATGACAATTTGCAAATTTTGACCTTTGATGACCTCTGGTGACCCCAATATTGCTCTTAGGTGAAAAATGACCGAAATACTTTCAGACGTACGCATTGAGAGCTATCGACTGCTTTTTACCACGTCTTTCTAGCCCTGTTAGTTTTTGAGTTAGAGGTGGGTGGTAACATATGCCCCCCCCCCCCCCCCCCACTAGGGCGAAGTTGGCTGAGACCGCCACTGGGGCGCGGGTTAAAGTATCCGCGGTGGTCCTTAAAGTTACAGTGCCGCCCCTTACAATGTGGTGGTGTCCTCAAAATAAAAGTGATGTTGCCCCCCGAGTAATGTTGGCGTCTCTTCTTTAAGTATCGGAGGCACTCCTCATTGTCATTTTGCCCCACATCACTGCGCACATGGCGCCCTTCAATGTAATGTTGCCACCCCCAACGCTCAAAGAGATAATTGCGCTTCTCACAGTGTCGGTGGTGCCCCTCAAAGTGGTTTAAGTGCCCTAAAAAAAGTTGGTGGCGCCAGGGCGTATTTTAAGGGATTTTCACTGGGTCGGCAATCACAATTAGGGGCGGCATTTTGCACTCATAGGGGCGGCACTTGGCATCTGAGGGGGGCGGCATACCTACTGATATTTAATGACCAAAAAAGAAACGTTCGACGGTTCTTTTATAGCTCCTTCTAAGTAATGATTTCAGATTCAACCTAAGCTCAGCGGTATTATGTTTATTTTCCGGGATATAGTATTTCTCTCGTCATAATGCGATAAATGAACTATAATTTGACTTTACAAATATTAATTTAAAATTTTTACCTGAGGTCAAGTTCATGACCTCACCAGAAATAAAACATGTTGCATACCTACCAGTCGATTCGTATCGTCAAGCTTAAAACATTCACGGTGTTTTATGGCTCTATCTATACATAGAACAGTGGTCGGCAGGTCGCACGAGTGGTGTCCACTTTATGGGCGCTGGACGGGGCCATTACCGCCACTAATCATACCCCATTGCTTACACAGCAAGGGTCGCTGATATTCGGCCATACCCTTTGACGCATCTATTTTCTGCATATAAATAAAATGCAACACAATTAACTCTTTTTTATGGAGAGGGAGAGCGGGTGGAGTAAGGATGAACTCATACATTTTTTATTTATTAGTTACTCGCGTGATGAACAGCGTATTGCAACGATACGTTCATCCCCCCCCCCTCACGTTAATGAATGGTATACCTACCTACTCAAATATTTTCGTGACCCCAGTGACATTTTCATTGAGTTTTTGAAATTTGAATGAACTTCACTCGGTAACTTTCTCTCCGGCTCGGCCGGCGGACAAAACGCAAGCGAAGGCAATGCGGGAAGTATACGGTGCTCTACCAGCTGAGCTACGGAACAGGCAAATGCTCACCATAGATACACCGACTGAACGATCCCTTTATAACGTCAGCGATTGATAAGACAAACAGTGTGTAACTGTATATATAAAATGTAAGTCTCGAAATTGCTATGTCTTTGACCAAAGGTAAGGACAATTTTGCGACCCTTCCATTAGGTATAAGGAAATGGGAGAAAATCAGGGCATGTGCCTCTTTTATAGGTAGAGAAATGTCAAAGACAAAGTTAACGAATTTAAACATCATAAAACAATTAAAAATGACATACTTAATCGGAAAATTGCCACCCACGACCACGACCCCTCGTTATGTCCTTGAGGTCATGTCAGGTCATGGAAGGCCTCCAGCAGTATTTTCAATAACTTCTGATAGAGACATGCGACATGCCTGAGCGATGAAAACACCTTAGATGATTTCAGTTTGACGATACAAATCGACTGATATGCAACATGACCTTTACCAGTCAGGTCATGACCTGGACCTGAGCTCAAATTTCCCAAATGACATTTGAATGTCAAATTATAGTTCATTCGACGCATCTCGACGAGAGGAGCACAGTACTGAAAAAAAACAATGTCATAACTTTCGTGAGTCAATAATTATAATAATAATTATTATTATTACTATTTACTGTAATAATTATTACAGTAAAAAGGTTCTTCATTAAAACAGCTCAGTAGAGGGGTGGAGGGGGGTCCACTGTCCAGTGTCCACTCCAACCCTCCCCGGCCCGGCACGGGTTAAACTAGTTGTGCTCTGGAGGTTAAGCCGTTGATGTTAGGTCAAGTCTGAGGACTTTATAGGAACGTTGAAGAGCTATCGAATGCGCTTTTTTCGCGGTGCTGTAGTTCTATTCTTCCCCGAATTATACGCCAGTTTGTCAATAAATGTTGAAACAGACAACATTTCACCCACATTTCACCTTTGATGACCTCTGGTCACCTGATATTTGACATTTGACTTGACCTAACCAAAGTACGGTTAACCAACTAACCCAAGTAGTTTTTGACACTCTTTCGAATGCCGCTTACCGCGTGTCGCTACGTGGCCCAGTAGCCAAGTTATAGGGGTCGGGAGGGGGGTTCAAACAGCCTCAGCCCGGCGCCGGTTAAGGGAAGGCACCATCATTTTGGGGGCGCTGCAGATATGCTAAGGGACGACAGCATCATTTTGAGGCGCGCCACCAACTTTTTTTAGGGCACTTAAACCACTTTGAGGGGCACCACCGACACTGTGAGAAGCGCAATTATCTCTTTGAGCGTTGGGGGTGGCAACATTACATTGAAGGGCGCCATGTGCGCAGTGATGTGGGGCAAAATGACAATGAGGAGTGCCTCCGATACTTAAAGAAGAGACGCCAACATTACTCGGGGGGCAACATCACTTTTATTTTGAGGACACCACCACATTGTAAGGGGCGGCACTGTAACTTTAAGGACCACCGCGGATACTTTAACCCGCGCCCCAGTGGCGGTCTCAGCCAACTTCGCCCTAGTGGGGGGGGGGGGCATATGTTACCACCCACCTCTAACTCAAAAACTAACAGGGCTAGAAAGACGTGGTAAAAAGCAGTCGATAGCTCTCAATGCGTACGTCTGAAAGTATTTCGGTCATTTTTCACCTAAGGGCAATATTGGGGTCACCAGAGGTCATCAAAGGTCAAAATTTGCAAATTGTCATTATATTTTTCAGAAAACATGCCGCTATCTCAGGAACTATGGTAGCTAGAAAAACGCATGGAAGTGCAATCGATAGCTTTTGAACTCTTCTTTTGAAAAGGTCATAATTAATATTGACCTCAGGTCAACGGTTTAGCCTCCAGAGGGCAAAAACTCCAAAAATAGCTGTTTTTACGAAAAGTGTTTTTCGACAATAACTTTGGACTACAAAAAGTCACGACATTTCTATTGCCAGAATCGTATTCCTCTCGCCGAGACGCGTCGAATGAACTATAATTTGACCTTGAAAGGTCAACTTAAAAATTTGACCTCAGGTCAAGGTCATGACCTGACCGGAAAAGGTCATGTTGCATATCAGTCGATGCGTCTCAACAAGACAAACACAATGAGACCATCCCCAGCGTTCTATCTCTTTCCAATCGCGAGTTATTGGCAAAAAAACTGTTTGTAGCCTCAAATGACCTCGCATGACCTTTCTAGAGGCTATCAGCAAAAATGACACCTTGGTCATCACGAGTGGACTAAATCATTGTGATTCTGAAATATTTGGACTGTTCCTATGCGTACACACGGATCTAGAGGCATTTTCATTTTTCTCCATTGACTTGTAATGGAAAGGTCACGCCACTGACCTGACCTTAGGTCACGGATATAAAAAATCCGAGATATACAAATTGTAGGCGCCCATAACAGCATGCAATCCACCAAGTTTGAAACCTTTCTGACAAACACTGCAGGCTGGACATGATTGCAAACTTTTTTAGGCTTGGTCAGTTAACTTGACCTGGTGACCTGACCTGACATGACCTGGGGTCAAAAATTTCACACATTGTCCAAAATTGATGTACCAAAAGCTACCCCAAGCGGCGCGGCGCTACGCGCCGCGGTTTTTCATTCACACGCAAAAAACGCGACAGGGTGGTAACATATGCCCCCCCCCCACTGGGGCGAAGGTTAACCCGCGAGTTGCTGGGGGGGGGGGCGTTGAACGCCCCCACTTTTTTCGCCGGGTCATAGCATAAAAACGGCGGGCCGCAGGCACGCCAAATTTTGGGTACCTGTAGGGAATTGATTGAAGGTCATTTTGAAAAGTTAAAGAAAAAAATCGGTCGGAAAATTTTTGAGATATCGAGGTTTTAGTGACGTGATGATTTATGAGTTTATGACCAAAAACGGCATATGTTCAAAAAATCATATAAAATCACAAAATAGACATACAGACATGTCGTAAACGTCATTAGACTGCCAATACCTTGAACAATGAAATAGCTATCTTCGATTATTGATTATCGTTCCGCATTTTCCAAAATCTTGAACTGAACCTTGGCAATTTCTCGTGACTTCTTCACGACCATGATACATGCATTTCTTAAATTGAACTTTTTGAGCCAAACACGTACACATATGACAAAATGAATGTCACCATCGTGTTCTACGCCCCAAATTACCCATGAAACATGTGTCACAGGCTGCGAATATCAGTTTAGATTTTCGGGGATACCTATGTGCCTACCCGGTTGACCTGACCTTGACCCTGACCTATGCTTGACTGACCCCTACATGGAGCTGACACTCTTGTAGACCTTATTTGATGGCTTGTGCACCGTTTTGACAGAGTTTATGACGAGAGGCGCCCATTGCGAAGTCCTGAAGTCCATGCTACTGAAAGCCCGATTTTAGGTGTTTGACCTGACCTTGACCCGATCTGTGACTTCAAAATTCAACTTTAAAGTACTCATCTGAAGCGTCTCGTCGCGTTTTTTTTTTCGTTTGCCGCCTCGTGCAGTTCGCTGCGCCTATTGGTTCTCCAGTTATCGGCTGGGGGCGTTTAACGCCCCCCCCCCAGCAAACGGTGGGTGGCGAAATACCCCAGCAACTGCCGGGTTAAGGGGCAGCTCCATCATATGGAGGGGCGCTACAGATCGTTAATGGGCGGCAATAGGTATGATATTTAGGGACTCCGATGCTTCGAAGGGCGCCACCGTTTGTTTGAGCCTTGAGGGTGACATCATCACTTTGAAGGGCACCACCGATACTGTTCGGGGCGCCATCGACGCTATAAGGGGCGCCACTGACACTGCCAGGAGCACAGTCATCACTTTGACCGGCGCTTCTATCACATTTAAGGGCGCCGTGAGCATATTGGGGGGCGGCACCATGACGTGGAGGGGCGTTACGGAAGGTTTGAGGGGCGGCAACATGACATTGAGGAGCGCCTCCGACACTTCGAGGGACACCAGTATATCTTTGAGAGGCGGCGCCTTGACTTTTGAGGAGACACCACCGACACTGTAAGGGGCGGCACCATCACTTTGAGGGGCGTCTCGGATGGTTTGAGAAGCGGCACCATTATGTATGTTTATGGAGGGACGCTACAGAAAGTTAGAGGGCGGCAACATTGTATTGATGAGTTCCTCCAAAACTCTGAAGGGCGCCACTGACACTGTAAGGGGCGGCACCAGCACTTTTAGGGGCGGCAGCATCATTTTGAAGGCCGCCACCGACTCGTTGACAGGAGACACCATCACATTTAGGGGCGTCACTGGCACTTTGAGGGAGGCATCATCACATTGAGGGGCGCCACCGATACTGAAAGGGGCGGCATCATCTTCTTGAGGGGCGGCATCATCTGCTTGAGGGGCAGCTCCATCACAATGAGGGGCTATGTGGATACCTAGAGGGGCGGCACCATTATATTGGTGGGTTCCTCTGACACTTTGAAGAGCGTCACTGACACTATAAGGGGCGGCACTAACACTTTAAGGGGCGGCAGCATCATTTTGAGGGGCGCCACCGACTCGTTGGCGGGCAGCACTATCACATTCAGGGGCGGCATCATCTTCTTGAGGGGCGGCATCATCTGCTTGAGGGGCGGCTCCATCACAATGAGGGGCTATGTGGACACCTAGAGGGGCGGCGCCAACACTTTAAGGGGCGGCAGCATCATTTTGAGGGGCGCCACCGACTCGTTGGCGGGCAGCACCATCACATTCAGGGGCGCCAACGGCACTTTAAGGGCGGCACCATCACATTGAGGGGCGCCACCGATACTGAAAGGGGCGGCATCATCTTCTTGTGGGGCGGTATCATCACATTGAGGGGCTCCATAGATGCTTAGAAGGGCGGCACCATAACATTGAGTGGGGCTACTAACAGGTTTAGGGGCGGCACTGTCACATTGAGTTGCGGGATCATCACTTTCTATAGACAGCTGCTTCACTTAAAGAGGCGGCATTATAATTTCGGAGGGCAGCAGCCTCACTATGAATGACGGCACCTAGCCTGCATGTGCGTGCTGCATCCTAAAGGGGGCGGCAACTGGGTCGGCAAACGGTTGTCACTGGGTCGGCATTCTCCGTGACTGGGTCGGCAATTGCCGACCCAGTTAACATGTTAAAATACGCCCTGGGTGGCGCGCCTCAAAATGATGCTGTCGTCCCTTAGCATATCTGCAGCGCCCCCAAAATGATGGTGCCTTCCCTTAACCGGCGCCGGGCTGAGGCTGTTTGAACCCCCCTCCCGACCCCTATAACTTGGCTACTGGGCCACGTAGCGACACGCGGTAAGCGGCATTCGAAAGAGTGTCAAAAACTACTTGGGTTAGTTGGTTAACCGTACTTTGGTTAGGTCAAGTCAAATGTCAAATATCAGGTGACCAGAGGTCATCAAAGGTGAAATGTGGGTGAAATGTTGTCTGTTTCAACATTTATTGACAAACTGGCGTATAATTCGGGGAAGAATAGAACTACAGCACCGCGAAAAAAGCGCATTCGATAGCTCTTCAACGTTCCTATAAAGTCCTCAGACTTGACCTAACATCAACGGCTTAACCTCCAGAGCACAACTAGTTTAACCCGTGCCGGGCCGGGGAGGGTTGGAGTGGACACTGGACAGTGGACCCCCCTCCACCCCTCTACTGAGCTGTTTTAATGAAGAACCTTTTTACTGTAATAATTATTACAGTAAATAGTAATAATAATAATTATTATTATAATTATTGACTCACGAAAGTTATGACATTGTTTTTTTTTCAGTACTGTGCTCCTCTCGTCGAGATGCGTCGAATGAACTATAATTTGACATTCAAATGTCATTTGGGAAATTTGAGCTCAGGTCCAGGTCATGACCTGACTGGTAAAGGTCATGTTGCATATCAGTCGATTTGTATCGTCAAACTGAAATCATCTAAGGTGTTTTCATCGCTCAGGCATGTCGCATGTCTCTATCAGAAGTTATTGAAAATACTGCTGGAGGCCTTCCATGACCTGACATGACCTCAAGGACATAACGAGGGGTCGTGGTCGTGGGTGGCAATTTTCCGATTAAGTATGTCATTTTTAATTGTTTTATGATGTTTAAATTCGTTAACTTTGTCTTTGACATTTCTCTACCTATAAAAGAGGCACATGCCCTGATTTTCTCCCATTTCCTTATACCTAATGGAAGGGTCGCAAAATTGTCCTTACCTTTGGTCAAAGACATAGCAATTTCGAGACTTACATTTTATATATACAGTTACACACTGTTTGTCTTATCAATCGCTGACGTTATAAAGGGATCGTTCAGTCGGTGTATCTATGGTGAGCATTTGCCTGTTCCGTAGCTCAGCTGGTAGAGCACCGTATACTTCCCGCATTGCCTTCGCTTGCGTTTTGTCCGCCGGCCGAGCCGGAGAGAAAGTTACCGAGTGAAGTTCATTCAAATTTCAAAAACTCAATGAAAATGTCACTGGGGTCACGAAAATATTTGAGTAGGTAGGTATACCATTCATTAACGTGAGGGGGGGGGGGATGAACGTATCGTTGCAATACGCTGTTCATCACGCGAGTAACTAATAAATAAAAAATGTATGAGTTCATCCTTACTCCACCCGCTCTCCCTCTCCATAAAAAAGAGTTAATTGTGTTGCATTTTATTTATATGCAGAAAATAGATGCGTCAAAGGGTATGGCCGAATATCAGCGACCCTTGCTGTGTAAGCAATGGGGTATGATTAGTGGCGGTAATGGCCCCGTCCAGCGCCCATAAAGTGGACACCACTCGTGCGACCTGCCGACCACTGTTCTATGTATAGATAGAGCCATAAAACACCGTGAATGTTTTAAGCTTGACGATACGAATCGACTGGTAGGTATGCAACATGTTTTATTTCTGGTGAGGTCATGAACTTGACCTCAGGTAAAAATTTTAAATTAATATTTGTAAAGTCAAATTATAGTTCATTTATCGCATTATGACGAGAGAAATACTATATCCCGGAAAATAAACATAATACCGCTGAGCTTAGGTTGAATCTGAAATCATTACTTAGAAGGAGCTATAAAAGAACCGTCGAACGTTTCTTTTTTGGTCATTAAATATCAGTAGGTATGCCGCCCCCCTCAGATGCCAAGTGCCGCCCCTATGAGTGCAAAATGCCGCCCCTAATTGTGATTGCCGACCCAGTGAAAATCCCTTAAAATACGCCCTGCCGTCATTTGCAGCTTATAAAAAAAAAAAAAAATATCAGCGAACATATCAGCATTGTAGAAGCAATGTGCATTGAGCATTTATGACTCCTTAGTCATCATGTCGCTCTCTGGGCACTGTCAGCCAAGACGCTACGCACAACTCCGCCGGCTTTCGGCACCGCTCGACCGTCGCCCGTCCCCGCTCCCCGCCACAGCGAGAGTGACCGCGCGCCGGCCCGAAACCGCCGCAGGCCAAGACCACAGAGGCGGGGCTTAGCTGTGACGTCATAACGTATCACAGACTGACTGGTGATAGCCTCTACACACCGGATGAAAATCTTGCTCGAAATTTAACATTACGAGTCAATGACAAGTGCCTGAAATATTGAAATGGCGATAAAATATCTAAATTGTAAAAGTTTCGGCCTGTCTTGAAACGGCCATGTCTTGAGCTTGGTTGAAATTCCTTCACGCATTTAAAAGTAATCGCGAAAAATTAGGGTCTCAAGGGGTCTGGCCGGCGTTAACAGTACGTTGAGGGTGCCCCACTTTTGCCTCGGGCGTTCCACTTTTGCTGAGAAAGTCCCGTTCTTGCCGGAGTGTCCCTTTCACCCATTTTTGGGGAACGATACTACTGGACGCTTCTCAAGCCCGCAAGCAGCACGACGTCGGTCACGAGACGGAATGTAGCGGGGAAATCACCCTCGCCATATTCTGCTCAAGAGCTTATCGGTGTCGGGCGGCGTGTGGGGCGCCGCTTAGCCTATGGGGGTGCACTTTGACGTGATGGGGGTGCACTTTCAAGGGATGGGGGTGCACCTGCACCCCCCATACATAAAGACAGTTACACCGCTGGGTTCAGCGCAATACTTTGTGCTAGGTAGGATTGAGGCTAGAGGTTTGTATTTTCGATTTTTTAATCGTCTAGTAGGGCGACGTGAGGGGGCAACAAACTAATATAAAAACACATGGGCCAGGCACTGCGGATCCAAAAAGCGACGCTGCGGGAAGTGCATACACTCAAAGAAGTCTCTCCAAAATCCAAATTCCCCAAAACTGATCGGATTTGTATTCTTTACGCGTTGCTGTACACTTTAAAGCAAACTTTTCATAATAAAAGTTATGTTTTCGTCTTATTCCTGAAACAAAAACGTAAATTTCCGTCGATTTCTGGCAGTGCCGGGGTATTTGTCTCAAAAGCCCCTCCTGGATCTGCCAGTGGGGTCAGATGGCCTCCCATTTGTTTTTTTTTTTACAAAAAAAAAACTATCGTAACAGGCCTATGACGAAAAATAAGTGGCCTAAATCCGATAAGAAAACATGATTTGGGGGTACCCTAGGTTTGGCTCCGTGACCTGGTATGCCCCCCGCGCTGAAACCCTGGATCCGCCAGTGGGCCCTGGGTTGAGGAGCTGCCCGTTCCTCCGCCGGTCTCAGACTTCAGAGCCGACTTCGTAGGTACCTATAGGTATGCCCCTTAGGACCGATTCGCCGGTGTCCTCACCACCCTCTGCGCGGCGCAGCTCTCTGGGCTCTTGGCTCTCCGACAGGGAACTCCTAAAAATGCCCGAGTGAGGGGGGGGGGGGCATATCGGCAAGGCATACCCGAGGCATATCGGCAGGCATGAGGCAGCCCATGGCATGTCGGCGAGGCAGCCCAAAAAGGCATGTTGGCAAATGGCATTTCGACTTTTAGCATTTCGACTTTTTGACACATCGGCAAAAAGCACGTCGGCAAAATGACATTCGTTGAAATGCATTCGGCAAAATGACATTCGGCAAATCGCCTTTCGGCAATTTCTCCGGACATCACCTACGGGTAGGAATAGAAAGCTGCCATGAGCAAAAACGCTCAGACGATCTCTCAAGGTCATCAAGGTCAATTGAGATGCCTATATTCAAAATATCATTAGAAAGTGCATATGGCAAATCGACTGGGGGTATTTTTGTCCTCAACAACCCAGTGGTTTTTAAGTTACAGGCTAACTTCAAAGAAGTGTTGTACGACAAGTGCCACCCGTCTTCGCCATGAATGTCTCCAATGCGTCAATGTTGTTTCTTGAGTGTTATTCGGGATTTTGCGGCTTTTGTGTGTTTGTGCAGTTTTGCGATGAAAATATTGCATTAATATTATTACGGATGTGATGTTTACATTAACTTCACGGAAATGATCTTTGGAATTATCAGGGATTTGGAGGGTGCCTATGATTCTGACCATGCAAGAATATTGATGCACTATTTATAACATTGATCGTGCTGAATCTTACTTGGCGTCTTTGTTGCCCAGTAACAGCGATCTGAAATAAGTCTGTCTCTGCGTTCGAGCATCATTTCTGCCAGATACATACATCAATATCTAGGTATTAATAATTTATGATCCATCTGGTGAAGCAAAGGCATCGATTTTACTGGAGATGGCACATTCACAAAATGTTAATTGTAGTTTGGACGACATTGATCTCAATGCTCTGAAGGTGAGTCACTCTTTGTATGCCATTTCAGTCGGGCGCACTAGGGTAATTCCGTTCCATATATAGAAACGTTTCTATATTTGGAAACGATGTTCCATATATAGAAACGCTTGTTCCAAATATGGAAACGCTGCGTTTCTATATTTGGAAACGGTAGGTGCACGCTCACCTGTTTGACGATCTTTGCAAGCTCTGGCGAAATTTCGCACAAAACGGTTACCACCAGTGACAAGCCAACATTTGAGTTTATAATCGCAAGGAGGCCCGAAGAAATCCATGGTGGCCCATGGTAATGACGACGATTTGATTTCCAGTTTGTGTAAAATGTAGAAGAAATTGCGAATAAGAGAAAAACTTCCATTGAGCTTTCCCTTCAAATATGACGTCCAGAACCTGATTTGGGCTAATTTTTGGCAGAATATTGGGCATTGGTAGAGCAGACGTCACACAAAGGTTTTCCAACCAAGGAGAGGCGCTGTAGGTTTGTAGGTTGTAGGGTAGGTTTGTAGGTTTGTAGGTTGTAGGTTGTAGGTTGTAGGTTAGGTTAGGTCAGGTTAGGTTAGGTTAGGTTTGTTTAGGTTTTGTTAGAAAGAAGTATCTCCAGGCATAGCGCCTCTCCTTGGTTGGAAAACCTTCGTGTGACGTCTGCTCTACTTATACTGAATATTGGCTAATTTGGGCTAAATAGATGTTTTAAGTTTTGGCGAAATTGACGTGCCATTTTCACCTGAGTGCTTCCTTTTTGCCACTGGATGGCATTCCACCATCTAGAAAGTTAGGTATATAACGCATCTTGCTTTAAAATAAATCGTCCGGAAGGTTGGCATTTCTATTTATGGAACGAGCATTTCTATATATGGAACAAAAAACATCTCAAATATAGAAACGTTTCCAAATAAAGAAACGTTTCTATATATGGAACGGAATTACCCTAGTGCGCCCGACTGATTTTCTTTGTATGCCATTAGTATATGATGTGGAATTTTGTGTGGGCTCTACACATTTACAGTTGAACATGTTCAAGTGACCATCCATTTAACATCAGTTTTGAGTTGAGATAGCCAAATTTGGGTCCCTGGCTTGCAATTTTCGATTTGGCCACCCAACATCGAGCAATGCTTTGTTTCTGAGTTATATAGTTTCAAAGTCTACAGTTTCCTGACTCTAAGGGGCTTATGCATTTGAATGCCCCCTTTGGCTTTCAGTTTGGGGAAATAATGAGGCGAAGATAAAAATTGATTGGTCAATAAATATACGTATATGAATAAATGGGCATAAATGCAGCCCTTGCTACTCTGATTGATAAACATGATAATAGGCTGGTACTTGCAGTATTGTGTCCACCTATTGGAGAGAATAGGCTTCCATTTTCCATTAACATTTAATGCTACTTGATTAAATTTTTATAATTTACCCAGACTACCGTAAAACGGGGTGTTAAGGGACAGTTTTGAGGTGTTTTCTTATGTAACTCAAGAAGGGTTGGAGATAGAAGCATCAAATTGTCAGCATTTTATGTGGAATGTGTTGCTTTATGTACATGCCTGCCATATTAAAGTTTTTAAGATTTATACCTGCATATTATCTTTTATTATTTTTCATCACTGTTCCTTAGCACCCCAATGTGGGGTGTTAAGGGACACCAATATTATTCCAAGAAATGGTCATCAAATGCCCACAATTGGGGTGTGGAAGGGCACACAATTTATTTATTGAAATGTTTTGCATATTCTGTCACAAAACAAGTCAGGTTCATTCACCACTAATGACCTTTTTAGCCAATTACGTGTAATGCAGTTTACGCTTGTGGAAAATGTGCTAATTATCAGGTAAACATAACCAAAAAGTAATCTTCTGTCATCAATAAAAACCCATGTTGAAGCTAGTCACTTGTCATTATGTTGCCCTCTTTGTTTTAGCCTTTTTATGATGACATCACATTTACCTACATCAGTCTCCATTGACCCATCATTGTGTAAAAGAGAGTGTTGAGATGTTTTGTTACATAACTTAAGATGTGTTAGAGATAAAAGCATGAACTTGCCAGCATTTTATGTGGAATTTGGTGTTTTCCATGCCTACTGAAAGAAAACTTAATAAAATTATGTTTAGATATTATTTTTTATTTTTTCTTCCCTGTCCCTTAGCACCCCACATCGACCTCAAAATATACATGTATCGGGAAAAGAGGAAGAGGATGATGAATGAATGGGTGGATTTGCACAAGTTTTTCAGGAAACATGTGCAATACATGTGACAATACACCTATGCATTCATTTTCCCTGTACACCCACTAGTTTATGTGGTACACACAGAGTTTTGGGGATGTTTCAATTTTGTGAAAATGTAGCATGATTTTCAAATCCATTTTTGAACCAAATCACTTGCATGAAAAACCATACCATTTTGTCCTATGGTCAAGAGCAGAACAGTGTCAACTACCACACTGAAGTTTTTATTGAACCTTCTCAAATTAGGAAGTCAATATGACTCAAAGTTTTTCCCATGCAACTGTCCCTTAACACCCCACTGTCCCTTAACACCCCATTTTACGGTATCAGAAAGCTTTTGACACTGTGCCGCACAGTAGACTCTGTATGAAGCTACAAGGTTATAATATCTAGGGAGAAGTCCTTGCTTGGATATCAGACTTCTTGAGTAGCCGTACCCAGTGAATTTCGGTTGGTAACAAGTTGTCCACATGGTCTAGAGTCAGAGGTGGGGTACCCCAAGGTTCAGTGTTGGGTCCTGTTTTATTCATCATTTATGTCAATGAATTACCAAGCCTGGTCAGGAGCAAGATGAAAATGTATGCAGACGATACCAAGTTGTATGGACCTGTTAGTAATCAAAGTGATGCTCTTAAGTTGCAAGCTGATCTGGATAAACTCACCAAGTGGTCTGGAGAGTGGTTGCTGCAATTCAATTTGGAAAAATGCAAAGTAATGCACTGTGGCTCCCAAAATCCTGGATTCACTTACACAATGAAAACAGTAACTGGGCGACCACAAATGCTTGAGGAAACTCTTGTAGAAAAGGACCTTGGAGTGCACATTACCAACACACTGAAACTTTCATTGAACTGTTCCAAGTCAGCAAACAAGGCCATGTCTGCCCTCAGGGTACTGAGGCTGACCTTTGGTCAACTAACAGCGAAGAACTTCAAAACGCTTTTTTCAGTGTATGTTAGACCTCATCTTAGCACTGTGTGCAAGCAGCTGGTCCCTATTTGATTAAAGACATGCAAGCACTTGAAAAAATACAAAGGAGGGCCACAAAACTAGTCCATGGATTGAAAGGAGGACCATATGAAGAACATTTGAAAGTACTAAACATGATAACTATGAAAGAAAGGATCAGAAGAGGAGATTTGATAGAAACATTTAAGATTCTTAAGGGGAAAGTGAACATATGCCCAGGTCAATTTTTCACTAGCCACCACGGAAGAACAACCAGAGGTCACCAGCTCAAGCTTGAGAAACGTAGGTCCAGGGAGGACCCAAGCTTGAACAATTTTTTTTTTTGCAAACAGAGTAGTCTCAGCATGGAACAAGCTGTCTCAGGAGATCATAATGTCTGAAAACACAAACACTTTCAAGAACTGGCTAGACAAGCTCAGGACCACTACGGCACTATCCTCTCTGTTTAACATCCTTAATAGGTACCTAAGTTACCGTAAAATGGGGTGTTAAGGGACAGTTTTGAGATGTTTTGTTATATAACTCAAGAAGGGCTGGGGATAGAAGCATCAACTTGTCAGCATTTTATGTGGAATTTGGTGCTTTGCATGCCTGCTACATTAAAGTTTTAAAAATATACACCTGCATATTATTTTTTATTATTTTTCATCGCTGTCCCTTAGCACCCCAATGTGGGGTGTTAAGGGACACCTACATTATTCCAAGAAATGGTCATCAAATGCCCACAATTGGGGTGTGAAAGGGCACACAATTTATTTACTGAGATGCTTTGCATATTCTGTCACAAAACAAGTCAGGTTCATTCAACACTAATGGCCAATTGCATATAATGCAGTCTACGCTTCTGGAAAATGTGCTAATTATAAGGTAAACAGAACTAAAAGTACCCTTCTGTCATCAACAAAAACCCATTTTGAAGCTAGTCACTTGTCATTATGTTGCCTTCTTTGTTTTGACCTTTTTATGATGACATCACATTTACCTACATCAGTCTTCATTGACCCATCATTGTAAAAGAGAGTGTTAAGGGAGTTTTGAGGTGTTTTGTTCTATAACTTGAAATGTGTAAGAGATGAAAGCATGAACTTGCCAGCAATTTAAGTGGAATTTGGTGTTTTCCATGCCTAATGAAAGAAAAATTATATTTATATATTATTTTTTATTTTTCTTCCCTGTCCCTTGGCACCCCACATCCACCTCAAAATACGCATGTGTCCGGAAAAGAGGAAGAGGATGATGAATGAATGGGTGGATTTTTTTTTTATAAATTTAGTCCGAACCTTTTGATGGGAAGGATTCACAAGGACAGAGCCACCGCTAAGCGAAGCTTGTTGCGATGACCCTGCCCTCTACCCTCCGATCGCGCAATTCCGATTCTATGGCAGAATTTAGAGTCCAAAGTTTAACGTGCGCACAAAGCCGCGCACGGCCGGTCCCCTCGCTGACTTCGCCTGGCTACGGTCTACCACCAACCGCAACCATACCTGTCAGGAGGCCCATAAATGTCGAGCGCCCGTCGTCGCGCCTCGAACCCGGAATGTCATAACCGGGAACGCGTGCTCTCACCACGCGGAGTCCAACGCTCTAACCAACTGAGCTACGGGACCGGCTACGGCTACGGCTACGTGGATTTGTATAAGTTTTTTCAGGAAACATGTGCAATACATGTGACAATACACCTATGCATTCATTTTACCTGTATACATACTACTTACTAGTTTATGTGGTACACACAGAGTTTTGGAGATGTCTCAATTTTGTGAAAATGTAGCATGATTTTCAAAACCATTTTTGAACCAAATCACTTGCATGAAAAACCATGCCATTTTGCCCTATAGTTAAGAACAAAACAGTGTCAACTACCACACTCAAGTTTTTATTTAACCTTCTCAAATTAGGAACTTAACATGACTCAAAGTTTTTCCCACACAACTGTCCCTTATCACCCCACTGTCCCTTAACACCCCATTTTACGGTACCCAGTCTGGCCCAGTTTAATGCTCGAAGTGAGCACCAAATAGACCCTGTCTACCATAGCTCACTATATTAAACTTGAACTTAAACTTAGATTTAAATTCAGCAAATTCACTCAAAAATGGTGATCGAAAACAGCTTTACTGCAGGTTCTGGGCGTCACAATCAGCTGGCCATTTCATAAATGGATTTGTGTGTGAAAGAAAATTGTTAGAAGATTTAATTTCATTACAATAAGTACCGTATTTTTAGATAAAAATTGTAATTTACCCACACTTGGAAAAACCATAAACACAAATTAATAAAAATAATGACATTTAAAAACCCTGGTGCTGCTTATACACTCCTATTGGCGTGTCTGTTTCAATCTGCAGCATTTGCCAATCCCTGCTTGACCTTGCATCGTAAGTCAGAGGTTTAGAATCGCTAGTTAACCCGGCACCGCCTGGGGTGTTATCTCGAGAACCAATGGTCGTATCGAGCCCCGCGAGGCGGCGTTAGAAAGGTCTCTACGAGACCTTCCCAAAGCACTCCTAATATTTTAAGATTGAGGTCAACTTTCGGGTCAAGGTCAGGTCAAAGGTCAAATTCTGGGATTTTTCATGATTAGGCTTACGGACAGCGGAATCGATAGCTGCTGCTCGAAACTCACCAAAAATGACCTCAAAGGCCTAGTGAAGGTACACTCGGGGGCAGATTGATGTTCCACCAATCCCTACCCATCGGGCTTCCATGGCTCAGCACTGGCTACTGCCAGTGGCAGCACTGGCAGCACTGGCACTGGCAGGCAGTGCTGAGCAATGCTGAGGGCAGGCAACACTGGCAGCAGCCAATGCTGAGCCATGGGAGCCCGATGGGTGCAGAGTAGTGGAACATCAATCTGCCCCCGAGTGTACTATGTGCGTATAGGGGTCATACAAAGTACGGGTCAAGGTCAGGTCAGGTCACGAAAGGTCACGGTTTTCACTTTCTGCTACATGGGCGTGCGACACATGTTTTATGGCTTATTTTTCACGCCGAATCCGATGGTAATGGTTATATGTGACGGATGTGACCCCAAGTCACTGTGCTGGTGATAAGTGTGCATTGAAAGCATACAAAGTCGTTTATACCATACATAACTAAACGAGGGCTAAGAAAAAAGGTCAATTTTTCAACTTTATAGTTTTGACATAAAATGCACTTTTCTAGACGAACTTTGTCCCAGGAATCTAGTGGTGCCATTTGTTTTCACATGCGATGTTCAGAAGTGCCTCTAATTCACGAAAATGCTTATGACGTCACCATGCCCTATGCATGTTGGAGCTATTTTTTACAATTTGGCGGTCAAAAATCAAGATAGAAAGTTGAAATTTGGGACATCTAATGTTCTAATAGAGCTATATACCAAATATTCCGGTTTTTTGGAACTTTTAAATTTTTTAGATGTTATTAGCTGTTTTCCGAAAAATATAGTTTTTTGAATTTTTAGGAGTGAAAAACGCATTTTATGGAAAATCCGAGATAAACATTTTAAAGAACTCGTTGAGCTGCGTCTATTCATGTCCTTAATTTGCAATTTGCTTAAACCTTGATTTTTGGCGATTTTTTAAACATTTACCACTTTTTGACTGAAAACGCCGTGTAGTTACATCCCTAAAATCGATATATCTAAAAAAGGAAAAATTTTCTTGAAAATTACACAGAAGACGTCAAATTGATGGAGGAGAAGGTATGCCAAGTTTCAAGTTGATAGCGTAAGCGGTTCATGAGTTATTCAAGAAAAACGGAGGGGGGGGGGGTCGGATCCGACCCCCCCAGGCGGTCGCGGGTTAATCATGCACTGCACTGTAGGCATGGGTGGAGAACCTGCCCCGGCCACCCCGTCCGTGGCCGGGTAGCTTTCAGCCTACCCCGGCATGGCTGGGGTAACTTTGCCCTCTGTAAATCCTAAAAGCTGTCTCGAATCATACAAGGAAAAAACTAGTTCTTCGGATGTTGACAGCCATGGGCGTAATTTTGCAAATCGGGTAGGTATTTACTTACCTTACCGTTATCTCCAACACCCTAGATCGCTTTAAAATTGTGCTCAGTTTCGAAAATTTGGCGCGCTTTCGGCGCCTACTGCAAAACCGCTCCTTGACAAAAAGCCAAGTGATTAAAAAATGGCTCAATCCTTTTGAATGGTAGGATTCACAGGACAGAGCCCCCGCTAAGCGGAGCTTGTTGCGTGGGCCCTGCCCTCTGCTTTCTGATCGCGCAATTCATGATCTATGGCGGAGTTTAGAGTCCGAAGCTGAAGGTACGCACAAAGCCGTGCACGGTCGGTCCCTCTCACTGACTTTGACTGTCCCAGGGGTGGAGAATTAGGGGTTTTGGGTGTGCTCGCCTCGAGCACCCCCTGAAATTCAAACTCACCATATAATAGTGCTCCAGGGGGTGCTTAAATTACTTTTGAGACAGACATGTACGTGGATCCGACAAAATGTGTCTGGGATCTGATCCCACGGATCCTGATCTCGGATCCGTCGGGATCATAGATCCAGCTCTTCAATTTATCGAGAGATTCGTAGGGATCATAGATCCGAGGCGAATTTTTTGCTTGAGATCCAGTGAGATCATAGATCCAATTTTTTTTGTGAATTAAGAAATCCCAGAAACTCACTCGCTGCAACTCAAAAACGTTCTGTTTAAGAGATTTTATGTGATTGCACGTCATAATCCATAGTTTTCTGGCACTTATTGGCACAGAAACACTTGTAAACCTGGTTTCAAATGTGGTGCATGGTGGGATCCACTCAGATCATAGATCTATGTTCTTGGTTTATCGTCAGATCCTATGAGATCATAGATCCAGATTAATTTTTATCACGATGGATCCGGTGGGATCATATGTAGATCCTAAAGTGCAGTTTGCTTGAGATCCACTGAGATCATAGAGCCATTACTTGGATCCATGCACATGTCTGTTTTGAGGCACAAACTGCTTTGCGTGAGTCTCAGCAGAGTGATGCTGCTGGGAAAAGGTACCTATATGTGTTTTTCTACGCAAGAATTCGACGCTTCCATTCACCAGGTGCTAGAAAAAAACACCTCCTCAGATTAGGTATGACAATTCTCCGCACCTGGACTGTCCTGTAGGGTTGTTAAAAAAAACCGAATTTTGGAAAAGTATATGGGCTCATGGCTCATGTGGTGCGGTATTCTTTTCTGAGTCCAATGATGCCCTTTTTCCGAAAAGTATTACTGCTAGGCGCTGCTCAAACCGCTTAAAGAAGACCATGTTACGCCCGCCGACCGGCCGGTGTCAATAAGGGCGAGAACTCGACGCCGCGCGCCGGCGGCAGCGCCTTATCGGCCCCGCGCGCCACGACACCTGCCGGGCGGCCGGCTGGACGGTGGGAAGTTATAAGTGCGTGGTCTTATTGCACACGATCGGGGTGAGCTATACCATGTTTTCGGGGCGGAAAGTTTCAGTGCAGCATCGGTGCGTCTGCCACGGTGGTCTGTGTCGATGGTACAGAAAATAAGTCAAACAGAGCTACATAGAAAAGACTGAATGATTCCGGGTAGTTGCCTCGAAACAATCCGTTTCAAGAATACAGTTGCCTTCTTAACGTACTGTATCACTTGCTAATTCTTCAAAAAGCAAACTCTGAGCAATAACACATCTCTTTGCATTGCTGTTGACAATTTACGTTAGTTTTGGACGGTGGCTCGCACCCCCAATATGCTGCCGCGCAACTTTATTCCAACGGCGAAACGGCAACTTCGCGCGAATCGAAAATTCACGATATACGTACAGCAGGGGCTGGCAATGCAGTATGCACAAGGACAGAATATGGAGGAGACCCGACAGTCATCGGCCCAGGTTTGGGGGTGGCTTTGACGAGCATAGGCGTCACCAACGTCATTATTCAGATACGTTGATGTCAGATGCTGGGGCAACAGAATCGACGCCAGGTTTAACTTAGATTAGCTGGTCGAAAGAAAACATAACATGTCTGGGAATGACAGGGTGGCCACCCTGACAGTGTGACGAAGTGAGACATGAATTGAGTAGAGACATTAGCCGGAGTACCTACTCATATAAATCAAGCGCCGTTTATCCAATCCTTCGAGCATAAGCGAAGCCGGTAGTCCGGCCAGGGCGGCCGTGCCCACCAATGCCGATCAAGACCCGAATCCAGACCCGGCATAGAACACAGCTCTGCCCTGACGTGACACATTACCCCGGTGTGTCACTCATGACGGATAGACCAATGCAGGAGCCTTGCCAGCTCCTGTTGTTCCTACTTCGTTAAATTTTCGATCTTCTCGCTAAGTTGCCGTTTCGTGGTTGGAATAGAGTTACGCGGCAGCATATTGGGGCTGCGAGCCACCGTCTAAAAGCAACTTAAATTGTGAACAGCAATGCAAAGAAGTCTGTTATTGCTCAGAGCTTGCTTTTTGAAGAATTAACAAGTGATACGGTACGTTAAGAAGGCAGCTGTATTCTTGAAACGGATTGTTTCGAGGCAACTACCCGGAATCATTCAGTCTTTTCTGAGCTCTGTTTGACTTATTTTCTGTACCATCGACACAGACCACCGTGGCAGACGCACCGATGCTGCACTGAAACTTTCCGCCCCGAAAACATGGGATAGCTCACCCCGATCGTGTGCAATAAGACCACGCACTTACAACTTCCCACCGCCCAGCCGGCCGCCCGGCAGGTGTCGTGGCGCGCGGTGCCGATAAGGCGCTGCCGCCGGCGCGCGGCGTCGAGTTCTCGCCCTTATTGACACCGGCCGGTCGGCGGGCGTAACATGGTCCTCTTTAAGCCGTTTGAGCAGCGCCTAGCAGTAATACTTTTCGGAAAAAAAGGTATCATTGGACTCAGAAAGATAACCGCACCACATGAGCCATGAGCCCATATACTTTTCCAAAATTCGTTTTTTTTTTTTTTAACAACCCTACTGTCCTGCCACCAACCGCAACCATACCAGTCAGGATGCTTATAATGACTGAGCGCCCGTCGTGCTCAATGTTGGAATTGTCGTTTTCGGTCCTGGTCCCGGATGATAAAATCGGTCCGGAGAACTGGCCAGCGTTTACAACAGCCAACAGGAAAATCAAATGTGTGGCCTGCTAAATGTATAATAGCCAATTAACTGTGTCCCTCTCGAGTCTCGATGCTATTTCTGCATATTTTAGGTGTAATAATAGCAGCAGTTTTTTATCACAAAGGCTGGGAAATTTAGAAGATTTCAGGTGCCAGAGTATAAATTTGTAGAGGAGAACAAAATCTTTTGAATCCGACGGGGACCAGCAAAGGGTCTTATTTCCAACATTGGTCGTGCTTCCAACCCGAACTCTTGTAACCGGGGCCCTGTTCGGTCGCTGTTTTTATATCAGCGTGCTGTCGGTTTTCCCCATATAAGGAAGTTATTGCTGGCGCGGCTTGGCCTCTCATTGGTCTAACGAATAGACCACTTGAATTCGACCAATGAGGAGCCAAGAAGTAGCAGCATGGTCGCAGCCTGCTGATGAATAAACGGGGGGCGAACAGAGCTCGGGACACGTGCTCTCACCACGCGGAGTCCAACGCTCTACTGACTGAGCTATGAGACCAGGACCGGTCGACATCCGTGGTTCACCCCCTATTTATATTATGTGAGGTTGAGCCGTCCAACATTGAAAAAGCCTGCGTCCCTGGATGTCAGTGACCCACTCTATGTAGTGCTTTGATTCGAATGTTCAATTTTCTCTGTAAAGCTCTACGAGGTGAGGTCTCGTCTTTTTGTAGCTGATTTGAGACACAATAAAAAGCTGAAAACGCAACCTATAATCAGTTGGGGAAACTACGAGGCGCCGAACTAAAATTTGATCAGCCAATCAACGGCTGCAGTGGGCGGGGCGATGCCCATATATGGTCATAAAATCAGAAAACTTCATCTTTTCCATGCATTCCAGCATTCAAATGAAAAAAAAGAGGCATAATATTTTTTTTTAACCACACAAGGCTTACACTCACTCGGTGCACAATGTACTGGCGGCTCTAAACCACACAGTTACATACAAGTTCTAACAGTGATTGGCAAATATGGCGGATTGAATCAGACGCGCCAAAGAAATGTACGCAGCACCGTGGTTTTAAAATGTCATTATTTTTATTATTTTGTTTATGGTTTTTCCAATTGTGGTCAAATCCTTATTTAAAAATTTAATTTATTTATTTATTGTAATGAAGTTAAATCTTAAAACAATTTTCTTTCAAAATACCGATCTATTTATGGAATGGCCAGCTGATTGTGAGGCCCGGAACCTGCAGAAAAGCCGTTTTCCCTATCGCCATTTTCGGGTGAATTCGTCGAATTTAATCGGATCGCGTTACTTCCTAGTGGAAAATGGAAGCCTTTTCTCTGCGATAAGTGGACGCGATACCGCAAGTACCGGCACGTTATACCGTTTTTCACCCGTAGTAGCGAGGTCTGCATGTATGCCCATAGGTACCTATATTATGGTCATCCAAACTCAAAAGTCTATTTATTGACCGATCAATTTTTGGATCTTCGCCTCGTAGTTTCCCCAACTGTAATGGTATATAATATGGCTTGGGTAGGTATGGTGTTGAATTGGATAACCTTATGTAAAAAAGTCACTTAAAAGAAAAACACATTTTCAATAACTTTTCAATAACAACACCCCGACGCATAACTCGGGAACCAATTGAGCTACAGCGCCGCGGAAAAGCGCATGCGATAGCTCTTTTACAGGCCTTTCTGATGCATTGTTCACAGATTTGGCCTCAGGTCAATTGTTTAGCCTCCAGAGGGCAAAAACTAAAAATGACCGTTTTTTGGTAATAGCTTTTGACTCGAGAGCATGGACATTACTTTTGTCAGCATCGTGTTCCTCTCGTCGAGACGCGTTATTGAATGAACTATAAGTTGACCAATGTTTGTCGATACTTATATCAAAATAAGAGGAGCTGAGGAGCTGCATGCTCAGTGCTCACGGCATGTAATTAATTTAATATACGCCTAATCTGATCGACGAAAAAAAAAAACACGGGAATCCTTTGTCATTCGGGCGCGTTTCGGAATAGCTCAAGCAAGCCGTCTCGATCTCCCGACGATTTGATGTCACGAATATCGACACTGCCGTAACAAATTTGTTAGTTTAAGTACATAACTGCATACAGCAAACATTTTTTTTTTTGCAACATATTCCTTCATGGGATGAATACTTGCCATGATTTCTTGGGCGTATGCTATGGCTGTGAACGTAATCGTAGGCGGCCAAAAAGGATTTTCTATGCCCGACTTTTTTTTCTTTTGTTCAGAAAATGCTGCCGCTCGTGGTGAGTATCGAACCACCGTCCATTCAGACACTGGCCCGAGACTCTAACCACTCGGCTACGACGACTTACTTTTATTATTTTTTTTTTATTTACATCATCTGACACACACACACACATTCATCATATCAACAGAGACAGGATAGTTATTAAAAGTGAACACATGATGATGATTTTTTGGGCCCGTCTGGCCAGACCGGGACGACACTCAAGCTACATAGTGCCATCCCGGTCCCGGGGAGAGCTGGGGGGTACCTCCCCTGCCGGGGAGAGCTGTGGGATACCTCCCCGGCGCTCCAGACGGGCCTCCTGCCCCCGCCCGCGCTGCCCTACTTCTTCATATGAAAATGGAAAATAAAACAGTACACAGTACACACGCATTCGTAGGGGCAGCGCCCCTGACCACCGACCGCCCGAGCGGGGCGCCGGGGCGCAGACCGCCCTTCCGGCGCCCCGGCCGAGCGGCCGGCGGGCCGGCCCCGCACAACATGCTAGGGTACGACGACTTACTGGTCGGAAGTGCTGTTTGCAATTTAACCTTGAAGTCAAACCTAGGGTCTGTTCCAGTCGCACTTCCTAACGCCTCTAAACTCCTCCAAGAGCAAGATAGAGGAGGCTGGCTGGGCCCTCCTTGGCTTTGTAGGGGCTAGAGCTGCCACTGGAACAGGGAAGCAATCTTGGAGGAGTCTAGAGGTGTTAGGAAGTGCGACTGGAACAGACCCATTGCCTCAATGGATGTATTCCTGTCCTGGATGGTAATGACGTCACACAAGAGATGGCGCTAGCTGGTCGGCCGATTCGTGTAATACAGTTGGCGAATACGCGCCCCGGTGCCCTGCCCGTCCCGCCGCCTATGAATGTTTTTAAAGATGCTTTGCATATTATGTCACAAAACAAGTCCGGTTCAATCACTATGAAATTTGTTTTTAGCCATTTACATGCAATACATTGCAAACTTCTGGGAACTATTTATTAGTTAATGCGGACCGGTTTAGCCATGGCTCAGACCAGTTTAAACATGCACTGGTTGAAATGAGCCAACTCTGTGCTGGGTGCCGTGCCGTGGGGACACGCTCGCAGCTGACCTGCTCTGTGCCATTACAGGACCCGGCCGGCATCTTCGATCTGATAGAGGTGATCGGCAATGGCACCTACGGACAGGTGTACAAGGTGAGGGAAGCGGCCCGGCCCGGTTCGGCCGCCTGTTGGACCCCTCTCTCAGTAACAGTTCAGCCATAACGAATGTGTGTTGTGCCCCTTCTCCTTCGCCCGGTGCTGACCCGGCCTGTGCGACTTCGCAGGGCCGTCACACCAAGACGGGACAACTGGCTGCCATCAAATGCATGGACATCACAGAGGTGAGAATCAGAGACAGGTGGGGCATTCCACGATAGATCGTACCAGGCCCGTCACCCTCATCCCTCAGATTTGAATGAAAATTGGTACTAGGGGTAATCATAGGCTCCAAAAACACCTGCCAAAATATCAGACTTCTCAGATGAAAACTTTTTGAGTTATATTGCATAATATTTTCTAAACTTCAGATTGTAAGGGTGAGTTTGAGGAGCTATAACTCAAAAACGAGCCAAGCAAGGAACAAACGGTAAACAGCTTTGAACTGACGATGAAGCAAGGATTAATACAGCTTTTTTAAAATTGGAAAGAAAAGCTTTACATATTGAAAAAAGTCGGAATATTTTTCAAAATTGTCTATAATGGCCCTTGGGACCAAAATTTTTGCCATTTTTACTTCTTCAAAATAAACTTCAGGTCATTTAAAATCGACATGCAAAAAATTAGAAAGGTGTTCTTTCTATAAGTTCCTCATTTTAATGCATACAAAATGGGTTTCCGGGGGGTCGGTACGACCCCAGCTCGCCGTTTCGCCTCTAATGGAGCTAGAACCTTGCGGAAAAAAACGAGCAAGTGCGCCGTTACAAGATGCATCGAATGATACCACATTTTAAGGTCTGGGGTTCATTGGTGAACCCTGAGGTCATTTCAAGTGACCCAAATTACGGGTCCGGCTTTTGGTAGATAACATCGCAACAAATGGTCGCAGAGCCGCGATTTTAGCACCTTTGTGTTTGCCTAGCTCCGGCGCGTCGAATGGTATACTGTTTGTTCTGGTGAGGTCAGCATAAGTCGCTGACCTCGGGTCAGCACACTGCCGTGTACTTGGCTCCGCTCCCCGACCGGGCGGCCCAGCCGGCAGCCAGCCCCCGGGCATCACGTGACCGGCCGAGTCCGCGGCAAAGCCAACCAGCGCGGCGCTGGACAAACAGCGCCGCCACAGAGATGGTTAACAGTCGGGTCAGGCCACGAATCTGGGTCAATGAGATCATATTGCACATCATTCGATTCGCAAGGTCTTCCCGAGTCCATTGGTAGCTTTCCCGTCTCTCTAGTTCAATTTGATCGAGAGTTATTGACGAAAAACTCTTATGACCCTAGTGACGTACGAATGACGTCACGCAAGGTCAACAATGCAAAAGTCAGGCACAAATGACTTCAATTGAACTTTCAGTAACCAGTGATGTCACTAGGCAGCTTTACCACGCCATTTGTAGGCTCTCTTCCCGAAATCACAATTTGAGACCATTACGGTAACGCAAAATAAGTACATTTAGAGAAAGAACACCTTCCTAATTTTTTGCATACTACTTAAAAATGATCCAAAAATGTTTTTAAGAAAATAAAAATTCAAAAAAATTTGGTCCCAAAGGCATAAAAATGCAAATGAAAGGAAGCTCGAGGTGTTATATATCAAAAATAGTTTATATTTCAAAATTTCAAAAATGCATATTATTCTTTGTTTCAATGCAAGTTCAATGCCGTATAGCATTTGGCATTTGGATTATCCGTCTTGGAGTTACAGCCCGCCAAACTTGGCGCTGTAACGCAAGATCCAAAACATGTTATACACTATAACTCAAAAACTACTCATCTGATAAGCCTGAAATTGCCGCAGGAGGATTCAGAGCCCCTGATTACCCCTTAGACCAATTATCGTTAAAATCCGAGAGATGAGGGTGTCAAATTGGAAAAAAGTGGTACGATCTATCGTTGAATGCCCCAGGTGTCAGTACTGCCGGTACGGGGGAGCGGGTCAGTACTGACGGTACGGGGGAGGGGGTCGGTACTGACGGTACGGGGGTCTGTACTGACGGTACGGGGGAACGGGTCTGTACTGACGGTACGGGGGAGCGGGTCGGTACTGACGGTACGGGTGAGGGGGTCTGTACTGACGGTACGGGGGTCTGTACTGACGGTACGGGGGAGCGGGTCTGTACTGACGGTACGGGGGAGCGGGTCGGTACTGACGGTACGGGGGTCTGTACTGACGGTACGGGGGAGCGGGTCGGTACTGACGGTACGGGGGTCTGTACTGACGGTACGGGGGAGGGGGTCGGTACTGACGGTACGGGGGTCGGTACTGACGGTACGGGGGAGGGGGTCGGTACTGACGGTACGGGGGAGGGGGTCGGTACTGACGGTACGGGGGAGGGGGTCGGTACTGACGGTACGGGGGAGCGGGTCGGTACTGACGGTACGGGGGAGCGGGTCGGTACTGACGGTACGGAGAGGGGGTCGGTACTGACGGTACGGGGGATGGGGTCGGTACTGACGGTACGGGGGTCTGTACTGACGGTACGGGGGAGGGGGTCGGTACACTGACGGTACTGACGGGCAGTTAGCCGGCAGTTCAGTTGGCAGCGTCTTCGGCTCGGGTATGGAGCTGACCGAACCGTGTGTCGCTCCCGCAGGACGAGGAGGAGGAGATAAAGCTGGAAATCAATGTGCTGAAGAAGGTGAGAGAGAGAGAGAGAGAGAGAGAGAGAGAGAGAGAGAGAGAGAGAGAGAGAGAGAGAGAGAGAGAGAGAGAGAGAGAGAGAGAGAGAGAGAGCGAGAGCGAGAGCGAGAGCGAGAGCGAGAGCGAGAGCGAGAGCGAGAGCGAGAGCGAGAGCGAGAGCGAGAGCGAGAGCGAGAGCGAGAGCGAGAGCGAGAGCGAGAGCGAGAGCGAGAGCGAGAGCGAGAGCGAGAGCGAGAGCGAGAGCGAGAGCGAGAGCGAGAGCGAGAGCGAGAGCGAGAGCGAGAGCGAGAGCGAGAGCGAGAGCGAGAGCGAGAGCGAGAGCGAGAGCGAGAGCGAGAGCGAGAGCGAGAGCGAGAGCGAGAGCGAGAGCGAGAGCGAGAGCGAGAGCGAGAGCGAGAGCGAGAGCGAGAGCGAGAGCGAGAGCGAGAGCGAGAGCGAGAGCGAGAGCGAGAGCGAGAGCGAGAGCGAGAGCGAGAGCGAGAGCGAGAGCGAGAGCGAGAGCGAGAGCGAGAGCGACCCTGTTTTGCAACGATAGGGTTTGCAACGATAGTGGTATGATAAGGTTTTTGACTGTTGGCGTGTCGGTGCTGGTTTGTCCAATGGGGTTGGGAACTCGATTTTTTAAGAATGCATGAAAATGATCAAACTATTTTCACAGAATTTATGGTGCATACCATTGCCTCATAAAATCAATAAGCTGAGAGAAATGGGGGAAGAAAGATAGGAAACTTGTTTTGAAAAGTTCTTGAAAAAAGATGCTCTTGATGCTGTTACGTCACATGTCACCTTCTGCGGTTGACAAATAATGGCGCATCTGGCGCACCACAGATTACATGTGATATCAATGGGTGAAAGATGTTGTTTGCTTCACTCTGCCATTCGCGCTGTTTTTAACTTTAAATTATGTTAAAACATTTACGGATGAAATGTTCAGTGTCAAAAATTGATGTGTCTGCCGTGTACTATATTCCCACTTAACATGAGCGCGTGATAAACATTTTATGTACCTCGAATTTTCAAATGATAAAGATGATGAATCGGAGGATGCTGAAAAGCAGAAGCTCATTCCATTATTTGGACTACTTTACGATTAAAATTTTTACATTCCTGTCATCTTATTGATCATTTATTTGTTCTTTTTATGAAAATAACTTAAGGCGTTGAGAACCGAGGTAATTTCTATCTACCGTGCCTTAACTTACCAGCAACAGCAATCTATCTACGCCCTACGGTGGCAAGGGAGACTGTGAAAGAAGCGTAAGATGGATTCTAAACAATTCTTTTGTGATATACTGAAGGGCAAAGTGCAGAGAAGAGCGTACAAGTCCTGTTTTGTGCCAGGCTGTTGCAGTAGCACTTATGAAACTCCGAAAACGATCTTCGTTCATGTCCCGAACAACATTACCCTGAGGAGATGATCGTCTGCAATAGCAGGAAGAGCTGATGCAAGTACTTTGAAATCCACTATCAAGTCGGTGCTATTGTTGTAATGATCACTGTGAGGTGAGATATTTTGTGCAAGGGCTGAGTGTAATGCCCAGGAAATGACCTCCATTCGCCCCCTGACCGGTCAGGGTTATAAAATTTGAGTGGATGGCGGTCCGTTTGGGGTTCAGATGTCAATTGTATTTTGTTACTGTCAAACAATACATGTTATGCTGGCAGCGAATGTGTGTAACGTCGTTTTTCGAAACAGAAGTTAGAACTGTAACGGCAGAGTGCTTGCTGGTCTCATCGTAAGTATTGTAAGTGTTGTAAGCAAAAGCATTGTCAATATTGTAAGTATTGTGAGCATTGATGTATGGTAGATATCACCTCACATGATCTCGGCTCAGATAACCCTCTCCGGTGTCCCTGTCAGTAAATGGCACCTGGATCATTACAGATAAGATAATTTTGCATAATTCTTAAAGAATTGGGTGGTTTTGACTCGTTTACTCGAGGTGCAGGTCGCATTTCAATACTTTTCCATAGGCTTGCAATGTAAAGGTCACGACTCTGACCTAACCTCAGGTCACAGATAAAAAATTTTGAGATATACAAACGACACATACTGCAGGTACTGTTTTGAAGACTTGATGAGAGGAAATAACTTCGTGAAAAACTCGAGCTCTGACGTGTTTGCAAACTTTTCTGAGGTGGGGTCAACAAACCCGCTCTGGTTACCTGACCTGACCTGACCCGGCATTTTTTTTTTGCTGAGATGTGCGCAATGAGCATTTAGGAAAAGTCACCAAATAGGTCAGTGTTTTTTTATTATTTCGCTGCTCATGATTCCAATAATGGTGCTAAAATATTGAAATCGATGATGATTTTGGGGGTCGCGAACTGAGATTGAAATTTGCGTATTAACCTAAAAGTGTGCTTATTTTTACGCTGATTACGAGCGAGCGAGCGCAGCGAGCGAAGCGAGTCTTTTCAATATAACGGAAAAATATCAGTATGAGCGGCGCGGCCCGGCCCTGCCCGGCCCGGCCTGTAACGCTTTTGAGAGGCTTATATCTCAGGAACTGCTTGACCGATTGGCCTGCGGTCTTTTTTGCTGGGTAGCCCCATCCCTTCCACCCCGTAATTGACTACTTTTGATACATCTCAGTGACCGTCGTGGCACGTGCCACGTGAAAAGTCAAAGGTGTTCAAGTTGTTTTGCAAAAGTAGTGATTTCTCAGCAGTCGCTTGGGCGATTGTTTTCCAGTAATTTTTGTAGAGTAGCTGCATCCCTTCTACCAAAGGTCGGATACTCTTTATCTATGTGAGTGACCCCCACTGCACGTGCAAAATGCAAAAGAAAAGGTGCCAAATTTGTTCTCATTTCAATAACTCTGTAATTACTGGGGCGATTTCGCTGAAACTTGGCATACAGGTAGGCACCCACCAGGCAATGCATTCCCATGTGTTGCGGTTAAGGTGGTACTGCACGTGCGCACGTGCAGGGGGCGCTTCCAGATCTCGAGAACGGCTGGGCCGATTGCGCTCTAATTTGGTACACGGTTGGGGATCAGTTAGTAGGGTGCCGTGCAAAAGTCAGTTTGTTGGACCCCGTTTGCACGTGCGCACGTGCAGAATGCCGCTACCAGATCTCAGGAACGGCTGGGCCAATTGCGTTAAAATTTGGTACACCGCTAGCGACCGGTTAGAAGGATGCTTTGCACAAGCCCGTTGGAAGTTCCCTCTCGCCCTTCCGCACGTGCAGGGCTCACTATCTCGCTCGCTTGTTCTTCGCCCAAAAGGCGTTTTACTGGTAGTAAATCGCACAAGCGGCCAAATTTTAGTTTTGAAATTTGGGGAAAGTGGTTATTGAGCGCTCCTTTTTCATCCACATCGATGCAGTCGATCACGTGTTTCTGGCTAAATGCGTCACTGGCGATCAATATCAGGGTTGAGGGTATGTTGAATTAGGGGTATGACCAAGCTTAGTAGGAATGATCTCAGCAATTTACTTGTTTTGTAATTTGGTTTTCATTATCACAATATCATTTTTGATATCATGAAATTTGAATGTCTTGGTTTTTCGAAAAAAAGTAAGGCAATAAATATAAATATCGCAAAAAATCATCTTAGTTGGAAATATCCATCCTGGTATGCAAATTTTAATATAAAGCCCAGTATGGTGACAATCTAGTATCCTCCAAAGGCTGAGTACCTCGACCCCCGCCGAAGTCAGTTGGTAGCACTGCTGCTCCACGGCGTACATTTCCTACCAGTCCATAGGGTTTACATGTTAAATGGCCTATTTTTGGCGAGCGATATCTCGGTCATCATTTGAAGAAATTAACGGTTCTAAGTCTCAAATGATACATAGATCGATGAATTTTCTTTCGACAATTCCTCTACCATTTTTCACGAAACCCAGCCGATCGTCTACGGCGTACAGGGTAAAGATTTCTCTGCACCCCAGCACCCGCCACTCGCCTCTCCGATCGTTGGTGCGCGGTCCTCGGTAGCGCAGTCGGTAGCGTATCGGACTACACATCCGAGGGTCGTGAGTTCGAATCCTGGGAGCGCCGAGTGATTTTGGCTTGAATTGAATGATTTAGATTCTTGAATGTTCGTATAATCAATCAATAACAGCTAATTGAATGTATCTGCCCACTTATCGGCCTCTAAAACTGGTTATTAAAGAGATTTAACCCGCGCACCGACGGGGGTCTGCGCCAACTTCGCACCGACGGGGGGGGGGGGGGGGCGGATGACCGCCCCCCCCCCTGAGATCTCGAGAACGAAGCAAGATAGCGACAAGCGGTAAACGGCATCGGATACGCACGGTCAAGACCTACAATTTTTACAAAGGTCATTTTCAGGTCAGGTCAAAGATGACGTCACAGGGGTCGAAAAAGTCAAAATGGCGGCGCTAGATATGGAGAGTTTTCTCGAATAACTTTCGAATTAGTCAAGATAGGAACAAACTAAGGGCATCATCGTGATCCTCTCGTCAATCCGCATCGAATGATATATATGTTGACCTCGAAAGGTCAAGGTCAAAGGTTGACCTCAGGTCACGTGACCTCGAGGTCATCATGTATATCATTCGATGCGTCTTGACGAGCTGAACACAATGAGACCATCCACGCGTCTGTATCTTGTTCCTGTACGGAGTTATTGGCCAAAAACCTTTGGTGACCTTTGATGACGTCACATGACCTCACAGCTGCCCAACAGCAAAACAGACCTCAAGGTAGTGAAGGTTGATCGTATATGAAGTCATGTATGGTATATGGGGCCATTCCGACCCGTTTTAGTGGTAAAAACAGGGAGTTGATTTTTCCCCCATTGACTTATAATGGGGAGGTCGCGAAATTGACCTGACCTTAGGTCACCGATATCAAAATTCCGAGATATGCAAATTGTAGCTACTAATAACCTAATAACATCCTGCGACTTTCAAAGGCCTCCGACATCTACTGTAGCTCTGGCACGGTGACAAAGTTGCAAAAAAGTGACTTGAGGTTGGGTCATTCAAAGTGACCTGGTGACCTGACCTTGAAAGTTAGGAGGTTCAAACTTGCACACCATATGTAAAATTGATGAGAGAATAGTCATACCAAATTTCGCGGCGCTACGCGCCGCGGTTTTCCCGCTATTCGTGAAAAACCTCAGGGGGGGGGGGGGGGCGGATATCCACCCCCCCGTCGGTGCGCGGGTTAAGAAATGAATGTCACGTGCGCGTCACGACTGCCAACCATAAACGCTACCATATTCTAGTTTGAATTAACTTTTTGCTAGTCCCGAACACATATAGTAGGTTTTCTAGTAGTTATACTAGAAATTCCTACCAAAGTTCGTCCTACCCTTCACTCAATATACCCTGGAGTACCTGATATCAACACGAGCTGTTTACTATTTCGTCTTCCGTTGCTAGGTGGTTGTTAGGGAGCTAAAGATGCTCTCTTGTGCTATCATTTGTATAGTCTCTCTTGAAAGTATCGCGTCCTGGGCTGCGGCGGCTCAGCGAATTATTCCATTCAGTTTGAGGACCCCAGTAGTGAGGTCATGGCCTGTGTCATAGAAAATACGCTGTAACACGATTTTACGCCAGCGCTCAATGGGACCGGAGCGAAAATTAGCGCGACATCGGTACTTTTTCGTATTTCGTGCCCGCTTTTCACATGAAAAGGATGGTAGAATCATAAAAATGGTAATCGGTGTGCTTTCTAAGCAATTTCTGATTAATTTAATTAATTAATCATTAATTAATTCATTAATTAATTGATTAATTAATCGGTTGACCTGCCCTGACCTCGACTCCGCTCGGTCACGTGATAAGACGGCAGCACCTGTCAGGCCAGGTCATGACGGCACCGGAAATTCCGATAAGCAAATAACGTAGCCACCAAAACCGTGAAGCTGGGAATCTGATGGCCTACATGACTATATAAAAAAATTTATTACGGGTCAGAAAAGTGTATCAGAAACTCCGATAGAAGGTATGGATATGTCCGGACAAAACTTTAATATAGTTGGTACCTACTTGGCAACCTTGTTCGGTTCCTGAGGTTCTGTTACTCGCGGCTCCCGGCCGCGGCGACCTGGAGTAAAAAATGCCCCTCATTTTCGCTGCCGCAGGCTGACGCAGCTAAATTATACATTTTCTGAAAGGCAATTGATTGGTAAACACCATATTGATAAAAGAACAGCGGGACCTTGCGGGACTTTTTATATCGGCATTCCAGAATATCTATAACAGTAAAATTAACTCACAATTTTTAAAGCACCAAAAAAACTTATCATTTGAAGCGTATTTATTTATTCCGCTTTGAGTTTTTTTCTTCCATCGTGTAGCCCATGGTCTAAACTCTCAGGCTAGACGTCGAAAATATTGATAAAGCCGTCTAATAGATATATTTTTTACCTACATTAGCTGCTATTTTTCTCCGTACGAAAACGGGTCTACGATGCTTGGCACAAAACTTTGTGTTTGGGCTGATGTGGCGCGGACGCTGTACACTATGGACGAAAAATATTTGCAGATTCGTGGTCCATGGACATTTCTGAACTACGTGACACAGTTTAATTTGGGAAAGGTCGCCAAATCCACCAATGTCGCGCTAATTCCGGCCGCGGTCCTATCGTGCAGCGGTAGAAGGAAAACTGCTATATGACGCAGGCCCCAGCGGCTGACAGCTGGGTCAAAACAAGCGGAGGTCGGCCAAAGGTCATGCTCGTATAGCTCTCCCTTGACCCCGTCCCCCGCCCCAGGCGGATACCGGTGCCTCTTGGGCTCACCAGCCGGGCGCTCATTGGTCTGTCTTAGTGGGCGCCAATGGCTAGAGAGCGAATTGGCGAATTGGCCAGAGAGAGAATTATTGTTTTTAAATCCGCTCGCGGGTGCATGTGCAAGCTCGGATGCATTCTGTTAGCGGGTGCAACTGATTACTTTTTGGGTATTTGGGCACGGGTTTCCGGATATTACCAAAAAAGGGCAGTCGTGCCGATGACGGGTCAAATTGCTAACTTTGCAATGAAACAGATCTCAACAAATCCTCTGCGAGTAGGGTGGCTTCCGTTGACCACATGCTTACTGCCATCACAAGTTACCGGATGGCGACTGCCACCTCCCCCTATCCCTCCGCAGTCCGCAACTGCACTCCCCTCGGCCCGGCCCGCTGCGCTGGCTGCCTCCGCGTGTCAGGCTTCGGTCAATTCTACCAGTGGCTCTCAAACTTTTCCGCTCAACCGCGGCTGGGACAGGTGGCGCCTTCCCTCAGAGTCGCGATACTTTCAAGAGAGACTAGACTATACTTTTTTTCTTCATTATATCGACAATTTGCTGTTTTTGAGGCCCAATTCACGCTGATAAAATAGCGTTTTTCTTGAAATTTGTATATAAGTGCCGGAACATGGACAAAGCTCCACAATTCTGCTCAAATATCTGCACAATCCTGACTTCCCGGAAAATTGTTGGTACTGGTGATGATAGGGATCGAACCTGTCGATGAAAAGTAAGTCAATATTCAAAGGCCTAAAAACTTTATTTCTCGTGTTTCTATGAAATAGCGATGCAAAGACCGATAATAGCACCAGTGTTGAGCTTTCCAATGAAGTATTGCTACTATTCATTTGATAATTAACAACGAAAAAAAAAATCCATTTAACATTATGTAGAATCGCGCCATTGTCTTTCTGTAGAACATGGTTATTTTCAGTCTCTTGGGAACACGATTAGCCGGTCTCAGATCGAAAAACACGTCAAAAAGCGGCCATACAGGGTGTCCCATAAGTTCGTTCTCACATAATACTTGCATGTAAAAGAGAGTACATTACATTTTGATAATTTGTAACGACCCAACGTGCTACCCATTTCATGGGCAAACGTATGGATACACGATCTGGCATGTCGGATCCTGCTCGCAAAACGTGGGCAAAACGCGAGCAAAACGCAAGCAAAATCAGCCCGGCGCGGTTTTTTTTATAAACGCGCACGGCCAGGGGGGGGGGGAAGGTACGACCCCCTGGCGATTGGCTCCTATATGGCAATTAAAAACATCAAATTTACAGGGTAGGTGGGTCCATAGGAAATCCCGCCCTTGTGCAAATTTGGTGACTCTAGGTCAACATTTAGGGGGTTTTGGGGAGTATAAATGTTAAATTTTGCTAAAACACGTCAAAAGTTGCCCGTTTATAAGTTGATCTAATAAAGATAGCGCAAAAATAAAAACACCGTTGAAATCAGCACGTCAATACGCATCGAATGGTAAGGGAGGATGGGGTAATTTGGCCGGCAGTATAATATATATTTAATTGCCCGGTCCGAACACTATACCAGACATTATTCGGTCGCTTTCCCAAGGGTCGAACGGAGTGAGGACATTATTTTATCGAAAATAGCGTCCGAACGGAGTGAGGATGCTATTTTCGAAAATTGCACGAATGAAATGAGTGAAATTTTCGCATTGAATGTGCGAGCCTGCGAGCACATTCAATGAAAACACCCTTGAGGAAAAGCGACCGTATCATGGCTGGTATAGTATTCGGACCGGGCAATTAAATTTATTATAGTAATTTTTTGGCACCGAGCACCAACGCATCTCTGAGAAAGTTTGCTTTTGGGCTTCGGCATCAAGGAGGGGCACGGAAGATAGGGGGGGGGGGGGGGCAGCAAATGGGTAAAGCTTTGGGCGTATAATGAAAATTATTGCCAATGGCCTTTAACACACGATGGGCGAATATTGAAATTAATCTACCACTTGGTCTCACTATACCTATACAAAATGTATATTGCCTACCACGTCGTATTTTGCTCTAAATTAATCCCCGATTTCTCAGATATTTCCTGGTAAACATGCGAGACGCGTCTGTTACTTTTATTAGACATTCATGCTACGAAGTAATTGCGAGTGAGGAGTAGGCGTTGCGGAGACATGCTTTGTCTTCATTAGTGGGAAATTGTCGTTGCGTTCTCTCCTCTTTCTTATATTTTGACATCTAATATCCATGAAGCTATGATAACAAGCGTCGATCTTACTACGAACACTGGCTCCTGGCAGTGCTGTTCTTCCCGTTTTGTAAGGGTCATCGTCAATGGCTCTTTTCACTGGCTCTTGAGAACTACATGTGCCTCGAAACCTGCCTTCTAAATTTATGCGTAACCATCTCTGCTAATCCATCTCTTTGAAATAAATTTGAAATAAGTCATCACATTAACCCGCGCCCCGTAGGGGGGGGGGCCGAAACGCCCCCCCCCTGTCCTTTTCGGTAGATATCTCCTAAACGGCTGGAGATACCGCCACCAAACTTTCAGGATCCCTCCGGGCATCAATTTTACACATTGTGACCAAAAATTTTTCCAGAGGCTGTGATAGGTTGGCCACAAATGACGTCAGAGTGACGTCATGTTCTGTCATTTTCGACCGAAAAAAGACCTTCGCGAGAAGACCTGTCAGGCCTACAGCTTTGAGGATACAGAAAAATGATCAAGACATAAAAGGTTTAGAATTGACAGGGCTACAAAACTGCTATCTCGGATTTTTGAAATTTTTGAGTTTTGATCCCCAAAAATCAAAAAAGCATTTTTTTGGATATATTAGCCAAAAAATCCAAAAAGTTTTTTGAGTTTCGAAAAAACCGGAATATATGTGATAGTACCTACCGTCTTCTATCTACATACCAAATTTCAGATCGATACCTCGTTTTTTGGCCAAGTTATAGCGAAAAAACTGTTCAAAAATGATGACGTCAAATTTTCAAACTCAATTGTTGGCAATTCTAGAACTCGTAGAGCAAAACAAAGATCACCATTAGACTCCCCGTGACGAGTTGCATCGAATGGATACCCATTTTATGCAAAAATATCAACTTTGAAATTTGACCTAATTTGACCTGACCTTGACCTGACCTTCACCAAAACGTGACCTAGGCTGGCCCCAAAGGCTGCCTAACCCACATAATCGCATTTGTCATGTAAAATGGACCATAAAACATGTATCACACGACACATTCATATTGTGACCCCCGGTGACCTGACCTCGCTGTGACCTGACCTGGTATCAGTGACCTCAGATAGCAAAGTATGTGTTTGACGAACAATATACCATCGATGGTTTTCAATAAATTACCAATTTACTCGATTTCACAGCACATTTCTTGAATTGCCTGTGAACGGTGAAAATCTGACCTTTGACCTGACCTGTGACGTCATCGGTTTGACCTAGGTCAATGAAATTTGGTCACAAGGTAGTTCCCGGGTAGGGCTATCAAACGCCGTTTGAATTTTGAAAATCGGCCGGTAACTTTCCGAGATCTTAGGGGGGGGGGGGGCGAAACGGCCCCCCCCCCTACGGGTGGTAGGGTCCGCCGGTAGCCCTATGGGGCGCGGGTTGGCTGTGCTCTTGCCAATATTCACTTGTCCACCTGTTTCGCAATTCACTTTATTCCAAGCTACAAGCTGGCTACAAGCCAAGCAAGCTACAAGCTTCCATGACCGGATTTTTATTGAGGTTTCAGTCATCGAATGCATTGTTCAACCGAGGGAGCTTTTGAAGAGAAGAAAACTGCCGTATAATGATATTAACCGCCGTGTTTTTATGCATGGGTTTTGATAGGCATTTCCGAGTTTTGGCATCGACTGAAATTAACCGTCTCTCGCGCTTCTGGCTTTCAGCAGGCCACCTTTATACAAAAATTTAACTAAACTTTTTTAACATGCGTCGGTGACAAAAATGTACTATAATACCAGTAAAACGCCTTTTGGGCGAAGAACGAGCGAGCGAGATAGTGAGCCCTGCACGTGCGGAAGGGCGAGAGGGTCCTTCCGGCGGGGCTTGTGCAAAGCACCCTTCTAACCGGTCGCTAGCGGTGTGCCAAATTTGAACGCAATCGGCCCAGCCGTTCCTGAGATCTGGAAGCGGCATTCTGCACGTGCGCACGTGCAAACGGGGTCCAAACTGACATTTGCACGGCACCCTACTAACCGGCCCCCAACCGTGTACCAAATTTGAGCGCAATCGGCCCAGCCGTTCTCGAGATCTGGAAGCGCCCCCTGCACGTGCGCACGTGCAGTAGCAACACATGGGAATGCATTGCCTGGTGGGTGCCTACCTGTATGCCATGTTTCAGCGAAATGACCCCAGTAATTACCGAGTTATTGAAATGGGAACAAATTTGGCACCTCTTCTTTTTGTATTTTGCACGTGCAGTGGGGGTCACTCACATAGATCAAGAGTATCCGACCTTTGGTAGAAGGGATGCAGCTACTCTACAAAAATTACTGGAAAACAATCGCCCAAGCGACTGCTGAGAAATCACTACTTTTGCAAAACAACTTGAACACCTTTGACTTTTCACGTGGCACGTGCCACGACGGTCACTGAGATGTATCAAAAGTAGTCAATTACGGGGTGGAAGGGATGGGGCTACCCAGCAAAAAAGACCGCAGGCCAATCGGTCTAGCAGTTGCTGAGATATAAGCCTCTCAAAAGCGTTACAGGCCGGGCCGGGCCGCTCATACTGAGATTTTTCCGTTATATTGAAAACACTTCGCTTCGCTCGCTGCGCTCGCTCGTTCGTAAAAATTTGGCCGCCCCCACCTTTACGATATCTGACATAAGTGAATGAAATAATTCTAGCCTCTATTCATGAATCATTGGTGGAACTAATCCATGGAAAATTTTCAAAAATCTACCCTTCGTAATTTTCTTCAAAATCAGTAAAACATAAATTTGATAAGAAAATGGTAACTTTTACTTCCATCCGAAAAAATTATATACCTGGCATGTATAATTCGGTCTGTAGACAAATTTCGACATTGTTGCCCCATTGCTTAGGATGTTCAGCGTTTCCAAGAGTAATTTCATGTATTTCCGTAAAACCGTAACGAATTTGTAGACAAAACTTTTCAGAGTAAGCAGTAGCGGCGAAACACCTTCAATTAAGGGGGGGGGCACTGCCCATTCTATCCATGCAACGCCCATAGGGCTAATGTTAAAATGGCAAAATCAAGGGGGCACGGTGTCCCGGTGCCCTCCCCCCGTTCCGCCGCCTATGTAATGATAAGGTCGTCGTGCCGAGCTGGTTGGGTTTATAGTAATTTTTATTTTATGGGTTTATAGAAAACTATATCGCAAAAACTGCTTTCTGGCAAGGTCCTAGACTCTGGAGCAGTATCATAGCCCCCCCCCCCACGCTTTTTGTTGTCAGAAGTTCGTGAAACATCAAAACAAAATATTACTGGGGGGGGGGGGCGAATCGACCCCCACCTGTGTTTTTTTTTTGCTCTCGACGAAAAACGACTTAAGCTAGGGGCTCGAAATTTGTTGACTTTTCCTTGCTATTCATTGGACACATTGTGTTAAATTTTTGAGTTTCTAGCTTGCGCAGAGGCGTCTCCAGGACACGAGTTTCTCGGGGGTAGTTTTGGCCCAGATTTAACTGTTTCGACATTTACCGCTAAGCAGCGACTTGCTTAGGTTTATACTGGTGACCAGTGGCACCACCCGTCATATGTATGCGCCTAAAGACTATGTGACGTCGTTGTACAATGAAAATATTGGAATAGGCGGATCCAGATACATGAGAAAGGGGGTAATATCAATGTACTGCTCCCGTCTTAGCGTGCCTGAATCCGCCTATGCTTAACGAAAGCGTGTATTTTGTGCTCACGTTGCATATTTTACATGATATATAACGCATCATGTCATAAGACACATGCTATACCATGACAAAAACTCAAAACATCATCCCAAGTTAGCTTACCTGAATCCGCCTATGATTTTTAAATATCCAAAATACCAGAATATATATGAAGCCCCATCAAGGAGTTCATGAAGAAGGGTCCCCTGAAGTTTCATCAAAATCGGTCAAAAAAAAGTTATAACATTTTTAGTGATGTGGTGTAAAACGCGATTTTTTTTCGAAAATTTTGCTTCCAGGGCCCCCAATTTTGAACTTTTTGTTGACTTTTTAAAGTCAATCTGAAAGTTCACGATGAGAGCAATCGAATTGCGTTTATCCCATTAAGATCGGACATTACATTTTCCAGATATTAAGGGGGGGGGGCGAATCGGCCCCTCCACCAGTTAACGTAGTCCAGAGAGCCCACCAGTAATAGGGCTAAGGTATGGATGTTAAATGTGCGATTTTCACTAAAGCACTTAAAAGTGGACCGTCATCGTTAAATAAACAGACTATACAAAGCTTTGATTCGGACACAACGTGTCATTGATACAGCCGAAGGTACTGCAAGTTTTGTGTTTACATACGTCCAGCAGCTTAGAAGCTGATGCAGAAAAACGAGAAGGGGTCTATGACTACCCCCCCCCCCCCGCCAGTGGGGCACGGTTCAAGCATATATGGCGAAACACATTAAACATATGAGAAAAATAAATAACATTCGTTTCTCCCTGGTGGACTTTGTCTATCGGAAATAAGCAAACGCGAGGGAACGTAAACGATTTCGAAACGGTGAGTGAAGTGCGAGTGAACGAAAATGACGTCTCCGAATCGATTCGCCACAAACAATCGATCGTCAAGGAATCGATTCGATATAACCAATCGATCCGGTTTCAGTTTATCAGTTCATATTTTTCTGAGGTTAATCTCAATTATAAAATGCTACTTTTATTGTTTTTGAGCAATTAACATCACCTCAAAATTACTGTGTACTAACACGTCGCTCAAATTCGGCGTACTGGGTCAATCAGAATAAAGGCACACATTTGTTTTCTTCATAGAAGTGCAACGGCGAAAATACTGCATGCGCACGTGCTTATTTTTTATTTATAAAAAAGCGATTTTGTTTTGACTGGTCAGTGAAAAGTGTTGAAGATGCTGCCATTTACACCAGTGACCAGACCAAAGAACACAACTCGTCAAATTCTAACCTGGAAACAAAATCAGTCGTTCTTACCCAGCGCAAATGAAAGAAGTGTTTCCACTTTCCAGGCAAGAAAAGCACCCTCTCGGAAGGCCATCCTGAGCCTGACCGAGAAGTTCTTGGCAACTGGGAGCCTAGAAAACAAAAAAGGGTAGATGCGGGGCTAAGCGCACCAAACGGACCCCAGCAACTGCCCAAAAGGCTCCACAAATTTTGACATCAGCCCCCAAAACGTCCCTAAAGCAGCTCAGCCAACTGCTGAATTGTAGCTACAGCACCGCACAACGAATAGCGCGCACTGACTTGAAGCTGCGTCCGTAAAGATAAGCATCCATCAGATACTTAGTGACTGCGATGAAAAAAGCCGCAAAAGCTACTGTGCTTGGTTTAGCAGGAAATGCCACACGTCAAGTCGGTTCATCGAAAATACGAGTATTTGGTTTTCAGATGAAGCGCACTTCCACTTGGGCGAGCGTGTTAACAGCCAAGATTACCGCTACTGGGGCACTGAAGCACCAAGTGAGGTAGCAGAGAGGCCGCTACACAGTAAAAAAAAAAAAGCACGGCTTGGTGCGCGATCAGTGCGCAGGGTATTTCCGGCCCCATTTGAGTGGAAGATAGCGATGGTAACGCCGCAATAGTCAACGCGGCGCGGTACCGCAAGATCCTGATAAGATTTTGGAATGGTCTGCGCACTCGCTATCGCCACGCACCGGACCGGCTGAATGTTCGGTGGTTCCAGCAAGATGGTGCGCCTCCACACCGTGCAACAGAGACCAAGGCCCTCCAGGACCATTTCCAGGACCGTCTGATTGCAAAGGGGGTCGGCATCAGTTGGCCCCCTCACTCTCCGGATTTGACACCACCGGATTTTTTTTTCTTTGAGGTCATCTGAAGTCGGGAGTTTGCAAAAATGGACCCAAGACCATCATCGAACTCAAGAAAACCGTGGAACAAGCGGTGAGACGAATCCCTGTCGCCGCATGCCGCGCCTTAATGGAAAGCGCTCGTAAAAGAGCTGAGCTGTGCCTTCGCGAAATCGGTGGTCATTTGGAACAAGTGCTATAGATGGTCAGCTGTAGTTCTCTGACGTCAGCCGCTGATAATTGATATCCAGATAAATAGCATCGATTTGCAAATGATTTGGTGCCTGTTTTACCAGTATGCGATAAAAAATACAGGCTTGAGACAAAAAAAAAAATGTGTCCCTTTATTCTGAATGACCCTGTACTGTTACTGCCGTAGACAAGTCGTCGAAGCTAAGTCGTCAAACCTACAATGTCCGATTGTTAAGTTGAATAAAATGCTACAATGAATCAATTCTTTTCATTACAGAGATAATGTTTTGCATTACACAGACAATCCAAAGCTTCTCAATGCAAAACAGATTGATTTGCAAAGCAATCAAGTCCTACAAAACAGCTGAAGTTGGTGGGGCAAAACGCTTAATGGAGGGGGGGGGGGGCAAATGGCAAGTTGGGCTGCCCTACCGACTGTATAAGAAACTCCGCCCCTGGCTGTAGACCGGTGCGTAGGGTGCCGTGCACATGTCACAAGCCAGTTGGAAGTACCTACTCCCTCACACTAGCACACGTGCAGGGTTCGCGCTCTCTCGCTCTCTTGTTTGTCACCCCCAAAAGGCGTCTTACGGGTGTTAAGCGCTGCTGAAGTTAGAATACATAGACCATTTTGAAAATCCACCCACCTTAACCCTATTAGTGGCAGGCTCCTGACTACCCCTATTAGTGGCAGGGGGGGGGCTGTTTACAACCCCCCTTGATATCTCGAGATCTAACGGGCCGATTTTCAAAATTCAAACGGCATTCGATTTCGCTCAACGTGATCTACATTTCTAAAAAAAATAAAAATTAAAAATGTCAATAGGGGGGTAGAGGGGGGTAAAAACGGGCAAATTGCAGATACATTTTAGACTGTTTATCACGGCCAGGTTTCTGAACCAATCTTAACGCAACTTTTGCCGATCGATAGAGAATGAACCAGGAATTCACATGGATCCTAAAAATATGCATTTTCAAAAATCACAGGCGGATACAGATCATTGAGATTGGGGGTAGGTACACAAAAAGTATAGTAAATAAGGTTTTTGTTGGTACTGTTTCTAAAAAGGGTGGTAATGGTCTTGTTATGTTACAGTTTTCTTATGAGAGAACGACTACAATTGTATTGGTCATGCATAGGCGGTGTCAGGGCACCTATGTTGGGAGGTAAAACATAACCCCCCTTTTTGCACGCCTGGATCCGTCTATTATAGCAAAAACGTGTCAAAAGAGGATGCATGTTGAATGATGTTGAGGGTTTCTTTGAAAATGAGCCCCATTATGATGAAAAGATAAGCAAGTAATAGCCTTTGGCTCATTGTATAATAGACAAAAGAAATGGAAAAGAATATATGTGCGATATTTCGTGTTCGACACTTTTTCATGCACTGAGGTTTTAAAAAAAAATTGTTGACAAGCAAACACACAAAACGAGCGCAGTTGAATATCCCTCCTCTGATAAAGAAACATTGGATTACATAATGATTTCAGAAAAGTCGACAAAATCTTTCAAAGTCCAACAAGTACAGAGTTATAAGGACATAAATGATACCTCATGCCCAGCACGCCCACCTTAAACACACATATCCCCTAAAACATTCCCTAAACACATTGCATGAGTGAGGCAGGCCAAAATATTTTCTACACACATTGCGCGAGTGAGAGAGGCAGAAAGAAAAGTAAGGCAGGCAGGAAGGAGGCGGCGTTGGAGAACGGCGGGCACCAGACCGGTCTGCATCGGCTTCAAGTGTAAAAAAACAACGTTGGACAGGACTGCAAGAAGGTGAATAAAATGACACACAAAAAGGGTAGACAGGGTAGGCAAATTCAGAAATCATAATCAGAATAATTTTTAATCCATAAATCAGAACCAGATTTATGGAACATTTAGGGGACGCTAGACACAAGCGACCTGGCACACATTTCGGGGAACACATGAGCGATGCTCACCCAGACACTGAGATAACAAACGACATGCTAAAACTCAAACTACTGCACACAAACTTAAAAGATGCAGCACAGATGAAAATCACAGAGCCTTTAGAGATCAGAAACCGTAAACCATCAATAAATAAAAATGCCACATCCTGGAAACTGATTGCTCCCATGCAAATACAGTATAACTCAATGACAAGATAGAGCACGTCTCATCCAGGACAGACCCACCAGTAAAAGTCTTGCCTACCCTGTCTATCCTTTTTGTGTGTCATTTTATTCACCTTCTTGCAGTCCTGTCCAACGTTGTTGTTTTTTTTTTTACACTTGAAGCTGATGCAGACCGGTCTGGTGCCCGCCGTTCTCCAACGCCGCCTCCTTCCTGCCTGCCTCACTTTTCTTTCTGCCTCTCTCACTCGCGCAATGTGTGTAGAAAATATTTTGGCCTGCCTTACTCATGCAATGTGTTTAGGGAATGTTTTAGGGGATATGTGTGTTTTATGGTGGGCGTGCTGGGCATGAGGTATCATTTATGCCCTTATAAGTCTGTACTTGTTGGGTTGGGGGGATCCAGAGCGTCGTAAGCCTCGTCGCAGCTGCGACGTGTCGCAAGTTGTGTAGTAAGTCGTTTTTGGAGGGATCAATTGGTGAGTAGCGTTACTTAAGAAGTAAAGTCTATCGCAAAGTGCCTGATTTACGACACAACTTACGAATTTGAAATAGCAGTCGTAAGTTGTGTCGCAAGTTGATATGGCCTTGAGGGAGAGGTCACAGGTCACAGGTCATTGGGGTCATGGTCACGAAATTTGCATGGTACGTGGAAAATTGTTGAAACTTGAGATCCTGAAAATTTCGTTGCAATCTGTTGCCGCTAACGCGAGTTATAAAGCAAGAACCAACGGTTCGTCTATGAGGCCTCAATCCGCGCCAGCGAGAGTGTTGAACATGGTGCATAATATGTTATATTCACATTTATTGGGGTATTCAGGGATATGAAGTAGCCTAACGCCATTCCAGCAACTACTTGCGAATCCAGAAAGGCGGTCTTGGACGTTGCGAGGGGCATCCCCCAAAAGATTCTCCAAATTCTAAAAACGATGTGTCCCAGATGACCCCCATGACCTCGAATTGATCTCTGTGATGACCCCAAGTTGACCTCTGTAACCTGACGTGTCCCAGATGACCTCCGTGACCTCCAATAGAGCTCTGTGATGACCCCAAGTTGACCTCTGTGACCTGACGTGTCCCTTGATGGCCCCCATGACCTCCAATAGAGCTCTGTGATGACCCCAAGTTGACCTCTGTTACCTGAAGTGTCCCAGATGACCTCCGTGACCTCCAATTGAGCTCTCTGATGACTCCAAGCTGACCTCTGTGACCTGATGTGTCCCAGATGACCTCCAATTGAGCTCTGTGATGACCCCAAGTTGACCTCTGTAGCCTGACGTGTCACAGATGACCTGCGTGATCCCCAATAGAGCTCTGTGGTGACCCCAAGTTGACCTCTGTGACCTGACGTGTCCCAGATGACCTCCAATTGAGCTCTGTGATGACCCCAAGTTGACCTCTGTAACCTGATGTGTCCCAGATGGCCCCCATGACCTCCAATAGAGCTCTGTGATGACCTCAAGTTGACCTCTGTGACCTGACGTGTCCCATATGACCTCTGTAACCTCTAAGTGACCCCTCTGATGACTCCAAGCTGACCTATCTGACCTGATGTGTCCCAGATAACCCCCATGACCTTCAATTGAGCTCTGTGATGACTCCAAGTTGACCTCTATGACTTGACGTGTCCCAGATGACATCCGTGACCTCCAATTGAGCTCTTTGATGACCTAAAGCTGACCTCTGTGACCTGGCGTGTCCCAGATGACCCCCAATTGAGCTCTGTGATGACCCCGAGTTGACCTCTGTAACCTGACGTGCCCCCAAGTTGCCTTCTGTGACCTGACGTGTCTCAGATTACTTCCGTGGTCTCCAATTGAGCTCTGTGATGACCCCAAGTTGACCTCCGTGACCTGAAGTGTCCCAGATGACCTCTGTAACTTCCAATTGTGACCTCAATCTCCAACTCTACTAACTCTCTGTGACCTCATACTCTCTTAACTCATTTCTTCTAAAGCATCGCTTCTAGATGCCCTATAGCGCCACGAATCTCCTGTGATCGATCCCAAAATGCATGGCAACTCACGTGAGCGTTAGCAACCACAAGTCACCCAGTTGAGACAAAGCTTCAGAATCAGAGAACATGCTTGAAGTGGCTGTCTCATAAGCTCGCAAACCAGAAGGGCGAATGTTCCTTTATGCTTGATAGAGTTTTCGACCTTACTGACGCTTACTACGGGATCAGCTGATCGTGTAGCCTTTTAAATTCTCGAGTAAAGCGGGTATTTAAGCCTTGTCGCAGCTACGTTCTGTCGTATCCTCCGACAAACCCCTCTTTCCTCAACATCCCTCCTTTTTCGCTACGACACAACTTACGACGGGACATGTGTCGTAACTTGCGACGTGTCGTAGATGGACTTGCGACGCCCTGGATCCCCCCGGCGCGTGACTTTGAATGATTTTGTCGACTTTTCTGAAATTATTATGTAATCCAATGTTTCTTTATCAGAGGAGGGATATTCAACTGCGCTCGTTTTGTGTTTGTATCATGTATCATGTATCATCATGTATCATCATGTATCATGTATCCCGTTTGCTTGTCAACAATTTTTTTTTAAACCTCAGTGCATGAAAAAGTGTCGAACACGAAATATCGCACATATATTCTTTTCCATTTCTTTTGTCTATTATACAATGAGCCAAAGGCTATTACTTGCTTATCTTTTCATCAAAAGAGGATGCACAATAACTTTGTATATGTTATCACATGATGCCTTTCATTCACTGTTCGTAAAACTGGTGCATACAGCTATAATACATCAGCATCGTGATGTTCGCCCAAATGACTCGTTTCGCGAATACGACCCCCCAATTCCCAATGCTCTGGAGCCGCCCCTGGTAAAGTTATTAACTTGAAATTTTCAGGGAATGTGCCCAATTTAGTTTTAGGAAGTCAGAAAATTTCAGCATCGTAGCTTCAGCGGTTTCGGAGATATTCCCGAAAAACCTGAGGGGTGGATGGAAACAACCCCCCTGCCACTAATAGGGTTAACCCGCGCCCTAATGGGGGGGGAGCATTTTGCCCCTCCCCGTGGTTTTTCCTGAATAGCAAGAAAACGGCGGCGCTGCGCGCCGCCAAATTTTCAGTACCTTCCCGAGTATCAATTTGACACCTTCACTCAAAATTTCAAGTCACAGGTCACCTTGGGTCAGGAGTTATTGAGGTCAAACTGAAGTCATGTTCGAGTAAAAATGAGCAAAAAACATGACATCTTGAAACGCTCACCAAGTCTACAGTTTACAAGCAATTTTAAAGTTCTATATGTGGTTGTAGGTTTAGAAAAAAGACGGCGCTACAAAACTGCCATCTCGGATGTTCAAAATTTTGGGATTTTTACCCCCAGAAATAAAAAAATGATTAAAAAAAAAAAAAACTCAAAAAATCCAATTTTTTCGAATTTCAAAAAACGGAATAAATGTGATAGTCCCTGCGCTCTTCGATATACATACCAAATGCTAGATCGATACCTCCTTTTTTGGCCAAGTTATAACAAAGAAAAACTATTCAAAATTGATGACGTCAAATTTTTGAACTCAATTTTTAGCAATTCTAGACCATGTAGCGCAAAACAAAGACCACCATGGAACTCCCCGTGACGAGCTGCATCGAATCGATACCGAAAAGTGGGGCTATTTGAGACAGTGGGGCTATTTTAGACAGTACAGCAGTGGCTTAGAAAAATTGCCGTAAAATTAAAACCGTTTGATATTTTTGATCAATTTTTCTCCATCTGATGTGGAATTTAACAAAGAATTCCATGGATAGGGTTTTTTGGAACTTCTGTTTTTTTAAACGAAATTTGGCAATAAATGAGAAATACAGAAAAAACACAATTTAAGTTATACGAAAAGCACCCCTACCTGCAGCTTAACATGGTTGAAGTTTTAAAAATTTTGCAACCGAATCTATCGTAACTATATTTTTACTTATCGGCTAAGCACATTTTACACGGAGACATTATATATTGTTAGCGGTAGTGACAACAGTGTAACCCGATGTCTCAGAATCCCGATGATAGGGGAGAGGGGAAAGATGCCCAGGGTTTTACTATGTCATATATTGTTCGAAAATGACGATCGGAAATCAAAAACTTGGAGTTTCAACGGAAGCCGACATCATTTTTCTCCAAAAATATCACACTTTTGTGCCTAAAATATGATGACTTTTTTTGCTATTAAGCATTTTCCTGAAGAAGTGAAAGGGGGCATCTTACCCCACAGTTTTTAATGTCGGCCAATTGTCGGTAACGCAGAGACAGGGTATGATAACGCTTATACCAAAACCTGGAAAACCAAAAAAAAAAAATGTTATTGATAATTGGAGGCCCATATCTCTTCTAAATACGACCCAAAAAATATTGTCGACCGTGTTAGCAAATAGATTACGAAAAGTAATGGGAAAGCTCATAGCCCCGGACCAGAAAGGATTTATGAAGAACAGATATATAGGGGAATGCATACGAACGGTTTATGATATAATGTGGGACGCTAAATCCGTTGAGGGGAAGAAAGGGTTGATGATATTTGCAGATTATAAGAAGGCTTTTGATTCTCTCAGCCATGCTTTCATGTTCGAGGTTTTAGAGCTGTTTAATTTTGGTCCGGATATCATTCAATGGATAAAGGTGATGTTGCACAAGGCGAATTCTTGCATCGTTCAAAACAAAATTTCCACTGAGTTCTTTCCTATCGACCAGGGATGCAGTCAAGGAGATTGTTGCTCACCGTTGCTTTTTATTCTATGCGTTGAAATTCTAGGTATTTTTATTAGAAATCAAAATGATATTTCGGGTTATAAATTAGGAGATGTTGAGTTTAAGATTGAGCAATATGCAGATGATTGCACTTTCATACTGGATGGCTCGCAATACAGCTTTGATAGATGCATGGATGTGGTTGCGAAATTTAGCGACATATCGGGATTGCAATTAAATGCGCAGAAAACACAGTTACTCTGGTTAGGAACGTCTGAAATACCGCAGTGTTTTTCCGCGTCTAAGTATAAAATGATGGGACAAACGTTCAAATATTTAGGCATCATTTTCACCAGGGAACTGGAGAATATGAGTCTTATTAATTTTAAAGTAAAAATGGTCGATATTCGGAATCTGCTCAGAGGATGGATGAGACGTAATTTAACGATTTACGGAAAGCGGGTGGTGCTAAAAACACTAGCGCTATCAAAGCTTACAAACACTTTTATGGTGTTACCTTGTCCGCCTGCCAATGACATAGCAATTCTACAAAAAGAGTGTTTCAAGTTCCTATGGAGCTACGGTCCCGACAAAATTAAGCGCAGGTATATGATAAGGAACTTTGGAATACCATGTTTGAAGACATACTGTGACTCTCTGAAGATAGCATGGATGAGAAGGTTTGTTTCCTCAGATAGTTCATGGAAAAGGGCTGCCATGAGTAGTTTTACAAATGCTGATCTGTTGTTGACCTGTGGAGGTACGAGTGCCCAAAAAATCTGTTATACAGGCATGAATCCTTTCTGGAATGAAGTTGTCGAATTATGGGACCAATTTAAACATTGTTTTGATATTTCGCCTGTGAATATTAATGTGCAGCCGATTTTTCTTTCATCCTTCTTTAAGAGGGATCATAAGTCGATATGGAATAAAAGACTATTAGACTCCGGGTGCATGAATGTAGGAGACTTTATGTCATCAGATGGGCAAACGATGACGTATGATAATTTTATTTCAGCATTCGGGACAGTCATTTCGCGATTAGAATATATGGGTATTGTAAAAGCCATTAAAAAGGCATATGGAGGAATGATACCTCACCGGGAAACTGGTCCCACAATGCAACCAGCTTTAGAATGTGTGATGAGTTCAAAGGCAGGGTGTGGGCACTATTACAGTGCTTTGATTTTGAGTAAGTACGGATATACTAGATCTAATTTGAAATCGGAATTAAAATGGAATAACGAATTTGACAGAGAACTCGACTGGCAAGCATTGTACCAGAGAGGACATACTTGTACGAAGAACACGGCTTTATTGTGGTTCCAGGACAGACTTCTGCATAGAATATTGACCACAAATACTTTTGTTGCCAAATTTATGAACAGTAGTGATTTGTGTACTTTTTGTGGTAACGAGAGAGAAACCTTAACTCATCTGTTTGTTCTTTGTAATAAGGTACGCACTATTTGGGAATGCATTGAGCGTCGTATTCAGGAAAAACTTGGGATAAACGTAACTTTAGGAAAGGCTGATATTATTATAGGCTTGGATAAAGACTATCAACTATCGTTAGAAACTATGCGTAGTGTTCAGCGTTTGATTCTGTTGGCCAAATACTACATATATAGAACAAAGGCGGCTAAAGGAATTTTGTCTATTAACCCATTAAATAATTTTTTAAAAATTCTCACAAAGGCGGAATGCATTGGAGTGGATCAGACGATAGGCTCGGAACGGGGGAAGAAGCAGCGTGAGGCACATGTGAACTTGTGTGGGTGAGTGCAGCCGACGTATACTGTGGCCGGATTATGGTACGCGCGCTCTGCCCGCCCCTAACCCAACCCGGCTAACCGGAGGCCGGCCTTATAAAGGGTCGGCCGGCCGACCGGGCGCGCGGCTCGCCACCATCAGTGTGACGGGTCGCGGGCCCGGCCGGCGGCCTGGGGCATCGCCCCGGGCGAGGCTGAGTAGTTACGCATTTCGTGGGGCGATGCGGGGCGGGGCAGTATGTTGTGGGTGTTGCGATATAGTGAATGTGTAATATGTCCTGTGCATTCGATTGAGAATACATTTAAAAAAAAATCTTACCCCACAGGGTGGGAAAGACGCCCCCTGGCGTTGGGGAAGATGCCCCCTGCACTATAAGTGACATAAATGGGCACGTGAATCGCCTGAACGAATCAGTAATCCCTTCGAGCCTGCAGTAGACACCAAACGTCATCGTAAGGGCCCTCAAAAGTAGTCGTAAGGGGCTTCAGAGGTCATCGTTAGGGCCATCATAGTCCAGCGCGGCCAAGCAAGCCTCCGTGGTGGCGTTTGGAGACCACTGTGGGGCCCTTATAGGTCTTCATGATGCTTGAGGGCCCTCGAGCCCATCGTGGGGACCTCCGATGCCAGCGCGGCCCGTGGAGCCAACATGGGAGCCCTCAAAGGATGTCGTGAGGGGCCCTGGAGCCAATAATGGGGCCCACAGAGGCCGTCGTGAGGGCTCTCAGAGTCAGATGCCGCCCAAAAAGTCGCTGTGTGGGCCGAAAGACCGGCATGGGGAGCACCCGACCGTACTGGACTCTCAATAGTCCCAGATTTGCTTTTGTCTCTCATCACAACTATGTAATAAATGATTTGACGGGCTGCTTGAAGGACAGCCTACGGATTTAGGGGGGGGGGGCGTCTTTCCCCATCAGCACAGGGGGCATCTTACCCCAAGGTACCGAAGTAACATTAAATCAGTACAATTTGTTAGCCATAAAATACGCCCTGAAACAAACTGTTTGGGACGCAGTACACGCATGTTAATCTATCACGACTATAGCAAGGGACGCAAAAATTATCTACCTTCTTTGATATTTACAATGTTTTGACACCAAAATATTTTTTGAAAGCAGCAAATAAAAAACATGCAATCACCAGCCAGCCGTTGCCCAACTGAGCTTCGCAAATTTATGTGCAGTTAACAAGGCAGGCTTCCGCTTTACGCTAAGAACATTAATTTCCAGTTTCTATTCTTTGTTTCGCCGCTAGAGGGGGTGGGGCGTCTTTCGCACCCTGGGCATCTTACCCCACTCTCCCCTACCCACCTCGTCAAACCTCAACGTATACCAAATACTTAAGACAGCTAATGATTGTGATGTCAAGGCCCTAAAACAGGTGATATGATGCATCCTAAAGACTTACCGTCATCTGCCTAAGGTGTATCAAACGTTCGAAAGGAACACCGATAAATCGGCCATGGGAGTCATGGTACTTTAAGCAGCAAGGAATATTTACACATTGTAACTTAACCCGCGCCCCAGTGGCGGTCTCAGCCAACTTCACCCTGGGGGGGGGGGGGGAGGGGCATATGTTACCACCCACCTCTAACTCAAAAACTAAGAGGGCTAGAAAGACGCGGTAAAAAGCAGTCGATAGCTCTCGATGCGTACGTTTGATAGTATTTTGTCATTTCTCACCTTAGAACAATATTGGGGTCAGCAGAGGTCATCAAAGGTCAAAATGAGCAAATTGTCATTATATTTTTCAGAAAACATGCCATTATCTCAGGAACTATGAAAGCTAGAAAACGCTGGGAAAAGCAGTCCATAGCTTTTGAATTCTTCTTTTCATAAGGTCATCATCAAAAATGACCTCAGGTCAACGGTTTAGCCTCCAGAGGGCAAAAACTTCAAAAATAACTGTTTTTACGAAAAGTGTTTTTCGACAATAACTTTTTACTAAAAAAAAGCTACGACATTTCTATTGCCAGAATCGTGTTCCTCTCGCCGAGACGCGTCGGATGAACTATAATTTGACCTTGAAAGGTCAACTTCAAAATTTGAACTCAGGTCAAGGTCATGACCTGACCGAAAAAGGTCATGTTGCATATCAGTCGATGCGTCTCGGCAAGATAAACACAATGAGGCCAACTCCAGCGTTCTATCTCTTTCCAATCGCGAGTTATTGGCAAAAAGCTGTTTGTAGCCTCAAATGACCTCGGATGACCTTTCTAGAGGCTATCAGCAAAAAAGACACCTTGGTCGTCACGGGTGGTCCAAATCATTGTGATTCTGAAATATTTGGACTGTTCCTATGCGTAGGGGAGAGTGGGGAAAGATGCCCAGGGTTTTGCTATGTCATATATTATTCGAAAATGACGATGGGAAAGCAAAAACTTGGAGTTTCAACGGAAACCGACATCTTTTTTCTCCAAAAATATCACACTTTCGTGCCTGAAATATTATACCTTTTTTTGCTATTAAGCATTTTCCTGAAGAAGTGAAAGGGGGCATCTTACCCCACAGGGTGGGAAAGACGCCCCCTGACGTTGGGAAAAATGCCCCCTGCACTATAAGTGACATAAATGGGCACGTGAATCGCCTGAACGAATCAGTAGTCCCTTCGAGCCTGCAGTAGACACCAAACGTCATCGTAAGGGCCCGCAAAAGTAGTCGTAAGGGGCTTCAGAGGTCATCGTTAGGGCCATCATAGTCCAGCGCGGCCAAACAAGCCTCCGTGGTGGCGTTCGGAGACCACTGTGGGGCTCTTATAGGTCTTCATGATGCTTGAGGGCCCTCGAGCCCATCGTGGGGACCTCCGATGCCAGCGCGGCCCGTGGGGCCAACGTGGGAGCCCTCAAAGGATGTGAGGGGCCCTGGAGCCAATAATGGGGCGCACAGAGGCCGTCGTGAGGGCTCTCAGAGTCAGATGCCGCCCAAAAAGTCGCTATGTGGGCCGAGAGACCGGCATGGGGAGCACCCGACCGTACTGGACTCTCAATAGTCCCAGATCGGCTTTTGTCTACATCACAAGTATGTAATAAATGATTTGACGGGCTGTTTGAAGGACAGCCTACGGATTTAGGGGGGGGGGGCGTCTTTCCCCATCAGAACAGGGGGCATCTTACCCCAAGAACCGAAGTAACATTAAATCAGTACAATTTGTTAGCCATAAAACTACACCCTGAAACAAACTGTTTGGGACACAGTACATGCATGGTAATGTATCACGACTATAGCAAGGGACGCAAAAATTATTTACCTTCTTTGATATTTACAATGTTTTGACGCCAAAATATTTTTTGAAAGCAGAAAATAAAAAACATGCAATCATAAGCCAGCCGTTGCCCAACTGAGCTTCGCAATTTTTTTTGTGCAGTTAACAAGGCAGGCTTCCGCTTTACGCTAAGAACATTAATTTCCAGGTCCGATTCTTTGTTTCGCCGCTAGAGGGGGTGGGGCGTCTTTCCCACCCTGGGCATCTTACCCCACTCTCCCCTACACACGGATCTAGAGACATTTTTGTTTTTCTGCATTGACTTAAAATGGAAAGGTCGCGGCACTGACCTTACCTTAGGTCACGCATATAAAAAATCCGAGATATACAAATTGTAGGCACTCATAACATCATGCGATCCACCAAGTTCAAAACCTGTCTGACAAACACTGCAGGCTGGGCATGATTGCAAACTTTTTTAGGCTTGATCAGTTAACTTGACCTGGTGACCTGACCTGACATGACCTGGGGTCAAAAATTTCACACATTGTCCAAAATTGATGTGCAAAAAGCTACCGCAAGCGGCGCGGCGCTACGTGCCGCGGTTTTTTATTCACACGCAAAAAATGCGACAGGGTGGTAACATATGCCCCCCCCCCCACTGGGGCGAAGGTTAATACGACCATCCAGTTTGTGACGATATTAGTTCCCTTTATGAATGTGTGCAATGTGCATAGAATGTGTTTCATCAGTCACTGACGGGGTCGGTAATCGACCCATGTTTACTCTGGTTGACCATAAGCACCATTGAAGGTTATTTATCATACATACTTACTGTTAGGTGAGCCTTCAGTATACGTGCTTGATGCAGTGCGGTAACCGGCCATTCGATACAACATGCAGTGATCTAGGAAAATCGGTATAAAATCAAAGCCGTTTGACCTTTTTCTGTTATTTCTTCACAGGTTGATGTGCAATGGAACAATCGATCATGCATATCGCTCATTCAACCGTTTTGGAAACTGCTTTCCCCCTTTTGATGCATTACGGTGCGTTTAACGCAGTAGCGAGCCTGTCTCAAATAGCCCCACCAACTTTCGGCCTATATGTTTTACGCCACCAGAGCAAAAAAAGAAAAATTTGATTTTGAAGGTTATATAGCTGAGTTAAAAGATTTTTTTCCAGAAGTATCAAAATTTAATTTCCAATCGCATGGCATTAAAAGAATTATCCCTGGCTTGACCAATTTTCTGCAGTTTCCTTGCAACTAAAACTGTCTCGAATAGGCCCACACTATTTGAAATAGGCTTCAATTAAAAAATAATTTTGGCTACTAGCTGAACTAAAATTGACCTATCTGAAAGCGGTTACAGAGAACTACGTTTTTGCAATTTACATGCAATAGGAAATATCAACCGTTTTGAAGGGAGAGGCCAAAAACAGTAAAATCCGTTTCAAATAGCCCCACTTTACGGTACCTACCCATTTTATGCAAAAATATCAACTTTGAAAATTGAACTAATTTGACCTGACCTTGACCTGACCTTGATCTGACCTTCACCAAAACATAATCACAACTGACCCCAAGGGCTGCCTGTCCCGTACATAATCGCATTTGGCATATAAAATGGACCATAAAACATGCATCACATGATATTTTTATCTTGTGACCCTCAGTGACCTGACCTCTGTGACCTGACCTGGTATCAGTGACCTCAAATAGCAAAATATGTGTTTGACGAACATTTCCTATGTGATGATTTTCAATGAAATGCATTTTAATCGATTTTACAACGCATTTCTTGAAATGTCTGTAAACGGTGAAAATTCGACCTTTAACCTGACCTGTGACGTCATCGGCTGGACCAGGGTCAATGAAATTAGGTCACAAGGTAGTTCCCCGGGCTCTGTTTCACCGGTGATAGCAGCACGCTGCTATTACACGTGTCAAATTGGGTTTCCATGGAAACATCAACAAACCATGGCGTCGTCAAACTATGTGATGTCATCAAATATTGTTGCTAACATCTTCACGGCCGTGCGATCAAACAAATGTATCAAACGCATTCAACGAGACAGCAACTCTGTTCCAAACGTAGCTATGGAAAAGCTCACGGATTACACGAAACGTCATTAGTGTGACGACATCACATTACGTCAGCTCGCGCAATTTGATAGCAGCGTGCTGCTATCACCGGTGAAACAGGGCCCCGTCGGGGCTATCCAACGCCGTTTGCCGCTTGTCGCTATGTTGCGTGGTTCTCGAGATCTTGGGGGGGGGGGGCAAAATGCCCCCCCCCCTCCATCAGACCGCGTTGCTCGGCAGACCCCATCAGGGCGCGGGTTAAATTTGGAAAATTTATCCATAAATGGGTAACTTTAGTTTAGGTTTGTCCGTGCGTCGTTGTGTGCTTGTCTGTGTGTTAGTGTACGGTGTGAATTTTTCGTACATGAGATGTCGGTGTATCGGTTTGTCGGCGTGGTACTGGCCTCACTGCCTAATAACTAACTAAATGTGGTTGTTGCAGTACTCGCACCACCGGAACATCGCTACCTATTACGGCGCCTTCATCAAAAAGTCGCCGCCCGGAAAGGACGACCAGCTATGGGTTCGTATGGCGGTCGAACCGCTGTGGGTTCGTATGGCGGTCGAACCGCTGTGGGTTCGTATGGCGGTCGAACCGCTGTGGGTTCGTATGGCAGTCGAACCGCTGCGTGTCGGCCAGCTATGGGTTCGTATGGCGGTCGAACCGCTGCGTGTCGGCTTCGGCCCGTCAGCACTTCCGGCCTGACTCCCTCACTGCCGACCGTTATCACCGCTGCAGTAGCGTTCTCCTCTCTTAAAGGAAATAGTTCACTTTCACGAAATTATTTTTTTTGCAATGGATTTGTGATTTTTTGTGTTCAAAATGATCAGCAAAGAAAATAAAACCTTTTTACAACAAAAGATTATTTTCTATATTTTTGATATAGGAAGAACTTTTCAGTTTCTGTAAGGCACACGCGATCCAGTATGAAAAGAGCATGGGTCCCGAAAATTCTTCAGAAACTAGAGAAATTATCGCGGCCACCGGCATTTGGGCGATCTGCTCGTGCTTTTGTTACTGGAGCGCCTCACTGGAGCGAGGATTATCAATAGACAGGTGTGACATATTATAGTGCAAGGAAGAACAAGTCCTTACGAACTCGGCGCCAAGCAAGCTTCGCCCAAAATGGAGCAATAAAAGAGCAAGCGAGGCACAGGAGTTTCTCATCATTTGAAGAAAAGCGATTCATCCCAGAAAAAGACCTCTCCTCCAAAAAGTGTGTGATTTATATGCAATTTTCATATGATGTATTCAAAAGTGTCACAATCGCACTCGAAGACCCATGACTAAGCAATAAATGCGAAACGTTGGGTAATTTCTTGCGTTTTTTCCCCTTTTAAAAAGAATTCAAAAGTTTAGGCCATACATGCACTATAATATGTCACACCTGTCTATTGATAATCCTCAACATGTCAAGAAGTGCAATGAATGAGTCATATCACTTTAGGCGATCTTTCTATCTTTAACGAAAGCAAACCGAACGACCGAACGAATCGAATTTCTTCGAAGATGCAAGGAAGAACAAGTCCTTACGAACTCGGCGCCAAGCAAGCTTCGCCCAAAATGGAGCAATAAAAGAGCAAGCGAGGCACAGGAGTTTCTCATCATTTGAAGAAAAGCGATTCATCCCAGAAAAAGACCTCTCCTCCAAAAAGTGTGTGATTTATATGCAATTTTCATATGATGTATTCAAAAGTGTCACAATCGCACTCGAAGACCCATGACTAAGCAATAAATGCGAAACGTTGGGTAATTTCTTGCGTTTTTCCCCTTTTAAAAAGAATTCAAAAGTTTAGGCCATACATGCACTATAATATGTCACATCACTGGAGCGAATTTCTCTAGAGTTCTCGTAGATAATTTCTCTAGTTTCTGAAGAATTTTCGGGACCCATGCTCGTTTCATACTGGATGCGAATATATGCAAGGCACACATCCTCAACGCAAGACACATTTTTCGGGACGAGAAATAGAATATCTTTGCCTAGGGTGATCGTTGGGCTGTAAAAGCTCCTGATTTATGCTCGTCTCAGCCCAAGCTACGGAACTGCTATTCCAGTTCAAAACCCATGTTAAAATGTGAACTATTTCCTTTAATGCTGTCCTTTGTGATATACTTGTTTGATTTTTGTAACGTTATGGGCGCAAAATTATCACCACAGTCTGCGCGCCCAAAACATAGAGATATAATATACAGTGGAATCCGCTTAATAAATCCACCTTGGCGACAAGGTGTTTTGGATTTATTAAGCGGTGGCTTTATTAACTGGTGTCAGCTATTTTCATTAACCCTATTAGTGGCAGGGGGGGGGGTTGTTTTTATCCACCCCTCAGGTTTTTCGGGAATATCTCCGAAACCGCTGAAGCTACGATGCTGAAATTTTCTAACTTTTCCTAAAACTAAATTGGGCACATTCCCTGAAAATTTCAAGTTCATAACTTCACCAGGGGCGGCTCCAGAGCACTGGGAATTGGGGAGTCCTATTCGTGAAGCGAGTCATTTGGACGAAGATCACGATGCTGCACCAGTTTTACGGACAGTGAATGAAAGGTATCATGTGATAACATATACAAAGTTATTGTGCATCCTCTTTTCACACGTTTTTGCTATAATAGGTGGATCCAGGCGTCCAAAAAGGGGGGTTATTTTTTACCTCCCAACATAGGTGCCCTGACACCGCCTATGCATGACCAATACAATTGTAGTCGTTCTCTCATAAGAAAATTGTAACATAACAAGACCATTGCCACCCTTTTTAGAAACAGTACCAACAAAAACCTTATTTACTATACTTTTTGTGTACCCCCAATCTCAATGATCTGTATCCGCCTATGATTTTTGAAAATGCATATTTTTTAGGATCCATGTGAATTCCTGGTTCATTCTCTATCGATCGGCAAAAGTTGTGTTAAGATTGGTTCAGAAACCTGGCCGTGATAAACAGTCTAAAATGTATCTGCAATTTGCCCGTTTTTACCCCCCTCTACCCCCCCTCCCCTATTGACATTTTTTAATTTTTTTTTTAGAAATGTAGATCTCGTTGAGCGAAATCGAATGCCGTTTGAGTTTTGAAAATCGGCCCGTTACGAGGGGCGTTCAAAAAGTTCCCGGCCCAACCATGAAGGAGTTGGAATTTCGGCCAGCAACGCGGTGTGTTCAATGATGTGTTATTGGGATGTCCACTTACGTAGCCATTAACCAACCTGCCGTGTGATTGGTTCAGGCTGCTAATTAGTCGTAACATAGTTTGCCATTCCCGGTCAGAATGGGCGACGCCCAGAAGAGAACAGTTATTTGGTTCATGCATTGCAGAAACATGCACCAAACGTTATTCACGAAAAGCTAGTGCCAACACATGTTGATGTTTGTCTTTCTTACAGTAGCGTCAAAAAGTGGGCATCTCTGTTCAATTTTGGTCAACAGATCATTAATGGTCACCCCCACAGTGGCCAGCCATCAACAGCATTGACTCAAGAAAATATGAAAAATAAGCCCTTCTTTGTGAAAAATGGCAAATGTTCTGGTCTGGAACAACGCAGCAGGAGCGGAGGTGTCTATCAGGTTCCTCAAAGCCATTCTTCGACAGCGTATTTATATGTTTAAGATCTCTGCAAGATGCATCCCCCGTTTGCTGACTCAGAGGAAAGGCAAACTCGAAAGGAGGCGTAACGCGAAAATTTTTGTCCCTATATCGAAGATCCAAAAGAGTTCATTTAACTACTTGTTACCGTGGAGGGATTGTGGGTGTCACACGTTGACCCTAAGGGCGTGACCGAGTTGCACAAGTGGAAGCACACTGAGTAAAGGCCACCAAATGTGTGCGACGTGTTTAAGTCAGACGGCAAGGTGACAGTGGTTGCATTTTGGGATGCTGGCGGGGCTCTGCTCGTCAACTTTCTAAAACAGGGGCGCACAATTAATGATGAATACTACACCTCCTTTCGATAACAGTAGCGAGCAGCATATATCAAGGAGAGACTAGGGAAGCTGACTAAAAGTGTGCGCCTGATCCAGGACCACGCACCAGCACACATGAGCAGGGTGACGATCAGCAAAGCAGTGAGCTGTGGCTTCGAGTTGTTGTCACAGCCACTTTTTTATCCGTACCTTGCACCCTCAGGTTGCCACCTCCTCCCCAACATAAGGAAATTGCTTAGCAGTGGCAACTTCGCTGACAACAAGGAGACAAAAGCAGCCGTCTTGGACGTGCCAGATGCGTCCAAAACCCACTTGGCTATGGAGACCCAGGGGCCTCTCGCGAAGCGCTGCGCGAAATGTTTTTGTCTTAACGCTGGTTATTGGACTAAATGAACATTTTTGGTCTAATAAGTCGACGTCGTATCTCTACTCCTTCATGGTCGGGCCGGAACTTTTTGAACGCCCCTCGTAGATCTCGAGATATCAGGGGGGGGGGGGTCGTAAACAGCCCCCCTGCCACTAATAGGGGTAGCCAGGAGCCTGCCACTAATAGGGTTAAAAAAGCATGTAGCACAGCTGCCGTTTCGTTCCCTACGCATAACAAGCGTATGGCTAAGATTTCTCATTGCCTTGCTTACCTATTATATTGAAAGTGCCCAGGGGCTCCGCGACTGGTGGGGTCCCGGGGGTCCGGACCCCAAATAATTTGACGTTCGTAATGCAGCCTAATGTACAGCCCACCGCTTAAGTAATGTAGGGTTTTACCAATCTCAACGTTTGGCTTTGACTGGCGATTGTTTAATGCGGAGTGATTGAAAAGAAGATGTCAATAGCTAAAGTTGCAGCTGCAAGGGTGACGATACATATAAGCTGCATTCAAAGTTTCATTGTAGTCTGGCTAATCGTTCTTAGCTTCAGATGCAGAACATACCCATGACTGAAACCACACATTACTTCTGCTGTGGACTGTACATATAAAGGCAGGTTTTAGGGTTGGACATGCCCCCGAACCTGCGACCTTAGAGACCGTAGTGCGGGGCCATGTCCCCCTGAAAGTGACCAGCGCATACTGCAAAGCTGGCGCAGCGATTAAGTCAACATATCCATCCACAACCTCTCCCCGTCATGCCTGCTATGCCAACGAGCATGCGGGCAGTCGAGGGTCCCTGCTTTGGTGGAACATTTTTTCTGAAATGCACAGTAATTGCGCTCTTGATAGCCCTGAACTCCTTCTGTTTTTAGAACTCCAACTGCTGCAGACCGCTGCTCCAGCGCAGTTCTTTAGGAGCGGGTAGGATGCCACATTTTGAATGGAGAAACGTTACTGCGGACTTGAGAACTTCCAAGTGGCTTTATTACGCGGAGTACGTGGATTTATTAAGCGGATTTGTTAACTATAGGCATCTCTATGGGGAAAATCCGTGAACAGCTCAAGCGGCCACAATAGGCGGCTGGATTTATTATCCGTGGATTTATTAAGCGGATTCCACTGTATAAGTTCTCCGTGGCCCTAAAGCCCTAATATGCAAAAAAAAAAAAAAAAAAATCCACCGACCGTCATCGCCTCCGACCGTTATTCTCGTGCGGCAAACTTGAGAAATTCATGGGCCCTCAATGAGGCATTTAACAGGCCTCGTGTGATACTATATATACCGTAAAGTGGGGCTATTTAAGACAGTAAGGTAGTGGCATAGTGTAATAAATTACAAGTGAAGACACTTCACCAATTTATAATGCAAACTCATGTAACAACTTTTTTCAGCTCGGAGTGGGCTATGTAGCTACTCACGCTTCAGTATGACGTAATAAAACGTCATTAAACGTCACTTCCTGAATCATTAAACGCTATCTTCAGTCTACATCATCGTCTTCCATGCCCCGTCATGTCGGATTCTTTAATTGACATAGACATGAAAACCCACGTTTTTATTCCACTAAATGAAAGTAAATAATCCCAGTTTTTTTACAGAATGCCTTGGAATACACAAAATCAGAGGACATCGATGTGCCAAAGGCCGATGAAATTCCTGCTCGATCTAACTGCGCTCCAACATGCTGAACATGGTATCAGCATTCACTCTATTCCGTAACGTTACTCTCGAGAACCCGCTGTTTTTATTGCATGTACATATGGTCGCTTCTGAATGGAATATGACAGAACCGGTATGAAAATATTCAAAAACAGAGGACATTATAAGACCACCGGTTCTTAAAAAGGGTAGGGTATTTTGACAACGTCTCTAAAACATGACTCATTTTGATCGGACCTTTGAGTGACATGGACTTGCGAACCCATTTTTTTTTGGTGCATTTAATGAATGAAAATAATGGCATTTTCTTAAAAAATGCGTGAAAATATGCCAAATCAGAGGACATCGATGTACCTCAGCCCGATGAATGTCCTACTCGATCTAACTGCGCTCCAACATGCTGAACATCGTAACAGCATTCACTTTATTCCGTATCGTTTCCCTCGAGAACGCACTGTTTTTATTGATAACCAAATTATATTTTTATTGATAACCTTTTATGATAACCATATTCCGTCCAATCTCAGAAATGACGGAGCGTCCCTCCGTTCTTTTCTTTATAAGAATGGCCACTGGATGGCGGCCGTCTTTCCAGAGGGCGCCTGCTAGATTTGGGAGGGACTAAAGCCCAGTGTGCCCCCCTTGGCTGCGCCCCTGAGTCTGCCGGTGAACAAAGGGGCCTTATGGCCCCTGATGACTCGGGACCCGTAGGCCGTATTCGGCCTACGGGTACCGAGTCATGTGGGCTAGGGTTGTTAAAAAAAAACGAATTTTGGAAAAGTATATTGGCTCATGGCTCATGTGGTGCGGTATTCTTTTCTGAGTCCAATGATGCCCTTTTTTCCGAAAAGTATTACTGCTAGGCGCTGCTCAAACGGCTTAAAGAGGACCATGTTACGCCCGCCGACCGGCCGGTGTCAATAAGGGCGAAAACTCGACGCCGCGCGCCGGCGGCAGCACCTTATCGGCACCGCGCGCCACGACACCTGCCGGGCGGCCGGCTGGGCGGTGGGAAGTTATAAGTGCGTGGTCTTATTGCGCACGATCGGGGTGAGCTATCCCATGTTTTCGGGGCGGAAAGTTTCAGTGCAGCATCGGTGCGTCTGCCACGGTGGTCTGTGTCGATGGTACAGAAAATAACTCAAACAGAGCTCAGAAAAGACTGAATAATTCCGGGTAGTTGCCTCGAAACAATCCGTTTCAAGAATACAGCTGCCTTCTTAACGTACTGTATCACTTGTTAATTCTTCAAAAAGCAAGCTCTGAGCAATAACAGACTTCTTTGCATTGCTGTTGACAATTTAAGTTGCTTTTGGACGGTGGCTCGTAGCCCCAATATGCTGCCGCGTTAATCTATTCCAACGACGAAACGGCATCTTAGCGAGAATCGAAAATTTAACGAAGTAGGTACAACAGGAGCTGGGAAGGCTCCTGCATTGGTCTATCCGTCATGAGTGACACACCGGGGTAATGTGTCACGTCAGGGCAGAGCTGTGTTCTATGCCGGGTCTGGATTCGGGTCTTGATCGGCATCGGTGGGCACGGCCGATGCCGGCGTCGCTTATGCTCGAAGGATTGGATAAACGGCGCTGGATTTATATGAGTAGGTACTCCGGCTAATGTCTCTACTCAATTCATGTCTCACTTCGTCACACTGTCAGGGTGGCCACCCTGTCATTCCCAGACATGTTATGTTTTCTTTCGACCTGCTAATCTAAGTTAGACTTGGCGTCGATTCTGTTGCCCCAGCATCTGACATCAACGTATCTGAATAATGACATTGGTGACGCCTATCCTCGTCAAAGCCACCCCCAAACTTGGGCCGATGACTGTCGGGTCTCCTCCATATTCTGTCCTTGTGCATACTGCATTGCCAGCCCCTGCTGTACGTATATCGTGAATTTTCGATTCTCGCGAAGTTGCCGTTTCGCCGTTGGAATAAAGTTGCGCGGCAGCATATTGGGGCTGCGAGCCACCGTCCAAAACTAACGTAAATTATCAACAGCAATGCAAAGAGGTGTGTCATTGCTCAGAGTTTGCTTTTTGAAGAATTAACAAGTGGTACGGTACGTTGAGAAGGCAGCTGTATTCTTAAAACGGATTGCTTCGAGGCAACTACCCAGAATCACTCACTCTTTTCTAGCTCTGTTTGACTCATTTTCTGTACCATCGACACAGACCACCGTGGCAGACCAGTCGGGGAAACTGTGGTCAAATCTTCCATTTTTGGAAGCCTTCCATTTTTGGAAGGATTTTCCATACTTGGGTACGCATCTTCCAAAAATGGGTACGCTGACGACGTCATCGTACCCAAATATAGAAAATGTTGCGCATATGTTGGAACTTACTGATTTCCGCCGAACATGAGGCAAATCCGACTATCCCCCCTGGTCGCTTTCAATTCGCCATAGTGAAGTGTACATAATCTAGCGTGGATGTCTAAATCCTAGCGTCGATGTAATTTATGTAATTTTTCAAAGTAATGAGTCGTAGAAAATTGACAAGAATTTACCGAAAAACGATGGTTTTATAAGACTTTATCAAATATTTTGGAAGCAAAAAGCATCAAAAACGAAAAGTAAATATCCTTAAAAGTACTGTAGTGATGGGCCATGTTTGTTTGATACCGCCGACTTTGTTTACAGTGCGGAATTGTCGGGACGGAGTGCGGGGGTCCCGGGAGGGTAGTGGCGAGTAAATCATGTATTTGTTGCTGTTTTCTGCATTTATTAGCATATTGCGTGGTTGATTTCAAATTTTTAAGGCTTTTGCCAAACACTTGGGTGGAGGTCTCGTCATTTTTCAATGTTTCCCGGAATATGGGACGAATTAAATAGGCGTTGGCAGGCGCGCACACAGGATTTTTGAATGGGGGGGGGCACGACCTTCGAACTGGGCCCCCCATGCCGAAGGGCCCCCCCCCCAAAAAAAAAATACGGCCCACGGGGCTATATTTCGGTTGGTTTGAAGCTTGAGCAATTGGTTTGTCAATGCATGGTAGGTAAAACAATCATTTCGGTACCAGCTTAATTTTCAAAACATATATATTTTTACGCTAGCATGTTTTTTTAGCATGTTTTTTTTTTCGCGGACCCCGGGCCCGCGAGTCACCCGGGGGCCCGGGGTCAGCTCAGGCAAGGATGTATCCAGGACCTTTCGATGGGAGGAGGAAGGCACGGTGGATCCAGTCTCACTGGCAGACGGGTCTCTTTAAAACGGTCTTTGCATGAGAAAATGTGGAAAATCGGCAAGCAAAAGTATCATTTATGCCCGAGGAGTGTGCCTAATGTACACTAATGCCTAATTTACATGGTATTTTACGAGCGAGCGAAGCGAGCGAGCTCCTCAGAGTCACCGGTGTGTGGCGCGCTCAGAGGTGCCAGTGAAAGGCCGTCAGATGCGCTGGTGTTGGGTCCTCACAGGCGCCGTTGCGGGGTCTTAGGGCTTAGAGACACTGGTGGGGCCATCATTGGCATGTGTGTGGCCCTGCAAAATGGCCTGCAAGTGGAAAGTGGCCCGTCATAGGCTGGCAAGGACACTCGGAGGCTGGTAAGAGGCCCTCAGAGTCACTGGTACGTGGCCCTCAGAGGCGTCGGTGTGGGGACTCTCAGAGCCGCCGATGTAGGCCCTTAAGATGCGCTGGTGGGGGTCCCTTGGAGGTGGGGCGAGGGGCCTCGCAGTTGCCGTTGTGGGTACCCTTAGAAACACTGGTGTGGACCGTGTGTCTATCACAGACGGATGTGGAGCCATAGCAGCCAATCCCTCGTTGGCCGTTACTAGGGCCCTGAGCGGCCGGCGAGGTCTCTCAGAAACCGGCATTGGGCCTTTATGAAGATAATTGTGGCTACATAGGAGCCAATAACGTGCCCCCACAAGCCCTGTGGTGTCCTTCCGAGTTGAAGTGCGGCCAGCGCGAACCCTCTGCTACCAACTGGCGCCGCAGGGCCCCTCGGTTTCGAAGGAACCCTAAACCCGAGAACGGGCACGTACCCCCTCGCTCCCTTGCTATGTCACTGAATCCAAGTGATAAGGGGCCCTTTAGGTAATCAGGGGCGTTTCAGATGACCAGGGGTTTTCAATTGATCAGGGGCCCACCAGGTAACCATGGGCCCCTCTGGTAACCAGGCGCCCCTTAAGTAACGAGGAACCCCATCAATAACCAGGGCCCCTCAGTAAACGGGGGCCATTCAGGTAAGTGTAGGAGTCCCGCAGAAGGGCCGGCAAGGTTTCTCAGGTCCGTTTTTTGACAAGGCTCTTATTGACTCAGGTGCGAGCCCTTTGCCATCAGCAGGGGGCCCTTTCAAGCCTTTTGAGGGCCTTTAACGTCTCTTGAGTTCCCATTGAGGCCTTCTAAGGGCCCTTTGAGCAGTCGAGGGGCCTTTGAGGCCTTTTGAGGGCCTCTTGACGTCAGCTGAGGACCGTTGGACGCCAGCTGAGGATCGTGTTTTTGGGCCTTCTGATGGCCATTAGACGCCAATGGATGACCCTCTGACACCAACTGGGGCCCTCTGACACCAGCTAGGGGCACTTTAAGTTTGACGCTAGCTCAGGGCCCTCTGGCATTAGCTGGGGGCCCTCTGACGCTAGCTCAAGGTCCTTTGACGCTCTTCAAGGCCTTCTGAGGGCCCTTGAGGTCTTCTAAGGGCCCCTGAGGCTTTCTAAGGGCCCCTTGAGGCTTTTTGAGGGCCGCTTGACGCCAGCTGAGGACCGTTTGAGACCTTCTGATGGCCATTTGGCGCCAGCTGGGGGCCATCTGGCACCAGCTGGGGGCCCTCTGTCACCAGCAAAGGACTCTTTAGAGCCTTCGGAGAGCCGTTTGACGCAAGGGCATGACCCTCTGACGCCAGCTCAGGGACCTTTGACACCCTTTAAGGCCTTCTGACGTCCGTTTGACGTTAGCTGAGGACCCTTTGAGGCTATCTGAGGGCCCTTTAAGGCCATCTGAGAGTCCTTTGAGGTCATCTGAGGGCTCCTTAAGGCCATCTGAGGGCCCTTTGACACCATCTAAGGGCCTTTTGACACACACCAGATGAGGGCCCTATGACGCTAACTGAGGGCCCTTCGAGGCCATCTGAGGGCCTTTTGAGACCATCTGAGGGCCCTTTAAGGCCATTTGAGGGCCCTTTGTACACGGTCTTCGGTGGTCTAAGGATTAGTTTGAGGCCCATTTGGGGCCCCTTCCTTCGAGTTGGGCCCCCCAACTCGAATGGGGGGGGGGGGCACGGGCCCGTGTGCCCCCCCCCCCCTTGTGTGCGCCCTTGGGCGTTGGTGCGCCGTTTTTCGTGCTACTTTCTATGGAAGGAGCATGAATCTTCAATTTATATGAGGGATAGTAAGTTTAATTTAAACCATGTTTTGTCAGGACTATAGCTGTGTTCCTCCTGGTTGGTTATTGACCAGCTGTTTTCTCTTCTGAATTTCCATGTGTCCTCTAGAAGTAGAAAAAGAGCGCAGTGCACCAGGACACCATGCTATTATATCACTATGTACATTGACATAGCATGCCTGTATTACCAACTCTAGCACTGCTGCTTCTCCTTACATCAGTGATCATAAATGGCAAAATCAACTATTAATGTTACACATTTAAAAAGGCCGTAACTTAAATCAAAGGATGGGGATCACAGTTGGGAACACTGAGATAAGGCCTTCCAATTTTGGAAGCCTTCCATTTGTGGAAAATGCATACCCATTTATGGAAGGTTCTTCCAAAAATGAAAGGCTTCCAAAAATGGAAGATTTGACCACAGTTTCCCTCACTGAGACGCACCGATGCTGCACTGAAACTTTCCGCCCCGAAAACATGGGATAGCTCACCCCGATCGTGTGCAATAAGACCACGCACCAGTGTCCCAAAATAATATTTTTGCTTGGGTGTCAGAGGGGAAAATTGCTGACCAAAAAAAGGATGAGAGTGAAAAATTGTCGGTCAGGTAAGGCCCAAAAAGAATGGGAAATGATCAATAACATTAATTCATCTACAATTTGTGACAGATTAAAAACAACCACTCACGCAGTTGCTCCTTCTCGGTGGAATTGGGAGTGGAAAATTGGGCTTGAAAACTGGAGGTGAGAGTGGAAAATGATTTTCATTTGGATGTCGTTTCCACCCACATCTACAAATTTTCGGACACTGCCACGCACTTATAACTTCCCACCGCCCAGCCGGCCGCCCGGCAGGTGTCGTGGCGCGCGGTGCCGATAAGGCGCTGCCGCCGGCGCGCGGCGCCGAGTTCTCTCCCTTATTGACACCGGCCGGTCGGCGGGCGTAACATGGTCCTCTTTAAGCCGTTTGAGCAGCGCCTAGCAGTAATACTTTTCGGAAAAAAGGGTATCATTGGACTCAGAAAAGAATAACGCACCACATGAGCCATGAGCCCATATACTTTTCCCAAATTCGTTTGTTTTTAACAACCCTAATGTGGGCCATATCACCACAGGGCACCGCGTCTTTTTCGAGATAAATGACCGTCCTGAAGCGTGTCGCATTTTCCTGAGCATGACCTGGCGTTTACATAATATTAAGCGCCTGCCGGCCCCTCTCGTGTCTGCGGCTGACAGCTTACTGACAAGCCACCTGGTGATCGCCAACTCAACCCTAATTACGGCGTTGTCCGCTAGGTGGCGGGGCCATACAATCCCAGTCAGAACAAGGGATTCTCATAATTATTTTGCTATCATATTTTTCCCTTTTTAACCCGCGCCCCGTTGGGCTCTGCCGAGCAACGCGCCCCGTTGGGGGGGGGGGGGGGCAATTTGCCCCTCCCCTAAGATCTCGAGAACCACGCAACCTAGCGACAAGCGGCAAACGGTGTTGGATAGCCCTATCAGGGAACTACTTTGTGACCCAATTTTATTTACCAAGGTCAAACCGATGACGTAACAGGTCAGGTCAAAGGTCGAATTTTCACCGTCTACAGGCATTTCAAGAAATGCGTTGTAAAATCGATTAAAATGCATTTCATTGAAAATCATCGCATAGGAAATGTTCGTCAAACACATATTTTGCTATTTGAGGTCACTGATACCAGGTCAGGTCACAGAGGTCAGGTCACTGAGGGTCACAAGATAAAAATATCATGTGATGCATGTTTTATGGTCCATTTTATATGCCAAATGCGATTATGTACGGGACAGGCAGCCCTTGGGGTCAGTTGTGATGATGTGTTGGTGAAGGTCAGATCAAGGTCAGGTCAAATTAGGTCAAATTTCAAAGTTGATATTTTTGCATACAATGGGTATCGAATCGATGCAGCTCGTCACGGGGAGTTCGATGGTGGTCTTTGTTTTGCCCTACGTGGTCTAGAATCGCTGAAAATTGAATTTAAAAATTTGACGTCATCATTTTTGAACAGTTTTTTTTCGCTATAACTTGGCCAAAAAACGAGATATCGATCTGAAATTTGGTATGTATATAGAAGAGCACAAGGACTATCATATATATGCCGTTTTTTTCGAAATTCGAATTTTTTTTTGGATTTTTTGGGTTATTCTAAAAAAATCATTTTTTTTTGAATTTTTGGGGTCAAAAATCCAAAATTTTGAAAATCCGAGATAGCAGTTTTGTAGCGCTGTTTTTTTGTCTACCAGACCATATAAAGAACTTTGAAATTGCTTGGTAACTGTAAATTTGGTGAGCGTTTCAAGATTGCATGTTTTTTGCTCATTTTTGCTCGAACATGACCTCAGTTTGACCTCAATAACTCCTGACCTAAGGTGACCTAAGACTTGAAATTCGGTGTGAAGGTGTCAAATTGATGCCCGGGAAGGGAAGGTCCTGAAAACTTGGCGGCGCTGCGCGCCGCCGTTTTCTTACTATTCTGGAAAAACCACAGGGGAGGGGGCAAAATGCCCCCCCCCAACGGGGCGAGGGTTAAAGTCATTTAAAAACACTATTGCATAAGTAATTTTTCGATTAGCAGCGATTGCAGCCGCCGCATCAGGGTCCGGATCGAGCCAGGGAGCGTATGCCCCGGGGACGTCACCGTAGCGTTGCAGCTTTGTAACATTAGCGAGCCCGGACGATCTTACCTAACTTAGTTATATGGCCTTGGGTGCATCATTTTCGGTTTAGGGGTATTCCATGTCAACCGGGACAGCCAAAATCGGTCACCTCTGCGATTTTGTTCAAAGTTGGTATACTTATTCGCTATTGGGTAAAACCTCTGAGGGTGAAAGGATTTTGTCATATGCCCTCGGGCTACAGAGATACAAGTCGCTAAACTTCTGCTTTTTGAGCAGAATTGGACGTGTATTGCAATCTTGAAAGATCTATAGCTTCAACATTTTTGAAGCTATTAATTTCAAACAAACTGAAACCGGTACATAAGGAGTTATACTAGTAAAATTTGACAATTTTTACATTTTTTGGTGATTTTGAATTTATTTTATTTTGAATTAATTTCTTAAAATGTAATTTGTGAAAAATGGGTACCCTTCGATTTTGCTCAAATTTAGATATTGTCTTCCACTACACGTAAGGCACACGTGCTGAGAAAATTAGAGTGGGCCAACGATAACTTTGGATGATATAGCAACAAGTAGTGCAACGTAGCACGGGCGTTGGAAGGGGCCGATTTCGCTAACTCCACCTATTTATCGCCAATAACTCACGCCATAATTATCATGTTAGCGTCAAACTTTCAGTATCTGTCCAAAATCGGATTGCAAATCCTCCCGCGCAAGAAATAGGTAAATCGGTCCACAACTTTTCTAGTTATAGCGGTGTAAAGTCAAACATTCCTGCCGGAGCGGCTCGGCGGCCGGCGCCGGCCGGCGCCGCCTGAGTGGTAAACTGTGCCGGCGCAGGATGGTCCCATCTTTGCACCGCGCTTCTTACCGCTGATTATGATCGATTCTTGTCAAATTTTGTGTGAAGGCTTAAAAATATACAGGCAATCTAATGTTTAAATAAATACGAAAATCAACTAGTAAAATTAAACTATTAGCCATTAGGGTGCAAACACAATATGTGACTATGACGTTTCCCGCGTCGGCCGATCCCCGCCTCTGCCGGCGACATCTTACTCTTAGCAAGCCACTAACTGCCAAATTTATGGTAAGATTAACTAGAGATTCTCATAACACTACAAATGTCGTATAAAGGAAGAAATAGGAAAATGGGCCAGTATCTCTTAGAGCTATGGGCGTATAAACGCAAAATAGTCACTATAGCAAATTTGATCACGTTTAACCTCATTTGATCTTGAATGTATTGATCTAGGGCCATGAAATTGGCACACGATGAAGTTCCCCACCGCCCCACCTACAATTCAAATTCCGTTTTTTAATACCTTATTTTGTCTAAACCGGGCTTTTCTCCCCTAGCGCTGGGAGAGTCTGGCGTATTTTCTTTTTGCAACCAAAGAGAGGCGCTGCCCGGAGAATGCCCAATTTCATCATTAAAAAACTGGCTTACGATGACCAGCTATTTTCGTGGCTTAGTAGTAAGTGTGCCGAATGTACCCACCTCGAAATCTAAAGGTCGCTGGCTCGCAGCGCGGGTCAGCCTGAGCCCTGAAGTGTTTAACACACATTTGTTTTTGTGGCATCTGGCCAACCGGCAAAGTTGTGAGGGCTAATGTTCGGATCTAGGTAGCATTTGACCAGTCGGCAACTGCCGTGAGGGCTGTACATATTTACGCGTGTTAGATTAAGTCAGGTCACGTCAGGTCAGGTTAGGTTTGCTTTGGTTTGGGGTAGGTAGAAAGAAGCATCTCCAGGTAGCGCCTCTACTTGGTTGCTAAAACGAAACACGCGAGTGCCAGACATTACGAAGTCCAAAAGACAGTTACGTAGACGTCGGCCCATTCTGGATTTTTTATATGATGTAGCTAATGTATAGGAGAATAAAATATGCAAAAATCAGCAAAATCGAAGGGTACCCATTTTTCAGAAAATTAAAATTTATCTTTTGAATTTTAATTAAGTTCACTAATTAGTTAAGTACGTCAATATTGTTATCCTCAAATTAAAGCCTGACCTATTCCCTCCATTTCACACTTTGTCTCGTGGTGATATGTCTAAAACTTCAATGGTTATGACGCTTTAAAGGTGATAATGTGCCTTGCCTAAGTCAATGTTTGATGACGTGTATCTCGGAAACGTGACGTCATATCTTGACAAAAATATGTCTCCTTTCTTTTCACATATAAATGAGTAGTTTCACAAAGTTTCGCAAAAATCGGAGGAGGTGAGGTTCAAAATGATCATTTTTTGTCCCACTTGACGTGGAATGCCCCTTTAGCGGGTATATAGGGCCTTGGGCTTAGCTTCTGAGGTAATAATAGCTCTATCTCCTTTGCGCGTTGAAATGCCAGATGGATAGCGAAATAACGGACCGTGAATTAATAGAGCTGGAAAGAAGTGTTGTACCTGACAACACATCGAAGGCCACTCAGTATGGGAGGAAGAAATTTAATGAATGGCTTGCATTGAGAGACCATACATGCGATTTTGCAACAGTTACACATGAAGAACTGTGCAGTTTACTAAGACGGTTCTACGCTGAAGCGAAGGCGAAGAAAGGGGGATACTCTAACGCCCAGTACCTACACTGACCTGCATTCGTGCGGCCATCCATCGCTGCCTGACCAGCGCTCCACATAGCAGACCGATCAACATCATAACTGATACAGTTTATTGCAGCAAACAACATTTTTGACGCTCGCTGCAAACTGTACGTAAAGGCAGGCAACCCCAAGCCTCAGCATAAGGCTGCTATCACAGAGGACGATATGAAGCGCTTGAGTGACTACCTCTCGGATTTCGCGTCAAATCCAACCATCCTCCTGCAGGCTACATGGTTCTAACGGGTGTCTACTAAATAATGAGAAAAAGTTTAAAGGCCTATGTCTCGGTAATTACGTAACTTAGATCATTCAAAATTCGCATGCGGATGCACCTATATATTGGTTTTTAAGAACCTTCGAAGCAACGCACTGAGTTCATCATGTTTCACGTCAGGCCGCACGAGCCACCCGACCCCCTCTATCAAACGTCGCGGCACCTCCGCGTTAAACGAGACCGATAATTTCTGGCTTCGCGTCTTCAGATGTCGGTCCAAAGCTATGGTCTAGTCCCCTGAATATATTTCTTTCTTGGCAAAGCCTCACAAGTCTTAACCCTATTCCTGGCGGGGGGGGGGGGCCTCAGGAGCGCACCCCCTGAGGTTTTTTGGTTATTTCTCCCAAACGCGTTGAGCTAGGAAGCTCAAATTTTCTGACTTTTCCTAAAAGGCTTCTACGCAACATGTCTGAAAATTTTGAGTTGATCTGACCTCAGGTCAGGTCACCAGAGGCGGTTTGGTGACCCTACCTCAGAAAAGTTTGCAATCACGCCAGAGCTAGAGTTTTTGACCGATCAATTTCTTCTCTTCAGGCTTTAGTTAGGGTACCAGTATGTGCAATTTGTATATCTCTGAATTTTGATATCGGTGACCTAAGGTCAGGTCAGTTTCGCGACCTCCCCATTATAAGTCAATGGGGGAAAAATTAACTCCCTGTTTTTACCACTAAAACGGGTCGGAATGGCCCCATATACCATACATGACTTCATATACGATCAACCTTCACTACCTTGAGGTCTGTTTTGCTGTTGGGCAGCTGTGAGGTCATGTGACGTCATCAAAGGTCACCAAAGGTTTTTGGCCAATAACTCCGTACAGGAACAAGATACAGACGCGTGGATGGTCTCATTGTGTTCAGCTCGTCAAGACGCATCGAATGATATACATGATGACCTCGAGGTCACGTGACCTGAGGTCAACCTTTGACCTTGACCTTGCGAGGTCAACATATATCTCATTCGATGCGGATTGACGAGAGGATCACGATGATGCCCTTAGTTTGTTCCTATCTTGACTAATTCGAAAGTTATTCGAGAAAAACTCTCCATATCTAGCGCCGCCATTTTGACTTTTTCGACCCCTGTGACGTCATCTTTGACCTGACCTGAAAATGACCTTTGTAAAAGTTGTAGATCTTGACCGTGCGTATCCGATGCCGTTTACCGTTTGTCGCTATCTTGCTTCGTTCTCGAGATCTCAGGGGGGGGGGGGGGGCGAATCGGCCCCCCCCCCGCCAGTTTCTTGTCCCGGCGGAGCCCGCCAGGAATAGGGTTAAAGCGGCCAAAGCTGCAACACGCAGGGCGAATTGTCCTCTCGATCTTCCATGGGTACGCCGACCCCCTCCAACATTGTGATGGTTTTAATGGCATAATGGCCGAAAACTAAGTAGAACCGGAGCTTAAAGCCACCACTTGAGTAGTCTACGTCTTGTATGTCCTTGGCGACCCCCCAAAAATAAGGAATCGACACATTTTCTAGCCGTCCCTCGCACTAGAACACCCTTCCAATGTCAACCCTCGCCGGCCGAGGGGGGTGGGGGTGCCGCCCTCCATAGGGTTTTTTTTTTTCGCGATAGCTCCGAACACGTTGGCGATAGAGAGCTGAAACTTGGCGCACCTGAAGACCTTCGATTCAAGCCGGATCTTTTGACACCAACAGCATTTTCAGGTCAGGTCAGGTCACTGACCTATGACGTCATAAGTGAACATCTGCATGGTCTTCAGATGTCGCAACTTCACAACGCCCTCACTGCCAGAGGAGCTTTCACAGAGAAATGAAACTTGCAGGATCTGGTATTCATTACGAGTCTCACAACTTGTATATCTCGGATTTTTCCTTGAGGTCATATGAGGTCAGGTAATTTTCGTGACCTCACCATTATAAGTCAACGGGGAAAAATTGAAACTGCTATTCTGGCGCCGGGAACGATCTTCAACTATCTCAAGCACACAGAATCGTGATTTTTGTGCACTCCTTGCAAGGTAAGATGCGTCACCTTTGCAATGTTGACCTTGTGTGACGTCATTTATGACGTCATAAAGGTCATATTAGTTTTTCGTCAATAACTCCCGATCAAATTGAGCTAGCGAGTCGGGAAGTCACCAATGGACTCAGGAAGACCTGCCGAATCGAATGATATGTGACATGACCCCTTTCGGCCAACTTGGTGACCTGGGGGTGCTGACCTGACCGTGACCTGAGGTCAACACCCTAAGTTGACCTGACCCGAACAAAAAGTATATCATTCGACGCGCCTGAGCAAGGCGAACACGATGCTGCCAAAATCGCGGTTTTGCGGCCGTTTTTTTGCGAAGTTATTCACCAAAAACTGAACCGTACCCTGGGACACTTGACCTGACCTTAGAGGTCACCGGTTGACCTAGGATCCTAAACTCGGGTACCAATCTCTGCGTCTCGTAACGGCGCACATGCTCGTTTTTTCCGCGACGCGCTAGCTCTACTAGGGGCGAAACGGCGAGGGGCTCGTACCCGCCCCCCCCCCCCCCCCTCGGCCGGCGCGTATGTAGAAAACCAATAGGTCCGGCGAGGGTTAACTCATTTTGGGCATATGACTGGTAGTACCTCCCCTTCCGGAGACACCGTCTAGCCACACCATTAAGCTGGAAACCGGCAAGGAAACTTGTCCTCAGGTTACAGTCGTATCACCCCTTATAGGAGCATACAAACCGGCAACAGATATTTCTGTTCCCGGGAAGGCCAAACAGCTTTCGTCACCCATTACCATCTCCACCTTGTGACCAGTTGACAGCGTGCCCCTGAACGGCCGACGCAAACGCCGTTATTCTCTGTGTTCCTGCGCTTTGGTGATAACGGGTGTCTGTGTGCACCTCAGTTACTTAATTGCATATTTTCTAAAGCAGAAACTACGACATAATAGTGACAAATATTAAAGCGTCACGCCAGCAGGCACATTGACACCCCTCACTTCGTCCTTCGCACCCCATAGCAGGGGATCTTATTTCTGTGGCGAAACTCGCAGAGTTACAGCCACTTTAAACTTCTGTCTAGCATCTTGAACGTTTCTTCTTGACCGAAATATCATAAATATGCGATTGGCACTGGGCTAAAAACCTTTAATTTGTACTTAGAGAGCCATAAGTGTCTTCTCCGGTATAGATCGGTAAGTTTCCTTCAGATTGGCGAAGATTACTCGGAACCGTTGCATGCTTAACGTCCTCCTGGCGACTGACCGTGGGATGTCATGTTTTCATTTTGTGTGTTTAACATTCGCAACAGATTGCTTTTTCATCATGTGAATTATGCATATTATGTGTTACCATTAAAGGTGCGTATCAACTCCTTAGAAATTTTTCTTATTATTTAGTAGACACCCGTTATCTCTGCTTTTTCTTCGGGAGAAGAGGTCGAGAAGGTTGGGCTCAGATGAGGAAAGATCATTTCGTCGTCAGAGAAGACCCAGACGGAAAGGAATATGTCACTATTTCGAAAACTGAAGCAACAAAAAACCATCAGGGTGGAAGCAAGCAGGGAGATGTAGACTTTTCTGATCAGAGGATGTACGGGCCTGGTGTAGAAGTTTTCAAGATGTACAGGTCTCGCGAGGTTAAGCGGTAGGTTTTGCACTTTTATGTTTCCGGTTATATCTCAGAAACTAATCGATCTACGATGAAGCCATTTTGCACGATCATGGCCGGCTTGTTACCCATCAAGTCGATCGCATCTTCAACACTTAAAAGCTTAAGATGACGAAGATATAGCCTGAAGTACACTAAATTTTCTAGGTGCAAAACCTACCGCTAAAACCCGCGAGACCTGTACCAGCAAAAGGTCAATCATGATAGTGATAGGCTGTTCCAAACACCAAAGGCCGGCGCCGCCTGAGTGGTAAACTGTGCCGGCGCAGGATGGTCCCATCTTTGCACCGCGCTTCTTACCGCTGATTATGATCGATTCTTGTCAAATTTTGTGTGAAGGCTTAAAAATATACAGGCAATCTAATGTTTAAATAAATACGAAAATCAACTAGTAAAATTAAACTATTAGCCATTAGGGTGCAAACACAATATGTGACTATGACGTTTCCCGCGTCGGCCGATCCCCGCCTCTGCCGGCGACATCTTACTCTTAGCAAGCCACTAACTGCCAAATTTATGGTAAGATTAACTAGAGATTCTCATAACACTACAAATGTCGTATAAAGGAAGAAATAGGAAAATGGGCCAGTATCTCTTAGAGCTATGGGCGTATAAACGCAAAATAGTCACTATAGCAAATTTGATCACGTTTAACCTCATTTGATCTTGAATGTATTGATCTAGGGCCATGAAATTGGCACACGATGAAGTTCCCCACCGCCCCACCTACAATTCAAATTCCGTTTTTTAATACCTTATTTTGTCTAAACCGGGCTTTTCTCCCCTAGCGCTGGGAGAGTCTGGCGTATTTTCTTTTTGCAACCAAAGAGAGGCGCTGCCCGGAGAATGCCCAATTTCATCATTAAAAAACTGGCTTACGATGACCAGCTATTTTCGTGGCTTAGTAGTAAGTGTGCCGAATGTACCCACCTCGAAATCTAAAGGTCGCTGGCTCGCAGCGCGGGTCAGCCTGAGCCCTGAAGTGTTTAACACACATTTGTTTTTGTGGCATCTGGCCAACCGGCAAAGTTGTGAGGGCTAATGTTCGGATCTAGGTAGCATTTGACCAGTCGGCAACTGCCGTGAGGGCTGTACATATTTACGCGTGTTAGATTAAGTCAGGTCACGTCAGGTCAGGTTAGGTTTGCTTTGGTTTGGGGTAGGTAGAAAGAAGCATCTCCAGGTAGCGCCTCTACTTGGTTGCTAAAACGAAACACGCGAGTGCCAGACATTACGAAGTCCAAAAGACAGTTACGTAGACGTCGGCCCATTCTGGATTTTTTATATGATGTAGCTAATGTATAGGAGAATAAAATATGCAAAAATCAGCAAAATCGAAGGGTACCCATTTTTCAGAAAATTAAAATTTATCTTTTGAATTTTAATTAAGTTCACTAATTAGTTAAGTACGTCAATATTGTTATCCTCAAATTAAAGCCTGACCTATTCCCTCCATTTCACACTTTGTCTCGTGGTGATATGTCTAAAACTTCAATGGTTATGACGCTTTAAAGGTGATAATGTGCCTTGCCTAAGTCAATGTTTGATGACGTGTATCTCGGAAACGTGACGTCATATCTTGACAAAAATATGTCTCCTTTCTTTTCACATATAAATGAGTAGTTTCACAAAGTTTCGCAAAAATCGGAGGAGGTGAGGTTCAAAATGATCATTTTTTGTCCCACTTGACGTGGAATGCCCCTTTAGCGGGTATATAGGGCCTTGGGCTTAGCTTCTGAGGTAATAATAGCTCTATCTCCTTTGCGCGTTGAAATGCCAGATGGATAGCGAAATAACGGACCGTGAATTAATAGAGCTGGAAAGAAGTGTTGTACCTGACAACACATCGAAGGCCACTCAGTATGGGAGGAAGAAATTTAATGAATGGCTTGCATTGAGAGACCATACATGCGATTTTGCAACAGTTACACATGAAGAACTGTGCAGTTTACTAAGACGGTTCTACGCTGAAGCGAAGGCGAAGAAAGGGGGATACTCTAACGCCCAGTACCTACACTGACCTGCATTCGTGCGGCCATCCATCGCTGCCTGACCAGCGCTCCACATAGCAGACCGATCAACATCATAACTGATACAGTTTATTGCAGCAAACAACATTTTTGACGCTCGCTGCAAACTGTACGTAAAGGCAGGCAACCCCAAGCCTCAGCATAAGGCTGCTATCACAGAGGACGATATGAAGCGCTTGAGTGACTACCTCTCGGATTTCGCGTCAAATCCAACCATCCTCCTGCAGGCTACATGGTTCTAACGGGTGTCTACTAAATAATGAGAAAAAGTTTAAAGGCCTATGTCTCGGTAATTACGTAACTTAGATCATTCAAAATTCGCATGCGGATGCACCTATATATTGGTTTTTAAGAACCTTCGAAGCAACGCACTGAGTTCATCATGTTTCACGTCAGGCCGCACGAGCCACCCGACCCCCTCTATCAAACGTCGCGGCACCTCCGCGTTAAACGAGACCGATAATTTCTGGCTTCGCGTCTTCAGATGTCGGTCCAAAGCTATGGTCTAGTCCCCTGAATATATTTCTTTCTTGGCAAAGCCTCACAAGTCTTAACCCTATTCCTGGCGGGGGGGGGGGGGGCCTCAGGAGCGCCCCCCCTGAGGTTTTTTGGTTATTTCTCCCAAACGCGTTGAGCTAGGAAGCTCAAATTTTCTGACTTTTCCTAAAAGGCTTCTACGCAACATGTCTGAAAATTTTGAGTTGATCTGACCTCAGGTCAGGTCACCAGAGGCGGTTTGGTGACCCTACCTCAGAAAAGTTTGCAATCACGCCAGAGCTAGAGTTTTTGACCGATCAATTTCTTCTCTTCAGGCTTTAGTTAGGGTACCAGTATGTGCAATTTGTATATCTCTGAATTTTGATATCGGTGACCTAAGGTCAGGTCAGTTTCGCGACCTCCCCATTATAAGTCAATGGGGGAAAAATTAACTCCCTGTTTTTACCACTAAAACGGGTCGGAATGGCCCCATATACCATACATGACTTCATATACGATCAACCTTCACTACCTTGAGGTCTGTTTTGCTGTTGGGCAGCTGTGAGGTCATGTGACGTCATCAAAGGTCACCAAAGGTTTTTGGCCAATAATTCCGTACAGGAACAAGATACAGACGCGTGGATGGTCTCATTGTGTTCAGCTCGTCAAGACGCATCGAATGATATACATGATGACCTCGAGGTCACGTGACCTGAGGTCAACCTTTGACCTTGACCTTGCGAGGTCAACATATATCTCATTCGATGCGGATTGACGAGAGGATCACGATGATGCCCTTAGTTTGTTCCTATCTTGACTAATTCGAAAGTTATTCGAGAAAAACTCTCCATATCTAGCGCCGCCATTTTGACTTTTTCGACCCCTGTGACGTCATCTTTGACCTGACCTGAAAATGACCTTTGTAAAAGTTGTAGATCTTGACCGTGCGTATCCGATGCCGTTTACCGTTTGTCGCTATCTTGCTTCGTTCTCGAGATCTCAGGGGGGGGGGCGAATCGGCCCCCCCCCCCGCCAGTTTCTTGTCCCGGCGGAGCCCGCCAGGAATAGGGTTAAAGCGGCCAAAGCTGCAACACGCAGGGCGAATTGTCCTCTCGATCTTCCATGGGTACGCCGACCCCCTCCAACATTGTGATGGTTTTAATGGCATAATGGCCGAAAACTAAGTAGAACCGGAGCTTAAAGCCACCACTTGAGTAGTCTACGTCTTGTATGTCCTTGGCGACCCCCCAAAAATAAGGAATCGACACATTTTCTAGCCGTCCCTCGCACTAGAACACCCTTCCAATGTCAACCCTCGCCGGCCGAGGGGGGTGGGGGTGCCGCCCTCCATAGGGTTTTTTTTTTCGCGATAGCTCCGAACACGTTGGCGATAGAGAGCTGAAACTTGGCGCACCTGAAGACCTTCGATTCAAGCCGGATCTTTTGACACCAACAGCATTTTCAGGTCAGGTCAGGTCACTGACCTATGACGTCATAAGTGAACATCTGCATGGTCTTCAGATGTCGCAACTTCACAACGCCCTCACTGCCAGAGGAGCTTTCACAGAGAAATGAAACTTGCAGGATCTGGTATTCATTACGAGTCTCACAACTTGTATATCTCGGATTTTTCCTTGAGGTCATATGAGGTCAGGTAATTTTCGTGACCTCACCATTATAAGTCAACGGGGAAAAATTGAAACTGCTATTCTGGCGCCGGGAACGATCTTCAACTATCTCAAGCACACAGAATCGTGATTTTTGTGCACTCCTTGCAAGGTAAGATGCGTCACCTTTGCAATGTTGACCTTGTGTGACGTCATTTATGACGTCATAAAGGTCATATTAGTTTTTCGTCAATAACTCCCGATCAAATTGAGCTAGCGAGTCGGGAAGTCACCAATGGACTCAGGAAGACCTGCCGAATCGAATGATATGTGACATGACCCCTTTCGGCCAACTTGGTGACCTGGGGGTGCTGACCTGACCGTGACCTGAGGTCAACACCCTAAGTTGACCTGACCCGAACAAAAAGTATATCATTCGACGCGCCTGAGCAAGGCGAACACGATGCTGCCAAAATCGCGGTTTTGCGGCCGTTTTTTTGCGAAGTTATTCACCAAAAACTGAACCGTACCCTGGGACACTTGACCTGACCTTAGAGGTCACCGGTTGACCTAGGATCCTAAACTCGGGTACCAATCTCTGCGTCTCGTAACGGCGCACATGCTCGTTTTTTCCGCGACGCGCTAGCTCTACTAGGGGCGAAACGGCGAGGGGCTCGTACCCGCCCCCCCCCCCCCTCGGCCGGCGCGTATGTAGAAAACCAATAGGTCCGGCGAGGGTTAACTCATTTTGGGCATATGACTGGTAGTACCTCCCCTTCCGGAGACACCGTCTAGCCACACCATTAAGCTGGAAACCGGCAAGGAAACTTGTCCTCAGGTTACAGTCGTATCACCCCTTATAGGAGCATACAAACCGGCAACAGATATTTCTGTTCCCGGGAAGGCCAAACAGCTTTCGTCACCCATTACCATCTCCACCTTGTGACCAGTTGACAGCGTGCCCCTGAACGGCCGACGCAAACGCCGTTATTCTCTGTGTTCCTGCGCTTTGGTGATAACGGGTGTCTGTGTGCACCTCAGTTACTTAATTGCATATTTTCTAAAGCAGAAACTACGACATAATAGTGACAAATATTAAAGCGTCACGCCAGCAGGCACATTGACACCCCTCACTTCGTCCTTCGCACCCCATAGCAGGGGATCTTATTTCTGTGGCGAAACTCGCAGAGTTACAGCCACTTTAAACTTCTGTCTAGCATCTTGAACGTTTCTTCTTGACCGAAATATCATAAATATGCGATTGGCACTGGGCTAAAAACCTTTAATTTGTACTTAGAGAGCCATAAGTGTCTTCTCCGGTATAGATCGGTAAGTTTCCTTCAGATTGGCGAAGATTACTCGGAACCGTTGCATGCTTAACGTCCTCCTGGCGACTGACCGTGGGATGTCATGTTTTCATTTTGTGTGTTTAACATTCGCAACAGATTGCTTTTTCATCATGTGAATTATGCATATTATGTGTTACCATTAAAGGTGCGTATCAACTCCTTAGAAATTTTTCTTATTATTTAGTAGACACCCGTTATCTCTGCTTTTTCTTCGGGAGAAGAGGTCGAGAAGGTTGGGCTCAGATGAGGAAAGATCATTTCGTCGTCAGAGAAGACCCAGACGGAAAGGAATATGTCACTATTTCGAAAACTGAAGCAACAAAAAACCATCAGGGTGGAAGCAAGCAGGGAGATGTAGACTTTTCTGATCAGAGGATGTACGGGCCTGGTGTAGAAGTTTTCAAGATGTACAGGTCTCGCGAGGTTAAGCGGTAGGTTTTGCACTTTTATGTTTCCGGTTATATCTCAGAAACTAATCGATCTACGATGAAGCCATTTTGCACGATCATGGCCGGCTTGTTACCCATCAAGTCGATCGCATCTTCAACACTTAAAAGCTTAAGATGACGAAGATATAGCCTGAAGTACACTAAATTTTCTAGGTGCAAAACCTACCGCTAAAACCCGCGAGACCTGTACCAGCAAAAGGTCAATCATGATAGTGATAGGCTGTTCCAAACACCAAAGAGAGCATGGACGCAAGGTAAATGTTGGTTCCGAAACGAAGCAATGGGGAAGAACAGCCTGTCAACAATCATGCAGAGGATAGCTGATAGCGCTAAGCTATCACAACGGTATACATGTCATTGCGTTCGTGCCACCACCGTCATGACATTGCATCAAGCTGGAGTGGCAGCTGAAGATATCGTTAAAGTAACAAACACAAAAGGACCGCAAGCCTTTCACATTACATTGACGACATGTCAGTTCCTCAAAAAAGGCGTTGCTCTGAGATATTGGCACAAACGATGACCTGGCAGTCCGACACAGCCGCAAGTATAGTCCCAGGGTGCAGCGCCACGGTGATACAGAACGGAGGGCCTGCTTGCTACCTCACGACGGTTGTGCGAAGAAAAGCCCAACTTTAATCTGACCATCGGTGGGATGGAAGTGGAAGACTGGCTGAACATGAACGAACAGGAACATCGGGTGCCTGACCCACCGGAAGTCCGTCAAAGCCAGCAACTGGTAACTGCGAGAACAGCTCTGTCGTCACTGCTCCCGAATGCAACGTTCAACGGGTCTTGCGTTATCAATGTGAACTTTCACGCGTAAGGATAGGTACGCCGTACAATAACATAGCGAAAACGCATCAAATGTGCAATCGGTCGTGCATCGGTCTATGACAAGTATTGTAAATGAAATATAAATCAACAACTGTTTGTACAGAACCGCCTACTTCTTTCAGTTGCAATAACCGCAATTTTCATTAAAATAATTTGTGGGATTCATTTGAGAATATATATTTGAACACATTTGAGCTGTCGGGCGCTAATGAACTGTCGGGCGGATAATGACCATTATTGGCCCGTCAGCTTTTATTTTGAGGGCAATATAGAGTTTGAGCCGCCCTCCTAAATGACGGTAATCGGCTAGTGATCGGCCCGTGCAAGTGACAATAATAAGTTTTTATCATAGAAAACCAATAGTTTTTTTTAGTTAGAAGCCGCCAAAAATAGGGTTGCACCGTGACCTTCAGGAATTGCCCGAGGCTATATCTCGGAAACCGTTGTTCGAAGAAAAAATCCTTGCAGCAGTTGGCTTCCCCGCCCATCGCAACCGCTAAGACCAGTTTTAAACGAAAAATAAAATATGTGGGTGTCAAATTTTTTTTTGGTCGATCTGTCGTGGAATCTGTTGACCGAGTCTCTGTTGACCGAGTAAATTATGTATACATTGTCTCTCTTTGCGCGTGAAGCAATTGTAAACACTATCTACGGTCGGGGATAAGACACGTTAAACGTAATTAGTAAATAAGGTTATGTAGTTGCCATGGCAACTGACAATATGCTTCACAATGACTTTTTCTCAAGACAAGTATTTTTTTTTTTGCTAGAGAGTCCAGTTTTATAGACTACTGACGCGGCAACATGGAGGTCTCTGATAAGGGCATGGTTACTTTTACAGAAAAAGTTGAGAGGGAGAATAAAGTTCGGGGCAAGGGCGGATCCCCGGGCATCTGAAAGGGGGCCAAATGCCCAATTCCCCTGGTCACACCGGCATAAACACCAGGATCATATATGACCAGACTAATTTTTACCTGTATGCACCGAAACCCCCTAACCCAATGTATGTATGAATGTATGAATGCTCATTTCGGGATCGTAGCGGGAGGTTCAGTCAATGGCTCATTAGTCCATTGACTACTTTCTGCCTTCTTCGTATGCCATACTAACAATCCCTGGCTCCTCTCATTTCTTCTTTGCTTGTGTTTAGTTTATTTCCTTTCTTAGCAGGAAGTGCCGCGACATTTATCTCCTCAGTTTTTCTGGTGTTAACGTAAGGGTTCTGTTGTCGCTGGGTTCGAGGGCGGGGGCACTCCTGGTCACCTGTTCATGGGTGGCGGTGTATTTCTATAAAAAAGCCATTAGTTTTCGTTAATAATTCCCGATCGTTTGCGACACACCAGACAGGACAATCTTTTATTTCTACCGAGGGTCAGAACGAAAACCGGGAAGAGGCGTTTCGCGTACCGCGCAGCTCTGGAAATGAATCGACTTCCATACGACTGCGAGAACATGTCAATCGGGAAGTTTGAGACAGCTACGGCGGCGTCTCCTCTCTCAGGTCACTTGAAGCTGATTTTAGTAGCTTTTACCCTCGCTTTATGTACCTCGTTTGACTAAGAACTATAAAAACCACATCCGTGTGGAGAGCTGGTGCTTTTACAAATACAAATACAGGAAATGTCGGCTAGTCAGATTTTTTAGGATTGCCCGAACCGATATGAAGTGGAATCATACATTTTTACTGAATCTGCATGCTTGCGTATTTTGAGGCATTTGTTGGCGGACTTGGTAGCGCACTTATGGAATCTAAGTGACGTAATTAGTAATCCCTATGTTTTATCCAGACCCCCCTCCAACGGGCTCTTGGCGTCCCTATTATAGGAGAGCTCCTCCTCCTCCTGGTCCTTGTTCCCCACCCCCATGCTACGGCTGAAATGGGAGCCTACCCCCCACACGTGGTGACACAGCCGGAGACGACGCCCGCGGAACAGGCGGAACCGGGAATCGAACCCGAAACCCGGCACCGTCCGCACCGCGGGTCGACGCCTTTACTCTATGCCTGGCCTATTCAAATACATTAGCCGGAGGAGTGTGGTAATAACTGGTGTAAGCAAATTGACCACGGTCAAAAATGCATTACCAGTTTGCACTTTAGCCAACGTTTTGGCATGGTCTCGTTCCTAAGTTGGTTAAGAGCTTCGGTCCAGAACATAAATTTATCGTTGGTATACAGTAAAATACATACCAAAGTCGGCCGGTGATAACTTTTCAAGACCTCAGTCCTTACTGATTTTTGAACTCGGCCTTCGGCCTCGTTCAAAAATCCAGTAAGAACCTCAGTCTTGAAAATTTATTTACACCGACCTCGTTCAGTATTATATATTCCCATACCTGCTACATTGCATGGTTAAATCGAGACATCCAGGCATTTAAACGGCACGTGCACTGTACCACACTTTTCAAAGTTTAATGCAATGCTTTAATATTACAAGCCGTGTGGTTCAAGGGGTGTGGTTAAACACGTTGAACCACACGGCTGCTGACGTCACTATCATATAGTTGTGAGCCTTTTGGCAGGTATAGGAAACACCTTCCAGCCCTAAGGCCGGGAATTCAATAAATGTCACCTCGCTTTTTTAGCAAAATCACCTCGGGCCTAACGGCCCTCGGAGTTTTCGCTAAAAAACCTCGGTGAAATTTATTGAATCATCCCGGCCCCGGGCAGGAATATATTTAACCGACTGCGTCACCAGGGCTGCATATTTGATTGCCGATCATATACAAAATAAATGTGTTAGGAACTATAAATAAAAACTTTTAAGCAATATGTAGTCCTACCTTAAGGTGTCGATAACCACTGACCGCTGACTGCTGACCACTGACCGATACGACTGGCCACTGACCCATACCACTGACCACTGAACCAACCCACTGACCACTCCACTGACCACTGTATGCTGGCATTGACAACTGATGGCTGATCACTGACCGCTGACCACTGACCACTGGCCCATACTGCTGACTACTGACAGCTGACACTGACCGCTGACCACTGACCACTGACCACTGACCGCTGACACTGACCACTGACCACTGACCACTGATCACTGGCCCATACCGCTGACTACTGATGGCTGGCTGACTACATGGACGAAGGAAAAATTTCGATTCTGGTCCTTTTAGATTGTTCCAAGTGTTTTGACGTGATCTCACATGCGAAGCTTTTAGAGAAACTACTGCTCTACGGCGTTGAAAATCACTGGTTCACTGATTATCTTCGAAACCACCGACAGCAGGTAAAAATCACCACGAAGGACGGCATCAAAGTTATGTCTGTCGCAGGTACGCCCGAATAGCACTGGGGTTTACCAGGGCGGTTCACTGTCCTGTTTGTTATTTTCGATCTTTTCCAACGAGCTCAATCTGTACACTGAGAGGACCAAGCTTGTATCATTTGCAGACGATACTCAAATCTGGATATCAGGCCGAAAACAGGACATCACAGATATGATCAGTTGTCTAGAAAAGGAGTTGTCCCTACTTTTTGACTGGTTCGCACAAAATTCACTCAAATTGAATTCATCGAAAACTCAAGTGATCGTTTTTGGAACCAGGGCCATGCTGAAAGATTTGCCTGCTGTTCATGTCAGAATGGGTAATACAGTGATCAGTGAATGTCGAGAGGTCAAAAACTTGGGGGTATACATGGATAGACATCTGACTTATGAGGGTCACATCGATCAGCTTGTGAGAAAATGCACTGGGACTTTGTTAGGTTTATTCCACGCGAGTCATGTCATCCCACGTTCTGTTATCAAGCAGATCGTGCTGTCATTGGTACTGTCAGCCATCCGGTATTGTATGTCGATTTATGGCACTTGTAGCGTAACCCAGCTTCACCGCGTTCAAAAACTGATCAACTTTAGTGCTAGAATCATTTGTCGCAAGAAAAAGTACGACCACATTAGCCATGAAACACACCGTCTTGGGTTTTTGACTGCACAGCAGCTTGTTGCGTATCACCAGCTTTGTTTAGTGCGCCGTGTTTTGGTGACCGGGTGCCCACGAGAGTTGAGGTTACTTTTTACAAGTCCCGACCACCAACATGGCACTAGGTACGCAGACCAATTAGTGACAACTCGTGCCAGAACCCAAGCGGGCGAAAGGCGCATTTCGAACGTAGGTGCCCGAAAATATAACAACTTACCGCGCGATGTGAGGGGAGCTGTGACCATGGCCGGTTTTAAGCGCGCACTGAGGTCCACACTCAGTGACAAATGAACGTGTGATGTGTAATTGTGCATGTGTTTATCTTGTCACTGTTCTTTTGTCTTTTACTCACCTTTTATCTTTTACCTTTGACGTGACTCATGAAAAGCCTTATATGCATTGAGGATGCTGTTGAATACATGATACTGCTGACACTGACCGCTGACTACTGTGTTCCAGCTGGTGATGGAGTACTGCGGAGCCGGATCTGTCACCGACCTCGTCAAATGTAAGCAAACTGCGTGTCGCTGCTATTTCTCGACTTTTTTGGCATATTTTCCATTTCAGAGGCCCCAAATTCCAAAATTTTGTCAACGATAGGGGTGAAAAGTAGACTGATGTTTTGTGGCTAGCCCTGATCAGTCGTTTAGCTGGCTTGCAGGTAGATCGGTGGCGTTTGTTGACCATGTCATGGCAACCACCAGCTTGACGACAGGTGCATGCTCCGTTTTGGCCGCGCCCAGGCTTGTCAACCATGTTATCTCTTGCTCTCTCTGGCTTCGCTCGCTGATATAACTGCGATTTGCTCACCCCCACCTGCTTGCAAATAAGCTGCCAGAGCTCTCCAGCAAGAACCACGCCGAAAGTCCGCTTACAAAGTTCAGAACTGCACTTGTCACTGACTCGACTGACTCGAGTCATCAACAGCAACAGCTGGTCATCAACAGCAAACGGTCTTCAAGCTCGATAGCTAAGGGATGTCTTACAAACGTATGATGCTCCTATCTCATTATGATCGAGCACAATCGTACTTTTGGCCAGAAAATAAGTGTTCGGTCAATTCTGGGACACCCTGTATGTAGAAAACCAACAAGTCCGATGGGGCTTAACCCTCGCCCTTATTGGTGTTTTGCTAGCCGCCAACGCACAGGGCGGGGCTAGGTTATTGGTTGACCTTCCAGGTCAGGTCAATGACTCAAAAGTGGGGAAAATCGTGATCTATTAAAACTTCGGAAGGTTCTTACGAGGGGTTTTCATGATCTGATCATGTGGTTTCACAAACTGATCACGAATTTCATACTAGCTTTGATCCTTGTTAGTATTTGTTACATCTTTACAGCCGCCGGGCCGTCCGGCTGGCCGCCGCTGCTGCAGCGGGCAGCGCTGCGGCGCAGTCTACCCGGCGGGCGCTCGGCCGCGCCGCGCGGCGCGTTCGCTGATTGGTGACCCGTGGATCACGTGACTGGCGGTGATGTGGGGCCGGTGCCGCGGCGGCGGCGCAGTCTGGCAGGAGAATCGGTCGGGACCGGGACGTTGTCCGTGTGGTGTGGCTCTCGGAGTCGGACTGATGTGCCGGCTTTGTCCTCTCGCTCCGCGGCAACGTGTTCGGCGTAATTTGTTGTACGCAGTTGAGAATGGGACTACTGTCCTGTTCGAAGCCCACCAACTAAATTGCGCCGAACAGCCAAAATCTTAAAGGGACCCTCCCACCTTCAAAAAAGTTTGTGAATTGGCATGAAAGTGATGTCGCTCGGTTCAGAAAGAGCGAAAACGAATATCTACCAAATTTCACCGAAAAATATTCACCGGTTTTCAAGATATTAGACTTTTACTTTTGTTTACTTTTTGGGATCTCCGCTGTTCCTAGCGACTTTATTTGGAAGCAATAGTTTGGCAGCTGAAAGTGCGGCACTTGTTGCGCGCAAAGCAGCATATACCACCGCTGCTACAAAACGTTTTAGTCAAATATTTAAAAATCGTTAGATATCTGCGCTGACGTCACGCATTCAGAGGGGTATTCCTATGCATTAGCCCCTCTGAATCAAAATGCTGCAATTTTGAAATTCAATATTTCCGATTTAAGGCATTTCTCGATGTTGAGTGCCGAAACCGGTAATTGTGAGCCAGGGACCCCATTTTGGCTATCTCAAGTCAAATCTAATGTTAAGGTGGGAGGGTCCCTTTAAGAGGTGGGATTGCAGTCCAGCGTCTAACATCAACCTCGTTCGGCTACCGGTACCCGACGCCTGGCCATGTTAATAAGCTATACGAGTATTAACATGGCAGGCCCCCATTAGGGATTTACTTACATTTCCTCGGCAATTATTTTGTATACACACGGCCTCACCGTGATTCAAGGAGGCTATAAACGGGTAGCGATTGCGCTCATGTCGTAATTGAGTTATACTGGCCATTGCACAGTTTGTCTGTACGATTGAATGACCTGATTTATTGTGGCAATAAGACGTGAGGAGCAAAATCCACAGTCTTTTGGTTAGACCTGATTTGAACAAAAGGCCAGAGGCGAGAGGGGAATCGAACAGTCGGGCTGAGTTACTGACAATCCTCGATGATGTCTTCATGTATTTAGGCCAGATCGGGTCGGGTCAGGTCAGGTCAGGTCAACCAGTAGGTGTCTTGCTAGCTGTCCATAGTAGGTGTCAATCAACCACCACTGACAGATTCGTGACTTGGTATGAAGGCGCCAAAATTGCTTCGTAAATGGCGCCAAAATTACTTCGTAAATGGCGCCAAAATTACTTCGTAAAATTACTTCGCATTGGTGCTAAATTCGAAATCAGCTAAAAAAAGCAGCCTAAAAACATATGAACCTAGAAGAAGTTAACGGGCACACGGTGCACACGGGCACGATGCGATTCGTGCCAATGCGTGCCATAAAATCGTGCAAGTGTCAGGGCCCCTTAAGCCGTCGTTTATGATTCTCCTGGCGGTTCTGGTCGAAACACCGAGGCCCCTTGGCAGTTTGCGCATGCTTCGCCTAGAACTTGAAACACTTTCTTGTGCAAGATATCAACCAGCTTTTTGAAGCGGAAATCCCTTGTTCTGCCTGGCATGGACTTCGTCCACACTAACACTGTCTTTTAAAGTCATTTTATTACACTGCAAGCACTGCAAGCATTTAGTCACTGCAAGCAGTTTTTACGGCAACACCGAGCTGTTTGGCAACGCTTCGGGAGTTGTGGCCAGCCTACTTCAGAGCCGCAATTTGGGCTCACTTAGTCATCTTCGCCACAGCTCACCAACAATCATTACATAATGTAAAAACGATCTTAATGTTGATGCATCAGTCAGTTGGGAAACTCCATGCAAAATTTTATCAAAATCCGTTCATAACTTTTTTAGTTATGGACTGAAAACAAACAGGTAAATCTTTCTGCCCCACCCTGTATGCGCCTTTAGCTGTACTGTACGTCCGGCTGCACTGTGGTTGCTGACGGCGGCTCACCGTGCCGACAGCCACCAAAGGCAGCTCACTCAAGGAGGAGTGGATCGCCTACATTTGTCGCGAGATGCTTCGCGGCCTCAGCCACCTGCACGCCTGCAAAGTGATTCACCGCGACATCAAGGGACAAAATGTGCTGCTCACGGACAACGCCGAAGTCAAACTCGGTAAGAACCCTACCGATCCACTAACTAGGCCAGCGCATGGATGATATAACACTGGATTGGTGTCTCGTGGAAATTAACATTGGGATCCGCGACATTGGGATCAGGCCTGCCATCTAGCGAGAGAATTATCGTAAGTTAGGAGCAAGCCGAGTGAACGCCATCTCTCAGCATTATGACACACGTGGGTGTGGTGTGTTAGTTGGCTTGAAGTGCATTTTCCCACGAGTTGGAGGTAATCTTACTGGACCTGAGACGACAAAAAATGTCTTAAATGCTTGTAAGCCAAAAACGTCAAGCAGCCTTTAGGTAATAACGAAAATAAAATGCGTAAGACGGTGTGTAATGAAGCGCCCAGTCCCATCGGCTTGTACGACCTTTTATATTGTCATTTACTCACAATGGTACAGCAGTTTGACAATATGTCACTTACATATTTGGTAGGCTTATTCCCTCTTCTCCGAATTTCGCCCTATTTTCTTCATCTAAGTTAATGTTACGGCACGTGCCACGTGCCAACTTAGGGGTGTCGAAATTGTTCCACATAAAGTAACTCCGCAATGGCTGGGCCAATTACAGTAAAACTTCGTCAATAGTTAGGCATCCAGTGGCCAATGCATTTCCATGTGTCACTATGGGGTTGCTACTGCACGTGCGGCGCACGTGGGGGGGGGGGGGTGCCGCTTCCATATCTCAAGAACGGCTGGGCGGATAACACTCAAACTTGGTACACAAATGTCACATCGATGCTCGCACTGCATTGATCAGTGCTTACATTGGTGCAGAGTCGTTAGGAAAACGATGAAATGAGATTCGTGGTGTTAATGCCTTTCTGTTCCAGCAGCTGATTGATTCGCAACAGGAGATCCTTGTTTGTGAACGCTTCGTCTCCCTTTTCCACCCCTTGTTTAAAATAACATTAACAATGTACGAAGAAGATCACACATCAAAGTTGTTTTAGGCGGCTATCTTGGGCCAGGGCTGCGAAGTTGTAGTCAGAGCCAGCGGTTCTGTTCCGACTCGAAGTCGGTTAATTTTTAAAAGCTGTAGTCGGAGATGAGTCGAACGTCACCGAAAAGTCATCGACTCCACCGATTCACCAGGGCTGCAGAGTCGGAGTCAGAGTCGGAGTCTGTGTGAATCGACAGTTCTGCCCGGAGGAGTCGGAGTCGATATTTGGATACCGGAATCGGAGTTGGAGCCAAAGTCACTGAAATTTCATCGACTACGCAGCACTGGTTGGGTCCTTTTCATATAGCGTCTTGAATGACATATTGAACGGCAATGACGTTAGCAATTCCGTTTAAAATTTTCATTAGACTTATAGATAGTTACTTACGTTCGCTTTGTTCTTTGATCGGACAATGCAAGGCCATATATAGGCCTTGCATTATATGTGTTTGGACAAAGGGACAATGTGTTTGATTTAGGCCAAGTAAAGACTCATGTGAAAAATAGCGAAAACGACACGTGCTGGCGAAGTCTCCAATAACTCCCTGTTTCACGATTTAATGAGGAAATAACGTGGAACTGCTTATCTTATTACTGACCCTGCACATAAATCTATTAATTTCTTCGCTGTTACTGACATATAAAGACATAACCTTTTGAAAAATTGCACAACAAGCCTGCTACTACACCACACTCCCGTGTGTCACAATGCTAATCAGCGGCGTTCACTCGGCTTGCTCCTAACTTACGATAATTCTCCCGCTAGATGGCAGGCCTGAGCTCAATGTCGCCAAAAACTGCGAAGACACCAATCCATTATTATGTCATCCATGGCCAGCGTTATCGTGCCGCTGCGCTGCCGGGAGTGGGCCGGGTGCACGGACCCAGGGTGAATGTTTGACGTCAACGACGCGGAAAGCGCCCATTTTACCTGGATGAGTTACAGGGTAGGTGATATATTTGTTGAATATGGAAAAAACAGAATATTCGATTCTGACGAGTAAAACAAATTTCATGTGGCAGTTATTTTTAAATTATATGTACCAGATAAAACATCCTAATCATAGTTTAAAACTTAGTTTAAAGTTAGTTGAAAAGCGTATAGTTGATACTAAGATGGCAGGAATCAATGGAAGGCAGAAATGCCGCAGCTGTTCCATTCTTACAACGTGTTCGCAAGCAGGAGTTGCGTGATGCTAGCGACATCTATTTATTTAAACCGAGACGCTGATTGGCTGATTGAATCCGTTAGCAGTATCACTAATTTACTTTTGCCAGTACAGGGCTGATGCAATGTGCGCATGCGCAGGAACTTGTGCTCTCATGGACGGGCGTTTGGTACATCGTGCAGCGCCCAATGCTTTTTGGACCTGTTATGGCCTCCGCATCGAAAAACGCTAGATAAAAAGGTTGTAGGGAAAGCTTGAGGCTGCCTTTCTCTACAATAACATTGGCACTTTCTCTTATGGCTTACGTGTGAGGCTCGCTTGAAAAAGGTCGATTTAACATGGGAACCCTATGGGGTAGTAGGTTTTGAGCGCCCATTTGGCCTAATGCTACCAACTGTTACTGGCTACCCCTGGGCCCTGGCACGGACCGGCCAGGGACGGCTCAGCTGCTGCCGGGAGTGGGCCGGGTACACGGACCGGCCAGGGACGGCGTAGCGCCGCGCCGCTTGGGGTAGCTTTTGGTACATCAATTTTGGACAATGTGTGAAATTTTTAACCCCAGGTCATGTCAGGTCAGGTCACCAGGTCAAGTTAACTGACCAAGCCTAAAAAAGTTTGCAATCATGTCCAGCCTGCAGTGTTTGTCAGAAAGGTTTTAAACTTGGTGGATTGCATGCTGTTATGGGCGCCTACAATTTGTATATCTCGGATTTTTTTTATATCCGTGACCTAAGGTCAGGTCAGTGGCGTGACCTTTCCATTACAAGTCAATGGAGAAAAATGAAAATGCCTCTAGATCCGTGTGTACGCATAGGAACAGTCCAAATATTTCAGAATCACAATGATTTAGTCCACTCGTGATGACCAAGGTGTCATTTTTGCTGATAGCCTCTAGAAAGGTCATCCGAGGTCATTTGAGGCTACAAACAGTTTTTTGCCAATAACTCGCGATTGGAAAGAGATGGAATACTGCGGATGGTCTCATTGTGTCTGTCTTGTTGAGACGCATCGACTGATATGCAACATGACCTTTTCAGGTCAGGTTATGACCTTGACCTGAGGTCAAATTTTCAAGTTCAACTTTTAGTTCATTCGACGCGTCTCGGCGAGGGGAACACGATTCTGGCAATAGAAATGTCGTGGCTTTTAGTAGTCGAAAGTTATTGTCGAAAAACACTTTTCGTAAAAACAGCTATTTTTGTAGTTTTTGCCCTCTGGAGGCTAAACCGTTGACCTGAGGTCAATATTGATAATGACCTTTTCAAAAGAAGAGTTCAAAAGCTATCGATTGCTCTTCCAGGAGTTTTTCTAGCTACCATAGTTCCTGAGATAGCGGCATGTTTTCTGAAAAATATAATGACAATTGGCAAATTTTGACCTTTGATGACCTCTGGTGACCCCAATATTGCTCTAAGATGAAAAATGACCGAAATACTTTCAAGCGTACGCATTGAGAGCTATCGACTGCTTTTACCGCGTCTTTCTAGCCCTCTTAGTTTTTGAGTTAGAGGTGGGTGGTAACATATGCCCCCCCCCCCCCCCCACTAGGGCGAAGTTGGCTGAGACCGCCACTGGGGCGCGGGTTAAAAACATTTACTTTCGCTAAAACCTTATGCTAAATCGCTTGAAAAGTTGGGTCTCCATCCTGGCAAACGGAATGACATCAAGCCAAGGGTCAAGCGCATTTCTGGCAAGCAACTGTGAAGTGGAGCTTTGTTTGAGACACTCAAAATAGTAACTGGGAAGGTGAAGATTTACAATTAAGGAGAGACTATTTAATTGAAAAAGAACAAAACACACGGACAAGAGGACATCAACTGAATAGAATAAAGGGAGACCCAGTAACCGAACCATTTCCGATGTCGGCATAGAATAAACCAACATTAACCAACTAGCTTGGATCTGAACTTGAGCTAAGAAAGAACAAATAAAGGGTCTTGTGAGTACTAATTTATACGATGCTGAATACTTTGTGGGTGCAGTACACGGAGATGCAACTAAAAGCAAAATCGCTTACCGCCGTGCCCGCTGGCAGTTCGAGAGGCACAGTTTGAGCATTTGTCCCTCTCACTGCGCCCCAAATGTACGAAATTATGCATTTTCCCTCGCATTGAAAGGAAGCCCAACATTCTTTACAAGAAGAAGTTACAAGAAGCCTACATAGGTCAAATATTGTGAAAATAGCTGTTTTGGGATGCAACTTTCACGAATAACTTTTGAATCAGCAAAGATGAAGAATTGGCAATGGCACTATCGTGTTACTCTCCTTCAGTCGCTTCGAATCATATATTTTTTACTTGGAAAGGTCAAGGTCAAATTTTGACCTCAGGTCAAGGTCACGTGGTGACCCAAATAGGTGATGTTGCATATCATTCGATGTGTCTCGACAAGACAAACACAATTTATCCAGCCATCCCCAGCGTTCTATCTCTTTCCAATCGCGAGCTATTAGTAAAAATCTGTTTGTAGCCTCAACTGACCTCTGATGACCTTTCTAGAGGCTATCAGCAAAAAGACACCTTGGTCGTCACGGGTAGTCTAAATAATTGTGATTCTGAAATATTTGGACTGCACGGGTCTAGCGGCATTTTCATTTTCTCCATTGATTTATAATGGAAAGGTGACGCCACTTTCCTGACCTTAGGTTACGGATATAAAGAATCCGAGATATACAAATTATAGTTGCCCATAACATCATGTAATTCACCAAGTTTATGCCTCTCTTACAAACACTGCAGTCTGGGCATGATTGCGAACTTTTTTTGGCTTGGTCAGTTAACTTGACCTGGTGACCTGACCTGACATGACCTGGGGTCAAAAACTTCACACATTGTCACACATTGTCACACAAGCGGTGCGGCTTGGAGTATCTTTTATCCCCCCCCCCCCACTGGGGCGAAGGTTAAGTGTTATAGGAATGTGCAGTGGAAGGGGGGTGGGGGGGGGAAGGTATGGAAACGAAGGTTTTGAAATATGCGTATGTGCTTTATGTTTTGCCTGCATTTACCCATTCCGCTCTTTACCACTTTTTATGTTGTGACTATCGGCACAGAATAGCCACAAGTGTATGTGGAGTGAGCTGGGAATGTCAATGCATTGAGTGTCTTGTGTGAGCCGTGACCCGTTGGGTGTCTGGACCGGTGGTCGGCAACACGTCAGGTGCCGTGTTATGATCCGCTGAGTGTCTGGTGACTGGACCGTGACTGCCCTGGGTCCGGCCGGCAGTGGACTTTGGCGTGAGCGCGCAGCTGGACCGCACCATCGGCCGGCGCAACACGTTCATCGGCACGCCCTACTGGATGGCGCCCGAAGTGATCGCCTGCGACGAGAACCCGGAGGCCACCTACGACAACCGCTCTGACCTGTGGTCGCTGGGCATCACGGCGCTGGAGATGGCTGAGTCGCAGCCGCCGCTCTCCGACATGCACCCGATGCGCGCGCTCTTCCTCATCCCGCGCAACCCGCCGCCGCGGCTGAAGACCAAAAAGTGGAGCAAGAAGTTTCAGAGCTTCATTGAGACGACGCTCATTAAGGTAAGCTCGCCACAACAGTGACGTATAGGGTGAAGTCGTTTAAGAGTACGCACTTAGTGGATTTCTTGCTCTCATTTGTTTAATATTTGAAAGAAAGAAATCGCAAATATGGAATATTAAAGTTCATTGAATTAGTCATCAACCCATGAGGCAACAATCCTTCAGCGTAAATGAAAGTGGTCTAAAACTGACATTTTCTGAACCGCTGCTGTTGCGTACTCTTACCACATGGGGTGTGTTAGAGTACGCACGCCAGGCGGGTGGAGTACGTAAGCATACTGTTATAAAAGTTGAACTAAAAGGCCGGTTCAGAAAACTTGAAAAGAAAGCAAACTTTACACATTTAGGGGAGAGTGGGGCAAAGCGGCCACCCTAACGCTTCTCACGATGCCAACGCTTGATTTTTAAACTTAGAAAGATTCTTTCTATACCAATGTGATCCCTATTAAGTTGCCTTTTATTTCAACTGCGTTTTATTTCCAAAGGCGTTCACATATGAAAGATATTGACAAAACTTTAAACCTATGCATATTGGCCACTTTGCCCCATACCCTGGGGCAAAGTGGCCACCGGCGTCTTCTCAAGTCCTGATATGAGAAACAAAATAGTTGCCTCGTGTACGACTAGGGTATTTGATGGTGACAAGGTTAAGCGAGGATGGATGGTTACTTTATCATCTTCCACCTGTAGGTAAACAAAGAAAGGATTTTCATGAAAATAAACATTCAATTGCATTATTTGGTAAATCATGCAGCTGAAAAGTGGCCAAGATGAATGCATGACGACACATTTGAATATAAATAATGTTTTTTATCCAGATGGAAGCAACTTATGGCCAATTGGGGGGTGGCCACTTTGCCCCGGCCACTTTGCCCCGCGCATACCGTCCGAGACAAAAATATTCCAGCTTAGCTATTAGTGGGGTAAAAAAACATTAAAATTGGTAGAATACATGTACGATAACCATGCAATGCATGGACAAGAACGCTTATAAAAATTCCAAACGGCTATGAAATTACATAACATTTAAAAATTGTAAATATAGTTGGTAACCTGGCAAGAAATGCTTTTCCGTGTTTCACAGAACAATGGTGATGGGCCTGAAACCCCGGTCTGGCTCATTCGAACGACCGTGAAGAGAAGTATAATTGGAAACCATAAATTGGAACTGACGCCAGCTATGAAGGGCTAAAACGATGGGTGGCCGCTTTGCCCCGGGTGGCCGCTTTGCCCCACTCTCCCCTATATTTGAATCACTCTGGCGAACTCGGTGATGAGGCAAGGCGGTAGCACATGACAACTGGCACGTCTTCACAGCTCGGCGGCAGGTCAGCAACAGGCGGAAATTAATACAAAACAAAGCCAAATCGGCGCGGTTACACATGGCAGCACAACGTCACAGAAAAATATGCGAAGGATTCAGGAAGTTACCAAATACAAAGGAAAGTTTTACCGGAAAGGAAGGCGGGGTATAACAAACATGGAACTAGATGAAGGCAAATAAAGGTAACTGGCTACTAATTAGGACACACTCCCCACTCGAAGTGACTCACTTCGAAACAGAAACAGATAATACACGGCGCTCGACAAACACAGTCACAAACACTTCACTGACTCACTTCGCGCGTCACGCGGCAGTCACCCACGCGCTGAGTTTACTCGCCGGCGGCCTCCAGCGCGTAAAGTTTGTTCACAGGACGCCGAGTCGTCCTTCCGCGCAGCGAGATGACCGCGGCGCGAGCCTGTCCGTCAGGCCCATGCAGTAGCGCGGTGATACGCGCCAGCGGCCACCGGCCGCGCGGCCCGTCCTCGCGCACCAGCACGACGTCACTGATGCCGAGGAGGCGACTGGGCCGGCCACGCGGAGAGGTGCTCCAGCACCGCAGGGCGCTCAGGTACTCTGAGGTCCATCGACGGTTGAGGTGATCGCAGACGCGCCTCCGATGCATCCAGGTCCTGGTGATGGGAGACTCAGTCAGAGTAGGACAGATCACCCCGTCGATCGCAGTCACCCCGAGCAGAAAGTGGGCGGGCGTGAGGACGTTCTCCCCATCCCCCTGGGTGAGTGGGCGCAGATTGATGGCGAAGGCCAGCTCGTACAAAGTAACAGACAGTTCCTCGAAACTGAGATGGCACAGATGCAGCGTGATCCTGAGGGCTTTCTTGGTGACTCCCACGAGCCGCTCCCAAAAACCTCTCCACCATGGGGCAGACTCGGGGATGTACTTCCATGTCACAGAGCGAGGGAGGTGACCCGTTAAGGCATGAAACGTGCGAGCGTTGTCACTGTAGACTAGCATCGGTGTGCCGCGAATCGCGAAGAATCGTCTAAGCGCGATGATCAGATCAGAGGTGGCCTGGGAGCGCACCAACTCTAAGTGGACAGCCCGCGACGTGGCACACGTGATGAGTAAAATCATTCGCCGGCTGTGTCCGGAACGTAGGCAGGGCTCCCTCCGGCGACCGGTACGGCAGGCCGCGGTATTTGCGACCCCGCGTGCAGGAGTCCACCACACGACGGACAGTTCGCCGCCTCACCATGTATCCTGCTGACAGCAGCGCCAACGTCACCCGGGTGCCCTGGTGGAAACAGAGGCGGTGCGCATCGTCAACAATCAGGGTGGTGACGTGAGATAGGTCTGGCAGCACTGGAACGGCCCGCTCCCCACTTCGCAACGTCGCCTCCAGCACACCATCGTCGCTCAGCTGCGGGTGCAGCTTCTCCAGCGGTGAGTCAGCCGGCAGCAGCTTACCAGTTCGCAGGGCGCCGATCTCCTCACGATAGGCACTGGCCTGTGCCTCCCTGATGTAGAAGCGCAGACTTTGGCTCCTCTCCTCCGGCGTCAACGGGCCCACCTGGCGCTCCGCTCTGGGCAGACGGCTGTTGGACAGGAAACGTCGCACCCAAGCCAAACGATTCACAGCGGTCTTCAGGTCAGAGCACGAGGTTATGAGCGCAGCGGTCTCGGCGGGAGGCACTGACCTCGTCACAGGATGACTGCAGGCCACCGACGACTGCAGCTTCTCCTCGGCCTCTGCGGCAGGACTGATCCCAGAGACTGGTTCCGGCTGCGACGGCGGGTTCGGCGTCAGCAGGAACGGCGGTCCCTTCCACCACCTCTCGCTGGTCTCGCCTGCGGTGAGCTGACTCAGGGCGATTCCTCTCGTCCCCAGATCCGCCGGGTTCTCCGCTCCCGGGACGAACTGCCAGCTCCCAGGGTCGGTCAGCTGCCTGATGGCTGTCACGCGGTTTTGCACAAACACGCGAAACAGTTTGGCACTGCGAATCCAACACAGCACATCTATTGAGTCAGACCAGTATGTCACGCGGGGGTCAGCCAGATTCAGGGACTCTCTGACAAAGTCCATCAGCCGAGCCCCGGTCAGCGCCGCCATGAGCTCCAACCTGGGTATGGTTAGGGCGGGTTTGAGAGGCGCCAATCGAGCCCTGGCGACGAGCAGGTGCACCTCCCCACCCTGGAGCACGTACACAGCAGCGCAGTACGCAGATCTCGATGCATCACAAAACACATGAAATATCGGTGGCTCAGCCCCGGCCTCAGTCGTCATCACTGAGCGGGGAAACCAGACAGTCTTACTGACCGAGTCATGCCACCATGCGTCCACCTCCTCTTGCAGGTCGAGTGGAAGTCGGTCGTCCCAATCCAGCTGTTCTTCCGTCCACGATCGCTGGAACAGCTGCTTCCCCCGCACCAGCCACGGCGTCAGCAGTCCAAGCGGGTCGAACGGCTTGGATACTGCGGACAGCAGGTCACGTCTGCTACACGGGTGGGTGATCGCAGGGACGGTTACGGCAAGGTCATCAGCACCTGTGCGCCACATTAGACCGAGGACAACGGCATCGTCAGACACATCACCTGTCATCCTCGCCTTGTGCAGCTCCATCTTCGCGTCGCCGAACACCTCCGTGATCTGCCGCATGCCGGTGGTAGCCTCCTCTGTCGTGGAGAACGTCGGGCAGAGGTCATCCATGTAGAGAGCCGTCTCCACCTTCTCCATCAGATCTGGGTACAGAGACATATACTGCCTGACGTGATGCGATATCGTACGCAGCAGCATATACGGCGAGCACGTGATTCCGAAAGGCACCCTTCGGAATCTCAGACACTGGTCCCGCCACAGGAACTGCACGAAGCGCCGATCGCGCTCCTCCAGGGCGATCTGGTGAAAGGCCGATCGGACATCAGCCTGGCACCCCACAGAGTTAGTGCGGAAGCAGAGGATGACTGCAGGTAGGCGGCGAAGCAGGTTCTCGCCGGGCTCGAGGTACTCATTCAAACTCCTCCCTACACCGTCAGGGGCCGAGCCGTCAAACACTACCCGCAGCTTACCATTCCGGTCCAAGCCGCGGTGCGGGAGGAAGAAAGCAAAGGACGGGTCGTCAGTGGTGGGCGGCGCGTCCTCGATCACTCCATCCTCCTTCAGCTTCTCGATATGATCGTCGTACCGGCGGAGCTCTTCTGTCCCCATCTTCGTCGCCAGACGACGGGTGCGCGCCTCGGCAGACGGCAGGTTGGACGCCGGCCGGCAGTCAGACTTCCAGAGAAGTCCCATCTGGTACCGGTTCTCTTCCTCACTCCAGGTCGGACCGGGCGTCGTCTTCTCTGCTGCGTCTCCTGCGGACACTCCGACGGCATCCAATGTCCACATGCGCTCGACTTCCGACAGCTGGCAACGGTAGGCGTGACGAAACACAGGCGGTTCCTGACCCTGGGCCCGTCCGTGGAGTACATATCCATAGACCGTTTCTACCAAACGCAGCCCCGGGCTCACCTCCATCTGACCCCACATTACCACTCGGTACAACTGGTCACATCCGATCAACATGTCAACTGGCACATCACGGAAATCATCAGCCAAATCGACACTGGGCGGCAGCAATAGCACAGGCGGTTTGGCTCCCACAGGAGCACACAGCTTCTCCGTCTTCCAGAACGACAATATGGCCTCACCTCTCTGGTGTCCCCTCACCTGCGCGCTCACCAGGTCGTACTGTCGTGCCTCTTCCAGCTTCTCCTTGAAGCCGACGCAGGCGAACGTCCCCTGGCCGACAGTCTCCAGCCCGAGCTCGTCAGCCAGTGACGACCGGATGAAGGACGCGTCCGAGCCTCCATCGATCAGGGCGCGCACAAGGCGCACACCACGGGGGCCTGCTGCAGTGACAAGTACAGTCTGGACATAACAGTGGTTTCTGGCATGCACACTCAAGCACATCCGACCCTGACCAGAGCGAGCAGTAGGCTGCAGCGGGACATTGCTCTGAGATGGGCTGTTGGCTGAACTCCACTGGGGCGGAGCAGGCGGAGCCGAAGCAGGCGCCGACATGGAGCTGAAGCGGGCCTCAGGTGCAGGGTAGCAAGCGGGCGGGGCGGAGCAAGCAGCGGCCGCTGGCGGTGGCAGAGATCGGCGGTCAGTGCAGGGTGGTCTCCCACGCGGGACGGCAGCAGCGGTGGCATCATCTGGTGGCAAGTGCAGGGACGAATGGTGCGGGCCTCCACACCATGGGCAGTGGGTGCTGGTGCAGGCACGGAGCAGGTGGGGTCCCAGACACTGGAAGCACAGACGTGCTCGCCTCACCACATCCCACCGAGCGGGTACAGGCATGCAACGGTAGGCAGAACAAGCAGCGAGTCCATGCTTACCAGATCCACATGCCAAGCATACCCAGTCTGGATCCCTCTTCTGACGCAGGCTCAAGATGCTGACGGTTGGCTTCCCACTCCCAGGTACAGGCTCGGTCGAGTCGCTGGTGCCTCCTCTCTTCCGGGTCGCTGCCTCCTCCCTGATGGTCATCTCCCGCTGCAGGAACTTGAGAAACACAGTCAGCTCCTCTTGGGAGTCCACCTTGCACCTCAACCACTCTATCTTCCAGGACTCTGGGAGACATGACAGAAGCACAGGCATCAACAACACTGAATAGCTATCAGGCAGTACACCCATCGTCTCCAGAGCTCTGACCTCCGAGACCAGCCTGTCAACCATACGCCGTAGACGAACCAGGTCAGCATCATTGTGCACAGGGGAGGTGCTCATCAGCCTTTGCATTAGCACTTGCCTGCGTAGGTCTGGTCGGTCGAACCTCTCCTTGGCCCAATCTTATAAACGCCGTGAAATGGATATGGCAGCACTCTAAGGCTGGATATATAGTACGCAATCTTATAAAACTCTGTAAAATCGAAAACACGGCACGCTCCCTACAGCATTGGTAGCCGCCGGTTTTGAGGATGCCCTAGCATGCTTTTAACCGTGAGCAGCTGTGCACATCTCAAAACACCGACAATCATCAGCTGTTTGCGGTTTCAGCGGCGTCCATTTCACGCCAGAATTTGTGGCGTACTTTGAAGAGCTTCTCAGACAGTTTCATTCATTTAAGATAAATTCAATGTTTTTATGATATAAGTATGCAATATTTTACGTTATGATATTTTTAAGATTAAAACATCCTTCACATCTTAACTCGTGGTTTATTATAATGATGCTTATTATACAGACAACGATCAGTTTCAAAATATGTATTTTCAGGAACCAAATGCACACTAAAACACATAAAAACGAGTGTTCATCGTTATATGGATTTATTTTTCAAATTAAAAGGGGATTTTTAAGAGGATTTTAGCACCAGTAACCATCATAGATTTTCGGCAGCCACTGCATTATAGAATCGGTATGGGTCTTTAGCCTATTCCCACGTCTCACGTATGACACAAATAACGGGCACTTCATGGCTTCTGATTAGATATTTAAATTAAATGATGATATACCTTAGTTTGTCAAAAAAATTGCTAATTCCTACTCACTATTCGTATCTCCTCACTTTCTGTCTGGCACAGTTACGGATCAATGTGTTGTTTCTCTTCCTGCATCTCGATCTGACTTCTGAGCCGAGCATTTTTCTTGATATGCTTTGATATGTAGACTGGGTTCTTCAATCTTTTGAGGAATTGCTTTTTAGCTTTAGGTTAGGTAACACCTACCTATGCTTGAATAAGAAGGAAAATAAGCTGTAACTTTACCTAATTCAGTTCATGTACGACGTACGTAGTCTTCGAATTTTAGTAGTTTATCTTCAAGAAGGAAAATGTCAAGAGCTTATGACAAGAAGGAAAATAAGCTATATCTTGAATTGATCCAGTTAATGTACGTATCCTGATGCTCAAATTGTAGGAGCTTCATTGTCAACGGCATTACTTAAATTACTGAAACAGTAGCCGAGCTATAATTAAATGACTATTCAAATAATTCTTTAACAAATTTATTGCAATGCCTTAACAGCAAATAAATGCAAATGATAAGTAGAAGAAACACTTTATTCACTCGAATTTCTGAGCGCGAGAATGCCCTCGCTGAAATTTATTTGGTCGGCAATCCACTTTTTAGAATAATTCTTCAAGCATGTTTGTGTTTTCCATAGTTTGCTATCACGTTTTCCATAAATAACTTATTCATTACACATATGTGTGTCTCTAAAAGAAATAAATGCCACATAAAAATTAAAACACATATCTTTTGCTGTTCGCAAACAGTACGCATAATTTCCAATAGCGACGGCGACAAGACATTGACCAATCACGTCGCGTGTTTCCTGCTGGCGTTGATTTGTACTGTGGGCAAAATGGCGTGAATAGAATTACCATACTATTCTCTTTATAAGATTGCGTGAATAGGGTGCCGTAAATAGAGTGGGGTGGAATGATAGTACGCCATTTGGTAGCACAACCTTTATAAGATTGGGCCCTTGAGTGTCTCCACCGCCCTGTAGTAGCCCTGGTCGGTCACTGGGAAGCCCTGGAGAGCAACTTCCGCCTGGCCTGTCAGGTGAGCCTTCAGGTGGACAAGCTTCTCTACAGGCGAATATGCAGCATTGTCATTCACAGACACACAAAACAGATTCCAAAACTCTGGTCAGCTCTCCACATCTCCATTAAACTTTGGCAGTTTGAGATCCAACTGGAATTTCCTCCCTATGCAGACATTAGGTGCAGGCACACTGGTCTCTGAGCTCCGTTCAAGCCTGACGAGCACACGTTTGGCCTTGAAGACCTGGTCTAACATGTCCTGCATGTGGGATGACTCATCAGGCACAGACAGTTTATGCAAACTAACCTGCATTTCAGACATCACCTTGATGTGCTCCTCCAGGTGGTGAATGGCGAGTGCCAGGTCATCTTCCTGTGTCTTATCGCAGTCTTCCAGCTCCTTGAGCAGTCTGGTGGCTTTAGCTCTGGCCTGGGTCCTCTTCTGCTTCAGGTCAGACTCACTATCTGCTCCCATCTTCAATCTTGCACACTCAAAGATCACAAATCAGCAAACAAGCAAAGTTACAGCAAAATTAAATCTTCATCTGGCCCGGAGGACCATGTTATAAAAGTTGAACTAAAAGGCCGGTTCAGAAAACTTGAAAAGAAAGCAAACTTTACATATTTATATTTGAATCACTCTGGCGAACTCGGTGATGAGGCAAGGCGGTAGCACACGACAACTGGCAGGTCTTCACAGCTCGGCGGCAGGTCAGCAACAGGCGGAAATTAATACAAAACAAAGCGAAATCGGCGCGGTTACACATGGCAGCACAACGTCACAGAAAAACATGCGAAGGATTCAGGAACTTACCAAATACAAAGGAAAGTTTTACCGGAAAGGAAGGCGGGGTATAACAAACATGGAACTAGATGAAGGCAAAAAAAGGTAACAGGCTACTAATTAGGACACATACTCTAGGGCAGCGCTTTTCGAAGAGCGCTGTGGCCCGAAGGTTTGGAATTTGAATTGTGAAAAAACGCCCGCCCGCCGCAGAACACAAACACCGCAAAACGTGCAAAACGCACGCCCGAAACGCCAACGCAAACGTCGCAAGCAAAAACAATAAACAAACGCACGCCTGCCGCAAACCGCAAAAGAAACGCAAAAACACCGCAAAAAATAAAACCGCCCGCATCGCACGCCCGCTAATCGCCTACCGAAAACGCCTAAAAATCGCCCTCCCGCCTCCAAAAGCAAACGCCGCAAAAAAAACGAAAAAGCGGCCGTCAACCGCAAGCAAATTTAACACCGCAAACGACGCAAAAACAGAACGCCCGCATCGCCCGCTCGCTCGCCGCCAAACACAAACACCGCAAAAACAAAACAAAAAATGCCCGCCCCCGCAAAACGCAAACACCGTAAAACGCGCAAAACGCACACCCCAAATGCCAACGCAAACGTCGCAAACAAAAACAATAAACAAGCGCACGCCTGCCGCAAACCGCAAAAGAAACGCAAAAACACCGCAAAAAATAAAACCGCCCGCATCGCACGCCCGCTAACCGCCCATCGAAAACGCCTAAAAAATCGCCCGCCCGCCGCCAACAGCAAACACCGCAAAAAAAGAAACGAAAAGCGGCCGCCAACCGCAAACAAATTTAACACCGCAAACGACGCAAAAAACAAAACCGCCCGTCGCCAAACGCAAACATCGCGAAACGCGCAAAACGCACGCCCGAAACGCCAACGCAACGACTGGCATACCGCTAGGAGTCCAGAGATTCAGTAGCTTTTTGGTCATTTTCACAAATCAAAAAGATCTGCAAAAATCTCCTAGATGGAAGCGCCCAACTAAAAACGGATGGCACGTGCGTGTTCCTCGCCCCCAACTTCTTTCAGGTCAATCTTCATTTGGGTCACCTAACGCATTGATGACCGGCTGGGTGGACTAATAAACATTGCGCCAAGACACGTAGGTAATTGTCAAAGAGAATCCTCAGAATGGTGGATTCCAAAAGTTTGGAACTAGGGGAGACCCGGCAGGTATGGGCCCCCTGGATGTATGGGCCATCGCAGTTTTGAAGAAGTGTTGCGTATTTTTACACTCTTGACCGCGTACACTGGTAGCAGCCATTCCGTTTTACAACCCACGTGACTTCCAAATTCTTGCTTGGTCTTCTTTGGCAATGAGCGATAATAATAAAGTGTTTTTGCCCTCTTCGAGTAAAATACGGTACATACAGAAAATTCGTGATAAATTTGAACCAGGTTCGTTTTATGATATCGGACCATCGCTAACATAAAGTTTAAAGCATGCAAATTAAAACTGGGTAGACAATTTGAAGCTTTTTTGCAAGATTATGAGCTGAGATGCTACGCACATTCTGGGGGCGTCCTAACCGGGAGGTTCGGGCCACAGACCCCGGGAGGACGGGCCACAGTTGATCCTAAATCAATAAAATGATGCTTTCATTGATTGTGTTCTTCAATAAGTTTCATTTTTGTCGCGCAAGGTCGAAAATTTAACTACAAAGTTCATTCAAACAGAAAAATACAATTTATCTTATTTCGTGGAGCATGATTGAGTTTACCAAAATGCATATGTGCCGTATTGACCTCCATGAAAAAAAACAGCTGATGGCATCTTATGCGGTTCCTGGGCTCTAAGACAGATTCATGTAGATACCAGCTACGAGTATTGTTCTCATTGTCGAGAAAAAAATATGAAACATGGCACCGGCCCATACCTCCCGGGCCATGGTACATACCTCCCGGTGTATTTTGGTGGATCGAAAAAGCGCATGATTTATTGAAAGTTATCTCGAGGCAAAATAGTTGGTCCCAGATGCCTAATATCAGGCACACTGTGCAGGAGAAAGGCAATTTCACGTACACAGAGTAAAAAATCGGTACTAGCCACTGCTTACTGGAAGAAAATAGCTTTTGCGCAAAACCGGCCCATATCTCCTTGGTCTTCCCTACCACTTCGACCCACACTGGACGACACCTTAAACAGTTGCCAACCAGATGACACCCATTGTTTGGTCACCCACGCCATAGTCTGCTTCGCGGGTGTGCCGAAATGACCTAAAGTCCAAATATTCGGTGTGCAGGGTCATTTTCAACGGCACGTGGCACGTGGTTCTGGACTTTTCCGGCCACTTTGTGACATACCCATGGGTAGTGCACCGAATGGTGGTTGATCCGCATGGAAGAAAATGGGGGTCTTTTGGATCGTTTTCGAGCAATCTGCCGCGGAACGCAATTTTTTTTCATTTTCCCCATTGACTTAGCATGGAAATTTTCAAAGTCACGTGGCACGTGCACCAGATCGTTCCCGGAGTAGAGACCCATACCAGAATCTAGATCACCTGGCCCACTAGAAATCCTGAAAAAACAGAATTTTTTGGAACAGCTGTTTTCTCGAGCATCAAGTTGTACTGATCTCAGGCAGCTTTTGCCAAATTGTCAGGGAACTCAGATTTGGTTTTCATTACATAGAAAAACACAATTGTAACCGCTAACGAATAGTGTTTTAAGTATTAACAATAAACCTTGGGTTATGAACACATACCTATGCAGCTTGTACTGTCCGAAATCAAATGCTTAACAGGAAACTCAGAAGACATTTAATTTAATTCTAATATCAAAAAAGAAACGAAAAACATTATCAAATGATATATAAATCAAGAAATAATCAAGACATTATGCAGTTCTAAAAAAAAAAATGTACAATCAAAAGGAAGGATAACTCTTATTTAGAAGAATTTCGGGTACGCATCTGTCACACAGTGCTCCATTGATGAGATACCTACAAAGCAAACGCGATTGAGCGATATATTGATAATTCTATATTTCACAATGCTGGTTAACCCGCGCCCTGCTGGGGGGGGGGGGGGTTTGAACACCCACCCTTGTGGTTTTTCGTGAATATCTCAAAAACGGCGTCCGCGCCGCCGTTTTTGGTACACCTTATCATACATCAATTCTACACATGTTGTGAAAATTTCAGACCAAGGTCATTCAAGGTCAGGTCACCAGGTCACTTGAAGTGACCTCACCTCATAAAAACTTTCAAAGTCTGTCATAGCTACACCGAGTGACCGATCGCTTTGAAACTTTCAGCGATTGCTAAGAGCAATAGCATGTACAAAATGTATATCTCAGAATTTTGATATCAATCACCTAAGGTCAGGTCAATTTTGCGATCTCCCCATTATAAGTCAATGGGAGCAAATTGAAATGCGCCTCTTTTGGATGAAAAACATTATAAACACTCCCAAACACCGAATTACAAGTGTTTTAGACACACTGAACTTGAAAATGGTGTCCGTGACCCTTGTTTATGCCCTGAGGTCATCTTAGGTCACGAATGGTATCTAACAGTTTTTCGCAAATAACTTTTGATAGAGGCATGCTAGAGCGATGAAAACGCCTTAGAAGTGTTCAGCTCGACGATACGGATCGACTGATATGCAACATGACCCTTTCCGGTCAGGTCATGACCTTGACCTGAGGTCAAATTTTCAAGTTGACCTTTCAAGGTCAAGTTATAGTTCATTCGATGCGTCTTGACGAGAGGAACACGATGCCGGTAAAAGTAAGCTCGTACAAGGCTTGGGTCAAAAGTAATTGCAGAAAAACTGTTTTCGAAAAACCGGCTATTTTTGCAGTTTTTGCCCCCTGCAGGCAAAACCGTTGACGTTAGGTCAAATCTGAGAGAATTACTCAGAAAGGGCGTTAATAGGGCTATGGAATGCGCTTTTCCGCGGCGCTGTAGCTCTATTGGTTCCCGAGTTATGCGTTGGCTTCTTGGAAGTTTTCGACATTCGACCTGGAAATCGGCGAAATTTTGCCTTCAATGACCTCTGGTGACCTGGCCTTTGACCTGACCAAAAAATTGACCGAAGTGATTTCCTCATTATTTTTGACGCTCTTTCGAACGCCGCCTTCCGCGTATCGCTACGTGGCCCAGGAGCCGAGTTAGAAGGGGGGGGGGGTGTTCAAACACCCCCCCCCAGCAGGGCGTGGAAATCCAGGACCCCCAGCCGGGCGCGGGTTAATTTAGGCTTGTTGTCCCTGATATAGAGTGATTCAGTGATTTTTCTATCGGGATGATCTAGAGTTCGTCGTAGCACAGCTACTCCTAACTCAGCCCTGTCGCGATCATTATCTGGGTGTTTCTTTCTAAAGTGGTCCCCTATGGGTGTATATTCAGTGGCGTTCAACATGCTCCTACAGTGCTCTCATTAAATCTCAGTCTCAATGGCCTCTTGCTCTCACCGATATATGGACTCTGTGTCTGGCAGGACTACCACCAGCGCGCCTACACCGATCAGCTGCTCAAACACCCGTTCATCAAAGACCAGCCGACTGAGAGGCAGGTGCGCATCCAGCTCAAGGACCACATCGACAGGATGAAGAAACATAAGGCGCAAAGGGGTGAGTGCCAAGTCGCCTACAGCAAACGCCAATCACGGCGGTGCCCGGGCAGCGCCCTGCACAAGGGCGCGTCCAGGCACGGCAACGAGCGATTACAAACCCACAACCATCCACAACACATGATAAAGTTAATGTTAACAGCTTGTTCAGTTTTACTGATGAGCATGAAATTGAACACCCCATCTTGGCCCCATGCGGAGCCGAAATGTCTTCCCAACTTCAACCCATAGAGATGTAAAACGCTGCCCACATGTGACCCACAGGGCCAGATGAGGCTCACATGTGTGATGTAGCCTGGTAGAAGTCAACAATATTAGCTCAATAATCATTTCCCAATGATCACTTAGCACATTACAAAAATATTGGCTCGCTACGCGTCGCGTTGGCCATAAAATGATAAAGGAGAAGATTTTGGACCGTTTGGTGTTAGTCCCGTGCTGATCAGACGTCTAGAAGCTTAGATATTCGCGACAAACTTGCTGAACTTGCCAAAATACCTGCCAGCTTGCTGTATTACCTGTTACTTGCTAATGAACTGAGAATTTGCTAATGTACTAAAAACTTGCCAAAGTACTTGGTATTAAACTTGCGTAAATGCCGCGAAACCTTGTTACTTTGTGACGTTTATCTCATATGGCTTATAAAGAAGCAGTGTTTTGAACTTGCCAAAATACCTGCCAGTCTGCTGTATCACCTTTTACTTGCTGATGTACTGAAAACTTTCTGATATACTGAAAGCTTGCTAATGTACTGAAAACTTGTCAAAGTACTTGGTATTTAACTTTCGTAAATGCCGCGAACAACTTGTTACTTTGTGACGTGTAGGTATCTCATACGGCTGATAAAGAAGCAGTGTTGTGAACTTCCCAAAATACCTGCCAGCTTAACCCTCGGTGGCCGAGGGGGGCCGAGGGGGCCGAGGTGGGTGCCGCCCCCCATGTTTTTTTTTCGCGATAGCTCCGAACACGCCGGAGATAAAGAGCTGAAACGTGGCATACCTGACCTTTGATTCAAGCCGGATCTTTTGACACCAACCGCATTTTCGGGTCAGGTCAGGTCACTGACCTATGACGTCATAAGTGAACCTCTGCACGGTCTTCAGATGTCGCAACTTCGCAACGCCCTCACTGCCAGAAGAGGTTTTAGACGCACAAAGAGCTTTAGCTTTTTCACGCACATTTACTGATATTTGATGGGATTTGGTCAAATTTGGTTCAGAGTTGATTCTTAATTGTTTTTAGCTTAGGTTGTGCTAGTTGCTTATTGACCTTACTTATCAAATTATCAGTCGTTACTTTTTACTCAAACATTAGAATAAAATTGCGTTATGAAAATTGTTATGTTGAAAGATATCGTTCAACATGACGTATATTTAACTAGCAGACTCAGATCAACAGAGCATCGCGGCAACACCTTCCCGCCGCCGCGTCCTGTCTGCGTATTTTGAATTCACCATAGGGCTCAGCCACTCCTAGCGGAAAATTCTGTGGAATTCTCCCCCTGGCGACAAATGTGGGGAAATGAGCATAAATGTGTAAGTCCCTAGAAACTAATTCGTCCCAAGAAGTCCTCCACTACATTAGTGATGCAAGTTTGACTGGGGTATATTAGAGATGCAAATTACATGAAAAGATGTTATATTTTATGTTAAGATTGAGAAACCGTGCTTATAGTGGAAGGTATGTTAATGATGCAAACATATTAGCGAACTGGGAGTGGTCACTGGTCACCTGCTAATTTTGCGTCATTCCGCTAACGCTAGTTGAGCCAGTTATTGCTTGAAGCGTCATAACTTCGGTATAACTATACATCATTATTTGTTGGCTATTAACTGAGATCTGATTTCTTTATCTTTTAAAGAAGACTTAATATAAGAGAGATGGTAGCATCGTCTTGGTGTCATATCTGATCAAAGCGGCCATCCTCCAATGTCCCAACTTACCCCGCGGCGGGGGGTCAGTTGGGCCAGGGCCTAAGGCAAGTTGGTACACTAGGAAAAACAGTTTATCTAAACACATTTTTATTCATGTTTCACATGAACAATCATCGCTAATCCATGCGGGCATTAACGACAAAACACAAACGTTTGCAGTACTCCTGCGGCAAACAAAAAGGCACACACAACGACACTAGAAGAGAATATTTTCACAGCAAGAAAATCACTTTTGGTACCTGAAACACATTTGTAGCGATTATTAACAGCACTTACCTCAGCACGCGCCGACACCACGTTGACAAACAGACGGCGTTACTGTGCATGTACAAAATAAGTTTGAACGCCAACTGTCGAGAAGTATTGGAAATATCCCTTCCGTCCCAACTTACCCCCCCCCCCCCTGGCACCAACTTGCCCCGGTCACCCCCACTTCACCTCTACCACTCAGCGCCCCAGGGGGCGGTTCTGGTCAACACAGGTGGCCAGGCTGTGGGGCGCCGCCGACCGCCTGGCGGAGGCTGCCACGTAGCCGTGCTCCCCGGTGCGCGCGGAGCGGCACGGCCGTCCAGCGGGCCAGCGAGCGCGACCCCGCACGTTGGTGCTGGTGCGACGGGCAGTGCTGGTCGGCTGGACCGGAATCTGGGTGGCGTTCCGCCGGCAGCCCTGCGCACCCCCAAACTGGTGCAGAGCGGACTGGCGGCCAGCAGTGGGCAGCTGGCCCCACCTCTGCTGGAAGGCAGCGGCAGCCCTCTCCCAGGTGTCGTCCTGGACGACTGCCTCGCACATGAAGGCTGCCCACTCCTGGATGAACGCCACGGTTTGGCGTGTCCGGTCATCTGAGCGTCGCTGCTCAGCTCCACTGACAGCCGCCGCCGCAGCGGCGGGGTCCTCGAAGTCCATTGCGTCGTCGTCGTACTCCTCGGGACCAGGCGACGGCTGGGGCTGCGCGACTCCGGGGGCGCTGGCGGGCGTGGGGCCAGGAGGTGACGAGGTGGACGGCTCGGCGACCAGAGGGTCGAACCAGTTGCCTGGCAGCTGCTGGCTGATCCCCATGGCGATGTCCATCAAGGCCCTCCGCGTCTCCTTTGTCGCCGTCGCCTCCGGCACAGCGCCAGTCTGCTGCCGCACGGCTCGGAGGTGTTTGCAGCCGCCAGTCCGCCGGTTCATCCTGCAGGTGCAGGCGCCGACGTTCAGGTCCACCAGGTAGGTGATGCCGACCGACGTCAGCGACTTCACCTGATAGGTGAACTCCGTCACCTGTGGGAGGGGCAACACATAAAATCCTGTAAAATTCGTATGTACAGTCTGTCTTAAAAGTACCGCGCAAAGTGACGGTGGATCCATCAAGCCTTACTGAAGAAAGGCCTGCTTTACTTTGAAAGTCACCGAACCAATTGACCTGGGGAATGGACGAGAATATCAATTGCTTTGATGACTCAAATTGAGCAGGCCCTTCCTCGGTCAGGCTTGATGGATCCACCGTTGCTTTTTCGCGGACTTTTAAGACAGACTGTACAACATAAACTGACGGACGGTTACTTGTACGAAAATCCGAACCTGTTCATTCGCCCCAGTACTGTCAGCTTGGCCTTTTAAAACAGACCCCCAAAGGGAAAAAAGAAGAAACAAGAAAAAAAAAAACGCGAAACGAGTCACGAGATGTGGCACACAGCGCCAACACCACGCGGCCCTACAGTGGCACAGCGGTACAGTGACAGACTCTTGTGTGTGAATGCACAGCCATTTGGTTTATTGGTGCTTAGGGGCGCGCCGATTGCATTGGTCACTTTGCACAGCCATGTGGCAGTACGGGTGGGACCAGCATTGGAAAACGAGCTGTCTTATGTGACCTTAATCAGTTCTCGTGTCATGCAAAATACCTGCGTCACAGTGCCCGTTTCTTGGCTGGTGCCGCCGCGGACCGGCGCAGTGCCGCCCGCTGCCGGCCGTTGGTCACGTCGCACGCCCTCCTGGCGTAGTGCTTGCTGAGCTGGACCGTGGCGGAATCAAACAGCTGCAGCAGGTTGAACGCCCGAGTCCTGGAAAAACAGCGCGTGTCAAGCGAATATTTCAACAATTTCTTTGCAGCTATAATTAACGGTAGACTGCCAGCGTATGGACACAATAAGGCTTTCAGAAGAGCAACCAAAAGCACAACTAACAATTTCACAACCTACCCGAAATGCGAAAGTTTGTTTTTCTTCCACATGTAGGGTTAACAGAAATGTAAAACCGTGATATTCACAAGTTAATCCGTGTTAATCCATGAAAGTCACAAGTTAGTAATTAACGTCTTTGACGAAGGGATGTATGGTCCAATTCCGTTTCGGGGGCTTCAGGCTCTGAACTTTGGCAGACACTGGGGAGAATTGCACAGTCCTAGGGATTTTGATGGTGTTTTCGAGAACATTTTACCGGCTCACTCTCAGCCCTCCGACCTATATTGAAAGGAAAAACTACTCCCCTGCTTTGGCTTTTTTCCAATTATTTGTCTTTATTAATTGGAATTTGTCTGTAACTGCAACTTTGACATTTCTTCAACATTTGCCACTTTTGGGCAACCTTACAACTTGAAATATTTTAAAATAGTAATGAATCTATTGCAATACCTCCGGTCACCGAAACAGTTTTACAATCAACTTTAGTTAAAAGACAGGTTTGTCTATGAACGCCAGGTTAACTGTTTTATTTATTGAACCGCAATTAGGTGAAACATATGAATAAAGACTGACCTGTAGAGGACGGAGTCTTTGAGGACTCTGAAGGCGGACTCCACGATGTTGTTCGTGTTGTGTCCCCGGGTGGGGACATCCGTGCGGAGGCACAGCGCCCACTCTTGACGGCGGGCAGCGAAACCCTGCAGGTACTGGTCCAGCAGTGGGTAGCGCTCGCCCCACTCGGTAGCCACCAGCTCCATCGTCGTCGCTATCTCCGCCTCATTGTTGGCGTACACGAGCTGCTTGGCTAGTGCCATGATAGCCTGCCTGTGCTGGAAGAAAATGCACAATTTAACTGGTATCCGAGTGTGGGAGGCGGGAGGGGTGAAGGGTGAAGGGTGAAGGTAAATGTAAATATACGGGGTGTTTGAGATGAAATTAATCAAACTCATTTACGTTCTTTTACAGCCTTTAGACCAGTATCACTGCATGTCTATTCCTGACTGCCAGCCTATGTCTGTCTATGCCTGACTGCCTGCCTCTGCCTGCCTCTGCCCAGCTGTCTGCCTGCCTCTCTCTCTCTCTCTCTCTCTCTCTCTCTCTCTCTCTCTCTCTCTCTCTCTCTCTCTCTCTCTCTCTCTCTCTCTCTCTCTCTCTCTCTCTCTCTCTCCCTCCCTCTCTCTATGTCTCTGTCTCTTTCTGTGCCTCCCTCTCTCCCTCTCCCTCTCTCTCTCTCTCTCTCGCTCTCTCTCTGTGTTTCTCAAAAAGGGGTAATTAGACAAAAATGAACGGAAATTCATTCCCAGTAGAAACTACTCACTTGCTTGTCGATGCCATGTTTGCCGTTGTGAAGCCATCGCCAGACGGCCTGCAGCACGTGAAACGTGCACAGCAGGAGCCGCGCCTCAGGCCACACCGCCGACAGCGCGTTCCGCTCGGCCTGACAGTCGTCCGTCATGAAGCACAGAGGGCCGCGCCTTCCACGCCCGCCAAAGGCGCCTGTCAAAGAAGCATTCTCGGTCAAACACGATATTGGATTTTATACACCAATGCACAACTGACTGGACAATTCAGAGTTTAGCCGCCAGATATGGGAATTCATGGCAAATGTAGGTATATCGTACCGTCTGGTAAAATCCCGACGAGCAGCCGGAAGGCTTTGTCCACCACGGCCTCGGTCTCCGAGGTGGAGACGATGACACCGAGAGGCAGACCACCGGCCGGGCTCCAGCACATCAGCAGGAAGACGCGCTGGCCGTGCCGGTTCATCCCTCCTGAGGCGTCGACGAAGACCACCTCTCCCGCGTCGGGGAGCGTGTGGACGCGCTCCATCAGCGGCGTCACCGCCGCGATCACCGTCTCGCCGTCCTCGACTGAGACCGCCGTGCGGACGTCCTTCATGTGGCGGATGAGGTCCATGGTCTCCTCCTGGGTCGAGGCTGGGTAACGCTCCCGACAGTGCTTGTAGTACAGGCTGAAAACACATTGCATTGTCAATTGACTTCCAGCTGCAAGTGGTGGTCAGTTTCATTTTGTGATAAAATACCGATTGCATAACAGTGTACTTATGGTTAAGCTTCAGCTGTCCCACTTGTTCCTGATTCGTCCCAATCAAAATATAGCTTACCCCTCAGCGCATTGAATTACACAAATCCAAGGTGAAAATAATGTTAACCTGCGCTGGGCCGGAAGGGGGGCGTCTAGACGCCATTCCCCTTCAGGTTTTTCACGAATAGCAGGAAAACGGAAATGACCCTGACACATAGGCGTACGTAATATGATTATCGATAGCTTTTACTAAACCAGAGTGCATTTATCGCAGCGTAAAATGTTGCGAGTTTTTAGCACAACACAATTCATAGATAACAGTAGAACTGGATGTGACACGAAAACAGGCAGATTGCAATAGGGGACCCAAAAATTGTCAATGGCCAGATCAGTCTCGGATCGCAACCACATATCCCAGACATGCGGCCTTCTTTTCTGAGTAGCCCTATCATCTCTGCTCCGTGTAACGATCAATTGCATCTCATATATGAGAATCATGTGTAACTTTATAGGGAAAGTCTAATTATTTCAGATACTGTCCCTACAGACTTGCTAACTTGTGGCAGTGTGGCTTTGCATCAAGCTGTTAAAAACTTACTAGTAGACGGCCATCCTATCTGGGACAATGGCTCGGTCTGCGGCCACCGACGGGTAGGCGCTCCCATGCTTCTCCTGAAGCTGTAGTTTCAGGGTCTCCAGCGCCGTGGAGGGCGAGTGGTGGTGCTGGAACAGCTCCATCAGCCGGGCCTTCGTCAGCTCAGAGACGCGTCGATGTCTCAGAGCGGCAGCGTTGTCCACGGCGTGGTTGTGGGGCTTCTTGTTACATGTCACCCGTAGCTCGTAAGCCGCGCATGGGTCTGTAGACCTATTCCTGGAAAGGGAGGATTCGTCAACAAATATAAAAAACACGAGACGATGGTGTTATTCAGAAGAAATTCCGCTCCTTCCACGCACTTTTATAAGGTACCAGCAAGAAACCTTTTGAGGCAAGGAACGAGCGAGGTGAAATGTTTCGGATTATCACCGTTTTTAGTTTTCTGAGCCAAGATTGGCACAACTAAGAAAGATAGCGACTTGAAATCTTTTCGGCAGCGAACTCCTTCATCAAATATGTAGTTTTTTTTTTCAATTGCGGTTGATCGTTTGATCAACTAAGGCGTTTGTAAAAAGCAGGGCTGCGGAGTCGGAGTCGGAGTCGGTCGGAGTCAACAGTTTTGGTCGGAGTCGGAGTCGATCTTTTTTCTTGGCCAGAGTCGATAAGATTTTACCGACTCCGGCCATGTAGTCCGAAAATCGCCTTTCATCAAGTGAAATTGTTGTCTGGTGAAAGCAAAATGGCAATTATCCCGATGATCCAAAGTGGTCAGACAACAAAATCGACCTACGATTTTGATCAGCCTTTTCTTTTCTCCCGAAGTTCACGTCTCTGCACTGGTTCGGTGAACCAAAGGGCCAAATAAATGCTTTCCAGAACTAATAGGTCGGAGTCGGAGTCAGAGTCGATTTTGTGAGGCCGGAGTCGGAGTCGGAGTTGGCTAAAGCTGGGTCGACTCCGCAGCCCTGGTAAAAGGTGCCAATGACAAAAGACGGTGAGAAACTTGCCGTTTTGGAATGTTGGCGACAGTCACTTTCAGGCGCAGGGGGCACCCGGTGTCCTTGGCGGATTGGTTTTTCCTCGGACGACTCGGCTTTTCTGGGACGTCGTGGTGACAACGAAGCCTGGCCTGAAAAAAAATTGACAACATTAACAAAAGTGATGAAATCAATTGCCACTCATTAGTCCGTCATTTAAATGAGGATGAAAGTTTCTCGATTTAAAAACGTTACCTTTTTAACTGACCCTGATCATGGTGTTTCATTAACCCGCACCTTCCTGCGATATAAAAGAGTCAAAGTTACTGGGTGCAGTGGCGCACCCAGGGAGGAGTCAGGGGGACAAAGGGGTCAGCTGACCCTCCCGAAATCTAGCGGGCCCGCTGGTAGGTGCCCGTCCAGTCCTCCGAGACACCCGGTATGACGGCTGGATGACTGGTCCTCAGTACGCGGCATCAAGCTGGGGATTCATGCAGCGAGCCCAGGCCGCCGGGCCCTCTGTCAGTAGACCCCGACAGGCTTTCATACGGCGGGTCTTTGCTGAACCCTCAGGAGGCTCTGCACCAGCAGAATTTTCCATTGGCGGGCACAGGTCGAGTGCTCGGGCAAAAGTACCCCCCTGCCGAGCTTTACACGGCGAGCCCAAACTGGTATTTCATAAACTAAAGCTCTCACCCAGTACACCACCCTTTGGCCATTCGACATGGAGTCGTACGTCGTCAGGGGGATGTTGGCGGCCTCTTGGTACAGCTGAATCCACTGCAGGGCCGATTCCTTTGACGCCGGACATCGGTAGGCCACAGTGGTGCCCTCCATCAACTCCTGAAACGAAATAATGCAAGGTCTCACTGGGGTATTCTTGTCTGGGACCAATGCACGATCGTATTACCGTAATAGTCAGCTATAATGCAGATGACAAATACTTAGTGACAAGACGCGTTATATTCAAATACAGATCACCGCACACACCACTCATACCAATAATATTGTCATTCACAATTGATAAAACTTTGTTACCGAAGCCTGTGGGGAAAGTTGATAGTTCCATTTTAAAAATGGAAGTTTTCATTTATAAAATGATTGCAACATGGCTCAAACCAATTACATATAATATGTGTTACTGCAAATTGAAATTGCCATCATCAGCAATTGCTATTGCTTTAAGCAAATTGCTATATTTGATGCTCACCGGTTCCAGGTCAGGAATCATATCAAGCTTCTCGCACAAGATGTACTTGGCATCAGCCTTCCAGATTACTTGGAAGTGATCCTGTTGGAAGAAGGAATGTTCCATAAAGTTGGTGGCGGACTTGTACCTATTCAATATTTAATATCAATATAGTAACAATGGTTACACGACTCATAATCTTCACTTACAGCATTTTTTTTAAATTATGTAAAGATTATAATTCTGCTGGTGATACCTATAGCCATGTGGGTAAATGTCAAGTTTAAGTCCTAAGCAGATTTCATGGATAATTTTTTTTCATATTCTTACATTATTTGGCCGATACACATGGAGGTCCCCGCTTCAAAATTAGTTAATTTTGAATTTAGTGTTTCCGACCATTATTTGACATCCTGAATCCAAAAATGATACTTATATGTCTCGTAACTAAAAGAAAAACATAATCAAACCTGAACTAACCTTACCTTTTCACCTATAACCTACCAATCTACTACCTACAAACCTACAATGCAACCTAAAACTTACAACCTAACGTAACCTAAAACATAATTTTTTTGCTGTTACAGATTTGTATCAACAGCGTCACAGTTATAGTTAGGACCTAAAGTTGACATATACCTGTATTTCTTGCGCCCTAACCCACAACAACAGCAACAACAACTGTATTTCTTGCAAAGAACATGCACCTAAAATGGAAATACTTATTAATCACCAACCTTTTCCAGCATCTTGAAGCATATATAGGCCTCCGCAATAAACGAGCAAACATGAGACACGAAAAAGGCGCTTTGGATTAAAAGGCGCGCCAGTGGCATCGGAAGAGCTGCCAGATCGGCTGAAATCCCTAGCGCGATTTCGCTTTTTTCCAAGGTGCCTAGAATTCCTCTAGGAATGGCTGAGCCCTATGGTGAATTCAAAATACGCGTCCTGTCTCGGACTGGCCTTGACAGTCTCCAGCGATTGGCCACCGGGCGCTGACGAGTGACGTCATCTGACGTCGGCCAGCGGCGCAGAGCGCCGGTGGACAGTGGCCCTCAACGTGGTTCTCAAACCGCGACACCACACCTCCCCCCAAGACAGGAGCACAGTACGCAATTGACGAGCGACTGTCTAACAAAACATAAGACAAGATTCTGTGCACAATTAGAACAAACATTTGTCACGGTTCACTCAACGCAACCAGGAGACACACAACGCACAGTGAAATTCGACAAAGTGACTATGCTGCAACCGTGATTAAATCACTATCCTCGCCCGTCTACACGGTACAAGCTTATGTATATGATGCACGGCTGGGGTCGACCTGCAAGCGATCGGGCGGGCGGCGCGCGCGCTGTCGGCTACCTTCATAGACGGCCGTCACGGGGTCGGCCGGGAACCTGACTGACCGTGGGGTGACCCGTGGGGTTGAATGGGGTGTGTCAGTGACCGGGTCGGGGTTAGGCGGGCACGTGCCCTCCGGCGCCACAGGAGGGGGCGGACGGGTGGGAGCCGGCGGAAACGGGCGCACAAATCGCCGGTTTCGCCACAGGATGCGACCGCTCGGCAGCTTGATCAGCAGGTCACGGCGCCGTCCGAGACCGACCACGGTGCCGAGCTGCTCCCAGCGGCGAGACACCGGGCTCTGCACCGTGACGGAGGAGCCGAGCGCCGGCGGAGTTATCGGCTTTGCGTGGCGGTCGTATGAGGCTCTCGATGCGTCAGCGGCCACCTCAGCGCGAGCGTCGCAGTCGTCTGCCGCGCGCTGCCACTCGGGAGCGAACGCTCTGTGATGGGCGACGACGGCGGACCGGAGCGGGCGGCCGTACAGCACTTGGGCGGGCGAGCGGCCGTCCGAGCGCGGAGTGTTTCGAATTTCGAGGAGTCCGCGCGCGAAGTCGTCTGAGTCCAGGCTTGCAGCCGCCTCAGACTTCTGGATGAGGCGCTTCACAAGCTTCACGGCCGCCTCCGCGTGGCCGTTAGATTGAGGGTAGTGTGGCGTTGAGGGGCGGTGAATCTTTCCCCAACTGTCCAGGAAGTCTCGTGTCACACGGGCGGTGTACTGGGGGCCGTTATCACTTCTCAAAACACACGGTACACCAGTGGATGCAAAAATCTGGCGGAGATGACGGATCAGGGTGCGGGCAGTGGGATCGCCAGGGCACGAGGCTACGATTGGCCAGCCTGAGAGACGGTCTACGTACACTAGGTAGTTATGACCAGCGTGAGAAAAGAAATCAGTCGAGACACATTCAAATGGTCGAGAGGGCGCGGGGTCGGAGCTCATCGGTTCGCGCTGACGGCTGGGCAGGTAGGTGCGACAGGACGCGCACGACTGGACGACATTGGTCACGTCTCTGTCGATCCCCGGCCAGTACACTGTCTAACGAGCGCGCCGCTGAGTTCGGATGATGCCCTGGTGACTGTCGTGCAGACGGGATAGCACCTCCCGTCGCAGGCGACTGGGGATGACCAGTCGGGGCCCGCACACCAGTACGAGGGGCGTTCAAAAAGTTCTCGGCCCGACCATGAAGGAGCAGAGATACGACGTCGACTTATTAGACCAAAAATGTTCATTTAGTCAAATAATCAACGTTCAGACAAAAATATTTCGCGCAGCGCTTCGCGAGAGGCCTCTGGGTCTCCATAGCCAAGTGGGTTTTGGACGCATCTGGCACGTCCAAGACGGCTGCTTTTGTCTCCTTGCTGTCAGCGAAGTTGCCACTGCTAAGCGATTTCCTTATGTTGGGGAAGAGGCGGCAACCTGAGGGTGCAAGGTACGAAGAAAAAAGTGGCTGTGACAAGTGACAACATCTCGAAGCCACAGCTCACTGCTTCGCTGATCGTCACCCTGCTCATGTGTGCTGATGCGTGGTCCTGGATCAGGCGCACACTTTTAGTCAGCTTCCCTAGTCTCTCCTCCATATCTGCTGCTCGCTACTGTTATCGAAGGGAGGTGTAGCATTCATCATTAATTGTGCGCCTCTGTTTTGGAAAGTTGACGAGCAGAGCGCCGCCATCATCCAAAAATGCAACCACTGTCACCTTGCCGTCTGACTTTAACACGTCGCACACATTTGGTGGCCTTTACTCAGTGTGCTTCCACTTGTGCAACTCGGTCACGCCCCGAGGGCCAATGTGTGACACCCACAATCCCTCCACGGTAACAAGTAGTTTAATGAACTCTTTTGGATCTTCGATATAGGGGCCAACATTTTCGCGTTACGCCTCCTTTCGAGTTTGCCTTTCCTCTGGAGTCAGCAAACGGGGGATGCATCTTGCAGAGATCTTAAACATATTAATACGCTGTCGAAGGATGTTTTTGAGGAACCTGATAGACAACTCCGCTTCTGCTGCGTGGTTTCAGACCAGAACACTTGTCATTTTTCACAAAGAAGTGCTTATTTTTCATATTTTCTTGAGTCAATGCTGCTGATGGCTGGCCACTGCGGGGGTGACCATTAATGATCTGTTGACCAAAATTGAACAGAGATGCCCACTTTTTGACGCTACTGTAAGAAAGACAAACCTCAACATGTGTTGGCACTAGCTTTTCGTGAATAACGTTTGGTGCATTTTTCTGCAATACATGAACCAAATCACTGTTCTATTCTGGGCGTCACCCTTTCTGACCGGGAATAGCAAACTATGTTACGATTAATTAGCAGCCTGAACCAATCACAGGGCAGATTGGTTAATAGCTACGTAAGTGGACATCCCAATAACACATCATTGAACACACTGCGTTGCAGGCCGAAATTCCAACTCCTTCATGGTTGGGCCGAGAACTTTTTGAACGCCCCTCGTAGGCCGTCCTCGAGCGCCAGTCGGTCCCGGACGGGCCAGTAGGGCCTCAGGTGGGGGGCCAGATCTGCCCTCTCGTTCGGGAAGCCGTTCTGAACCACCGCACACAGCGCCTGGTACTCCGTGTCGGTGCGGGCGGCGTCTCGGAGCCGCGTTAGCATGGCATCTTCCACCGGGGAGACGCGAGTGCCGTCCGGCTCGGTCTCGGCCAGTGACCGGACCAGCATGCATCGGATCTGGGGTCCGATCTCCGCGCTGTCGTCCTCGTCTTCTGCGGCCGGCGCGTCCACCGGGGCACGTGACAGGGCGTCCGGGATGACCATCTGCCGGCCGGGCCGCCACGAGGTGGTGAACTGGTAGTCCAGTAGCTTCATTCGAAGCCGCTGGAGCCTCGGGTTCTCAATCTCCGGGAGTGACTTGTGATTGAGGATCGCTACCAGCGGCCGGTGATCAGTGACTACCTCGAACGGGCGGCCGGCGAGGAATGGGCGGCACTTCTTGACCGCCCACGTGACGGCCGACATCTCCAGCTCGATGACGGCGTATCTTGTCTCGCAGGACGTGAGGAAGCGCGGGCCGCACTGGACGAGCTTCCAGTTCGTGCCGTGCAGCTGCATGAGGGCATAGCCCAGTCCGTTAGGCCGTGACGCGTCAGTCTGCAGAGCCGTCTGCTTGCCGGGGTCGTAGAACGCCAGGACAGGCGGGGCCACCAGCTTCTGTTTGACGCTGCTGAAGGTCTGGTCGTGCTGTGCAGTCCAAAGCCAGGTGCGGCTCGGGCGCAGCAGGTCACGGAGCGGCTCAGCGGCTCCGGCGATGTCCGGCGAAAAGTGGCCGAGCTGATTGGCGAGACCTAGGAAAGATCGTAGGTCATTGATGTTTGACGGCGTGGGAAACTCTGCTATCACCCTCGTCTTCCGGTCGTCCACCGTGTAGCCGGACTCGCTGAGGCGGTACCCGCAGTACTCCACGCTGCCGGCGGCGTACCTCACTTCAGCGGGTGCAGCGTGATCCCGTGTTCGTCACAGCGCTCCAGGATGTTGATCACGTGATGCAGATGGTCCGTGTAGTCCGCATCAGAGGCGATGATGTCGTCCACGACCTTAGCGGTACGGGTGATGCCGGCCAGGGCGACGTCTCCCCGCCGGTTGTACTCGGCGCCACTCGAACAGAGGCCCATCGGAGCCCTCAGGAACTTATATCGCCCGAACGGGGTGATAAAAGAGGTGAGATCTTGGTCGGTCTCAGCGAGTGGGATCTGAAAATAGCCCGACCTGGCATCGAGAGTGGTGAAGAAACGCGAGCCCGGCTCGATAGACGACACAGCGTCATGAGGTGATGTGGATGGGTGAGCGGGCGGGCGGACATAGCGATTCAGCCGCGTCAGGTCGACACAGAGACGGACACCGGCGTCGGAGCCGTCAGGGTTGTTTTTTCGACACCGGCACAATCGGATGGCACCACTCAGTAGGGTAGTCAACAGCGGCGATCACACCCTTAGACACCAACTCGTCCAGCTGATGTTTGATATCGTCACGCCACGCATAGGGAATGTTCCTAGCAGCAGTCAGTGCGACAGGTCGTGCATCTGGGATCAGTTCGATGTGCATTGGGCCACCTGTCATTGGCCGCAGCGGAGGGTCAGAGTTAACCCGGCGGCCGCTGGGCCTCCGCGCCACCCGCCGGCCGCTGGGGGGGGGGGGGGCATATAGTTGCCCCCCTTTACTTCTGCGACGATATCGTCGCAACGCGAAGAGATAGAGAAGTGAAACTTTGCACACATCTTCCTGAATACCTAGCCGAGGTTGTGTCCAAATTTGGTGTCGATCCCATTTGAAATGACGTCACAGTGACGTCATAAGTGAAATTATAGATTTGCGACTCTCATATTCCTCACGATACATCAGATATATGGGACCGAATATAAAGGGTCAATAATTGGTCAGAAATAGTGATGTCAATTACGGAAAATCGGAATACCGATACCAAACCAAATACCAACCAAAACCACGGGAAAATACCGAAACCAAACCAACTTGGGAAACTGAGGGAAATACCAACTTTTTACCGATTTCTTAGCCTTTTATATATTAGTGAGGGCTTATGATACCAACAAAATACCAAACACATTACGATTGAAATACCAAATACCAAGTTGGTATCGGTTTGGTATCGGTATACCAAAAAGCTGGTATCCGATTGACATCTCTAGTCAGAAACTAGATGGAAGTGTAGTTAGATGTTTTAGGATGACAGCGGGTGCTGTCTAGTTCATTTACAGTTGAGTTTCATGCTCAGCGTCATCAGAAACGGTCCATATCGGAAAACGACGAAACTTTATGACGTCACTGTGACGTCATCTTAAGTGCTACAACCACCAAACTTTCCTCAAACATTGTCTAGGTATTCATTTGAAGCTATGCCAAGTTTCACGTTCGTAGCTCATCAGGTTTCGGAGATATTTCACAAAACGTAAAGGGGGCAACTTGATGCCCCCCCCCCCCCAGCGGCTCGTGGGTTAAACACACGGGGAAAGGCACGCAGCAGTGCGGCACGGTGCTCACCGATCTGCTCCTCTGTGGGATCGCCCCACGCCGGGTCCCATGTAGGCAGTGAGGGGCGGTCGTCCATCCCTGCGCTCGCTGGCTTCGCAGGCTCCGGCCGCTCCGGACGGCCGCCCGGACGCGGCGGCGGCGGGGAACCGCGCACGGTCGGCGCATCGCCGGGCCGCGCAGTCTTGCCACTAGATGTCAGGCGAGACGCCACGGGCTGGCCGCTAGGTGTCGGGCCAGTCGCCGCACCGGAGGGCGGCGGCGGCGCGGAGGGGGGCGCGCCGCTATCATCCAGATTCACTGCACAGATCTGCTGCGGATAATCCGGGGGTAGGATACCCAGATGAACCGCGTCGAACCACGCGAGCAGTGCAGCGTTCAGTCCGTGCAGAACGAATACAGTCGTTAAGGTCGATCTGTCACCGAGTGACAAGTCGCATGCAAACTGGCCATTGCACTGCAGCTCCTGTCCGTTGGCGGCGTAAAACCGCTCCGACGCTGCCGAGAGGCTCCTCGGGTCCACGCCGAGCTGTTCAGCTTGGGTCGGTCCGATGCAGGAGACCTCTGCGCCGGTACCCGGAGTCCACAGCATCGCTCGGAGTCCGCCGCTGTGCCGTGTCTGCAGACGGACTCTCGGTGACCGGCGGTCAGACGTGCTCCGCACGCGCACGTCAGCTATGACGGCCTGGACCGACCGACGGCGGCCTGCCGACGCACTATGGTTGGAAACGGCCTCACGGATGGCCGGGGGTCAACGCGAAAGGGCTACTCTGGCTACTCAGAGGTTGCACTCAGAGGTGGCAGTGTGGGGCCCTCAGCTAGGCACCGGTGTGGGGCCTTCACAGCCGCCGGTGAGGGCCCTCGCAGGCGCCGTTGTGGGGGGCCTTCAACCATTGGTTTATCGCATCGGGGGTCATCGCAGGCGTGTGTGCAACCCTTAGAACTGCTGGTCCCTGATAGGCCGGCAAGTAGCCCTCAGAGGTCGCCAATAGGCCCTGAGAAGCCGGCAAGGGACCCTCAAAGGCCGACAAGGGGCACTAAAAAGCCGGTGTGGGGATCTTATGGAGAGAAATGTGGCTCTTCGGAGAACACGAGGTGTTCTTCCGAGCCCTGTGTGGCCCTTCTGAGTCGAAAGATGCCACCGTGGACCCTCAACCGCCAATTGGCGTCGCAAGGCCCCTCGGGCCCGAGGCCCCCTGATCCGATGGGGCACGTGCCACCTGCCCCCCCCCCCCCCGGTGCAGATAGAGAATGCAATCGGCGGTGCGGGACACAACAATTGCAATCGTTCCTTCTCCCGTCGCGAGGCCGCCCATCCGACCCATATCCCATGATTGTCAACCCTGGGGCTCGGGTCGGCAATTTACGGGCAAGGAAATCAGCTTTAGGTGAGTAAAAAAGTTATTTAGAGTCATTAGTTGTCGTTACGTTTAGTAATAATAACAACTATACGGTGCCAGATGTACCCGACGTACAGCTTGGAGCCGGGCACCGCCCGGTCTCCACCAGTGACGTCACGCTAATGCTTAGCGACCGGTCCATTAGAAATCGCGGGATGATTCTACCTCCCTTATACGGCCTTGACATTCTGGTGCCCAGCAAAAGCCAATACAATACAAAACTACCAAATTGTAAACGTACGTCATTCATAAAGGTGACGTGAGGAAGCTTCCATTTAAGGTGGATCTTTTTTTCCTGTCAGCCTATTACAGGGTGATTTTTTTTACTTGTTAAAAAGTAATGAGGTTTAGTCGCGTTAAAATGCAAATATATATTGTAAAATTATATACCAGCATGACGAGCATTCTGGGACATTTTGATTTCATGCAGACACGATGTGAAGGAACGTCCATCGTGTATTTTACTTGTGCTTGAAGTTGCCCCCTCTCTCACCAACACGACTCAGCCCGCCTGAGCACGTGTTGAACAGCGCCATGGACTCCCATGCTCATTAGGCGGACTGAAAAGGCTTCTATCACCCATTTTCAGCTCTGCCAGATATTTCCAATGTTTTCTTGTTATATCTGCCATACCTGGGTCCAAAAACTAGAAGTCTAGAAAGGGCAGGTCGAGGATTTTGCTACTGGCGACCCTGGTGGTGTCTGATTCGCTGTTTTTGTTTGTCCCTGAAGACTGATTCTTCAGAGGCTGCACATACGCCAGATGGACCGTTTGAAGGTTATTTATTACTACAAGCTTGTTCGTGCATTATTTAACGTCTTTCTGAGGTATCTCCTTGATGATCGTATGCTTCGAACTGCCTCAATGCTTCAAAATCACCGTTTTGTGTCGTTCCTTACTGAACGGCGGTGGACCATGCGTGCCCGATTGGTGAGACGTTTTCAGGCTCCGTTGGGGCCGAGGCCTTCGGTTAAAAGGGACAAATCATGACACCATACAAAATGTCCCAGATTTATCTATCACGTGCATTGCTTTTTTGCACAAGATTTTTCGATTTAGGGACCACCATTGACGTTTACTTTTTAACAGTTAAAAAAAATCACCCTGTATATTACATTTTTACAATACCTTCAACTTGCTATGTACCTTTTTGTCTGATTTTAGTCGCACCTTGAAGAAAATCATCGTGTAGACCGAGAACGCAATGTGTGGACCTCCACCTATGAGGTGGGGACTAGATGGGACCAATTGCAGTGGCAGCGGAACACCTTCAATTAAGGGGGCACTGCCGACTTTTGGTCCCATTCTTTCCATGCAACGCCCATAGGGCTAATGTTAAAATGTCAAAATCAATGAGGGGCACGGTGCCCCGGTGCCCTACCCCTTCCGCCGCCTATGAGTCCCGCTCCCGACAGATCCGGGAGCCGCACCTCTTTCCTAGCTTTCAAAAAGAGCGGCAAGAAGCGGCTAACATTGCTCCCAGAGGCGCCACCTGAAGCTGGACGGACGACGGACAGTTCCGCTGCCGTGCGATTGAACTGCGGTGCTACGAGGCGGCTTCGCGTGCACTGCATTAGCACCTTATAGCGGGAGTAAGAGGGCTAACGAACTCGCCAAGGCCTATATAAAGCATTGTGCCAAGGCGAGTGTCTTACCTTAGGAAAATACCTACCCAGATTAACTGCACCGCGGTCATTGCAGGGCTGAGGGTGGTCGCTCGCTCCGCTTCGGCGAGGTGAAGGTCAGACTGCCCGGCTAGGTGGTTTTAGCCGATATGCAGGCCCCGTTTGCCGGGACCGGTCGAGAAGAAGGAACGCCACACAGCAAAGAATATTCGCTCCGGGCCCGCAACACTGGTCGGGCTCGTAAGTCGTAACAAATTAACAATACCTGCGCTAGTGTCGTCGACCGTCGTTCGACTGCGCCCAGTACCGCTCAGTGGAGAGTCCTGCCGGACTCTTCCGCGTGTGCCGAGATCATTCGTTGCGCGCGGACACAATCGTCCGACGGAGACCGCTCTGCATTATGATCGGGTGGTGACCACCTTGGTCGCCGGCTCTCACACCCAGCCGAGCCGTCTGGCTACGCCCCAAATGATCGTCTAAACTTTTCGATTGGTTTGTAACTCGGGTCTAATATCGAAATGTTTGGGAGTTAGGACATGTTAAATCCGTGTTCATGAACAAAGATACATTATGCAACTGAAACGCTCTACTTACTTTAACTTTTCTAGGCTGATGACAAGGCATACACCTATTCATTGCAATATTTCTAAAATGTAAATAAATAATGAGCAATGAGCATAAAAAACAACAGCGATCCACTAGAAGCTAGTGTGGAAATCCACTGAAATCCACTGATCCACTAGCTCGTCCAGCAGCGCTGGCGTCTCCCGCACCCGGCCGCCCGCCTTGCCCGCCTGCACCATCAGCCGCTGGAAATGGCTGCGCTGCCGCTCCAACATTAACTTGACCGCCTGGCCGGCCAGGCAGATGCGCGCCGTCCGACGCACGCAGTGTACGTCTTCAACAGCGCCGGGATGTCGTACGACACGACCGCGTCCACGGCGTCCACGTCAATACCGCGCGCTATAGCCTCGAGCACACCAGCGCGGCCATCTCAGCTAGCGCGCGCCGCCGCCGGCACGCCGGCACTACCCCACAGAACTCAGTCACGCGCGCGCCCAGCACCGACAGCGGTAGCTCCAGCTGGTGCGCCGCCTCGTTCCAGTTGACCAACACGAGCGAGCGTCACCAGTCGGGCTGTCGGAGCAAATGGTGCATCAGCAGCGGCTTCAGCGGCTGCGGCGCCACCACGTTGAACGACTCGCTCAGCTCGGCCGGCGTGGTGAACCTGCCGACGAACTGACCGGGCAGTGCGACGGCGCCGTCCGCCGTGCCGGCCACCAGCAGTCGCGACAGGAACAGCGACAGTCGCTACAGCTTCTCCGGCCTCCGTGTTCTGTGACAGGGTGGCCAAGAACGGCAGCTTCTGCAGCGGCAGGTAAGGCGCGCAGACGGCGGCGGCCGTCAGCCGGCCGGCGATGCAGGGCGGCGGGCCGTGGCCGCCGCCACCCGCTCCACCGCTTTCAGCCAGCCCGACTCGGCCATCTCGATCACCCGGTCGGCTTCGTCGATCACCAGGTAGCGCAGGTGCGCTAGCGAGAAACCCTCTGCGCTGGTTATGTGATCCATCAGCCAGCCGGGAGTGCTCACCACGATCAGCCAGGGAGACCGGGCCGCGCGGCCCCACCGCCACCAGTTGGCGCCCCCTCGTGCCACTGTGTCTCCACCCAGCAGCCGGACGCAGAGCGGCGTGTCGGCGTCGTACTGGCGGAACACGGCGGGCACCTGAGCGGGCAGCGCCTGTGTGGGTAGCACAGCTAGCGCGCGCACCCGGCGGCCGGCGCCGCGCCTGCACCAGCGGCAGCACAAACGCCAGCGTCGTACCGCGGCCGGCCGGCGCCGAGACGCAGAGGTCGGCCGGTGGCAGCGGCGACTCTGCGGCCGCCAGCAGCTCGGGCAGCACGGTCACCTGCACCAGGAACACCTGTTCGATGCCCTCGGCGGCCAGCCGGGCGCGCAGCTCGGGGCAGAGCGCCGACATATTGGCCGGCGCCGGCCGCCGGTCGCCAATCGGCTGCGGGTGCGCCAGCCAGTCGGGCAGCGCACGCGGTGCACGGCCTGTCGGCTCGAGCGCTCCACCTCGTCCAGCACGGTGAAGTCGTCAGCGGCGGCGTCTCCGTCCGACTCGGAGGTGTCCTCACACTCATCTTTGTCGTTATTGGCGACGGCGGCTGCCGCTGTGCGCTCAGTCAGGTCGGCCATCACAGCAACACTCGCCGATGATTGGCGTCATCGAAACCGTCGGACGACGGTGGGTTCACCACCGTTTTTGTGGTGAACCCACCGTTCACCCACCACGGCAGAGAGTGGAAAACCCTCAGCAATAAACGAGGAAAAACCTCACAACATGCCACAGCCTGCAATTGTGCTTATTATCATTATATTTCTCACATGACAGAAAATATTGGCTGCTTTATTCTAGGAACTGGCATGAAAAACATAAGCTAAAATTAAGCTAAGTGAATTATTATTGTATTTCAACATGAGACTGGGAAATAATCCTTGTCACCGTCAACATGACCAGTGTAACGGACAGGCTGCATGAACATTTCGGCGCATGATCTGAAAACTCTCTGTGCAGAAATTTCAGCGCTGAGGTGAACAAATAACATTTTGCCTGGTGACTCCACAATTTTGCAAAACTAACTCACAATACTTACAGCCGGTTTTAAAGGGACTATCCCACCTTTAACATGGGGTTTGAGTTGAGATAGCCAAGTTTGCGGCGAGGTTCAGAAACCACTATCTATCTAGGTTGCAACCCCCGCGGCCTCTTGGTGTTGAAGAAATTCGTTCCCTTCATTTGAAAATGGGCCTTGTGCAAGGCCCTATCTTCAACATGGAGCGACCGTTAGTGTGACGTCACCTCGTTTAGTCATTCTGATTTAAATGGGTTTGTTCGTTGAAAAATCGCTTAAAACTTGGTCTGAACTTTGTTGTGGTGCCTACAGAGTAAAAAGAATCAGCTTTATGACAGTAATGTGGCCTGGGGAAGGAGGTAATTTTGGGCTGTGACGTCACATATTTGAAAGTTTGTGTTTGGAATATGCGAAGCCTAAGATGTTTAATGAAAAATAAATGCCAGAACCGTGTTCCTGGTCATCCAATCTATAAAGTCGGGCACAATTTAATTGGTTTTAACAACATTTTAGAAGGTGGGATAGTCCCTTTAACATGATCCCTGCATGACTCATGCATGCAAGATACACATGCATTCAATATCAGCACAGTGCACAGTGCACACACAACAGTTATGGATTCATTTACATTTTACAACATTACCACTAGTATTATTTTCTTTGCCTTCAATATTGGCAGCATGACTTGCTGAGTTCAGTGGCACAATCTTGACAGCAAGTTTTTTTCGGGTTCGCAACCATGCAAACTTTGCACGTTTTGCTTAAAAAAACAAGCCTTTATACATTTATTTCATGCTATTAAATTTTTTTTAAATTTATTGTCATTTATCTTGAAAATCTTGCCATTTTGGTCTTAGCAATGTCAATGCACCTTCCCTATTCAGAGGCGGTCGCAGGGGGGGGGGGGGCATCAGGGCCATGCCCCCCCCCCCAAAGGCAAATCAGGGGGGCCATCATATCATTTGCCCCCCCCCCCAAACAACCGATGGGCCCCCCTGGGCGTATGGGGCCCTGGCCCGTATTCGATTGTCACGAGGCTCGAGAAACCCACGCCAGCTATTAACAGCTCCCATACCGGTCTTTGAGGGTCCTACACTGACCTCTGAGGGCCCTTCAGTGGCGGTCAAGCGCCCACATTGACTGCTGAGGACCCACGTTGACCTCTGAGGAGTGAGGGCCCTCCACTGGCCTTTGAGGGCCCCTAAACCGGTCTCAGGGGCCCAACCGGCGGCTGAGGGCCTCACACAGGCTCTGGTGGCCTCATTTCTGTCTCAAGACAAGCCTTTAATTGCCTCTGAGGGCCCGCACCGGATTCTGAAGACCCGATGTCGGCCACTAAGAGCCCGGATCGACCTCTGAGGGCCCCTCTTGGTCTTTGAGGGCCCTCCGCTGGTCTCTGGGGTCCAACGCCGGCCTATGCCGGTCTTTTAGGGCCCCACACTGACCTCTAAGGGCCCCATGCTAGCCTGTAAGGACCCACATTAGCCTCTGAGGCCTCCCGCACTGGATTCTGAAGACCCAATGCCAGCCTCCAAGGGCCCGCGTCGGCCTCTGAGGGCCCATCTTGGCCTTTAAGGGCCCTCCGCTGGCCTCTGGGGTCCAACGCCAGCCCATGCCGGTCTTTCAGGGCCCCACACTGACCTCTGAGGGCCCTATGCTGGCTTGTAAGGACACATATTAGCCTCTGTGGGCCCCGCACTGGATTTTGAAGACCCGATGCCGGCCTCTAAGCGCCCGCATCGGCCTCTGAGGGCCCATCTTGCCCTTTAAGGGCCCTCCGCTGGCCTCTGGGGTCCAACGCCAGCCCATGCCGGTCTTTTAGGGCCCCACACTGACCTCTGAGGGCCCTATGCTGGCTTGTAAGGACACATATTAGCCTCTATGGGCCCCGCACTGGATTTTGAAGACCCGATGCCGGCCTCTAAGGGCCCGCATCGGCCTCTGAGGGCCCATCTTGGCCTTTGAGGGCCCCCTGCTGGCCTCTGGGGTTCAACGCCGGCCCATGCCAGTCTTTCAGGGCCTCATTCTGACCTCTGAGGGCCCCATGCTGGGCTGTAAGGGCGCACATTAGCCTCTGAGGGCCCCGCACTGGATTCGGAACACCCGATGCTGGCCTCTTAGGGCCCGCATCACCTTTGAGGGCCCATCTTTTGCCTTTGAGGCTGGCCTCTGGGGTCCAACGCCGACCCATGTCGGTCTTTTACGACCCCACGCTAACCTCTGAGGGCCCATGCTGGCCTGTAAGGACCCACATTAGCATCTGAGCGCCCAAGTCGGTCTCTGATGGTCTCAAACTGCCCTTTGCAGGCCCTGTACTGGTCTCTGAGGGCCCTAAACTGGCCTCTGAGGGCCCAAACCGGCCTCTAAAGGTTCCACACCGGCCTCTGATGGTCCCATTTCTGTCTCTGGGACCCAAACTGACCCTTATGTGCCTCTGAGGGCCCCGTACTGGCTTCTGAAGGATCGATGCCGGCTTCTGAGGACCCATACCGGTCTTTAAGGGCCTCACACCGACATCTGAGGTGCCCCAAACTGGCCTCTATATGCCCCCAACCGGCCTATGAGGTCTCTACACCGGCCACTGATGGCCCTATTATGTTCTATGGGGCCCAAGACTTACCTTTGGGCGTCACGCACTTGCCTCTGAGGGCCCACATCAGCCTCTGGGGCCCCATCTGGTGCCTTTGAGGCCCTTCGCTGACCCTTGGGTCCAACGCCGGCCTCTGGGGGGTCTGACACTATACTCTAAGGGCCACATTGCAGCCTCTATGCGATAGGTATCGCCGAAGCGTTATCCATGGACCTATAAGTGTAGGAACCATGGGTGCAGTGGGTGCAGTTGCACCAACAATAATTATCCAGTGGGTGCAGACAATGTATTGTGCACCCACAATAATCTGGAATAAAAACCCCTTTTCTCATCAACACTACTTTCGATGCAGCACGACAAATTCAGGATATTTTGCCCACTACTATCCATCTTTCGATGCATTTGCTACTGTGATGGTCTTTAAAACTTACATTTGTGCTCAAGTAAAATAAGAAACGAAACACATGTGATTGAACACATACCTACCGATGACCCACTGTCAAAAGTTTTCGCACGGTATCTTCGAAAATGGCTAAGTTAGCCGGTTTTACTTTTTGCGGTAGTCAATTCACAGTTGCGTGAATTATTGACATTACCAATGCTTCAATATGAACTTACCTTTTCGACATGGTACACCCTCAAAGCTGGCAATGAGCCTCCGCTCGGGTGCCGCTCCCTACCCCCCCCCCCCGCTTCACCGGCCATGGCTGGATTTCTGCACCCATGCACTACGCCCGTGGGCCCCTTTAAGCTAGCACCGGGCCCCCCGGGTCAGTGTAGGGGCCCCTTACCCAAGTTGGCCCCCCCAAACGCCAAGTCTACGACCGCCCCTGTCCCTATTCCGCACAGCTCAAGAAGTTCCACCCAAAAGTAGTAGTGGTATCAGTAGCTGGCGCCTTGCAATGTCAAATGAAGCTGAATATGTGAAAACAGGGACATATTTATTTAAAATCTTGAGTCCAATGAGCCTACCCTCTCTGCCTCTCCTTCCAGCATTTCTTCAAGCTCCTTCGATTTTCGAAAATGACCTTCCATCATTATTTTCCACTTCCGTGCGAGCAATGAACTTGTAAGCTGACCACTAGTTAAAGGGACTATCCCACCTTCTAAGATGTTGTTAAAACCAGTTAAATTGTGCCCGACTTTATAGATTGGATGACCAGGAACACGGTTCTGGCATTTATTTTTCATGAAACATCTTAGGCTTCCCATATTCCAAACACAAACTTTCAAATATGTGACGTCACAGCCCAAAATTACCTCCTTCCCCAGGCCACATTACTGTCATAAAGCTGATTCTTTTTACTCTGTAGGCACCACAACAAAGTTTAGACCAAGTTTAAGCGATTTTTCAACGAACAAACCCATTTAAATCAGAATGACTAAACGAGGTGACGTCACACTAACGGTCGCTCCATGTTGAAGATAGGGCCTTGTACAAGGCCCATTTTCAAATGAAGGGAACGAATTTCTTCAACACCAAGAGGCCGCGGGGGTTGCAACCTAGATAGATAGTGGTTTCTGAACCTCGCCGCAAACTTGGCTATCTCAACTCAAACCCCATGTTAAAGGTGGAATAGTCCCTTTAATGCGCTATCATCTTGCTGTTGGGTGCTTATAGCAAAAAATAATATAAAACGAAAAAAACTAACACCACAACACCAAACACCCGTCTTGTTGGTTCCTTTTGGTCCTGCCTGGTGACAAAGGCTCTTTCTTTACGCAATATCATCAGTATTCCTCTTCTATTCTTGAAGTCCAGATGCTTTACAAATTGGCCATGAATGATACTAAATTATTATATCAACTGAGAAGCGCAAATCACGATAATTAGTAACAAATGAAGCCAATTATTCCAACACGTTATAAAAAAAATAGACGGGGTCGCCTGTCTATTTTTTGGGGCTGTTTTTTCTACATATAATGGCGCAGATAAACACTCCATTAATGCCGCATTTGCCGTTGTTGAAACTCGTTGGCTATTTTTCTGGCTGATATTTTTTCACGCCGGCGGATATTTTTTCGCCTGGTTGGTGAAACTCGTCGGCGGGTTTTTGACAGAAAAATTGCGCCGGGCTGCTATTTTTCTGTTGGTTAAACTGGCCTCTGATCTCATCCTCGTTGCTAATTTTGTTGTGTCGTGAGATTTGTCCGCCTATTTCATAGCTGAGACCTTATCTTCGGTTCGAGCTGTATATTGCGCAGTTGTCGCACTATACGGTCGGCCACACAACAACAACCAGCCATGAGCCCTATATGGGTAACAGAGAGGCTCCGTGAAATGGGGGCTACACATGTCCCTAAAATGCTGCCGTTCTTAAAGTGCCGCCAGCCAGCTTGGCTAAAGGCCGCCCCACACTGGACCATGCATGCGGGAATGCGTGTTTTTGGGTTTTCGGGTTTCTTCAAAAACAAATCATACAATCTAAGCTGAGTGACCCACAACTACCATGTAGCTAGTGAGTCTGCATGTTTTTAGCTTGCAAACCACCTTGCATCGCATTCCAAAAGTTGATTTTGAGTCAACTTTCGATTTTCCTCGCTGCGAGGTCTGCGAGTTCTGCGAGGTTTGCGGGTTTTTCGTTGGAGTCGGATTTTGGTTCGTTGCGCTGGTATTGCGGCTATATGTAAGTTTCTGAAGGTGTACCGGCTTCACTGCATTCCTATAGTTACCATAAGGGAGCGGTCTAATCACTCTATGAATTAGTATTATGCCCGCAAACTCAAAACCCGCAAACTCGCAACCCGCATGCGAGTTCCAGTGTGGAGCGGCCCTAAGGCTAATACGCAACAAAAATTCCCACACTATGTTCAAATTACCCCACGCTAAAAGTTACTTTGCCATATTCAAAAACAGGTTTTGAAAGCAAATTTCTTGGTTTGAAGGCACCTATTAGTTCATTGTACATTGCACAACAAAAGCTGTTACGTATTAGGCGCTAGCAATATAGGTTTTTGCGCTGCAATTAAGTTGCAATGGTTGTTGGACGTTTTTCCTTGCGAAGCTGATTTGCGTCAACATCTTCATTCCCTGAAACTTTTAACCCCGTGGTAGCCCTTTAAGTTACGATAATTCCCTCACTGGTCTTATTGTCGTGCCACTTAAGGATTTTCCGTAAGTTTGTGTAATTAACACTATGTTCAGATTACTTCACCTGTTCAAATTACCCCACCCTACCCTATTAACCCTCGCCGGACCTATTGGTTTTCTACATACGCGCCGGCCGAGGAGGGGGGGGGGGGGCGGGTACGACCCCCCCTCGCCGTTTCGCCCCTGGTGGAGCTAGCGCGTCGCGGAAAAAACGAGCGTGTGCGCCGTTACGAGACGCAGAGATTGGTACCCGATTTTAAGGTCCTAGGTCAACCGGTGACCTCTGAGGTCAGGTCAAGTGCCCCAAGGTACGGTTCAGTTTTTGGTGAATAACTTCGCAAAAAACGGCTGCAGAGCGCCGATTTTGGCAGCATCGTGTTCGTCTCGCTCAGGCGCGTCGAATGATATACTTTTTGTCCGGGTCAGGTCAACTTGGGGTGTTGACCTCAGGTCAAGGTCAGGTCAGCACCCCCAGGTCACGAAGTTGGTCGAAAGAGGTCATGTCGCATATCATTCGATTCGGCAGGTCTTCCTGAGTCCATTGGTGGCTTTCCCGACTCGCTAGCTCAATTTGATCAAGAGTTATTGACGAAAAACTAATATGACCTTGATGACGTCATAAATGACGTCACGCAAGGTCAACATTGCAAAAGTGACGCATCTAACCTTGCAAGGAGTGCATCAAATCACGATTCTGTGTGCTTGAGATAGTTGGAGATCGTTCCCGGCTCCAGAATAGCAGTTTGAATTTTTCCCCATTGACTTATAATGGTGAGGTCACGAAAATGACCTGACCTCATATGACCTTTAGGAAAAATCCGAGATATACAATTTGTGGGACTCATAATGGATACTAGATCCTGCAAGTTTCATTTCCCTGTGACATCTCCTCTGGCAGTGAGGGCGTTGCGAAGTTGCGACATCTGAAGACCGTGCAGAGGTTCACTTATGACGTCATAGGTCAGTGACCTGACCTGACCCAAAAATGCGGTTGGTGTCAAAAGATCCGGCTTGGATCAAAGGTCAGGTATGCCAAGTTTCAGCTCTCTATCGCCAGCGTGTTCGGAGCTATCGCGAAAAAAACCTATGGGGGGGGGGGCGGCACCCGCCCCCCCCCCCCTCGGCCGGCGAGGGTTAAAAAAAAACATGAATGGAGCATCGGCAACACGTATGGGCCCCAACTGGAACCCAGATATCAGCCCGCTTAGAGCCCAAGCCCACTTGCACCCACATATCCCACATATGTAACCCATATGGCCCCATTTGGGACTGCTGGCTGGGTAGGCTGCCGACCCCTGCATTAGCCCCTTGGAAATGGAGTGCTGTAGACTGTAAATATTACCGAATTAAGGCATTTCTCGATGTTTCGAGTTCCCCAACTGGCAGTTACTAACCATGGGTTTGAATATGTCGACTCAAAACTAATGTAAAGGCGGGAATCAAAACTAATCCCTTTAAACTTTGTGCCTGTCCTGCGGTGCCGACAGACCGCGAGGAGAGCTTCAATTACTCGGGTAGCGACAACGACGACGAGGAGGAGCAGGCGGCCACGGCCGGAGAGCCCTCGTCCATCGTCCAGGCGCCCGGCGAAAACACGCTCCGCAAAAACTTCCAGCAGATCCAGGAGGGTCGCGCCGCCGCCGCCGCCGAGGAGCGCGATCGGCGCCGCCGAGAGGAGGCGTCGGCGCCCGGGCGTCCGCCGCCGCCGGCGCGCTACCCGGACGGCCAGCAGCCGCCACCGCCGAGCCGGCCGCTGCCGCCGCCGCCGGCGCCGGCGCCCGCTCGGCACAGCCAGATGTACAAGCCGGCGCAGCGCAGACCGGAGGTGAGTGGCCGCTAGCCGGCTAGGCAAACTGTTATGCGTGTAACAACATAATCTTTGGTGAAGGATGCCCTTCAGCAAGTTTTCAGATTGTTTTGTTTCGTGTCCCTCACCTATCTGGAGCAGTGACGGCGAGTCTTCACCAGAGCTTACCTCCTTGTGTGGGACAGCTGGGTTTGATGGTACATCTAATACAGCTGAATATAAAATAAAATAACTTAACCTTCCAGGTGGAGGTGGGCATTTTATCCTATCCCCCCTTGATTTTTCAATATATCTCCAGAACCGCTGCGCCGATCACCACCACACTTTCAGTACCCTCCCGGTACTCCCGGACATCAATTTTACCCATTGTGACCCAATTTTTTTTCCAAAGGCTGTGATAAGTTGGCGGCAAATGACGTCAGAGTCACGTCATGTTCTGCTATTTTCGACCCAAAAAAGGTTTCGCGGGGAGAGCTGCCAGGCCAACAGCTTTAAAGATACAGAAAACGTTCGAGACATAAAATGTATTGAATTACCAGGGCTATTCAACTGCTATCTCGAATTTTTGAATTTTTGGATTTCGATTAAAAAGGAAATTGAATATAATAGCCAAAAAATCCCAAAAGCCTTTCGATTAAAAAAAGCGAATTATGTCATAACCCCTGTTAGGTCTTTTTAGTCTTGGCAAATGTCACATGAAAAGTGTATTGACTAAGTGTATTGACGGTAAATTATAAACCATACTAGGAGAGCAGACATGTTCGGACTCAGCCCGACCAGAATCCATTCATACAAATACCAAGTCGTAACCATGGAAACGGTTAACACGTGAAATAAAAGGGTGCGTTGTTGTGACGGTATGCGGCTGGTGTGCAGCCGGCGCCCCGCCGTCCACAGGACCTGGACGTGCTGTCGGCTCAGCTGCAGGAGCTCGGAGGACCGTCCAACGGCGCCGCGCCGCCGCCTCCAGCACAGGTGAGAGACGCCGCACAGCCGCACCGCGCCCCACTGCCAGCTTGCCCTTCTCTGAGATAAAGGTACGCCACATCCGATTATTAAATACCAATACTATTTACACAGGATTGTTTTTCTGCTGCTCAGTTTTTCCAGCAGGCCCAGACTGGGGGTATTTTTGCACCTATTGGGGCCAGTTTTAGAAAAGGCTTGTCCAATAGCAGCAGATTCAAGTTTACATAGGGTGTGTATTTTTTTGGGGGGGGGGGGTGATTGCCCATCCCTGTTTAGTGATGTTCGATAACGCTATGTGCGGCACCACTATCCATAAAGCGCGAGGGTCTCCGCGAACCCTCTAAATTATCGCATTGCAATGCCTTACGGGATAATGAGGAAATTTATTTGGACTTCTCTCAGACTGTGAACTGTATTACAGGGGGATGCGCTCCGGGCTTTGAACATTACGAAAAGTGGAGACACCTTCACTAGCGCTGTCAGCACCGTGAGCATTCTAAACAACAAATGCAGTAATCCCACCAATTAGCGTACGGCAATACTCGACGCTCATTGGCTGATAAGCCAGTGACGATTTTGGGGGCCAGAGCGTTAGAGGTAACCTACAGCAGCACGGGCCGTACAGTTTAGGACTTGATTTTGACATTGTTTAGGCCAGTCTGATATAAACTCGAATCGTTTATGAAAACTGCATTTTATTGTTTTAGTGGCCCGACGAATCTTTTTGCTTTTTCTGAAATAATTCGTTGAAACATTAGTTATTAAATGCGTACTCATGCCAAATTTGCCCCGTTACCATGACAACCTAAATTTGTTTGGTTTCCAGAGTCGCGGTTACTGAATTCATTTTTGCCCCCAGTTTTTCGTCGGGAGCGTTCTACCTGGTTTACATAGCCTTGTGTATTACCATTCTGCTAAAGATAATAAATAGAGAGAGAGAGAGAGAGAGAGAGAGAGAGAGAGAGAGAGAGAGAGAGAGAGGAGAGAGAGAGAGAGAGAGAGAGAGAGAGAGAGAGAGAGAGAGAGAGAGAGAGAGAGAGAGAGAGAGAGAGAGAGAGAGACAGAGACAGAGAGAGAGACAGAGACAGAGACAGAGACAGAGACAGAGACAGAGACAGAGACAGAGACAGAGACAGAGACAGAGACAGAGACAGAGACAGAGACAGAGACAGAGACAGAGACAGAGACAGAGACAGAGACAGAGACAGAGACAGAGACAGAGACAGAGACAGAGACAGAGACAGAGACAGAGACAGAGACAGAGACAGAGACAGAGACAGAGACAGAGACAGAGACAGAGACAGAGACAGAGACAGAGACAGAGACAGAGACAGAGACAGAGACAGAGACAGAGACAGAGACAGAGACAGAGACAGAGACAGAGACAGAGACAGAGACAGAGACAGAGACAGAGACAGAGACAGAGACAGAGACAGAGACAGAGACAGAGACAGAGACAGAGACAGAGACAGAGACAGAGACAGAGACAGAGACAGAGACAGAGACAGAGACAGAGACAGAGACAGAGACAGAGACAGAGACAGAGACAGAGACAGAGACAGAGACAGAGACAGAGACAGAGACAGAGACAGAGACAGAGACAGAGACAGAGACAGAGACAGAGACAGAGACAGAGACAGAGACAGAGACAGAGACAGAGACAGAGACAGAGACAGAGACAGAGACAGAGACAGAGACAGAGACAGAGACAGAGACAGAGACAGAGACAGAGACAGAGACAGAGACAGAGACAGAGACAGAGACAGAGACAGAGACAGAGACAGAGACAGAGACAGAGAGAGACAGAGAGAGACAGAGAGAGACAGAGAGAGACAGAGAGAGACAGAGACAGAGAGAGACAGAGAGAGACAGAGAGAGACAGAGACAGAGAGAGACAGAGAGAGACAGAGACAGAGAGAGACAGAGAGAGACAGAGAGAGACAGAGACAGAGACAGAGAGACAGACAGAGACAGAGAGAGACAGAGACAGAGAGAGACAGAGACAGAGAGAGACAGAGAGAGACAGAGACAGAGAGAGACAGAGAGAGACAGAGACAGAGAGAGACAGAGAGAGACAGAGACAGAGAGAGACAGAGAGAGACAGAGACAGAGAGACAGAGACAGAGAGAGACAGAGAGAGACAGAGACAGAGAGAGACAGAGAGAGACAGAGAGAGACAGAGAGAGACAGAGAGAGACAGAGAGAGACAGAGAGAGACAGAGACAGAGAGAGACAGAGAGAGACAGAGACAGAGAGAGACAGAGAGAGAGAGAGACAGAGAGAGACAGAGAGAGACAGAGACAGAGAGAGACAGAGAGAGACAGAGAGAGACAGAGACAGAGAGAGACAGAGAGAGACAGAGACAGAGAGAGACAGAGAGAGACAGAGACAGAGAGAGACAGAGACAGAGAGAGACAGAGACAGAGAGAGACAGAGACAGAGAGAGACAGAGAGAGAGACAGAGAACAGACTCGTTTGTGACGTTTCGATATATGTATATGCTTATATCTTCGTCAGAATAATAAATCGGCGTATCGTTCACACTTTTCGACAATAATGGCACACAAACACGATAAAGATGGGTACAAAAACAATTAAAAACACGTAGCGAAATAATCACATCTAATTTCACTTGGTCCCTTCATTTGCAGGATCCATTATTTCTATGTGCCTCCAGCAGCTGGATCCATACTACAATTCGACAGAATAAAGAGTAGACGGCGAAAGCAATGCAGAATACCCATTAACTGGGCTTGACGGTTATACACAACTAATAATTTGCAACACCTGAAGTGGAAGAGATGCACTTGGGTTAGACCTTCCCACCTACCCTTCCTTTCGGACATTTTCCCCTCCACTTTCCCTTAGTGTTCCCAGAAGTCCCACCCACCTCATCTCTCTAAATTTCCTACGGTCCTCTGAGTTCCCCCTTGTCCTTTCCAGACCGATTATTCTAAAGTCGCCCTCTTTGTGCCCCCCTCCTGAGAAGTGGCGGTTCACGGGAATCCTGCCCTCCCTCCTACACCGTATTGATGAAAGGTGGTTCTGGGTACGCGTGTATATTGTATCGCCTGTTTGTCCTACGTATACCACCTTTTCACACTTATTGCACCAGACACCATACACCAGGTTAGATGACCTACACCCTATGTCTGGGAATCAAAGCTCTCCCATCTTCATCACAACCGGGAAACATTCGAACTTCGAATTGGGTTTATTGCGCCCTTGAACTTTGACGCAGCAATCACCCACCAGTCTCCCATCACAGGCACGGGAGCCATCAAACAAGCAACTGACCGCCACGCAGTCACACAAATCCAACTCAACAAAGCGACGTCATCGCCGCACTCGTCTCAGCTGCGCCGTTCACGTGTCAACCCCGCCACGCCGACCACACCCAAGAGCTATGCTACGCACGTCCTGTCCTCTGTCTCCTCTACCTGTAATTTGTGGCTAAGAATTGTGCCACCAGGCGGCAGCACCCGTCGGCCTATAGCTGTCGCCACTGCCGCACCGAGCGATGAGCGTAGGTACTCATCTCGGCCACACTACATATACCTATATTTCTCAACACGCTCCCCCCTTGGTGAATAGCGTTACGCGCGACATCATTCACCAACACATACGATACACACACGATACATGTACAATAAAAAATGCCATAACAATAGGCAATCAGTGGCGCGCATATCACTGGCACCTCCACCACTCGAACTTTAGTAGCTGTCGGCACACAAGCAGCATTTGCGGCAGAAACATTGAGTTCATACACATTACACACATTTGAGGCTCTACCCCCACCAAACGATGCACTTTCAATTCAAGGGTAAAGGCCGTGTTACACTGCCGAATTTTGGTCACGACCCTGTCGCCGAATCACGTCGTGTAGGAAATCGGCGAACAGTTCACCGACAGAGGCGACCAGTTCGCCGACAGAGCCCGATTTGCAGAAAACGGGTGGGGGGCCCCCTTAAGCCCTTGTTACACTGCCGAATTTTGGTACACGAATGTGCACGAATATGCAAGTCATCCTATGTCGCGGACCGATTCGGGATCTTTCTTCCACGGTCTTGTCATTTCGCAGACCAGTCGGTGTCCACTGCGCGACTTTTACGGTTCGTCACGACCGCCACGAATATTTCATGAAAAATGAAAATTTCGTGGCCGTTCGCCGAACTTAAAATAAACGAACATGATCGCCAAACAGTCGCCGAGTCGCCGCCGACATGTCGCTGCGTGTGCCGACTTGTTGCCAAGGTATCGCCGACTATTCGCCACAGATTCGCCATTCATTCGCGATGTTCGCCGAATCATGGATCAGCTTCGACCCGCGCACGATAAGGGGGGCCCCCCACCCGTTTTCTGCAAATCGGGCTCTGTCGGCGAACTGTTCGCCTCTGTCGGTGAACTGTTCGCCGATTTCCTACACGACGTGATTCGGCGTCAGGGTCGTGGCCAAAATTCGGCAGTGTAACACGGCCTTTATCGTGCGCGGGTCGAAGCTGATCCATGATTCGGCGAACATCGCGAATGAATGGCGAATCTGTGGCGAATAGTCGGCGATACCTTGGCAACAAGTCGGCGCACGCAGCGACATGTCGGCGGCGACTCGGCGACTGTTTGGCGATCATGTTCGTTTATTTTAAGTTCGGCGAACGGCCACGAAATTTTCATTTTTCATGAAATATTCGTGGCGGTCGTGACGAACCGTAAAAGTCGCGCAGTGGACACCGACTGGTCTGCGGAATGACAAGACCGTGGAAGAAAGATCCCGAATCGGTCCGCGACATAGGATGACTTGCATATTCGTGCACATTCGTGTACCAAAATTCGGCAGTGTAACAAGGGCTTAAGGCCGTGTTACACTGCCGAATTTTGGTCACGACTCTGTCGCCGAATCACGTCGTGTAGGAAATCGGCGAACAGTTCATCGACAGAGGCGAACAGTTCGCCGACAGAGCCCGATTTGCAGAAAACGGGAGGGGGCCCCCCTAATCGTGCGCGGGTCGAAGCTGATCCATGGTTCGGCGAACATCGCGAATGAATGGCGAATCTGTGGCGAATGGTCGGCGATACCTTGGTAACAAGTCGGCGCACGCAGGGACATGTCGGCGGCGACTCGGCGACTGTTTGGCGACCATGTTCGTTTATTATAAGTTCTGCGAACGGCCACGAAATTTTCTCGGCCTGGCCAGGCGGCCGCCGACGAAGAACACAGAAACGTTGTTGCGCTTGTTCCTGTTTGTGTTTTTATGTGAAGATGTCAATAAAACGGCATGAAAAAATCCCAAATTATTAATCGTCTAATGGTTGTATGATTCAACGAACCTGCATTACATGTTTTTTTTCATAAAATGTGCTTTGTTTAAATACACACACTGCCGAACCAAAGAACAGAACTACACTGCCATGTTTTATCTAACCTACTATATCCTCATCCCGTCCATCTGTCAGTAAAGCCCAGTATGATACGTGCAGGCTCCATCACAACCAATAGTGATCATCATGCAACATCACGGCCACCCGTATTTGCAGCAGCGCGGTTATGAGCCCGGTAGAAGCCGCGGGTATGAGCCCGGTAGAAGCCGACGGCCAGCCGTATTTGCAGCAGCGCGGTTATGAGCCCGGTAGAAGCCGCGGGTATGAGCCCGGTAGAAGCCGACGGGAATTGGGCAGAGTGGAGCTGCCCGTAGCGACGGCGGGTTTGCGGGATTGAGTTTGGAGCAAAGCGTAATTTTTGTTTTTTGTTCTTGCCAGTGTTTCCTTTTTTACCAGCTGAAACAAGCAAGTGGCGGGTAATTAGTTTTTGCCGGCAAAAACGCCGCCCCTGTGTTGCTACCCAGTGGCGTGCGATCGGCAGCTGATTGTGTGCTACCTGGTGACCTGTTTTGGTGTGGTGGTGTGCCATTGGTGGCTGATTGTGTGCTACCTGGTTCGTGTGTCTGCAGGACGACAGCAGCGATGAGGAATTGGAGCCGGGACCGGCGCGCAACGACGGCACTCTGCTCGCCTCCGACTCGCCCAAACCACTGTACGTACGTGGCTGGCCACCGGCCGCTCATTGACTGCTTCTCACTGTACGTGGCTGGCCACCGGCCGCTCATTGACTGCTTCTCGATGTACGTGGCTGGCCACCGACCGCTCATTGACTGCTTCTCACTAAACGTGGCTGGCCACCGGCCGCTCATTGACTGCTTCTCACTGAACCCGGAGCTGGGCGGAACATCTAAAAAACCGTAAATTGTTGTATTTCACCCCACGAATATTTATGGAAATGGCGGCGTGTAGCGACGATGTTTTTAGCACAACTTATGCGCCTTTTCTGCACATGTCGCTAAGACTTCTGACCCAGGCCTTTCGTGGTCGGGTCTGAGGTCTCAAGTTCACGCCAAGTGCCCTTATCTTAGGGAAAATTTAATGCTCGCCATAGCTACACTTACTGAGCGATCGTTTTCAACCCGCGACCCGTTGGGGTGGTGGAGGGGGGGGGGGCAAAGGCCCCCTGTGGTTTTTCGCAGATAACTCAGAAACAGCTGCGAATTTCGACTTGAAACTATCAGCCCTCTTCGGATATCAATTTTACACAACTCCTGGAAAAAATAGGTCTCAGGTCATCTCTGGTGACGAGCTATAGAGGTCAAAGTGAGGTCATGTTCGGCGATTTTTCGTCGAAAAAGTTGTCCCGGGGGAAAATCGCAGAAAATCAGAGTTTCAACCTAGCGACTCAAAAATTTGCTCTAGGTATTAAAAAGCACGGCGAACAAAATGGATATCTCGAAATTTCCAAAATGCAAAAATCCCTAGGTCTAGGGATTTTCTAACTCAAAATCTAGATTTCTTGAGATGTTTTTTTTAATTGTGGAAACTTCTAAAACAAACACGGAATGTATGTCAGAGAACCCCTTACGGGCCTTACACATGCCAAAAATTAACAAAATATATCTTAAACTGCCAGAGATATAGCCATTTGAATGACTGACAAAGTAGCTACTGTTCTTATGACGTCACAATATTTTCGGTATTTTTTTTCTAAATACACCGCCACCCATTAATTGGGGACCAGGAATGCCCCCTCCCTCAGCCCAGCGACTCACAGAACCTTACTTTAACACCAGATAAAAGATAAAAATGGCAAAGTCGCGGAATTCCCTGCTAAGAATCGAAAAGAACTCAGAATAAGCAACCAGTCGGTAAGAGGAAGTCTGTTTTTTTTTTTTTACTAACTAACCAGAGGACGAAAGATGTCCCTGCTGAAAGCAACGGAAGACTAAAGCACTACTTCCAATACCATGTTTTATGATGTAAAAGTCAAAAGAACACTCACTCAGGGTTAGTAAAGGGACACATACATGCCAGAGGCAGTACAAAGCACAGGTAAGTTCGAGGGGCCCTCTTCAGAGCTAGTGAAGAGGCCCCTGATAGCTTGACGGGGGCCCTCTAAACTAAAGAAAGGCCCTCTTGCCACACAAGAGGGCCCTTTGAAAGCATGAAGGAGCTCCTGATCGCTTGACGGGTGCGCTCTGAGCCACAGGAAAACCCATTGCATTAACCCGCGCCCCACTGGGGGGGGGGGGGGCTATTTATAGCCCCCTCCCGTTTTTCTGCAATAACTTCCAAACCGCTTGACGTATCGACGCCAAACTTTCAGTACCTTTGGCTGCATCAATTTGACACCTTGTGTCAAAATTTGATCTTCGTACCTACCATAGGTCGGCCGGAAATGACGTCAGAGTGACGTCATGTTCGGCCGATTTCGACGCAAAACATTGAACCACGGCAATCGCTCCAAAGAGCTCAGTTTTTAAGCTAGATCCAATTTCTTTGCATGAGAGAACTCAGAATAGACTGCGCTATCAAACTGCTATCTCGGATTTTCGAAATTTTGAAAATTTCGAAAATTTTATATAATTAAATTAAAAATTTATATTTTTACATTTTTTCAATTTTTTTTTGACTTTTCGAAAAAACCGGAATATATGTGATAGAACGCATTATTATGACTAACTCTAGCAAGTTTTAGCTAAATATCTTCAAAAATGACCAAGTTATACGCATTATTGCAAAAAAATAAACAATTATTAATTTTTCAAATAAATTTTTCAGCACGAATTTGACATCGCACGCCAATATAAATAGCACCATCGTGTTTCTGAGCTCTAACTGCATCCAATAGACACCTTTTTTGTTGAAAAATTTTAACTTTAAAATTTGACCTTTTTTGACCTGAAAGTGACCTGACCTAAGCTAAATTTGACTCAAAATGACCTCGAATGACACAGACGACATCAAATTCGAAATGTGTGGCCTAAATGGACCATAAAACATGTGTCACGTGACCGACGGATGATATAATATTTTCGTGACCTGTGATGACCTGACCTTGACCTGAAAATCAAAGTACAAGTTTGGTACCCTCAGAGTATCTAGAGCATCTGTTCACGAGTGTGTGAACCAAAAATGAGCCTGATCTGACTTGTAAGACGGCGGCCAGAGCCCAAAACGTGAAGAAGCCAAAATGCTAATAATATTTACTTTGACCTGACCTGTGACGTCATCGGTGACCTCGAGGTCAATGAAATTAGGTTTCGTTCGACAGTTTTTCCGGGGCTATCAGACGCCGTTTGAATTTTGACGATCGGCCCAGTATTTTCGGAGTTAGGAGGGGGGCTATGAATAGCCCCCCCCCCAGTAGGGCGTGTTATGCGCAGACCCCAGTGGGGCGCGGGTTAAGGGCCCCCTGATTGCTTGACAGGGGCCCTCCGAACTACAGAAAAGCCCTCTGAATACACGAGAGGGTCCTCTGAACGCATGAAGGGACCCTTGATCGCTTGACGGGGGCTCTCTGAGCTACAGAAAGGCCCTCTGAGCGCATAAAGGGGCCCTGATTGCTTGTCAGGGACCCTCTTAACTGCAGAAAGGCCCTCTGAGCGCATAAAGGGCCCTCTGAACGAAAGAAAGGTCCTCTGGGTACACGAGAGGGTCCTCTGAAAGCATGAAGGGGTCGCCTGATCGCTTGATGGGACCCTCTGAGCTACAGAGAAACCCTCTGATTGCATTAAGGGCCCCCTGATTGCTTGACAGGGGCCCTCTGAACTACAGAAAGGCCCTCTGAATTCACGAGAGGGCCCTCTGAACGCATGAGGAGGCCCCTGATTGATTGACGTGGGCCTTCTAAGCTACAGTAAAATCCTCTGAGCGCATGAAAGGGCCCCCGGTCGGTGGACGGGGGCCCTCTTATCTACCGACTGGCCCTCTGAACGCGTTGAGCTGCCCTGAGGCGAGCTCATGATGGGACTCTCTGACTAACATCTGAAGGGTCCCCTGTCAGTGTAAAGGAACCACAACTTGCGTGAGGGGCCCTTTTTGGACCGAGAGGGCCCTCTGTCGGTCTGAGGGGCCCCCGATTGGTCTGAGGGGTCACCGATCGGCCTGAGGATCCCTTTGTTTGTCCGAGGGGCCTATATCAACTGGAGGGTGATCAACTATATCACCTGAGGAGGTCCTCTATCGACCGCTGTTCTGAGGGCCCCTGCCGGTCTTATGGGGCCACCGATTGACAGCCTTTTTTCACCTGAGGGGCCCTCTGTTGATCTGTTGGTTTCCGACGGTTGGTCTGATTCGATGTCGGTTTGATGGATCTCAAATCGGATCCACAGTCGATCTGAGGGGCCCCGAGGCCCTCAAATGACCTGATGGGCCCTTAGTTTGTCTTAGAGGGCTCTCCATCGGTCCGACAGGGCCCTCTGCATTCTGCAAGTGCAAGGGGACCTTTTGTCGATATGAGTGGCCCTTAGACGGCTTAACATGACCCTCAGACGGCTTACGAGGCTCTCATGGCCTGTAGCGGTCTTTGACGGTCTGAAGGACCCTCATCCGACCTACGAGACCCTCAGTCCGCCTTTAGAACCGGCTGAGCGACTCTATGAAGCTATTCGTGGGCCTATCTAGCAAGGGTCCATGGACTGCTTGCCCCCTCAGTTCTAACATTTTTTTTTCATTTTTTTAAAATAAATATTATTCAACTTATTTGGGCCCCCTCCAAAAAATAGTGCATGAAATCCGACTTTTGAATTTTGAGGGGGGTTACCTTGGGCCCTTGTAGGCCAGGATTCCCCCCTTGAGGAAATCCTGGCTACGCCCCTGGGTTCGGGTCAGTATTCTGTAGAAGGTCATGTGTGACCGGACGAGCCCTTCCAGCTAAGCAGAGCTTGTTGCTGGTCGGGCTCACCGGTCACAACGCCGCATGGGTGGGTTCGGTGTAAGCCAGTCACTATAACTGACAGGTTACGCTACACGAGTAGGAGGTGTTTGGAGAAGTTTAATAGAAAAACTCTACAACGCGATACAACGCATACCTATTATTCTAATTGATAGTACCTTATTTATTTGCATACTTTACTAATGATTATTGGTGTTATGTAAACAAAAGCTATATAGGGTGCTCTACAGGGTGTCCCATAAGCTCGTTCTCACCTTATATTTGCATGTAAAACAGAGTACATTGCGTTTTGATATGTTTATGGCCCCTCAATGTGCTCCCCATTTCATAGGCAAGCACATGAATACACGCTGCGGCGTGCCAACCGGCATAGGCGGCGGAACGGGGAGGGCACCGGGGCACCGTGCCCCCCTTTGATTTGGGAGTTTTAACATTAGCACTATGGGCTAATGTTAAAACTCCATGGGAAACATGACTATGGACTAACTATGGGCATGGAAAGAATGGGACCAAAAGTCGGCAGTGCCCCCCCCCCCCTTAATTGAAGATGTTCCACCACTACTGCCAACCGGCATGTTTGGCAGCATAGCTGGCTTGAAGTTAGCCCAGACTGACTTGACATGCGCCGTGAGCTCCTCGAGGCTTGAACAGCGCTTCGCTTCGACGAGCCTCGATTTCAATATTCCCAACACATTTTTATGAAATTTGGATCCGATGAGTTACCTGGGATGTGATCTTGCCACAGACGCCTATCACAGTCTCCTGGCACTGCTTTTAAGCTTTGCTTGACCTGTGCATTGATGCACTGTCTTGCTTGAAGATGGGCCTACGACCTCCCGTATGCCATTTTCACCTCCCAAAATGTGGTCATACTTGCGGCTCGAGTTAAGCTAGAAGGCTGAAACTCCTCCTAGATCTTCTTGGAGAAGCATTCTACGTCCCAACGCTGTTTCTTGAGTATAAATCGCAACCTGATCAGCGTCTGGACGCATATTTTCCCACATTACCGTGACCCTGGCCTTTTGCATAGGAATAAAGCGGGATGACACGAAGGCCTTTTCCTTCGCCCATATGGGACCGTTTTGGGGTTCGGACGGGTGTTTAATCTCGAAGTTTTTTTTAGCCTCAGGCTTAACGAAACACATGTTTGGCCATTTTAAGACATTTTCGACTGTTTTGCGTCCTCCGTTAAGTTGCCCTAGTGACCATAAGTTATGTACCCCGAAATAATACTCTTAGACAGCTGGTAATCCATCCTGAAAAGCCTGCTTACCAACTTTCTAACGCTAAGACCTTTTTGACGGCCACTCTGGCGCCACACAGTTTTGGCCACATGGCTCACTCTTGAGAGCTGACAAAAAAAGAGCATAAACTTGCAGTGATTGACTCCCGACAAATCATCGGCGTCACTTGCTGACTGTGCGTCCAGTTAGCGACAGACATTGGCTACAGAGTACAGACTGGATGGCCCAATCACCCTCAATCCTCGCGAATGGCCCACGTGCGGACTAAATACCGAGACGTTCCCGTATCGGAGACCTACATATATGTTGCGGCGTAAGCCGTCTCCACAAGAAGTGAACTCTCTAGCAAAAAATATTTTGTCTAGACGAATTAGTTAGTTACCGTGGAGCATATTCACAGTTGGCATGGCAACCCCCAAAGCTCAGTTACAAAATAAATTAAACGTGGATCTAAATAAGAGAGCTTCTAAAAGAAGAATTTAGGTGAGAAGGAACTTACGGGACACCCTGTAGGAAATACTCCTTACTTATTTTCTTTACTTGCAATTTAGACATGTTGATAATTCATTGAACGTTGAATTGGGTTGCCATAATTTTGTTCCAGATGCGAGGCCCAAGCCATGTTACATTACGAGTGCAGTATAATCTTTTTATACATGGTGCAATGAACTGTTGATCCAAATTTCATCCAAATTTCATCCAAATTTAATAAAAATGTGTTGGGAATTTTGAAATCGAGGCTCGTCGAAGCGAAGCGCTGTTCAAGCCTCGAGGAGCTCACGGCGCATGTCAAGTCAGTCTGGGCTAACTTCAAGCCAGCTATGCTGCCAAACATGCCGGTTGGCAGTAGTGGTGGAACATCTTCAATTAGGGGGGGGGGGGCACTGCCGACTTTTGGTCCCATTCTTTCCATGCCCATAGTTAGCCCATAGTCATGTTTCCCATGGAGTTTTAACATTAGCCCATAGTGCTAATGTTAAAACTCCCAAATCAAAGGGGGCACGGTGCCCCGGTGCCCTCCCCGTTCCGCCGCCTATGCCGGTTGGCACGCCGCAGCGTGTATTCATGTGCTTGCCTATGAAATGGGGAACACATTGAGGGGCCATAAACATATCAAAACGCAATGTACTCTGTTTTACATGCAAATATAAGGTGAGAACGAGCTTATGAGACACCCTGTAGAGCATCCTATATAGCTTTTGTTTACATAACACCAATAATCATTAGTAAAGTATGCAAATAAATAAGGTACTATCAATTAGAATAATAGGTATGCGTTGTATCGCGTTGTAGAGTTTTTCTATTAAACTTCTCCAAACACCTCCTACTCGTGTAGCGTAACCTGTCAGCTATAGTGACTGGCTTGCCCGAACCCACCCATGCGGCGTTGTGACCGGTGAGCCCGACCAGCAACAAGCTCTGCTTAGCTGGAAGGGCTCGTCCGGTCACACATGACCTTCTACAGAATACTGACCAGAACCCAGGGGCGTAGCCAGGATTTCCTCAAGGGGGGTTCCAAACCTACAAGGGCCCAAGGTAACCCCCCTCAAAATTCAAAAGTCGGATTTCATGCACTATTTTTTGGAGGGGGCCCAAATAAGTTGAATAATATTTATTTAAAAAAAAAAGAAAAATGTTAGAACTGAGGGGGCAAGCACTAGTCCATGGGCCCTTGCTAGATAGGTCCACGAATCAGAATAGCTTCATAGAGTCGCTCAGCCGGTTCTAAAGGCGGACTGAGGGTCTCGTAGGTCGGATGAGGGTCCTTCAGACCGTCAAAGACCGCTACAGGCCATGAGAGCCTCGTAAGCCGTCTGGGGTCATGTTAAGCCGTCTAAGGGCCACTCATACCGACAAAAGGTCCCCTTGCACTTGCAGAATGCAGAGGGCCCTGTCGGACCGATGGAGAGCCCTCTAAGGCAAACTAAGGGCCCATCAGGTCATTTGAGGGCCTCGGGGCCCCTCAGATCGACTGTGGATCCGATTTGAGATCCATCAAACCGACATCGAATCAGACCAACCGTCGGAAACCAACAGATCAACAGAGGGCCCCTCAGGTGAAAAACCAACAGATCAACAGAGGGCCCCTCAGGTGAAAAACTCAACAGATCAACAGAGGGCCCCTCAGGTGAAAAACTCAACAGATCAACAGAGGGCCCCTCAGGTGAAAAAAAACTCACTTGTTGCGCCGTCTGCAACTCCGATTGTCCTGGTGCTTCAGTGATTAGGCGTCCCGCCTGGTCACCCTTCGCACTAGGTGGCGCAGTAGGCAGTGCGCAGACTTGGTCAAGTTCTGCTTCGCCTCGAGTCTTCCCCCCACATTCTTCCTCTTCACCAGAAGCAGGTTCTTGGGCTCTTGTAGCTGCAGTATGCACGGGTGTTTGACCGGTTTCGGCGGGACAAGACTTGCAGCGCTTACCCGTCCAGATATTGCCGTTGACTGGTCGCTGCCGGGACATCGCATCGGCATTGCCGTGATCACGGCCCGGCCGGACAACCACCCGGAACTGGTAAGAGCTCAGCCCGATGGCCCACCGGCCACGTCTTCCCGTCCCGTCACGTTCCACATTGATGGACTCCGGTACACCCGTGTGTGGTTTGTGATCGGTCACGACTTCGAATTCTGCTCCAACTGTGTACTGGTTGAATCGCCGGATGGCGTGAACGATGGCCCAGAGTTCTTTATCATATGTTGGCCATCTGCGCTGTTGCTTTGTCAGCACCTTACTGTCGTAGGCGACGACTCTCTCCGTGTCACCCACCCGCTCCGCGAGCACTGAACCGACTGCAGAGTCGGATGCGTCCGTGTACAAGACGAATGTACCACGGAACGTAGGGAGGGCTAACACTGGTGGTGCAGTCAGCGCCTGCTTCAGACTCTCAAAAGCTTCTTCAGCATCCGGCGTCCACGTCAGGTGGTCACCCACCACCTTGGCTTCCCTCAGCTGCTTCGTGAGATCCATGTATTGTGGGACAAAACGGCTGTAATATCCGCACAATCCGAGGAAGCTCTTCATGCCATCTTCCGTCTTCGGTGGAGTCCAGTCGAGTATCTTCTGGATGTTATGTGGGTCCGGTAGGAGTCCCTCCTTTGCGACCCGGTGACCGAGGAACGTAACTTCGCGCTTTGCGAGGCGGCACTTTTCTGGTTTGAGCTTCAGCTTCGCCGACCTCACTCGCTTGAAGACATCACGGAGCGTTGCGATGTGCTCGTCCTAGGATCTGCTTGATATGATGATGTCATCAAGGTAGACTAAACAGCGTTTCGAGTCCAGACCCGCAAGCACCAGTTTCATGAATCGCTGGAATGTGGCTCCAGCATTTTTGAGACCCATGGCCATCACCCTGAACTGATGGAGTCCTTTGCCCGTGGAGAACGCCGTCTTTTCTCGGTCCTCTGTGGCCAGCGGGACCTGCCAGTAACCGGTCGCCATGTCGAGCGTCGTGTACAGTATGTCTAAAAAGTATGTCCCCTGGTTTGGCTCTCCCACAGGAGGCGAATTGGTAACTTGGCTGACTCCCAGTTGCGGCACCCGGCCGCCAGGGTCGCTGCGGCGCGAGCGGCCTTGACCGCTCGCATGTCATTTACCGGGGTTACATGAGCGATCCGTTCCAAATACGCACTACGCTAATGCGCATCAGCTCCCCACAAACGTATCTACAGCACCGGTTGCATGAGACTAATTCGTTTTATCTACGTCAAACGGATCTTGTTTGGCTCACCCGGGCTGACTCCTCGACGGCCGGTAATTCGTATCACAAACGGAATAGGATTAGCGTACAGTCATGGCGCAGTTGCGGCATTTACCGGGACGACTGAACTAAATTTTAAATACTTATATCATTTGATAGGCTCAAAAACATTTAAAATTAACATGAAATCAAAAAATGAAAACAAAGTTTTCTTGTTTTAACCCTCGCCCGTAAACGGCGATCTGCCACCTTCGCCCATGCAGGGGGGGGGGTGCGACCCCCCCCCCCTTGGCGTTTGAAAACGGAGCGCCGTAGAGCTTAGCGGAAAAGACTAACGGATTGCTCTCGCCGAGATCTGGTGATTGGTGGCATGTTTTTGTCCTAGGTCAACATTTGACCTACTTTTGACCGGTCAAAGGCCAAATTTTCGGAAAAAATAGACTTTTTCAACTTTCCGCGGCGATTGCGGCAAAACGGTGGGAGATATCGACTTGAAACCTTCACTATCGTGTTCCTTGATCAATTCTCTATCGTTTGGTATGTATTTCGTTTCCCTAGCTCTAAAAATGGCGCGTTGGGAGCGCCGGAAGTCGGCAAGGTCACGGTCGGCGGCAGAAATTCGAAAAATCAAAATTTAAATTTTTGAAATCTGATTGTATTTTGGATTTGGGAGGTCCATTTGCTCCCTATAGAAGCTAATATTGCTGCATATTCCCATTGAGGTGACAAGAATTAGCAAAATAGTGGTTCGGGCGCTTTTCAAAAATAGTACCGGACGCTGTTCCTCTTGTGACGTCATAGCTCCGTGACCTGACCTGACCCGGTCAAGTTTCTTATACCATATGATAGCCAATACTTGCCCCAACATGCATGGGAAGTTTCATCACGATCCATCAACCGATGTCCGTACCACCGGCAGGAGACCTCGAAAGTTGGCACTCAGTTTGTGAAAATCCGGCCGGAGGCTGTTCCCTTTGTGACGTCATAACTCCGTGACCTGACATGACCCGGTCAATTTTTTTTATCAAAAGATGCGCAAGGTTTGCCCCATAAGGTACCCAAAATTTGGCGGCGCTGCGCGCCGCCGTTTTTGCAGTATTTCCGAAAAGCCTCAGGGGGGGGGGGGTTGCACCAACCCCCCCCCTACATGGGCGAGGGTTAAGTCAGTGGGCACTGATTCGCCATGCAGCGACAGCAGGGTGGTCAGAAAAAATTATGTATCAAAATATTTCATTCATTTTATTTCACATGCAAAGACTAAACCAAAATACTAACATTTTTTTTTTTGCTATTTTCTACGAGGCAGCCAATAAAAAAATGCTTAGTATTTTGCATTTTGACGCTTCCAGTCAGCAAAGAATAGTTCTTGTGAAATACGGCCCGAATCCTGTGCCTCGGTTACATCAGCGATCCGTTCCAAATACGCACTACGCTAATTCGCATCAGCTCCCCAAGAACGCATTCAGTGCACCGACTACATGAGCAAATTCGTATCAGTGACGTCAAACGGATCTAGTTTGGCTCTCGGCCCGATGCGCATTACAAACGGAATAGCATACAAATGTGGCGCACTTCCGTAGCAATAGAGGTGACTGAATTAAAAACTTAATATCTTATGTCTTTTTTGCATTTAATCTGCTCAAAACATTCCCAATTAACTTAACAAAAAAAAGTTAAACATAAAGTTGTCTTGCTTTGACTCATTGAGCACTTGCCTCTCTTGATTCGTCTGTAGTGCTGTCAGAAAAATGTTTCAACTGAAAGTACTTTGATATTTTCTTTTTGGTTTTCACTATATTTATTTTTGAAAACTTGACAAAATACCGACATATTTTTTAATTATTATTTCAAAAGAAGCAAATGAAAAAATCCCTATTATTTTGCATTTTAATGTTTTTTTTGGAAAGAAATAGTTCCTGTAATACGTATCTTGGTCCTATTCGCTTCTAAGCCTCTTTCCCTGCGGATTTTGTTCGGACCGCCGATTCGTATTAGCAGGTGGATACGAGTCGGTAGTACGCTCATGATTCGCATTAGCGGTGAATCCGATCGTGATACGTATTTGCTTTGCTCATGTAACCGCGGATCGGATCGCCGATTCGTACTAGCAGGTGGCTACATGAGTCGGTAATGCGTTCCTAATTCGAATTAGCGGCTAAATACGTATTTACTGTGCTCATGTAACCCCGATAATTGGCAGTTCGGTCCCTCCCCATCTATACAGAGGTGGGGAGGGGAGAAGAGGGGAAGAGAGGGGAGGGAGCGGCATCCGCTCGGCACTGGGCGATACCTGGCTGACCCCGCGCTCCCTCACTGACCTCCGTCCAGCCCTCAGGGGAAGACCGACTTCCTCGGCCCGTAGCGGCCGAGCGGAAAACCGAGCTCGTAGGGCGCGACTCCATTGGCCCAATCTTATAAATGGAATGCTGTCGTATTCACGGCATTATATAATATTACTAGTGATACCAGCAGTGGATGTCGTAAAATAAAGTCCAAAACAAACGAAAGCACACGATTGACGCATAATGCGCCCTCCCATTCAAATAAGCCCGCCCACTTCATCAATAGATGGTGTAGTTTCTTAGGGCGTAAAAGATGCAAAACACTACCAAACTTTTTTTAGCTCGTCCACTGGGACCGTCAATATACAATTGACTGAAATGCATGAAAACCACTTTGCATTTAATAGCCGTTTCCAGCACCCAAACTTTAGCCAGTGACGCCCTGTCCATTCTAAAACGTTTATAAGATTGGTCCCAGCACCCGATTTGATATGAGAAAGTCGTTTAAAGAGCATCTTATCTCTAACCAATTTATTTATTATGGCCACTTTTACAGGACGTCTATAGAGCTTTGACTTTTACATTTCTTCCTCGTTCAGGAGCAACGTTTTAACCCTCACCGGACCTTCAGGTTTTCTGAATACCGAGGAGGCGTTGGGGGGTTGGAAGTGAGGGAACAACCCCCTTTGCCGATTCGCTCCTTAATGAGCTAGAGCCTCACGAAAGAAACGATCGTGCGCGTCGTTACGAAATGCAGCGATTGGTCTCCGATTTTAAGGACTAGGATCAGCCGATGACTTCTGAGGTTAGGTCAAGTGGCCCAAGGCACAGGTTCGGTTTTTGGTAAATAACTTCGCTAAACATGATCGCAGATCCGCGATTTTAGCAGCATCGTGTTTGTCTAGCTCAGGCGTGTCGAATGGTATACTTTTTCTTCGGGTGAGATCAAGTTAAGTTGTTAACCTCGGGTCAAGGTCAGGTCACAGCCCGTCAGGTCACGAAGCTGGTCAAAGTATAGCAGGGGCGGATCCAGGAAAACTCCAAGGGGAGGGTCATGGATCGAAGTGGTGCCCCTACCTATACCCAAAATTAAAAACTCAACGGTTTTCGTCCACTTCATTTTGGTGGTGCCCCCATTTTCAGTTTTTTTTTCTTTTTATTTTTTATTTTTAGTCAGTATCTTAACTCTTAGCCACAACCACATTTACCAATTGTAAGCAAGTATATATGAATGTGCTATGTGTATATATGTTGTGGACGCTGAGTAGTGAGTACTTACCAGGAACGTTATCAGGTAAGCAAATCGTTGTCAATCCGACGAACTTGACCCTGGCGTCTAAAGGGTCTGTCCTTGACACTTCAGGCTTGTCAGGGGCACCAAAGTCCTTCCAGGGACACCACAAACCTGTCAGGGGCACATACGGCCTGGTAGGGGCGCCACAGGCCCGCCAGGGGCACCACAGGCCTGCCAGGAAGCAGGGGCACTACAGGTCTAGCAAATATACGCGACAGGCCTGTCAGGGGCACAACGGGCCTGTTGGGCCCATGAGCACCCCTAGGGGCAGGGGCACCACAGTCCTTCCAGGGGCACCGCAGGCCTGTGAGGGGCACCAGCGGCCTAGCAGGAGCACCAGTCAACACAGGTCTGCCAGGGGCACCACAGACCTGCCAGGGGCACCAGAGGCCTACCAGGAGCACCACCGACCTCGCAGGGGTAACTTGGGCCTGTCAGGGCCCAGGGGCACCACGGGCATGTCGAGAGGCACTTCAGGCTTTTCAGGGGCACCATAGTCCTCTCCGGGCGCAGGGGTAGCAGGGGCGCCAGAGGCCTGCCAGGGGCACTACAGGCCTAGCAAGGGCACCACTGGTCTATCAGGGGCACCACGAGCCTGTCATAGCCAGGCATCTCAGGCTTGTCAAGGCCCAGGGGCACCACAGGTCTGTGAGGGGCACCAGCGACCTAGCAGGGGCACCAGTCAACACAGGTCTGCCAGGGGCGCCACAGACCTGCCAGGGGCACCACAGACCTGCCAGGGGCACCAGAGGTCTGCCAGGGGCACCACCGGCCTCGCAGGGGCACCTTGGGCCTGTCAGGGGCACCACGGGCCTGCCGAGGGGCACTTCAGACTTTTCAGGGGCACCAGTCCTCTCCGGGCGCAGGGGTACCAGCGGCCTAGCAAGGGCACCAGAGGCCTGCCAGGGGCACCAGCGGCCTAGCAAGGGCACCAGAGGTCGGCCAGGGGCACCACAGGCCTAACAAGGGCACCACGGGCCTGTCAGGGGCACCTCAGGCTTGTCAGGGCCCAGGGACACCACAGTCCTTCCAAGGGCACCGCAAGCCTGTCAGGGGCACCAGAGACCTGCCAGGGTCACCACAGGCCTAGCAAGGGCACCACTGGCCTGTCAGGGGCACCTCAGGCTTGTCAGGGCCCAGGGGCACCACAGTCCTTCCAGGGGCATTACAAGCCTGTCAGGGGCACCAGAGGCCTAGCAAAGGCACCACAGGCCTGCCATGGACACCACAGGCCTGCCAGGGGCACCACCGGCCTTGCAGGGGCGCCTCAGGCCTGTCAGGGGCACCACGTGCCTGCCGGGGACACTTCAGGCTTGTCAGGGGCGTTACAGTCCTGTCAGGGCCCAGGGGCACCAGGCCCGTGGTGTCCCTGCTAGGCCTGTGGTGCCCCTGGCGGTCCTGTGGTGCCCCTGTCAGGACTGTGATACCCCTGATAGGCCGGTGGTTCCCCTGGCAGGTCTTTGGGCCCCCGGGCCTCAAGGGGGGGCATGACCCATGTGACCCCCCCCCTTGGATCCGCCACTGAATTATAGAGATATTATATACAATTTAATTTAGGATAGTTTAATTCAAGTCGGTATGAATCCGATTTCACAATTTACTAGGTGGGTTTTGCAGCGCTATTACTTCGGCATGTAATTATAAATCATTGCTAATTTCGATCCGGATGTCGTTATTCAATGCTGGCCTTTGCGCCCTCAGAAAAGTTTGTAGTCATGAAGGCTTGCATTGACCCATACTTTCCATTTTTCAGCACCATTATTCGCCGTAGTTGACCAGGTATTTTTCTTCAGCTCTCCCCCGAATCATTTGGCTTAGACCCATGGCGTATCACCCGTGCATCGCAAGACGCACCTACCAGTTACCACACACAAGTTCACGATCCCCACGAACCCACATCAGCGTCCGTTCGCTTGGTGTGTGACCCCTTGACCTTTGGCTGCGACAACTGCCAGCTTGCCGGAGCACCCCTCCCTGCACGCGCTGCCCCGCCCGCTCCCTTCCCTCTCTCCCTCCCCCCCCCCCGGGGTCGTGTCACGAAGGTTCGGGCTTACGCTACTACCGGCCGCTGCGCAGCTGTCACCTAGCGCTTGGGAATGTGTGGTCTGGTGCAGATTCAGCCAACTACCGGCTCGCGACACCAGCGCCACGTAGTGGCGACGGTACATTCTTTTTAGACATACTGTACCACGTTGCCCCCGCTAGGGTATCCAATGCTTCGTCGACCCTCGGCAGAGGATGCGCACATCCGCGAGTTCGGCTGTTGATCGCGCGGAGATCGACGCAGAAGCGGAAACTTCCATCTTTCTTTCTGGCCAGGACGACTGGGGAGCACCACGGACTTGTACTCTCTTCAATTATTCCATCTTTCATCATCTGCGTCTTCTGCTTCTCGACTTGCTCGCGGAGTTTAACTGGTACCCGCCGTGGTCTCTGCCAGACTTGTAAACGACTCAAATTTTTTTTGAGTCGATTCTCTGTTTGAGTCTGGAAATTTGAATCGATTCATCAAACGACTCATGATGTTAAATTTAATTGATTCGAATCAACTCCTGACTCAAGTTCCTCGATAAAATGATTCGAATCAACTCATGACTCGAGCAACTAGCCAACGGAATGATTCAAATCAACTCATGACTCACACATTTTGATGAATTGATTCAAATCAACTCATGACTCACACGACATTTTCATTGAACTTATTTCATTCAACCCATGACTCATTATAGGCATTTGTTGATTATTTGACTCAAAGCTATGATAAAATGAATATGCCGCATACCACAATTGTATTAAGCAGCATAGTAGCCTTGACCAAAGATTCAAGCAGCTACCTAGTAGGACTAGGTACATAGGTACAGGGACCCGCAGTTGCTACTGTACACATATATTACCAATTTAGAATTGCGCTATTATTTGCTAAGCGCTGGCCATTGGAGAAAGGAAATGTAGCGCAAAGTATGGAGGAATACCACATGTTTGCTCCTAGGCCGTATGTTTTGTCTAATTCCTTTTATCGCCACAGATATTCTTCCAAAACTGCAATCGTGCTATTTTTCCGCGCCGGTTGCCTCCCCAGAGCTCATCCTTGGTATCGCCTATAGCTTCCGTTCCCGCTACGTGAATGAAAGTCACGTGACTACTACAGGTTTGCGCTCAGTACTAACACACCTAGCCCGAGGGCCGGTCCGTAGCGGGGAGGGGTAGAACGCCTGAGCTCCAGCGCAGTGGAGGTGGTGGTGGCCCGTATCATAAAGAAGCAACCGTAAGCAGAACTACAATTGCCGCAGTATAAGATTATGATCAAGTTTTTCTTAAATGTATTGATTGACAAGGGAGTGCAATGCTTATCCGATATAATAAAACGGTGTCCAAGGCCTTGGAAGAACTATAAAACATATTCAGCAACGTATAAATTTCTGATACAGGCCATGACCTTTCACCTTGCCTCCGGGGAGGACCGCTCAGGAAGCCACATATCGAACGAATCGAGGCCTCGCAGCGCGGCGGCAGAGGAGAGTGGATAAACCATCGCCAGATCTTTCGTTTACTTATGTTTCCAGAAGAAGGGGGGTGGAGGGTGAGGGCTGTTTTCAACCCACTCACCAATCCTTTCCTTATTAACTTATAGCTTACCGAAAAATGCAACACAATGGTGGCCGTCACGAGATGTAGCGAAGAGTGCCTCAGCCACACCGGCTTTGAGTAAACTTTAAGCATTGGAATTCGGGCCAGGGATCCTGAAGCGATATCTTTTTTTTTTTGGTCGTGCATAAGCTGGGATGACGTCGTCCAAGTTAATTGCGAAGAAACGGTTTTAGTTTCAGAACATTTATGAGGCTAGTCGCGCCAAATAGTATACGTTTGTTGCAAAATGTCAAATAGTGATACCACAGAGTTGACGTGCTATCCAGATGATGGAATTTATTTGACACAAGAAGTCAACAAGTGGCATCGTTAGTCATCCTGCATACCTATAAATCGATTCGTCACCTTGGTTCGAGCTCAATAGTTCTTTTCGCGGATAATCGGTTTCGTTTTCTTTCTTTTTTGGGGGGCGGGGGGCAGTTAATGAGCCAGTAACCACCCTCCCCAGTCCCCCAAACAACAATTGTTGACAAATACTGTGATGGCCTAAAAAAATGCCCTCAATTGTGTCACGTAGGGGAGAATGAGGTAAGTTGAGCCGTTTTTTCGTAAGCTACAGGCTAACTTACTGATCATTTTTCTGCGTTTACGGGTTGGACGGACAGAGTGGTCATTTGCGCATGTAATGGTGACCAGAAATGTTTCATACCGCTTATTTTTGTACTGAAAGGCTGCGTCAAAAATCATCTTGCACGTTGCTCATCTTACCCCATGGGCGGGGTAAGTTGAGACACGTCGTGGGGAAAGTTGAGCATGGATAGAAAAAGCGAACCTCTTCTTTTCCCGGGCGCGGCGAAGAGTGGGCTCTTTTATTTAATCCATGGCATACATACTTATGGCAAAGTTTTTTTCCTCCATCAAAAAGTAACTGTTTAAAGCCTTCCTATAACTCGTCAAGTTTTCTATCAAGGAAGAAATCATATTATCCTTCAGATAATCTGCAAATCACTTACAACTTGTGTAATAAACAAAGAAAAAACAATTTCCTACCATTTTTATTCAGCAGAAACAAGCGCAGCTCAGTTCTCAGTTTGGTTTTCAACAGCGGAGACAACAATGGCTTATCCGGCTCATCTTCCCCCAGGTGAAAATGGCTCATCTTACCCCACCCGTGGTCATTTTCGATTAATGGCTGACACCTGCTAAGGAAAATAACCATGCACCGCAGATAACAACCATCTCATTTTAAAGGCAAAACATGTCTTAGTTATTAGGGGTGATACCACATGTTACCGGGGCTGAGCGCGAGAACGTTGCCGTCTCACGTGAAAGACGTGAACATCGTAAGCAAACAGCACATGGAAGCTCAAGTCAATTAGCGCCATAGGAGCTGAGAAACATGGGGTGGCTAAACTTGCCCCTTGGCTCATCTTACCCCACTCTCCCCTATTTGGGGCTCTCAACCTTGATTTGTTAAAGTTATTTGTCTGTTCATTATAAAAGCTGTCAAATTTGCCGTATCATTAAACTTTTATTGAATTTGTATTTCACACTTATATAAAATGAACAATTTTGTCACTGGCTTCTTTTATGAATGGAATTGGATGGTCGCATGAATGAACGAATGAATAGCTCCATTTGAGCATCAGCTGAAATCAATCCTAAAATTTAATCTACCAGTCTGCAACGAAAAGGTTTAAAAACCAGTGCAAGTTAGGTGCAGTTTCTAATCTATGCCGTTTTTTAACCCTCGCACGACCAGGCCATTTCTCATAACACGAACGACCAGGGGGGGGGGGTCGTTACGACCCCCCCTGGCGTTTCGAAACGGAAGGTCGTAGAGCTTAGCGGAAAAAACCAACGGATTGCTCTCCACGAGATCTCGCGATTGGTGGTATATTTTTTGGTCCTAGGTCAACATTTGACCTACTTATGACCGGTCAAAGGTCAAATTTTCCGAAAAAATCAAACTTTTTCACCTTTCCGCGGCGATTGCGGCAAAACGGTGGGAGATATCGACTTGAACCCTTCACTATCGTGTTCCTTGATCAACTCTCTATCGTTTGGTATGTATTTCGTTTCCCTAGCTCTAAAAATGGCGCGTTGGGAGCGCCGGAAGTCGGCAAGGTCACAGTCGGCGGCAGAAATTCGAAAAATCACAATTTAAATTTTTGAAATCTGATTGTATTTTTGGATTTGGGAGGTCCATTTGCTCCCTATAGAAGCTAATATTGCTGCATATTCCCATTGAGGTGACAAGAATTAGCAAAATAGTGGTTCGGGCGCTTTTCAAAAATAGTACCGGACGCTGTTCCTCTTGTGACGTCATAGCTCCGTGACCTGACCTGACCCGGTCAATTTTCTTGCACCACACGATAGCCAATGCTTGCCCCAACATGCATGGGAAGTTTCATCCCGATCCATCAAACAATGTGGGTATCACCGGCAGAAAACCTAGGGATTCGGCGCACACGTTTGGTAACTGTCGGCCGGAGGCTGTACATACCTCTTATGACGTCATAACTCCGTGACCTGACATGACCCGATCAATTTTTTTTTCGGCAAAAGATGCGCAAAGGTTGCCCCAGAGGGTATTGAAAATTTCAGCCCGCTACGACAAGCCGTTTAGCGTGCACTTCGAAAAAAACTCGGGGGGGGGGGTTGATACAACCCCCCCTAGGCGTTCTAGGGTTAACCCTCGCATGTGTGCGGCGTTTGCCAGCTTCTAATGTGTAGGGGGGGGGGGGTCGGTTGGACCCCCCATTGCCGTTTGGCCCCTGATCGAGCTAGAGCTTCGCGGAAAAAACGAGCGTGTTGCCCGTCACGAGAGGAAGCCGATGATACCCAATTTTAAGGTCCTAGGTCATTGGTTGACCTTCCAGGTCAGGTCAATGACCCAAAGTCGGGAAAATCGGGACCTATTAGAAAGTCGTAAATTGTGGCTGCTAAGGGGTTTTTCGGGGTGCTGATCACGAATATCGTGTTAGTTTTGATCACAGATGATGTCTTTAAGCATTTAGACCAGGTCGGGTCAGGTCAGGTCAGGTCAACTAGTAGGCGTCGTGACGGGTACTCGTACAGTAGGCGTCGTGTAGTACGTGTCAACTGCCTCTGACAGCTTCGTAACATGTTACGAAAGCACCAAAACTACTTCGTAAATGTTCAAATGGTTGCTAAATTCGAATTCAGCTCCAAAAACTAGCCTAGAAACATGTAAAACTCGAAAAAGTGAACCGAGTTCACCCGAGGTCACCAAAGGTCAATGACCTGACCTGACCTTCAGGTGACCTTGACACCCACCTTAATGCATGGGAACAACATCAAATCACATGTTTGAATGTTTGAAACCACGAAAAGTTTGCAAACGCGCGGCTAATGCGAGCCGACATACGCGGAATCGGGATACCGGCCAAACATGGTCTCGGAAAAGTGGTCACAGGTCAAAGGTCATTTGGGTCAGGGTCATGAAACTTTCAGGGTAGGTGTAAAATTGATCAATGCGAGGGTACTGAAAGTTTCGTCGCGATCGGCCGCTTTTTACGCGAGTTATTCGCGAAAAAAAACCATGGGGGGGGGGGGTCCACCCGACCCCCCCCCTACACATGCGAGGGTTAATAAGTGTCTCATAGCTTCTTAATCTTGAGCCGCTTCTCTCACGATTCATTTTATGTGGTGCTTACATTGTTCAAGAAGTTATAGTATTCGAGCTCGTTGGTCTTAAAAACTGGTATCGAAGTAAATTAAAGTGCTTCGGGCTTCGGCACTTAAAAACCAATCAATATTTAACCCTCACCCATTTAGGCATTTCTTTTCAGCGTCCTACATGTAGCGGAGGGGCGTAGAAACCCTCAGCCATTCGGCCCTTGATAAAAAGAGCCAGAGCTTTGCTGAAAAATAAAAAAGGAGCGAGCTGCTCGTGACGAGAGAAATCCGATAATTTGAGGGTTCTGGTCATCGCTGACGAGAGAAAGCCAATTACTTTTATGTCCTGGTCAATGCTGAGATCCTAGGTCACTGGTTGACCTCCCAGATCAGGTTAATAATCCAAAAGCACGGAAAATTGGGTCCTGCTAGAATTTCTACGGGAAGTTTGCTGGGACTTGGCTTGCTTCTGACTCCGAATTTGCACTTGCTTTGATCAAAGATGATGTATCAACAGGGGCGCAGCCAGGAATTTTTTTGGAGGGGGCTAGAATTGGTGAGGGCGCCAATTTCGGGTCAGGAGGGCGCCAATTTCGGCTCAGGAGGAAGCTGTCAATGCAAGGACTTCAAAATGTACACTCGTTTTTCCCTTACATGGTCACGCGACCTTATTCCACTCAAACTACGGTTTATTCTAGGTATTCCAGATGAAAACTGCCTTTACCTTGTACGCATTTCAAACGGAAGCGAGGCGCGGCAGTCTTGCAGGCAAACACAAACGGGCTGCGAATGTCTGCATTACTGGTGTATTTTTCGATACCGGCCATGGCTCAGTTCCTCCGTCCTTCGGCTCAAATTCAGGTCTCAAATTCTGGTGTCAAGCGTTTTCTGGCTTACGGCCGACCCAAAAAGGACGATAGTGATAAGTGAATGAGTTGATGAGAGTGAATAAGATGAGTGAATAGTTTGCCGGTCGGGCCAATGGCACTGACGTGCTCGATTTGATACAGTATCAAAGCATTTGGGGTAGGACGGGTCACGCCAGATCACCCATTAGGCGTTCTGCCGGCTATCCACAGAATGTTAACCTGCGCGGGGCTGGGGTCTCCAGCCGAACGCGCGGGGCTGGGGGGGGGGTAAATTTTACCCCCCCTGTTATCTCCCGAACTAATGGTCCGATTTGGAAAAATCAAACGCCAATCGAAAGATCTCATCACGAACTACTAAAAACATGTACTTAATTTAAAGTTTGAGGTCAAGGGCAAGGTCAGGTCAAGGGTACAAATTGCAAGTTTCTACAGTATCGGCCTTGCACCGTAGTTGCCGAAGAATGGAGTCATCGACTGAGACTGATTGCCCAAAACGTGTTCTTAGGCTACCAAGACAATATTCGTTGCATACAATATCATTCAGTGGTCAAGGTCAAGGTCAGGTCAGGTCAGGTCAGGTCACCAAAAAACAAAATATAGAAAAGGGCATGTGCGACACATGTTTTATGGGTCATTTTACTCATAGAATTCAATCGGCACACTCAATAAGTGATATGGACCACCTCTGGATGAATTTCAGGTCGAGGTCAGGTCAAGGTCAGGTCAAGTGAGGTCAAATTTTGAAGTTGGTTGTTAAGGCCTAAAAAGGTGTCTATCTGATGCAGTTTTTCACGGCGAATCGAATGGTGCTATTTTTTGTTTCCGTACGAGGTCTAGAATTTCCAAAAAAAAAAATCATTTTTCAAAATTTTTGTGTGACGTGACGTCATAAAATCTTGAATAACTCCCACATTTTTGAACCGATTCTTCTAAAAATTGGTATGTAGGTGCACATAGACCACTTCTCTGACATATATTCCGATTTTTTTCGATACACTCAAAATTTTGGATTTTATAATTATTTTCCCAAAAAAGTCAGTTTTTTGAAAAAAATTGGGCCAAAATCCAACATTTTCAAAAAACCGAGATAGCCATTTGATAGACAAAGTAGAATTACGTATAACCTTTTTTGTTACGTCTTGATTCCTTTAAAAATGAAGATGTTAGCGGCGTTTGAACTTTTGCCGTTTTTGAGGCGAAAATGGCGAACATGACGTCACTAAAACGTCAATTTCTCAAAAAATTTCCGACAGATTTCGCTCAAATTTTCAGGGAATGTGTCAAATTGATGTAAGAAAAGGTACTGAAAGTTTGGCGGCGCTGCGCGCCGCCGTTTTTGAGATATTGCAAAAATTCGCGAGGGGGGGTAAAATTTACCCCCCCAGCCCCGCGCGGGTTAACCAGCACTTACAGCCTTGCAACATACTGCATAGGCACTATAATTGATATCTAGGTATGCCTAGTTTTCAAATGCTTAAATTGGTACTAAATTTCAAACCAACACTTCCTAAAAACCACAGTAAAAAGGTGTAAATTTAAGAAAGTTAACCGAGATCATTTCAAGTAAATGACCAACCTGAGTTTCACGTCACCTTGGCACCCACAACAATCAATGAGACAAACATTAGATAGTATATTTCACATGTTGTCACGTTGCTAATCACGAAACGACTATGGAAACACACAGAAGATGTGCGCTGACTGGCAATTGCTATTCTAGCCTGACATGATCTTGAGAAAAATAATCACAGGTTAAAGGTAATTTGGTTCAGGGATTTGAAATTCTCAGACAAGATGCAAAAATGATAAGGGCTATTTTATTTTCCTGGAAGTTGTAAAATTGATTGACTCCAGGGCACCAAAGAATCGTCGCAATCCTTCGCTTTGCCGCGATTTATTAGTGAAAAACAGGGGGTTCTCAGGGGGTCTACTTACCTCTACTTATATGTGTGGTGGGGGCTAATATTCATTTTATCTGTGTTGATGAATGTGCAACAATTTCTATATGAACTGAGACCAGTCCATATGAGTATGCTTTTCTCACGGACAATGACAATATAAAAACAATGCGAATAAAACCAAACGTTTCGGACAACAACGTGCCTTCGTCAGCGGAGAAAAATAAGCGTATAGGTTTAACATCGATGAGAACTAAATGCGGCACCGTCTCGGTCTGGCCAGCCGGGTTGCCGATAAAATACACAAATGCTTATAAGCTGCCATGATGTGCTTAAAAACTGCTGAAAATATATCTTAAAAAATAAAGATAACTACTTCATCGATTTTATCGAAAGAAAACATGTATGTCTAATTACTTATTTCTTGCCACTGACGGAGGCACTTTTTTGTGCGAAACGTCCGGGTCTTATTCGTATTGTTATTACTTATTGTATTGTCATTCCCCGTGAGAAAAAAGGATAACTCTTCAGACAGTAACCATAACAGCGAAACGGCTTAATGTAACACAATTCGCTGTGTATACGAAACCTATAAGTCCCTAAAAGTAATCCTATTTATAACTTTTAAAAAGATACAGCTTATACAGCTTGGGTATTACAATTTTTTCTGCATTAAGATAATATTCATTTATCTCCACAGAATATGGTAAATTAGTGCTGCTGAAGTTAGCTTTCGAAGCGTCTCCTCCAGGCATTCCACAGCTCTCGTGCCATTTTGGATCACGGAACATGGCTGGGTGCAGGACAGGTCGTCTGCGAGCTTGGCCGGACCACGTGACCACCTCCTCCCCTCCCCCTCACTCCCGTCCCCTTCCCCAGCAGGGCGTCCGATCTAACCGCGCCCCAGGCATTCGGCTCGGTCCGACCCTCCCTGGTCGAGCCACGGCCCGGTGCCGCCTGAGTTTGTGCCGGGTGCAAAACTGGAGCAGTAACTAGCGCCGGAACTAGTAGTCAGCACGACCATCGTCAGATGGCAGGAGTAAATGGAATAAGCGGTTCCAGGTTTCAGAAGGAATGGGGCAGGAAAAAGCGCTGAAAACAATGTTTTGCTGATATAGCCATAAAAAGTTCACTGAATTAGGAGAGCAGCACATCAGTTTAAAGCCCTTAAGATGGTGGTTTTAATAAGCACACAATCATTTCTCAATTCGCCTCCAACGGTGTCACAGGCAAAGAATACGCTGAAATACTAGTGTGTACAGAAGCAACTGCGGGTCCCTGTACCTACCTTACACCTACCTATCTTCAACACTCAAAAGTCAACAGTGCAATGTCAGATAAATTTGTAAGTAACTCTGAGACAATTATAATATAATTATAATATAAGTAAGGACAAAGGAGTAGCATAGTAACCTATCTCTTATTATTACCTAGAAAGTCTTATTTGAAAATTCAAAAGCACAAGTTCCGAGAGGCATTCATGTTTTTTTAATCAAACTTATTCTACATGATAATGAGACAAATGTTACTACTTCTTACTTATCAGATAAAATTATTCAAACAGTACAACCTCAAAAATAGGATTAATCCCACCTGTGAAACATTCAGCATCAGCAGGGACTCAATGGGCCACGAGGAGGCCATGACCTTGCATGAGTGGCTCAGGCCTCAGAATCAGATATGATCTTGAGTTGAGACTCATTGAAAGTAGTTAATGTAGGTATACAATATACATTCTCCAAGCGGCACCTAGTTTAGCAGTGCCAACTGGCTGCCAGCTAGATAGAGCCCATCCGTCACTTACCATTTATGTTGGCTCAACGTGGAGATTAAAATGAAGGAATATAAAGAAATATTGTTAGTCTACAATTTTAGATTAAAAATGACGTCATTGAATATTAATCGATATCAGGAGCACCGGAGCACTGACCAAGTGGCTCTTTTGGTAAAAATAAATTGTCATTGGTGCAATTCGGGCAACGTCATCCGGCCAATTTGTCAAGTATAAAGAATTAGGATCCCATGCTTGCTTTATCGCGCACGCGCCATGATTTGTCACCAAGGCGAAAGGGCGCCTTTGGGCTTTGGGTCTTAGGAGAATGCACTAGTAAAATATAAGTGGCGAAAGGATGTTGAGATCACGCACGATATATGATGGTTTGATTTCAGGCGCAGGGATGTAGGAACTATTTCAAAATTGGGGATGCTCTTTTTAACTTGGGGGTGCTCAAGCCTTGTCCAGGATGTGGCTCATAGTGAATTCAAAAATGAATATTCCACTTAAAAATATGAAAAGTCCTCGGATTTGGTCTACGTTTTTTTTTTCGAAAGAGGCTAAATTTACGTTATTTAATTTTTTGTTTACCATTATCCACCAATTTTTGCTTTAAGTTGGCTCTGCACCCCCAGTTTCGTAATTTAATCGTAATTTACTGTTTTTCTTTCTTCCTATGCATCAAATAAAAAATATTTTCAATTTTTTATTTGTCATCGTATATTTCTATTTTTCAACAAAATTACTCGTTGACTTCATATTTATCGAGATTCAGACGTGAAAGTTATCAACTGCGCCATTAATGTAGTTTTCTTAAAACATACTATGACTTTCACATTCTATTCTCGAATTCATGACATCACTCATAGTACATATTTTAGGCGAATGGAGATCGCTGAGGAAATATTTCAAAGCCGCTCCTTTACATTATTCTGAAGATTCTATGATGTCATAAAACAAGTTTCTTTTTAAACTTCTATTTCATGGAAAAATATGCATTTTGTGGTTTATTGGCAGTTGAGCATCGCAATTTTGCGTTTTATAGGTGAGTTTATTTATATTATAGCATAGCCTATAGGTAGTTTATAGGCTATAGGTAGTTTGGGCGTTTTTGACTCTATAGACGCCCAAACTCTAATGCTGTTGATTGATTATTGGGACCAAATTGGGACAGGGAGAAGGGGAGGCAGCCTGCAGGTGTCAATTCTGACTTCTGACATGTAAAATGTAGGTACCTAGGTAGTGTAGCAGGCACTTGGTTTGGTAAGACTAAGTACCTACCAACTACCAAATGCTTTTGGCTCATTAGGCGCCTGTGCCTGAGCCTCTGAGGCTCTTGTAAGTCTGAAATATGGAGTTAAGTGATGGCTAAAGCTGAGGGGGTGATCTAGCATTGATTATTAGGGTGTTGATGGTGACTTGTAAATGACTCAAATTTTTTTTGAGTCGATTCTTTGTTTGAGTCTGAAAATTTGAATCGATTCATCAAATGACTCATGATGTTAAATTTAATTGATTCGAATCAACTCATGACTCATCAAGTTCCTCGATGAAGTGATTCGAATCAACTCATGACTCATCGAAAAACGGTTTGATTCTGAGTCGATTCACGAATCAACTCAGAGTCGTTTACAAGTCTGGTCTCTGCTTCACGGGAGCCTCCTCCCTTGTGTCGATGTGGTGTTCGAGCAAATCTGTCTTGCCGATATCACCCGCATACTGACTGAAGATGTCTGCATATTCGCTGAGAATGGTTCTGAGCTTCTCCTTTCCTTCCGCTGAGAAGTCAGATCCGTCCACATCAAGTACTTCTGTCACCGTCGTATTCTGACGCCTTTCTGTTCTGCAGCTCACATCATCAACGTCATCGTCATCACTGTCCCCAACGCCTCCGTCTGCAGCCAGGCACAACTTGTACTCGCAGTCCTTCTCGTTTGTGGCATCATAAAATGTCCCTAGGTCACTGCCTCTGAGAACACGGACTTCTTCAGACCCAACATTTGTCAAGATGATCGAGACGCACCCGTCGTCATCTGCAACGACCAGAGCCCTTGGAGTCAGGAGTCCCTCCCGCTCCGCTACGGTTGATGGCTCGAATATCCCGGCTGCACCCATTTCATCACTCTGCACGCCGTCCACTCTCTCCAGCTTACCAGCTACCACGCACTCTGACCGTGCTGGAATGACGACGTTCGACAGTAATCGCACTCGCGCACGTCTTGGTCGAACCTGCTCCCGGCTTGGCAGGGGAACGCTCATGGTTCCAATCTTGAATGAGCCAGTGTCGTCGTCAATGACCGTGCGATGCATGCACGTGAAGTCGCGACCTAGTATCACGTCGTACACGAGGTCGTCTGCCACGGTCACTACCGGGCATCGGAAGCTGACTCCATCAATGCATAATGAGAGGTTTTCCAACTCACCAACTATCTGGAGGGAGGTACCTCCCGCTCCGATAGCATTGCGCGCGCTCGGGCTGAGCCGGATTGTTCTTAGTGCTGGGTTCCCCTAATAAAATCCTCTTCGCATCATGGTGAAGTCGGCACCAGTGTCCACTAGCGCCCATATCGGAGCGCCGTGAATGACGACCCGAACGGCCGACGCCGTGAGTGGGGACGCTTTAGAGAGGACTGGGACCTGTCCCACGGCTCCAGTCCGGCTCAGTTTTCCTGATGCGCACCAGCGCCCCGCCGGGGATCAGCAGCTCTCGTCTCGGAGTGGCCTCCGCCATTGCTGCCACCCTGGAAGTATTGGCACCCCGCCATCCAGTGGCCCTGCTGCCCACAACATAAGCAGAGCGGCAGCGCGCGCTCATCCTTTGTCGACGGCAATGAAATGGTGCAGTGTCGCTTGAGGTGACCCAATTCTCCACAGCCGAAACATCTGACGCTAGGTGAACCACGGCTACGCTCGGGGCAGTCTCGCTGAAAATGACCCGGCTGCTCGCAGCGGTAGCACGGGGGAAGTCGGCGAGGCTTACTCGCTTCAGTTGTCGTCTTCGGGGCCATTGTGATGGCCGATATCGACTCGTGTAGCCCGCGAATATGATCTTCGATGGCTGTGAGCCGGTTGTTGTCCGTCACAGTCTTTTCTGCTTGACCCACGGTTGCTTCACCCCCGACCGGGCGGACCGCCCCGATGACGTCGATCTCATGATTTCGCACTGCCTTGATCGTCTTCCTCGTCTCCTCGAATTCTTTACTAACGCGTACCGCGTCAGTCAGTGTGGATACGTTTTGGCTGATTAACCTCTCTTGCAATTGCGTGTCACGGAGGCCACAGATGAATCGGCCGCACTGGAATCCTTCCATAGCGCTGTGGTCGCTGGGCAGAGCCGGCTGGGCTATCCCACTCAGCTCTCTGATCCTGGCTGAGAAGTCCTCAACAGACTCCGAAGGTGACTGGCAAACTCGGTTGAGTTCGGCATGAGCCTGCAACGTGCTTATTTGCCGCTCTCGCTCCCATCGGAGCCGTCAAGATCCGGAACCCTTCTGCCCCTTCCACTAAGTCCGACGCCACTAAGGATTTGATGTGTCGCCGTCGGGGGGCGTTAGCGCGGTACGGGCACGGCTCGAGCGAATACCGCAACGCGAACAGGGCGGTACGCAGCGCTATCCGGCGTGACAGCCGTGATGACGTGGAGCGGCACATTCGGGAGAGTGGGCGCCGGGGCATGTGGCGCATTATCAGACCGTACGTGGGTGGTAGGCGGGGGTCGCGTGCTGTGCCCAGCACATCGGCGGACCACCTGAATGAGTATTTTGTCAGTGTCGGACCGCGAGTAGCTGCCGAGGTACGCGGGTCGGGTGATCTGCCGACCGCCCCTTGCCGTTTGCCGCGTGTGGGCGCCTGTGCGTTCGTGCTGGCGCCGTTGTCGCTGTCAGAGCTGCGTGCTGTCGTCTTCGGACTCAGCAGCTCGTCGGCCTGTGGCGAGGACGGTGTCAGTATTCACGTGCTCCGTGCGTGTTTTGAGTCGATCGGTGAGGTGCTCCTACATTTGCTCAACTCCAGCATTACCCAATCCGACGTCCCGCACTCCTGGAAACATTCACTTGTTCATCCCATCTTAAAATCCGGTGATTTGTCTAACCCGTCCAACTTCCGTCCCATATCCATCGTACCTGTCATCACCAAAACCCTAGAGCGAGCTGTCCACCAACAGCTCTATTCCTACCTGTCCGAAAACCATCTCCTATCTCCTAACCAGCACGGTTTCCGACCTCACCATTCCACGGAAACCGCGCTCGCATCCATTTCCGACCATATCCTATCCGCATCTGACCATGGAGAGGTTTCCCTTCTCTGCCTGCTGGATTTGAGCAAATGTTTTGATGTGATTGACCACTCGAAGCTCCTTTCAAAATTACAGGCGCACGGAATTGACACTTCATGGTTTTCCGCATATCTTCAAAACCACACTCAGAGCGTCAGCTTCACTGACAATCACGGTGGAATCAAAAAGTCCCGCCCGCTACCCAACAGCATCGGAGTTTTTCAGGGTTCAGCCTTAGGCCCCCTCCTCTACTGCGTCTTCGCCAACGACCTTAGTCAGTTTGCCGAAGGCGCAGTAGTAGTACAATATGCAGACGACACACAAATTCTAGTAAGCGGCAAGAAATCTCAATTTCAATCACTCGTCACTCGTATGGAGGACACATTTACCGGGGTTACATGAGCAAGTAAATGCGTATCAGGAACGGATTTTCCTATTCGCTCACCATTGTAGTCCGTTTGTAATGCGCATTAACTCTGCTCATGTAACCCCGAGCATTGGCCTCTCTTGACCGTTGGTTCCGGGCCAACGGCTTAAAAGTCAACGCCGCTAAGACTCAGCTGATGCTGTTGGGCAGCCCCCAAAATCTTCGCACATTGCCTGAACTTAAAGTAAAATACCGCGATCACGAGTTGCCCCCAGTATCCTCAGCAAAAAATCTCGGCATCATATTTGATCGTCACCTGACCTGGGGTGATCATATTACAACGCTCACGAAACGCTGCTTTGGAGTTTTGGGTGGTCTCTCGCATCTCCGGGGGCACCTACCGCCCACTGTGATCTCCGTGCTGGTCAGCGCACTGCTCATATCACAAGTTCGATACTGCATTGCAGTGTATGGTGCTGGCACCAGACACAATCTCTGTCGGATACAAAAAATCTTAAACTACGCAGCAAAAGTCATTTTCGGCCGCAAAAAGTACGATCATGTTTCCGATTTGATGTGCCAGTTGCGCTGGCTCAGCGCGGAGAACCTCGTCACCTACCGCTCCCTGTGCCTGCTGCACAAAGTGCGGTGTCACGCCGAGCCAGAGTTGCTAGCGGGTAGTCTGGCCACCGTGGCGGAGGCGCGCGGCCGGGACGCTGCTGTCAGCGCGCGGCAGGACACACTCCTGCGCGTGCCGCGATCCCGTACAGAGATGGGCAAACGCCGGTTCACCTGCCGAGCGCCGGCTGCCCTCAACTCACTGCCATCGGATTTGCCCCGACTGCCCCCGGGGGCGTTCGGACAACGCCTACGCAGGCATCTGCTCGAGGAGCAGAACACTACCAACTAGTCATCATGAGTGTCTCTCTGTATGTGTTCCCCTTTCATCTTTTATTACATTTTATCATCACCTGTTTTACTGACGAAGGGCAGTAATAGCCACATGTTCCAGTGGAATGTCCTGAATAAACTGTCTATTGTCTATTGTCTATTGTCTATTGCCGACCGAACCGACTTTCCAGTGCTTCAACCACCCTGCCGTAGTCCTTCCGTGACTCTTCGGTGAGTGACACGAAGGTGTCCAGTGCGACTCCGTCCAAAAGACCCACCATAGCCGCCAGCCGGTCCCCGGCTTTCATGCTCGCCGTCTGAGTTTCGAATCGGCGGAACCATTTCTGCCACACTTCCCCCGACTCTCCACTAAATTTCGAGGCTCTTGAAAAGAAAATGGTAGGTAAATCCATAGTTTGTTATACTGAACTATACTGGAGAGAACCTCTCATCACCCAAAGTCTCTACTCACCGGCTCCGTCCACCTTTTCCACCGTGAGCTTGCGTAGGCCGTCACAGAACTCACACAGCAATCTTCTTTCTTAAAAACTCATATGCAGCCCATTTACGTTATTGGTCCTACCGACCGCGCCAAAATATGTTAGGGCCAAGTAAAGCTGCATATACCACGACACTGTGTATTGTGCTTCCAGCGACCGACGACCAAGCACGGACACGGCGACCCGCCGACTCTCCAGTCCGGTCACGGTCGCGCCCTTATATAACCACGGCACAGAGCGCATGCGCGGTGACCGCGCGGCGATCAGGCGGCTCGCCGGCCGGACGGCCGGGCCGCCGACCCATCCTGTTCCACGGCCCCACACGGCCGGTCCGCGGTCACAATATCCCAACACTACGTCCTGTAAGTTTCATCTTCCTGTGAAAACTGAGGGCGTTGCAAAGTTGCAACATCTGAGGACCTCGCAGAGGCTCATTTATAACGTCATAGGTCAGTGACCTGACCTGACCTGAAAGGGTGGTTGGTGTTTAAAGATCCAGCTTGAATAAAAGATTAGGTATGCCAAGTTTCAGCTGTCTATCCTCAGCGTGTTTTGAGCTATCGCGAAAAACTCTATGAGGTGGCACCAGCCCCACCCTTCTCGGCCGGCGAGGGTTAATGTAAATGTACAAGTTTATGTACATGTATGAGCAGCTATAGTATCATCGCAGATAAAATATATTACCAATTTATGTACGACACATTCTTATGTTGTTACAAATATTCAGTCATTATATTTTCAATTTATTTGACTTTTATGCATGACGAATATTTACTTTTCAAAAAATAGGTGCTATCTCCAAAATGGAATTTTTTTTCAGATTTCGGGGACCACACCATCGGATTCCTCGAAAAATTTTGGTTCAGAAAACACTAATATTGGAGATGAGTATTTTCAAAAGTTATTTACCATCTGTTGTGGCAATGTGGGGGGAGGGGCAACCGGGCCCAAGTCAGGGCTAGGGGCTGCCAAAACACAATTTGCCCCCCTTTTCCAAATCGAATTTGCCCCTTTAGGATCTCCACTGGACCACCATTCACAAAAGATGACGACATGTATGCACGATTAGTCAATAAATCCTCATTTCCGATCCCATTTAGTCCAATTATATCAAAAGAGGGGACTTTTGTCATTGATGACCTTCTGAGACCTGACTTTTTGGCCGGCTTTGGCTCCTTTCTTTGAAAACGACTGGATCCGCCAGTGACACAGACATTTGAAGATAAATAGTGAACATGCTGTAGTTTCTCTGCGCTTTTGAATCACGCTGCTGGGTCTAGTAGGTATCTAATACGCTACATTCTCACATTCATTTTTCTTGATGTGTTTTGGGGGGCCAAAAGATATGTTGCCCCCCCCCCCCTTCAGGCTTTGGGGTGGGGACGTGGCCCCCGTGTCCCCTGGATCCGCCAGTTGGTGATCGGTGCATACCACTGTGACCCGGTGTTCTACACTGTGACCCGATGTATACCACTGTGACCCAGTGTACAGTCACCAGCAGTTGCTACCCATCACCCCTGGACGGCGGGGGAGCAAGCTACCACCGCCCCTGCGAGACTAGCGCCGCCATGCGCCAAGAAGTGGAAACACCACGTGACTGAGGCCACGTGAGGGCAGGGTCACGTGATGCAGGGGCGGAGCATAGTAGCTTTTGCGCCCGACACTAACTGAAATGCGGCGCTGTGATTGGGCGCCTTAGCATGAATGAAGCCCCGGCGCCAGAATCAGCCGTTCGCCTTATATGGAAAGTGAGCCTTTGCGTTTCACTGTTCTGTATTGGTTTGAGAGCCACGGCACCATACGAATTGTGAGCCCCTTTGAACGGGTCACCGCCCGAGGCACTGAGGCGACGGCTGTGCCGGGCAAAGTCTTGCCTGGTGGGAGAGGTGGGCCAGGGAAAGTGCGATCGAGCAGCCACTGGGATGTGGATTGGTAATATCCAACCGCGACAAACGATGTCAGCAGCCTCTTCTCGTGTCATAGGCAGTGTCTATGACACGAAATCTAGACAGACAACGTGGGCAGTGCCCAATCAAAAGCTACTAAACGATCCAGTTAAGAAGTTGGCGAGGTAGCCAGACCAAATAAAAAGTTTTTAATTCGATTTTGGTTGACAAATGACATTCAAGCCCGCTGTGATGGACCAAAAAAGGAGCTGAACAGTTCATACAACTTCTAAAAAGCTCAACGGATTAAAAATTAAAAAGTTAAATGTTAAAATTCAGCCTGCATGTTTAGACTCTGCTCCGGCGCTGGCAGGAAGCTTATATTGCCACTTGCAATTCCACTACGTTGTAATATAACCAAGAGTTCTGTGAGAGCAGCAACTGAAAGCCCCGTTGAGAGGGAGGGCGGCGTGAAACGGCCCCCCCTCTCCTTTTCAGTCGATATCTCCTAAAGTATAGCAAATGTCGCCACCAAACTTTCAAGACCCCTCCCGGGCATCATTTTTACACCTTGTGACCAATTTTTTCCAGAGCTCTTATGAAAGGTTAGTCACAAATGACGTCAGAGGGATGCCATGTTCTGTCATTTTCGACCCAATAAAAGGTTTAGCGGGAAGAGCTGTCACGCTTACAGTTTTGAAGATAACGAAAAATATTCAAGATCAAAAAGATGTAAAATAAACAGCGCTACCAAACTGTTAACTCTTATTTCCAAACAAAAATTGATTTTGACCATCAAAACAATAGAAGTATAACACCCCGAAAATACCAACGACTTTCAAAATTAAAACTGAAATATATGTTATAGAACTATCTGCTCTAGATATGCCAAACTTAAACTCGATAGCTCCATTTTTAGCAAAGTTATGGCAAAAAAAAAAACTACTCAAAATTTATTACGTAAAATTTTCAAATTCAGTTTTTAGCCGTCACGGAACACACAAAGCAAGCCATAGGCCACCATTGGATTTCCTGTGATGAGCTGCATCGAATAGATATCCCTTTTATGCAAAATATCAACTTTGAAATTTGACCTTCTTTGACCTGACCATGGTCCATGACCTGACCTCCACCAGAATATAATCTAAACTGGCCCCAATGACCGTCTAGCTCACACCATTGAATTTTAAATGTAAAATTGGCCATAAAACATGTATTACACGACCCTAGCATAGTTGGGTTCATATTGTGACCCTTAGTGACCTGACCTCTGTGAACTGACCTGGCATCAATGACCTCTTTAGGCAACATATGTATTAGACAACCAACGCTCCATCGATGTTTTTCGATAACATGCCGGCCTTTTATTTGATGTGTTAACTGACTGTAACCACGGCTGTAACGCATTCCTTAGACTAAATCGGTGAAAAAATGCGACCTTTGACCTGACTTGTGACGTCATGGGTTGCACCCAGCACCTAGGTCAACGAAACCTGGTAACAAGGTAGTTCCCTGGTGGGGCCATCAAACGCTCTTTGAATGTTTAAAATCGGTCGGTAGCTTTCCGAGATCTCAGGTGGAGGGCGAAACGGCTGCACCACCCGATCAGGTGGTAGAGTCCGCCAATAGCCCCAGGGGGCGCGGAATATTTATTCACTCATACAGTGTCATTTATTTTGAGAACACCTTTCTCACGCCATGACATGGTCCTCTCGTAATAGAACGAGATGAGGAGTGTTTTCACGCCTCCTTATGCACGGCTCTAAGTGTCATTGAAGTGATTGAGCTATCAACTGTCAGCGGTTTTCGGACAATGAAGTTCTTAGTTCTTACTGAATCCAATTTTATTTCAAACGATTGTCACTGTGCTAGTTTTCTTCTTATACGTTTTTGAAAAGCGCTGAAGAGGTCTTTGATAGACGAAACCGGTCCGCTTATTCTTTTTCTAATTGTTTTTTGAATATATTCGTAGACTACTGGCTCTTTACTACAAAATTTGAGAATGTTTGGTATTACTTTGACCCGAACGATTGCACCTGAATTTTCCCTCTTGAATTATTATGGAGTATGGACAGCTCGCGAAATTAACTTCAACCTAAACTACCGATAAGCAGAAGCCTGTCTCAATCCTCTCACCTTATTCAACCGTTGAAACGTTAAAGGCATTTGTTCAGTCCGAGTCGCTATGTCGACCACCCGCGCCGTGCTGGGGGGGGGGGGTTTACGCCCTTCCCCTTCAGGTTTTTCGCGAATATCTCAAAAACGGCAACGCGACGCGTAGCGTCATTCAAGGTCAGGTCACCAGGTAACGTCAAGTGACCTTACCTCAGAAAAAAAAATTGAAAGCTCGTTGTAGCTACACCGACTGAGCGATCACTTTAAAACTTTCAGTAATTGCTTAGGGTAACAGTTTGTATAAAATGGATACCTCGGATTTTTTATGTCTGTGACCTAAGGTCAGGTCAGTTTTGCGACTGCTCCATTAGGTATAAGTCAATGGGAGAAAATTGAAATGCGCCTCTTTTGGACGAATTTCGTTCTACACCCTCTCAAACATCGGTCCATAGGTAAACATGACACACTGAATCGGAAAATGGCACCTGTGACCCCTGTGTGTGCCCCTGAGGTCATTTTAGGACATAAAAAGTCTTCAGCAGTTTTTTACTTTTGACAGAGACGTGCTAGAGCGGTGAAAACACCGTTGATCTGAGGTCAAATTTGAGGTCAATCAGAGTGGTGCCCTCTGGGGGCTAAACCGTTGATCTGAGTTCAAATTTGAGGACGTGTTGGCGAAAAAGCGTTAAAAGAGCTATCGAATGCGCTTTTCCACGGCGCTGTAGCTCTATTGGTTCCCGAGCTAGCCGTCGGGTGTTCGAAATCGTGGAAATCAACAAAATTTGACCTTTGATGAACCCTGGTGACCTGACCTGTGCCCTGACCTTAAAATGAACGAGTGATTTACTCCTTATTTTTGACGCTCTTTCGATTGTCGCTTACCGCGTGTCGCTACGTGGCCCAGGAGCCGAGTTAGACGGAGGGGCGTAAAACGCCCCCCCCCCCCTCCCAGCACTCGATGGAAAGTTCATGCCACCAACACGGCGCGGGTTAATTGTTCATGTTAGCTAGCTCCTGTTGTAAGCTGTGGAGTCGTGGGCCTGATCTTGAAGGAACTGGGCCTAGCATTTTCATAGCAAACGTAAAAAATGTTTAATAGGTTGTGCAAAATAAATAGCATCTTTTATGAAACATTTGCCAAGCCTTCAACATCATCCCCAGACCCCATTAGTGCCGAGCTCCCAACGACGACCATAAAAGCGTCCCCATCCCGTCGTAGGCGGCGGAATGGGGAAGGCACCGGGGCACCGTACCCCCCTTTGATTTTGGCATTTCAACATTAGCCCTATGAGCGTTGCATGGAAATAATAGGACCAAAAGTCGGCAGAGCCCCCCCCCCCCTTAATTGAAGGTGTTCCGCCGCTACTGCATCCCGTCCGAACGTGGGTTTATCACAAGGAAGCTAAGATTTAATTTCCAATCCGAAGCTGTAATGATGGAAAGCAAATTTGCATTTTACATGTGAAACAAGCTGACACAACTAAATATTTCCTCTCTCGCTCCCTCTCACTGATTTACCCATTGCCCTCTTTCTCATTTTACCCTCTCTGGTTTTTCTTTTCAGTTTTCTCTCTCTCTCTCTCTTCTCTCCTCCCGTCCTTATCCCTTCCCTCCAGTCTTTCTTAGCTCCCTCTCTCTCACTTTCTCTCTCTCTCTCTCTCTCTCTCTCTCTCTCTCTCTCTCTCTCTCTCTCTCTCTCTCTCTCTCTCTCTCTCTCTCTCTCTCTCTCTCTCTCTCTCTCTCTCTCGCTCTCTCTCTCTCTCGTCCTCTCTCTCTCTCTCTCCCTCTCTCTCTCTCTCTCTCTCTCTCTGTCTCCCCTCTCTCTCTCTCTCTCTCTTTCTCCTCTCTCTCTTTCTCTCTCTCCTCTCTCTCTCTCTTTCTCTCTCTCTCCTCTCTCTCCCTCTCCATCTCCCCTCTCTCTCCTCTCTCTTTTCTCTCTCTCTCCCTCCATCTCCCTCTCTCTCTTTCTCTCTCTCTCTCTCTCTCTCTCTCTCTCTCTCTCTCTCTCTCTGTCTCTCTGTCTCTCTCTCTCTCTCTCTCTCTCTCTCTCTCTCTCTCTCTCTCTCTCTCTCTCTCTCTCTCTCTCTCTTTCCTCACAATATTCTCGACTGTCACAGCGTTGTAGGGCTTGTTTCCAGACAGGCCCAGGCGCTCCCCACTCCGCAGGCCCTAGCCCACACGGCCCAACCGCTCAAACACCCTCCGGCGGATGACCTCTGACCTCGGCGACCTGACCCCAGCCGACCGATCGCGTCCCTCTCCACGCCTCCGCCCCGCTTCCCCCACTACAGCTGCGTAGTAATTGTAGCGTGTGCAAAGATCACGTGACATTATTTACTTCTGCGGCTTGTTCGGCTGACAAGAGATGGCACTAGTGGTCTGTGGATCAGAGGCGGGGCTAGGTTCTACGACTTCTTGGGGCACACTTTAGGGCAGAAAAGAGGTTTTTTGGCTCCCCATCCCAAAATGCTTCGAATATACAAAAACAAGTTAGATATTCGAAAATCGGAGGACCAAACGGATCGTTTGACGTATCTTGCGCGACTGACAATTGATCGGTCTTCAAACTACTGAACAAAAACGAGGTGATTAGTAGCAAGTGCTGGTGACTGTACATCACTGTGACCCGTTGTTCTTCACTGTGACCCTGTGTATACCACTGTGAGTCTGTGACCCGGTGTTCTACACTGTGACCCGGTGTTCTATGCTGTGACCGGGTGTATATCACTGTGAGCCGGTGTTTTACATCAATTTGACGGGGGGATGTGTGGGCCTGCTGTCCAGCGCCCAGTGGCAGAGTTCGGAGCGCGACACGGAGCGCGGAGAGGTGGCTGCCAGGAGGCCGCCCAGCCAGCCGCCGAGCCGGCCTTTGCCGCCCACCCCGGACGAGGAGGGCGACGCCGGCACTCTGGTGATGCGGAGGGTAAGTGGGCCGGCCCACCGGCTGCCACACACCCATTGCCAGTCTTCAGCCAAGCCGAACACCATTTTCCAATGCTCCTACGCGCTAGCAAAGACGGTGCGAAAGTGATTCGGGGCTATATTCTCACGAAAACAGCGTCTTTGGGTGAGGTGACAGCCCGATGAGGTATAACACGCGACAAGCGAATAACATGACATGGCGGCGGCGGGGAGGCGGACGGCAACGCGTGTGTCGCCAGACAGACCAGGCAGAAATGGGACACAACGTTATCGCGGGCGCGCGTCCCCTAGCCTAAGTCACGTGACCGCGACGGACGTCTTGGCTGCGCAGCGGCCGCGCGCTGGTTCATTGCCCCTAGAGGGCCAAACAGAGAAGTCATGGTACCACAAAATTTTTCGCTCGTATACGATTGGAAAAAGCTCCTAGCTGCGCTAAACGCCGATTTTCCAATGCTCCTACGCGCTAGCAAAGACGGTGCGAAAGTGATTCGGGGCTATATTCTCACGAAAACAGCGTCTTTGGGTGAGGTGACACGCCCACAAACCCCACCGAACCCGCGGAGGAGCATTGCGCACTATGGGAACCCTGCCATGCAGTACTGAGCCAGTGCGAGGAGATTAATGTACAACAGAACGCAAAAACATACAGACTGGTGAGTAGGTATGCCGTGAGAAGCGGCAGCTTACACTGACGACCGACAGCGCGGTGTGCGCTGGAGCAGGGATACCGGGCGTCTGAGGTAGCGCCGCCAGGCAGACGACGACCAGCGGCCAGCGTCCCGCAGCTGGACCTCGGAGAGGCCGATGGCCGCTCCGTGTGAAGCACCACTGATGCGCAAGCAGTGGCCGGTGAGATGGCTGGCATCCAAACCAGCAGCACGACCTGCCCGGCGGAGGAGGGCGTTGAGATCCTGGCAGGTCAGCGGCCGGCGGCGGCCGTTGATGAACAAATAGTCATCGGGCGCACCCCGGCCGCGGACAGCGAGATACTCGCGCATGGCGGCCACGGGACACGCTGCGATGTCGGACCGAGCGGCGAGTACTGCAGTGAGCGGCGCAGCAGACGTCTTGGAGGACGGGACCGTGACGGTGAGCTGCTGATCCCGGAGCTGAATGTGCTGCAGCTGTAGAGTGTGGTGTGGGTTCTCTCCAAGTACCACTTCACCAGGACGCAGCAGCAGAAAGAACGCCAGGGGAATGAGGGCGCGATAGGCAGCGCGCTCGACCGGTGAGCAGCCCACGGACGGAAGGGTTGTGCACAGTCGAGTAATATCTTCCAGAGAGAGGGCTAACCGACGATCCTGACCTGCACGGAGACGACGGGCACCAGCCAGCAGCTGCTTCACTCGGAAGTCGGCCGTGGGATCGGGCAGCCCGCAGACCCGGTGGTCGTAGGCGACGGCAGACACCATAGAAGCCAACGTAGAAGAACCGCAACCCGCGGCATATCGAGAGCCAAGAAAATCAAGAAGCTCGAGGGTGGAAATGGGCAGAAGAGGCTGAGCGGTCTGACGCACCACGAAGGCGGCCAGCTGCTCTCGGACCCGCTGGTAGGCACGTTGGGTGGTGGCTGCCAGGGCGGCGCCGATCAGGGCGTCCGCCGTGCGACGGTGTCGAATGCGTCCCAGCTCCAGCGCGCCGGCAGGTGGTCGGCCCGTGGACGCAGTCGCCGGAATTCCTGCACGAGACCGCGGGAAAGGGAGTCAGCGGCGGTGTTGATATTGCCGGGAACGTGGACAGCACGAACGAGGATGTTGTGCAACACGATCGTGACAAACAGCCGGCGGAGCCAGCACATCACCGTCGGAGAACGCGAGGTTTGCGTGTTGATGCAAGCCACCACTGCGGCATTATCACAGCGCACCAAGACGCACCGGTCGGCGAGGCGGTCGCGCCACACGGTGACTGCCACGACCACGGCAGCGAGCTCCTTCACGCAGATATCTGCGTCCCGGAGACGGACCGGCCAAGAGCCGAAGAGCCAGGCCTCTCCCAGCACGGCGCCCAGGCCGACAGAGCCCGAGGCGTCAGTTTCCAAGAGCAGGCCGAGCTCCTGATGCCAGCGACGCTGATCCAGTAGGGAACGGCCATTGAAGTGGGATAGAAACAGGCGCCATGCGCGGAGGTCGAGCCTCGCTTCGCGGGACATGGAGACCCGGTGGTGTGGCCGGTTAACCCCCCGGCAAAGGTCATGGAGGCGGCGCAGAAAGGGCCGTCCAAGGGGAACAGCGATGCAGGCAAAATTGAGCAGCCCAATGCATGCTTGCACGGTACGCAGCTGGGCTTTGCCGACAGGAACCACTTGCAGCCTCGAAAACACTGTCTCACACAAAGCTGGCGTGATGGGGACGCTAGCCCGGCCCTAGCTCGCATGAGCATTGCCCGGAAACACCACTCATCAGTATAACACAACAACACATGCACAGCACACCGCTCTAAATGGATCACCACCAAATCGAGCACATATAAAAACCGGGAAGCCGAACGGCAACTGTGTGCGAAAGATATATGCGTACCTTGTAACGCCAGTTGGTTGTAAGAGCGGAGCGCCAACGCGTGTGTCGCCAGACAGACCAGGCAGAAATGGGACACAACGTTATCGCGGGCGCGCGTCCCCTAGCCTAAGTCACGTGACCGCGACGGACGTCTTGGCTGCGCAGCGGCCGCGCGCTGGTTCATTGCCCCTAGAGGGCCAAACAGAGAAGTCATGGTACCACAAAATTTTTCGCTCGTATACGATTGGAAAAAGCTCCTAGCTGCGCTAAACGCCGATTTTGCAAAACGTCTGGCGGCTCAGGCATTTTGCAAGTTACCTAGGCATTTTGCAAAATGCCTGACCGGTCAGGCATTCTGCCAAATGCCCGGGGTTTTACTTTGCCTGCAACAAATACATTTTGGCTATAATAATGCAAATGTCGAGGAGAGTTCAACTTAAGATCTATTTTCTCTTTCATATTGGTATGCACTAGTGGTGTTAATCGGTTACCAAAATTTCGGTATACCGATACCGAACCAATACCGATTCGGTATTCGGTATTATATACCAAAAGCGTTTGGTATTTTGTCGGTATTATAGAAATCAACTACTGCCATAAAAATTTGAAAGCATTTTTGATAAACCTTCTGAACTCAAATTTGATTTGCTAAATGACACTGGATGAAGAAAAAATGGCAATCATGACACATTTCTCCCAAATGCATGATGTCCTAACAAATGGGCAAACACATTAACTGTAACATCAAATACATCAGTCTACCAAATACCAATGTTAAATGGCAACTTATCAGTGTTCGCAAATTCCAATACCATGAGGATAATTATCTTACAAAGAAGGCCAATGTGCAAGACATAAACATTAATTAATGTTTAACTCACTGTATGCTGGAAAACATACTTTAACTACCTTTCTCAAAATTTCCAAAGCATTTATTAGCAACAAATTTGACTTTGTTTTGAGGAGTCTGTGATTGATCTTGACCTTGTCTTGCTCTCCATTTCACTGCAATGCAATTACATTATCCAAAACCCTGTTTAATACAGCACTAGCTTCACCATTATCATCTAATATTGAAGGCACTCATGATCCTGTGGATACTTTATTTTCTTTAATTAGTGTTCTCGTTCCTGCTCTCCTCAACAGATACAGATCGCTAGCAATGTAATCATAAGCATTCATAAAATATAATTGGTTTTTGGCTTGATTCGCACACAGCAGTTTCAAAACTGAACACATCTAAAAACATTTTAATGTCGCAGCTGCGCCAAGTACCGATGTAGCTCAATAACTAATGGAAAATAATAGAACAACTTTGTTTTTCTGGTACTTCATTTTTCAGCAAAAGCGGCCTACAATCTTTCTTGAATTAATTTTAAGATGACAAAATTTATACAAGGAATTTTGACTAAAGTGGACTTAAGCAAAAAAGAAAAGAAAACTTTATTTGTTATACAGTTTAATGCAAATGGCCGCCGCCTCTAAGGCCGCTATTATGGAAGAGATGACACGTGACGTGTGTCAATGCTTCCGTAAAATTATGGACATTTTACTTAGATTTTATCGCGATATCATTACAGTGGTGTCTGTTATCTATCAGTGTGCCTCGTAAGTAATTATTTATCAAGTTTTGCTGTGTTAAACATTTGTTTATGAAGAAAAATTGACTGCGTCAGTATCGTCACCAATCACCATGCTACTTGGGTTGAACTGTAGGTATCATGGGTTTTGTTTACATTAATCGTGTAGCCCAAAGTGTAGCCCATCTTTGTCAATTGGGTCACCACTTTTATTTAATTTAAAGGGACCCTCCCACCTTCAAAAAAGTTAATGAATTGGCATAAAAGTGATGTAGCGTGAATCACAAAGAGCGAAAATGAACATCTACCAAATTTTACCGGAAAATATTCAACCGTTTTCGAGATATAAGACTTTTATTTTTGTTTACTTTTTGGGAACTACGCTGTTTCTATGACGTCACATAAAGGTTTTATTTACGTCGGCATTTGGAAGCAATAATTTGGTATCAAAGTGCGACAAATATTGCGCGAATGATGCGTTTATCTTATCAAGGTCAATATATGATGGCCAACAAAGGATTCCAGGACAATTCTTCTTATGGCATTTTTTCGTATCGCTATTCTTCGTCTGCAAATCTTCGTCAGGGCATTTATTCGTATCGCATTACTTTGTCTCGCATCAGGGTATATGAAAATCGGCTCGCATTTCTTCTTCAACGCAAATATATGCAAGAGTAAGCATTGATGGACAAATAAATGCACCGACGAAGATTTGTAGACGAAGAAATGCGGACGAAGAAATGTCATGCGAGGACTCGTTCGTGTACCATGACATTTATGTGATTTCAAAGTCAAGGTTCACAGCTGATCTGCTAAATCAAGCCAAGAATCCAAACTATCAAAAAACTATAAATATTTGTTTGTCTGTCACAGAGGTCTCAAGCAATATAAGGTTGACATATGTTGAATCAAAAATCTACTGCCACAACTCACATCTCCTGCCTTAGTTTATCATTGTTGTTTTAACTTGCTTTCAAGAGAAACAGAAGCCAGTATCTGATATCACTTCACATGATTGTTTCAAGATCTGAGTTCAAATGGAATTAAAAGCAAGATCAAGATGAAACAGGGATTATTGCTGTTAAAGTAGTTTGGCCATGATACAACAGGCACATAAATCATTAGCCAAATCAAATACTGGTTGGTTTGTCAAGATGTTTGTTGTCTGTCGTCTGTCGAGCTGCTATGAACACTGAACGCTCTCACTCTTACTTTAAAGAGAGTAGTTTAAGTTGAATGGTAGTGAGCTGTAATTAGACAAAGCAGCTATTCAGTGCTCACATCAAGCCAGGCTAGGAAATGGCATCAACTGTGGTGGGAGGAAGCAGGTTCGGCAGGCCTATGTTGTAAACTTCTGTTTTGTCTTGTGTTTGATCAACTGATGTTTTCTGCTCTGTTTTGTGCAGTGATAGTAGCAGGTAACTGCATGCTTGTCAAATTATGTGAATAAACGAATTCATAACATTGCATTTTTCTCTCCATGCAAGGAACAAGTAAGATGTTGTAGAAAATGTAATAGAGGGCTGCATTGCTGATTTCATGCACTTTATCAGAGCTTTATTTAGAATTGCTTTCCTGAAAGCTACACACATGACACAGGCCACAGCACTGAAATTCACAATGTCATAGCTTTTGGCAGAAAAAAAGAAGACTTGCCTAGGTAAAATTGGCTGAAAGTATGGCAGAGCAGGTCTTGATGCGTATGCCCAATGCCCATCCGTGTGCTTGCCGAAGCCGAACTGACTGCAACACATTAACTCTGACCCACCATGGTGGCTGGCATATCCTGAACTTTCACCACTCTAAACAAGACAACTTTCAGTCCTCAGCATTGTATTAAAACACTGTACATGGCAGTTGACACTCAAAATTTGTTTCAGTGCCATCCACGGACAACATCAGTCGCCATTCACCAGGCCAGTAAAAACAGAATAGATAATAGCTTCAAACCCATGTAGTCAGAGTTACTAGGTCTGCACCTCAAAACAAAATCCAGGTGACATTCACCACGCCAGTAAAAAAACAGGTAGGTACTTAGGTAACGTAACAGCTTCAAATCTGGTAACATGTTGGTCGGACTTAACACTACCATATGTACATGGAATAATATGATACCAAACAATAGTGCAACCATTCTGGACAACAAAAGTGTATGATAAAATTAATTTAGAATACTTTGTCAGCATGATTTACGAGCACAGGCAGGTGTTACCTACCAGCCTTCTCAATGCTCGTAAAACCAACATTGTAGTTTTGATTTTACCTTACATGATAACACACTTGGCTGCAATGGCACATTTAATTTAACACTGTGAAAAGACCAGTTATAACCACATCACAAGCACAATTGCACCTCATGCCGACATCCTTTTCCAAAGACAGTCAGCAGCGTCTTTCGTCAAAACTGGAAGATCAATCCCCTTTCAACTGTTAACATCAAAAATATTTCGTCATGGTGTGATCTCCTATGGAAACCTTGCGGGAAAAGAATTAATGTCAATTGTCAGCTCTTCAAATTTCTTTGGACTTAAACTTGCAGTACCATATCCAGTTTGCTTTGATATTTTGTTTTTCATTCCATGTTGAAGTTGAACACCAAGCTCCAGATATAGCAGGCAGCTTGATCATCTTCGGCCTTGGTATAATATCAGTCCAAGTTCCAGTGGTGGGTATCTTCTAATATTCAAATTAAAATGAAAAGCAATAGGCTTTCTCAGCGCCGACGACGGATTTCACGTTGATAAAAAAGGGAGCTCAAGGTCAGCAAAACTCGGGTTCAAGGAATGGCGGGCGTTGAAATGACTGCTGACGTCATCAACAAACCGCTAATGGTTAAGAGATAGGGACTAAGCTGGTCCCACCCTGCAAGTAAAGGGAAGAAATTTCTTGAACACCATAAAGCTGCGGGGGTTGCGACCAGGATAAATGGTGGTTTCTGAGCCTGGCCGCAAACTTGGCTATCTCAACTCAAAACTAATGTTAAGGTGGGATGGTCCCTTTAAGCCACCCTGGTTTAAACCAATGTGCACCAACATAATAATCCACCTTTAGATAACAATGTGACAGACCAACAACCATTCGAACAGGCAAGACGTTACTCATACGCCAGTCGATCGGGTTGACGCAACACCGCACGGTTCCGACGGTCGTCAAGTTAGATGTAAGTGAATCCCAATCTATACTCAAAAATGGGCGCAAAATGACCTTGTAGTCGGCGCGCCCTTAAGCCCCAATAAACAACAACAAATAAGATTCGGAATCAGGTGAGCCCCTACGATTTGGACCAAACTTGGTCAGTGGATAGTACGTAACGTCCTGATTACGATGCACCCAAAATCTAAGCTCGGCCCGTCATATTTACGAAGTTACGGATGTTTGAATTTCAAGGTCATTCGGGAGAGCCCCTACGATTTCCGTCAAAATTTGTGTACGGACACTCTAGATGCTCCTCATTACGAATATCACAAAATTTAAGCTCGGCCCGCCATATTTACGAAGTTACGGAGGTTTGAATTTCAAGGTCATTTGGGTGAGCCCCTGCGATTTCCGTCAAAATTGGTATACGGACATATTACATCCTCCTCATTACAAATATTATAAAAATTAAACTCGGCCCGCTATATTTTTCAAGTTACGGAGTCACAAAGTTACGGAATTTCAAGGTCATTCGGAGAGCCCCTCCGATTTTCGTCAAAATTTGTATGCGGACACATTACATGCTCCTCATTACGAATATCGTAAAAGCTAAGCTCGGCCCGCAACTATTTCAAAAGTTAGAGATGTTTGAATTTCAGTGAGTTTCAAACGTCAGTAACTTTTGAAATAGTGCGGGCCGAGCTTAGCTTTTATGATATTCGTAATGAGGAGCATGTATTGTGTCCGCATACAAATTTTGACGAAAATCGGAGGGGCTCTCCGAATGACCTTGAAATTCCGTAACTTTGGCCCCGTAACTTGAAAAATATGGCGCGCTGAGCTTAACTTTTATGATATTTGTAATGAGGAGGATGTAATATGTCCGACTCCGTATACCAATTTTGACGGAAATCGCAGGGGCTCACCCAAATGACCTTGAAATTCAAACCTCCGCAACTTCGTAAATATGGCGGGCCGAGCTTAAATTTTGTGATATTCGTAATGAGGAGCATCTAGAGTGTCCGTACACAAATTTTGACGGAAATCTCAGGGGCTCTCCCGAATGACCTTGAAATTCAAACATCCGTAACCTCGTAAATATGACGGGCCGAGCTTAGATTTTGGGTGCATCGTAATCAGGACGTTACGTACTATCCACTGACCAAGTTTGGTCCAAATCGTAGGGGCTCACCTGATTCCGAATCTTAGATTATAGATTAGGATTCACTTACATCTAACTTGATGACCGTACGGTTCCGCAGCTCATAGCGAGGCTCACCCCGCACCCCAGCCGCGGTCGCCGCCGCGGTCACTGCGGCCGGCGGTGACGTCACCGCGGCAGGCTGCTGAGCCCGAGCCGCCGTACACTGGGAGGTCACCAGCTCGCGGGGATAGCCGGCGCTGGGCGGGCCGGTATCACGACGGCGAACAGGCGGACAACGAACAGGCGGACATCGAGACACCGCGCGGACATGATCTAAGTGTCTATAAATAATGCGACCATCTTCCAATCGAACAGACAGCTTGACACCTGCCTTCCCCGCAAAACACTCCGGGCAGCCATGTCCGCCCCTCACCACCCCGCAAACGGCTCACGGCTGACACATACACAGAGTCACCAACATTGACATTTCGGTCGACAGTATGCTGGTTACGGTACAATTTTTGTCGTGTTTGGCGTTGACGGATAGACTCGCTCAAGTTAGGTACAAGCGCGTCCATCGGTGTCCGCACACGGCGCCCCAGAAACAGCTCGGCTGGCGACATACGAGTGGTGGTGTGTGGCGTCGAACGGTAGCTGAACAGGAATCTCGACACCCTGGTGTGAACTGAACCAGAACGCTGCTTTTTAAAACTGCTTTTGAACGTACCCACGCCTTTCTCTGCCAGCCCGTTTGATTTCGGCGACATCGCAGGTGTAGTCAGATGAGTGATGTTGTTCTGCTTGCAGAACAACTTGAACTTCTCCGACATAAAGCCTTGTGCATTATCTGTGCGAGGGAGGCCCCAACAAGCAAACGATTGCCTTAAAAGTTCGAGTGTCGCTTCTGTGCTGGTGCTCCGGGTGGGGTATACAGGGTGGGGCAGAAAGATTTACCTCTTGATTTTCTTAAATATTTCGGCCCCGAACAAAGATATCAAATTGATTTCTGGCACATATATGCAGTAACATGTACACATCTCAGCGACGGCATAATGACTCAATATGGTCACCTTTGCCTTCACCACTGCTTCGAAACGTCCCTCTGCGGAGGGGCACGAGCGCCGCACTGTGTCCCCGCCAAGATTCGACGGTGCCGTCTCGAGGGCCAGCTTCAGGGCGGCGATTCTGCTGTGTGGCACTGCACACAGCCTCCTCTCTAAGATGGCCCAGATTGCGAAGTCCATCGGGTTCAGGTCTGGACTTGATGATGGCCGAATGTCTTTGTCCCAGAACCCAGGCATGTGGGTCTTCCACCACGGTTGAGCGATGTTGGCCGTTTGCAGCGGCGCACCGTCCTGGACGAAGACGTATCCGTCTCAGAACGACTGAGTGACCCAAGACAAAGCATGTTCCTCCAGCAGATGGACTTGAACCTCTGAATTCACTTTCACAGCCTCCTTGATGAAGACCAAGGCTCCTTTTGAGCCGTCGGATGCGACGGTAGCCCAAACCATGACACCAGCAGGCTTCAAGCAACAAAAAATGGTGCGAATAGCAGGATCAATGCTGGATGGACCATCTGCCAAAATGTTGACGCTTTGGGAGTGTCTCTGGGGCTCAGGCATGAACATGTTGTCATTGGACCAGCAGAATGCCTTGTTACCGGCGCTCCTGATCTCCTCCAACGTCTTTTGGATCCTGTGTAGCTGGTTTTTCTTGGATGCCGCCGAAATTAGGTGTCGACGTTGCATCCTGTATGACATAAAGCCTAAAGCTCAGGCTACACTATCAGCGTTTTTTCAGTTTCTGCGTGATTTAGGTTTCCGCGTTTTTACGGTTTCTGCGTTTTTTCGTTCCGGGCGGCCGCCGCGTGGACGGCGTTGTTTATAGCATAGTGATGGATAAGTGATCAAATTAATTAATTATTCATGCTAAATATTATCGTGTTTTAACAAAATTATGATTAAATAATTGTTTTAAAGATTTTACAGCTAACAAGAATATATTTTCGATCATAATCATTTGTAAGCTTAGTTACAATTATCATATTTGAAGCAGAATGATGAGTTTTTAAACACATCTTGTCTTCTTTAATCATGAATTACACCATTTTCATTATTCAAATTTGAAACTGTTCCATCGTCACAATATTATTAGAGACAATCACTCCTAATCATTCATCACTAAAACGAAATCCCGCAGAAACCGAAAAAAAGTTCACAGCTCTGAACTTTTTTTCGGTTCCGACTCGTCGGTTTTTGCGGGTTTTCGTTCCACGGGACGCCAGACTGGCAGTGTAGCTTGCGCAATGCATTCGCTATGAGGCGAACTTGACGACGCAAACCGAAATCCCGCAGAAACCGAAAAAACGTCGGAATTCATGCTAGTGTAGCTTAGGCTTAAGCCGTCGTTTATGATTCTCTTGGCGGTTCTGGGCTAAACAACGAGTTCCCTTGGCAGTTTGCGCATGCTTCGCCTAGGAATTGAAACACCTTCTTGTGCACGATATCAACTGGCTTTTTGAAGCGGAAATCCCTTGTTCTGCCTGGCATGTACTTCGACGACACTAGCACTGTCTTTTTAAGTCATTTAATTATACTGCAAACAGTTTTTACGGCAACACCGAGCTGTTTGGCAACGCTTCGGGAGCTGTGGCCAGTCTACTTCAGCGCCGCAATTTGGGCTCACTTAGTCATCTTCGCCATAGCACAACAACAACTATTACAAAATGTAAAAACGATCTTAAAGTTGATACATGAGTCAGTTGGGAAGCTGCATGCAAAATTTTATCAAAATCCGTTCATAACTTTTTAACCCTAGAACGCCTAGGGGGGGGTTGTATCAACCCCCCCCCCTGAGGTTTTTTCGAAGTGCACGCTAAACGGCTTGTCGTAGCGGGCTGAAATTTTCAATACCCTCTGGGGCAACCTTTGCGCATCTTTTGCCGAAAAAAAATTGATCGGGTCATGTCAGGTCACGGAGTTATGACGTCATAAGAGGTACAGCCTCCGGCCGGATTTTCACAAACTGAGTGCTAACGCCCGAGGTTTCCTGCCGGTGCACTATGGTTGGAAACGGCCTCACGGATGGCCGTGGGCAATTTCGGAATATATGTATATTTGGGGTGTCATTCTGTTGGAAATTGATGAAATGTTTTGAATTGGGCAGAAAAAATTATTTAGTTGCGCATTTAGTCTCCATTATTGTACGTGGAATCGGGAGTTTCTGACAGTGACTTTTTTGGTGCGCCGTCAAAGGTTTAAACAACCGCGCTGGTGATAGCATGTGGAGTACCTCCATGACGTTGTAAAACTGGATTATTATATATCAAAATAATCCTTGTTATGTTGGCTATCGAGTGGAGTGACTCTTTTTCCCATGCGTGTTCAAAATCAGGAACGGCATTGCATTCTGTTTGCAGTGTCACCACAGCAATATTTGCAAAATTGCGTTTATGTTTCATTGGACATACAAAAAGTTCTCCATCGACCTCCATTGAGCTTTTTGGCAGAATAAATCGCTGTTCAATTCTGCGTAAGGGGAACGTAAAAGCAGACTGCGCACTTGTGCGCAAAATCGTCCGTGAAGCGTCATCTCCCGAGGCGTACCTACCCGTCGCTTCGTTAGCACCAGGTCGGCTCGTCAGTCTTGCAATCGCTTATCCTTATAAATGATGGTAAGAAGCAGGGTTGCGGAGTCGTGGTGGCGCCAAATCCGACTCCGACTACGACTCCGACTCCTGACTCGTTGCCATGACTCCGGCCGACTCTGTCTCCGACTCCGGACCCCTGCCAGTGTTTCGGAGTCGCGATGGAGCTGTTCCGATTCGGACCGACTCCGACTTCCACTGCGGGCTCCTGACCGACTCCGACTCCGACTCCTGGCTCGTTGCCACGACTCTGGGCGACTCTGACTCCGACTCCGACTCCGACTCCGACTCTGACTTCGACTCCGCACCCCTCGTAAGAAGTAACTGCTCGCCCCTGCACCTGGAGTATGAATATCGTGCAAACGTGTATGGATATCCTGGAGTATGGATATGGATATCCACTGACAGAACAGACATACAGACATGCTGTAAACTCCATTACACTGCCAATACCATGGCAAATCAAATGGCTATCTATGGTTTTTGATCATCGTTCTACAGTTTCCAAAATCTTGAACTGAATGTTGGCAATTTCTCGTGACTACTTCACGACCATGACGCATGCATTTCTGAAATTGATCTTTTTTCAACCAGCCACGTACTCGTATGATAAAATGAATGTCACCATCGTGTTCTACGCCCAAAAGTACCCATAAAACATGTGTCATGCATGGGCTGCGGATAGGTACCAGTTTTAATTTTCGGGGTTATGTGCTTACCTGATTGACCTGACTTTGACCCTGGCCAGTGGCCTATGCTTGACTGACCCCTACATTGATCTGACACTCTTTTAGCACTTATATGAAGGGTTGTGACAGTTGTGACAGTTGTGACAGATTGTTTAGGACCAACTGATGACTGAATTTATTTAGGACCAACTGATGACGATATAATCGAAACGCGAAACGCGAGGCACCGATTGCGAGGTTCTAAAGTCCATGCTACTGAAAGCCCGATTTCAAGTGTTTGACCTGACCTTGACCCGACCTGTGACCTCGAAATTCAGCTTTAAAGTATTCATGTGAATCGTCTCGTCGCGTTCTTCTTTCGTTTGCCGCGCCTCGTGCGTTTCGCTGCGCCTATTTGTTCGCGAGTTATCGGCTGGGGGCGTTGAACGCCCCCCCCCCCGGCAAACGGCGGATGGGGAAATACCCCAGCAACTGCCGGGTTAATCTGACGCATGTTTTGTCATTTGATCGTCATTTTATTTCTTACTTTTTTGCCTAATCTAAAAAAAAAATCATAAATACTCTTTCTCCAAATTTGTGACCCTTTATGACCAATAGTAAGACACTGTGCGTCACTACGTTGATATTTCTCGCCCTAAAGCATAACAACAATATCCATTCAGTAATAGCAGTATTCAAAACATGTTCAAAATGCCTCACGATATCGATAACATAACGAAAGACATAGGCGACTTATGACATACTTGCAATGATGACGTCACACACGCGTGACGTGACGTGACCTCGTCATTTCTGAGTTACTGTATGATGCACGAAAGACACTGGTATACCTATGCAAAGTTTCATCGCAGTCGGTCTACGCATTAACAAGTTATGGGCAAAACATTTTTTCGCGTTGACCCCCGGCCATCCGTGAGGCCGTTTCCAACCATAGTGCGGTGGTACGGACATCGGTTGATGGATCGTGATGAAACTTCCCATGCATGTTGGGGCAAGTATTGGCTATCATATGGTATAAGAAATTTGACCGGGTCAGGTCAGGTCACGGAGCTATGACGTCACAAGAGGAACAGCGTCCGGTACTATTTTTGAAAAGCGCCCGGACCACTATTTTGCTAATTCTTGTCACCTCAATGGGAATATGCAGCAATATTAGCTTCTATAGGGAGCAAATGGACCTCCCAAATCCAAAAATACAATCAAATTTCAAAAATTTAAATTTTGATTTTTCGAATTTCTGCCGCCGACTGTGACCTTGCCGACTTCCGGCGCTCCCAACGCGCCATTTTTAGAGCTAGGGAAACGAAATACATACCAAACGATAGAGAATTGATCAAGGAACACGATAGTGAAGGTTTCAAGTCGATATCTCCCGCCGTTTTGCCGCAATCGCCGCCGAAAGTTGAAAAAAGTCTATTTTTCCGAAAATTTGACCTATGACCGGTCAAAAGTAGGTCAAATGTTGACCTAGGACCAAAAAATATACCATCAATCGCGAGATCTCGTTGAGAGCAATCCGTTGGTTTTTTCCGCTAAGCTCTACGACCTTCCGTTTCGAAACGCCAGGGGGGGGTCGTAACAACCCCCCCCCCCTGGTCGTTCGTGTTATGAGAAATGGCCTGGTCGTGCGAGGGTTAAGTAATGGACTGAAAACAAACAGGTAAATCTTTCTGCCCCACCCTGTACATCCATCCACTTGGAATGAGCATCAACTACAATCAAGAACATCCATCCCGACATCGGCCCAGCATAATCTAAATGTACCCGTTCCCACGGTCGGGACGGCCACACCCACGGGTGAATAGGCGTTTCAGGTACACCCGCGCGGTGCTCCTGACACACATCACACTGCTTTGTCATCGAAACGATATGGTCATCAAGATTCGGCCACCATACATACATGCGCGCGAATGACTTCGTTCGGGATTCCTCTTTATGCCCCTCGTGGAGCATTTTTAACACCTGTGTTCGGGCTTGTGGTGGGACTACTACCCGCGCACCCCACAGTATACAGCCATCCTGAATGCTAAGCTCTGCCTCTCGACTCTTAAATGGCTGAAAATCTGGTCCAAGTGAAACGGTGCTTTGCGGCCACCCGTCTCTGACAAACTGCAGTACTCTCGACAGTACTGGGTCGTGCGCCGTACCGCTGCGAATCTGATCAACGGAGACTGGCGACTCAGTCAAGAACTCCATCAAGTGAATCGTTTCCGCTGGTATTGGACTCTGTTTTATGACCAGTTGGAATCGGTAGCCTACTTAAGGCGTCACAGTGCACCTGTTTGGTGCCCGGTATATACTGTAAGTGGTAGTCGTACGATCCTAGCATCAGCGCCCACCTGACCACCCGAGGCGATGCCATTACTGGCAGTGGCTTTTGCTCCCCGATCAGCCCCAACAGTGGCTTGTGGTCGGTCTGAATCACAAACGTCTTACCAGCTAAATAAAAATGAAAGTGTTTCACTCCAGCTACCACGGCCAAACCTTCCCGGTCCGTCTGCGAATAGCGCCGTTCCGTCTCATTGAGGGTACGACTGAAAAACGCGATTGGTCGTTCACCCGAGGGCGTTCTCTGGCTGAGAACGCACCCAATACCGACCGGGCTTGCGTCACATGCCAACACTATAGGCAGGTCGGGGTTAAAATGTGCGAGCACTGGGGGGCTCTGTAAGAGCTTTTTGGCGTTCTGAAAAGCGTGGAGCTCTACATCTGTCCATCTCCACACTATGTCTTTGCGCAGGAGCGCGTACAGGGGGGCTAAAACGGAGGCCAGTCCGTGCAAAAACTTCCCATAGAAGTTGATGAGCCCCAGCCAGCAGCGGAGTTCAGACAGATTTCGGGGCTCTGGCGCCTCGGTAATCGCCCTGACTTTGTCGTCGGTCGGTTCGATCCCCTGTCCGCTAATTCGGTGCCCCAAATACGTTACTTTGCTCGCGCCAAAAACGCATTTACTCTTGTTCAGTTTTAGCCCCGCTCCCCGGACCCGATCCAGCACCTTCCGCAATGCTACATTGTGCTCCCGCAGTGTCTTTCCCGAGCAGACCACATCGTCTAAGAATACCGCGGTGCCCGGAATGCCTGCTGGCAGTGTCTCCATGGTTCGTTGAAACAGGGCGGGCGCTGATGAGTAACCGAATCCAAGCCGAGTCGGCCTCAGCAGCCCCTTTGACGTGTTTACTGTGAGATACTCTCTCGAGTTTTGTCAAGTGTCAGTTGATTATACGCTGACTTTAGATCCACTTTCGAGAAAACCGTGCTACCCTGAAGCTTAGTCGCCAGCTCCTCGAAACGCGGCAGCGGGTACTGTTCGACGGGAGCAGCTTTATTGACGGTCAGGCGATAATCGCCGCATATACGCACTGAGCCATCAGACTTCGGCGCGAGGACCAGCGGCGCCGCCCACCTACTTGCTCGCACCGGCTCCCATAACCCTTGGTCAAGCTCGGCCTGCAGCTGACGCTCTACTTTCTCACGGTACGCCAGCGGCACGGGACGAGGCTTGAAAAACCTCGGTTGCACATCCGGGTCAACTGCGATGCTGACTGCCTCGACAGTGTACCGTCCTAACTCGGAACTAAAGACATCGGCATACTCAGTAACCAACTCGCCAATGGAAACATCAGTCGACACGTGACAAATCTCCGGCCAGTTCAGCCTAAGTTTGGCCAACCAGTCACGGCCAAACAAAAACGGACCCGAGCCACGCAGAATAATCAGTGCTCGGGGTTACATGAGCAGAGTTAATACGCATTAAAAACGGACTACAATGGTGAGCGAATAGGAAATCCGTTCCTGATACGCATTTACTTGCTCATGTAACCCCGGTAATAGACAGATCAGCCATCTGGTCCCCATACTTGACTCGAACCTGCGCCTGTCCTTTAATCCCCAACAGCTCCCCACTGTACGTTCGCAAAACCTTGTTGCATGGCTGAATCATCGGACCCTGTTCCGGCCAAATTCTCCTATACTCATCCTCCGAACATACAGACAACGCTGCTCCGGTATCAAGCTCCAAACGAACAGGTGTGTCGTTTACACATACATCAACATACATCGGCGGTCTTTTCTCGGACATATCGGCGTCCTGAGAACGGAACAAAAAATATTCATCACCCTTGTCCACATCAGCGCTCTCGACATTCCTCTCCATCCTTCGATATGACACATTTTCCCCACCAGTGGCCATACCTCGAAACGTGTCGACTGGGTCCGGTTCGATGTGCGGCGTCAAACCGCCCGAGGGCGCCGACGCTCCCGGCACGATATCCCCCTGGCCCGTTCCACCGAGTCCGTCGTCACGCCGGGTCACAGCCACCTCCAGCTCCGGATCGCTGAGATGCTGCACTCGCGGCGTCATCCAGTTGAGCGCACAGGCCACCCGTAAGTGACCCACGGCGTGGCATCTGTAGCAGCGCAGCTGCCGTGCCGGACACTCGAAGTCGGCGTGCTGTCGCAGGCAGCGACGGCACTGCGTCTGGTCCAGCAGTCGACGATCTGCACCGCGAGACGAGACGAACACGCCGCGGCCCTGCCACCGTCCTCTTGAAACTCCCATCGCTGTCGATGCGCTGACCCCGGTCGTCGAGACGCTGTGTGGGCCGCGCAGCTGACCGACCCCGGCACCACGCAGCTGTCCGCGGCCACGGGCGCCGCGACCCCGGCCGAGGTAGCCGATGACGTCATCTCCAGAGCCGCCCCCGAAGGAGTCCGACGCTCCGCTGAACTGCGAGGCGTCTGAAACTGCCGATTCGCTGAGTTGAGCGATTTGAATGGCTGAAGCAAGCGACAAATTCGCCTCTCTGAGCAGCTTGGCTTGAACTGGCTCATTCCTCAGACCGCACACAAATCTGTCCCGCAACATTTCGTCCGTTGTTGCGCTCAGAAACCGGCATGGTTTCGCTAAATGGCGCAACCGGGCGACAAACGCCGACACAGACTCTCCCTGGTCCCGAACTGCACGATTGAACTGATATCTTGCAGCGATTGATGATTGCTCAGGCTCAAAGTGCTCCAGCAAAATCTGAACGATGTCTTTGAAACTCACTGAGCTCACTGTGGCAGGTGCGATCAGGTCTTCTAAGAGACTGAAGGTAGTCACACCAACCGCACTGAGGAAAATGGCCCGGCGACGCACATCTTCCTCTTCTTCCACGCCGTTAGCAATAAAATACTGCTCCACGCGGCGTGTGTAGGTACCGAAGCTCTCCAAGCTCGGATCAAACTCTGGTATCCGACCAATGCCAGCCATCCCTGATCCCTGGCCCGGTTCGTAGCACCTCGTCGCCACTGTTCCAAACACGGCGGTCCGCTCTGAACTGGCTGTATTGGGCTCGGTCCACATGCCCCAGGCAGGGTCACCAGAGGCGGCTCCAGGCGACCCACCGAGGGTGGAATCACGGGCGTACCCAGACCCCAAGCCCGAGTAGGTTCAGTCTACCACAACGTAGTTCAAACCGATGGCGTCATAGGTCAGGTCAAATGTCGAATTTTCATCGTTTACGGGTATTTCAAGAAATGCGTTGTAAACTCGAGTAAAATGCATTTCAATGTAAATCATCGATGGGGAAATGTTCATCAAACACATATTTTGCTATTTGAGGTCACTGATACCAGGTCAGGTCACAGAGGTCAGGTCAATGAAGGTCACATTATGAAAATATGTGATGCATGTTTTATGGTCCATTTTATATGCCAAATACGATTATGTGGGTCAGGCAGCCTTTGGGGTCAGTTTAGATTATGTTCTGGTGAAGGTCAGGTCAAATTCCACTAGGTCCTCCCCGTGGCCTAATGGATAAGTCATCCGTCTCCTAACTCGGTGGCAGCGAGTTCGCGGCCGGGAAGCTCCACACCGTTTGACCCGCGTTCCTATATTAAACCAGCTGGCAACTGGCGAGACAGGGCCACGCTAGACCCGGGAGGACCGTGCCGCCATCTACCTGCGGCACGTTAAACTTTCGGTCCAAATTATCACCGGTGAACCGGGCGCTGGCAAGGCCGTGGTGTCCGTGGTGTCATTCGCAACAAGCAGTGCTTAGCGTGGCACCCGGGCCCATAGCCACCCATTCATCCATTCGAAAAAAAATCTAAAAAAATTAGGTCAAATTTCAAAGTTGATATTTTTGCATAAAATGGGTATCGATCCGATGCAGTTCGTCACGGAGAGTTCAATGGTGGTCTTTGTTTCGCGCTACGTGGTCTAGAAATGCTGAAAATTGAGTTAATGAATTTGACGTCATGAACTTTGAAGTTTTTTTCGCTATAATTTGGCCAAAAAGGAGGTATCGATCTAAAATTTGGTATGTATAGTATATATAAGAGCGCAGGGACTGTCACATATCTTCCGGTTTTTTTTCGATATTCGGAAAATTTTGCATTTTTTATTGCTTTTTTCTTAAAAATAATTTTTTTTTATTATTGGGGGTCAAAATCCCAAAATTTTGAAAATCCGAGATAGCAGTATTGTAGCGCCGCCTTTTGTCTACATGACCATATAAAAAACTTTGAAATTGCTTAGTAACTGTAGCTTTTGTAAACGTGTCAATATTTCATGTTTTTGCTCATTTTTGCTCGAACATGACCTCAGTTTGACCTCAATAACTCCTGACCTTAGGTGACCTAAGACTTGAAATTTTGTGTGAAGGTGTCAAATTGATGCCCGGGTAGGTACTTGAAATTTGGCGGCGCTGCGCGTCGCCGTTTTCTTACTTTTTAGGAAAAACCACAGGGGGAGGGGGCAAATTGCCCGCCCAGCGGGGCGAGGGTTAATGCACTAAACCAACGATTTAATGGATAATTCAAATCGCGAAGAACCGCCGCGCGCGCGGGTGGCGCGTAACTGACTCCGGGTTGTTGGTGCCGCGTGCTGCCAATTTTTTTAAAATGTAGAAGTGTCTCCAGATTTTTTTACCTTTCGCTACGTAATGCTGAACGGCCATTGCGGCCGGCCCTATCTGGTATGCGGCCGGCCCTATTTGGCACAAAAAAATATCTAGAATTATCCAGCTAGTGTTAACTCTTGCATGTGTGCGGCGTTTGTCAGCTTCTAACGTGTAGGGGGGGGGGGGGGTCGGTTGGACCCCCCCCCCCTTGCCGTTTGGCCCCTGATCGAGCTAGAGCTTCGCGGAAAAAAACGAGTGTGGAGCGTGTTGCCCGTAACGATGGGAAGCCGATGATACCCAATTTTAAGGTCCTATGTCATTGATTGACCTTCCAAGGTCAGGTCAATGACCCAAAAGTCGCGAAAATTGGGACCTGCTAGAACTTCGTAAAGTGAAGCTGATACGGGGTTTTCCGGGGTGCCTATCACGAATTTCATGTTAGTTTTGATTACAGATGATGTCTTCATTCATTTAGGTCAGGTCTGGTCAGGTCAACCATTAGGCGTCCTGCCGGCTATACATAGTACATAGGTGTCAACTACCACTGACGACGTCGTAACATGTTACGAAGGCACTAAAACTACTTAGCAAAGGTTCAAATGGATGCTAAATTCGAAATCAGCCCGAAAACTACCCTAGAAACATGTAAAACTAGAAAAAAGTTAATTTTTGGCGGGCACGAGACGCGACCGTTTTGACATGACTGATTATGAGGGGCTGTGCATGTTTTATAAAGTCGTTCCACTTGAGAAGCGCCGTACCGCCTTAGATCTGTCATTTATGTGTGTCGTCTTATCGGGAAAGTTCGCTGCTTCTTGGTCACTTTTCGTTGCGTGTGCCGGTCCGCGCGACCCGTAGCCCAGGAGCAGGACTTTCTTTGTACCGCCCGGCAGAGTAACTACATCGATGTCCGCGCTCTTTTCTCGGCTGCCGCGTGCTTTTAACGCATTTTTACTCATTCATCCGTCTTTTGACATTTTTAATGATTCGAAGTCTGCTTTGCTCCGGTTGTATTATTCCAACATTTAGTTTTACATCAATGTTATGCTTGCTGGATATTTAATTGTATTGAATGAATGATCGTGTGAATGAGGACCACCGTCAATGGGTTTTACCTGTGTGTGGCTTTTCAAATGAATGAAAAAAGAAATGAAACCGAGGTCATCAAAGGTCAGTGACCTGATTTGACCTTCAGGTGAAATCAGGTGAAAAATTTGAACTTCAGGTGACGTTGAAACCCACCGTAATGCATGGGACGAACATCATTTCACATGTTTGGACGTTTATAATCACAAAAAGACTAGAAATGTGCGGATAATGTGAGCTGACATACGCTGAATCGCGATTCCGGCCAAACATGGTATCGAGAAAAGGGTCACAGGTCAAAGGTCATTTAGGTCAGGTTCATGAAATTTTCAGAGTAGGTGTAAAATTGATCAACTCGAGGGTACTGCAAGTTTCGTCGCGATCGGCCGCGTTTTACGCGAGTTATTTGCGAAAAACCATGGGGAGGGGTCCATCCCCATGTGGGGGGCCACATGCGAGGGTTAAGCTATGGGCTCGTAGGGAAATTATTTGTGTAGACCGTCAAAAGTAGCGGCTGGCAGATGAACCGAATTTTGGAGGGCCGTCATTCCAAAAATAGACAATTTTGAGACGAATGACTTCGGACTGGGGCCTCAGCCACCTTAACACGTTTCACTGAATAACTCCGAAATTTAGGAAAAAAAAAACTGATAATCCCTTTAATGCTGCGCCATACGTTTAGGTGGTCTCTTTGGAAAAAAAAAACTCAGGGCAGAATGTCGCTGAATATATCTGGTCTTCATCATTGGAAAGAAAAAAAAACATCGGTGTATGTGAGGACACAAAAAAATGTGTGCATGTACAGAAGCATATCATTGCGCGCTTCCATTATTGAATAGTCAACCCTTAGCAGTAGGTAACTATTACTGTTTTTGTGGGAGAAATAATCCGTACATTGCAATGTGTTAAGGACTGTACGTAAACTTTGTTCAAACTAATGCTTGTTTTCTTATAACTCAACCGGTGAGGGGAGCGAGGGTAAACAAAAATTGGGAGTTTCCTTGGACATGTGTGCTGCTAGTTGTGCTGCTGCTGCTGGTGGTGCTGGTGGTGGTGGTGGTGGCAGTGACGGTTGTGGTGCTGCTGCTGGTGGTGGCGGTCGACGCCGGCGTACGGCCTGCAGAACGTCAAACAGTCGTACCGGCTGCGTTGGCGGGCTATGCGCCGGCGCGCCGACCACCCGCGGTGCAGCCCGCCTGATGCCGCTCGGTCCGTTAACAGCAGCGCTTCTCTGAACACGAGCAACTGCTGCGTGACTGGGACATGAAGCGCTTCTTCCCGGCGGTGAGCGGGCCGGCCCGGCGTCACCGCCGGCTGGAGTCAGAGTCAGCCGTGTCGGCGGCGCCGCAGCGCTCCCGGGAGGCGCCCGAGCCGGGCACGGCCGGCCGACTGCGCCAGTGGGTGCGCCGCCGAGAGAAGACGGACCTGGAGCTGACGGCGACGCGCAGCGCGGCCGGCGCCGCCGGCCTGGCCAAGTCATGCTCGGAGCCCGCCCCGTTCGAGGTGACCGGCCTGCGATCGCTCCCGCCGCTTACTAACAGTGGATGGCGCCGCCCGCCGACTGCTGCCCCCTCGTCGTCTGTGTGCTGTGACAGTAGCGGTAGAGTTGCTTCAACTAACAGCACTGCTTGGCCGAGAGGCGCGTCGCTGCTGCGGTGGGGTGCGCTGAGCTCTGTTGTTTGAGGTGCGCTGTGGGATGCCTCTGGGCTGCTGCGGCAGTGGCGCTCCATCCGCCACGGTTGGCGGCCCGCTCTCTGCGATGACCTGTAAAGTCCTGGCTACACTATGCGTTTTCTGCGTGCGTTTTTTGCGAGTTTGCGTGATTTGCGGAATATCGTTCTAGAAAAAAGGTTATTATTAATTTAACTTCTTTAATATTTATATAAAAGTTAATAAAACGTTTACGTTAATTAAAAGTTTATATGAAAAACATACAACAAAAACGTAATGTCGTTTCTTTCTAGAACGATATTCCGCAAATCACGCAAATTCGCAAAAAACGCACGCAGAAAACGCTTAGTGTAGCCAGGCCTTTACTGGTTGTTACTGGTTCAGTTTCTTGTTTCAGCTGTCGTTGGCCGGTGCTCCGTGTCCCATAAAGTCTGCAATCTGCATTTCTTGCCGCTGGCGCCAAACCACCTCAGCTCCTAAAATTTCGCCATTTTTCTCAAAACGTGGGTTCATTGCAAGTTTGCTACTAAATTTAACCCGCGCCGGGCCGGTGCTCTGAGATTCCGCGCCGGGCCGTGGGGGGGTGTCTGAACACCCCGCCCCCCTTCTAACTCGGCTCCTGGGCCACGTAGCGACACGCGGTAAGCGGCAATCGAAAGAACGTCCAAAATAAGGACGAAAACACTTCGGCCATTTTTTGGGTCAGGTCAAAGGTCAGGTCGTCACCAGAGGTCACCAAATGTAAAATCTATATCTAACTTACTATTCAAACAGAATCCGTCTGTCTGTGAGTCTGTGTGTCCGCACATCGTGTAGTGGGTTCAATTAACCTCACCTACACGGCAGATGGTACGGCGTAGGGGGTTGAAATTTGCACACCTTCTAGGTGACGTCACGGGTCAGCGCCTTTTCTAGGTTTCGACTCGCTGGGGTGCACGGTTGGCACGTGGCGGGCGCCGGAAGAACGCCAATGAAATTTTGATCGGTTCGTAGATCTTCATTGAGAGCCGGGGTCGACAAACTTTGTGGACTAAATGCATGCCGATCGGTGGCGGGTGCCTCGCATTGGCAGATGGGCAGGTTATTAATTTGAATGAAAAGTGGCGAGAGAATGTGGTGATTTTCATTCAATGGGAACAGTTGATGATACAAGTATAAAAATGCACCGCGTTTGCCGCAAGGCGTCACATTGGTCACAGGGCGTCATTTTTGCCCCGAATCGCACAGTTTTGTCAAATATGGTCCGATGTGGGTGCAATTTGGTGCAAAGATGCATGCTCATCCACCGGGTAAAAATGCGCCGCGTTTGCCGCAATGCGCCACTTTTGTCACAAGGCGCCATTTCCGACAAACTCGACTAAGGCTAATGGAATGGCACGAATAGGAGCAGGGCTAGAAGCACTTTTTAAGTCTGATTTAAAAAAAAAGTTAAATGGATCCAATTATTATGTGAGCTGACATGACCCAGTGGTAGGTAGTGGTAGTGGTAGGGGTAGGGGTAGTGGTAGTGGTAGGGGTAGGGGTAGTTTTAGTAGTAGTAGTAGGGGTAGGGGTAGGGGTAGGGTAGTGGTAGTGGTAGGAGTAGTGGTAGGAGTAGTGGTAGGGGTAGGTGTAGTGGTAGGGGTAGTAGTAGGGGTAGGGGTAGTGGTAGGGGTAGTAGTAGGGATAGTGGTAGGGGTAGTAGTAGGGGTAGTGGTAGAGGTAGGAGTATGGGTAGTAGTAGTGGTAGGGGTAGTGGTAGTGGTAGATGTAGTGTTAGGGGTAGGGGTAGGGTTAGGGGTAGTGGTAGGGGTAGTGGTAGGGGTAGTGGTAGGGGTAAGGGTAGGGGTAGTGGTAGGGGTAGTGGTAGGGGTAGTGGTAGGGGTAGTGGTGGAGGCAAAAGTTAAACAGTGGCCCGGGCTGATCCCATCGGACGAGAGGTGACCTAGGTGACCTGGCCTAACCCAAAGTGACCGGGGATGACCCCTTTGACCCGTCTTGACCCCGTATCACCCCACTTTCATCCAACGAAGCCCTCAGAACAGTTTTTTTATTCCCTTCACATTTCCGTCCATATCTATGCTTCTAGACGACACATCGATTTGAATCGAACACCATTCGAAAGCAAATTGGCCGGTGCCGCAATTTTTTCCTACCACGCAGCAAAGCAAGTGGCGCAGCCGCTTGTCTAACTTACTATTCGAACAGAATCCGTCTGTCTGTCTGTTTGTGTGTCCGCACTTGGTCTCCCCAATATATTGCAGTTGGCAGTTTTGGTGAAATTTTCGGTGACATGGGGTCAGTTATCGGCGCGTGGAGGTCAAACGGTTGCGAGGAGGTGGCTGAAACTTGCGCACCGCGTAGACGACGCTTCGGGCGTGTGCCTTTGCTGGGTCTGCAGTCGGTGGGGTGCACGGTTTGCGCGTGGCGCGCGCTGGAAAAACGTCAAAGTCTCCATTGGTTTAACATGGGAGCGCTTCGGTGCAGTGGTAGATCTTCATTGAGAGCCGGGGTCGAAGAACTTTGTGGACTAAATGCATGCCGATCGGCGACGGGTGCCTCGCATTGGCGGATGGGCAGGTTTTAATTTGAATGAAAAGTGGCGAAAAAATGTGTTGATTGTCGCTAAATGGGTACAGTTTGTGATAGGAATTTACAAATGCACCGCGTTTGCCGCAAGGCATCACATTGGTCACAGGGCGTCATTTTTGCCGCAAATCGCACAGTTTTGTCAAATATGGTCTGTTAAAGTTGCAATTTGGTGCAAAGATGCATGCTCAATCACCGGGTGAAAATGCGCCACGTTTGCCACAATGCGCCACATATGCCACAAAGCGTCATTTCCGACAAATACGATTAAGCGTAATAGAATGGCACGAATAGGGGCAGGGCTGGGAACACTTTAAGTCTGATATTTTAGTACTGATTGGATCCAATTATTCTGTGACCTGACATGACCCAGCGGTGTTGGTAGGGTAAGGGGTAGGGGTAGGGTAGTGGTAGGGGTAGGGGTAGGGGTAGGGGTAGTGGTAGGAGTAGTAGTAGTAGGGGTAGGGGTAGTAGTAGGGGTAGTAGTAGGGGTAGTGGTAGGGTAGGGGTAGGAGTATGGGTAGGGGTAGTGGTAGGGGTAGTGGTAGGGGTAGTGGTAGGGGTAGGGGTAGTGGTAGGGGTAGGAGTATGGGTAGTAGTAGTGGTAGGGGTAGGGGTAGATGTAGTGGTAGGGGTAGGGGTAGGAGCAGTGGTAGTGGTAGGGGTAGTGGTAGGGGTAGTGGTGGAGGCAAAAGTATGTAGAACAGTGGCCCGGGCTGATCCCAGCGGACGAGAGGTGACCTATGTGACCTGGCCTGACCCAAAGCGACCGGGGCTGACCACCTTGACCCGTCTTGACCCCGTATCACCCAAAGTTCAACCAACAACGCCCTCAGAACAGTTCTTTTTTAATTCTCTTCACATTTCCGTCCATATCTATGCTTCTACAGCATTTTAGGCGCAATTTCAAAAATTTAAAGACCAAATTCAAAACGTTCACGTGCATTTCGAATGTAAACTTTTTGAATTTGGTCTTTAACTTTTTGAATTTGGTCTTTAACTTTTTGAACTTGCGCCTAAAAAGGTGTAGACGACACATCGACATGAATCAAACACCATTCGAAAGCAAATTGGCTGGTGCCGCAATTTTTTTCCTACCACGCAGCAAAGCAAGTGGCGCAGCCGCTTGTCTACTATACTATTTGTGAAATGAAACTCTGTCTGTGTTTCTGTCTGTTTGCACCGTGCAGAGGGGTGCTTTGACGCCGTGCACAGGTCAAACGGTGCGGTCGATGGGGCTGAAATTTTCGCAGGGCGTTGATGACGTCACGCGCACGTGCAGTGTCGTGTTTCGAGTCCCGGGGGGTGTATGGATCGCACGTGGCACGCCCTGGAATAAGGAGCATTTTTTCCCAAATTTTGCTCATTCTTGAAGGCATCGGCAGCCGGGTTTGATGGACTTTGCAAGTAAAATGCATGACGATCGGCGGCGGGTGCCTCTCATTTGCAGATTGGCAAGTTATTTATTCTGATAAACAGAGGCGAATGAAGGTGTTGATTTTCGGTAAATAAAGACAGTTTTCAATGCGCTTAACCGAATGCACTGCGTTGGCCGTAGTGCGCCACATTTGTCACGAGGTGCCATTTTTGCCGCAAATCGCACAACTTTGTCAAATATGGTCCGATAAAGGTGCAATTCGGTGGAAGGATGCATGTCAAAATGACAGGTACAAATGCGTCACGTTTGTCGCAACGCGCCACATTCGTCACAAGGCGCTATTTCCACCAAATATGATTAAGAATAATGGAATTACACGAGAAGGAGCACGGTTAGGAACTCTTTTTTTAGTTCATCAGTTTATATGATAATCTGTGACCTCACATGACTCAGTAGTAGTGGTGGTAGTAGTATTGGTAGGAGTAGCGGTAGGGGTAGTGTAGTATTAGGGGTAGTGGTAGGGGTAGTGTTAGGGGTAGTAGTAGGGGTAGTGGTAGGGGTAGTGGTAGGGGTAGTAGTAGGGGTAGTAGTAGGGGTAGTGGTAGGGGTAGTGGTAGGGGTAGGGGTAGGGGTAGTGGTAGGGGTAGTAGTAGGGGCAGTGGTAGGGGTAGTAGTAGGGGTAGGGGTAGGGGTAGTGGTAGGGGTAGGGGTAGTGGTAGGAGTAGTTGTATGGGTAGAAGTAGTAGAAGTGTGGTACAGGCCGATCCAATGTGACGTGGTGACCTATACGACCTGGCCTGACCGAAGGTGACCTGGCCTGACCCAGTGTAACCAGAGATGGCCAACTTGACCTGACTTGACCCCGCATGACCCAACTTTCATCCAACTAAGCCCTCAGAATAGGTATGTTCAAAATTTTCCTCTTCACGTTTCCGTCCATATCTCTGCTTCCAGACGACAGATCAATTTAAATCAAACACCATTCGAAAGCAAATTGGCTGGTGCCGCATTTTCTGGCTACGCCGCGAAGCAAGTGGCGCAGCCGCTTGTCTATCTTACTATTTGAACAGGATCCGTCTGTCTGTTTGTCTGTCCGCCACGCCGTGTAGTGGGTTCAATTTAGCCGGCCTACAGGGCAGACGGTATATCGTAGGGGGTTGAAAGTTGCACACCTTCTAGGTGACAGAGCGGGTCAGCGCCTTTTCTAGGTTTCGGCTCGCTGGGGTGCACGGTTCGCGCGTGGGGCGCGCTGGAAGTACGCCAATGAAATTTTGATCGGTTCGTAGATCCTCATTGAGAGCCGGGGTCGACAAACTTTGTGGACTAAATGCATGCCGATCGGTGGCGGGTGCCTCGCATTGAAGGATGGTGAAATTATTGATTTTGATAAATGGTGGCGAAAAAATGTGTTGATTGTTGCTAAATGGGTACAGTTTGTGATAAGATTGTACAAATGAACCGCGTTTGTCGCAACGCGTCACATTGGTCACAGGGCGCCATTTTTGCCGCAGCTCGCACAGTTTTGTCAAATATGGCCCGATGAGGGTACAATTTGGTGCAAGGGTGCATGCTCAAACAACAGGTACAGATGCGCCGCATTTGCCGCAATGCGCCACATTTGCCACAAAGCGCCATTTCCGACAAAATCGAGTAAGGGCAATGGAATGGCACGAATTATTCTGTGACCTGACATGACCCAGCGGTGTTAGTAGGGGTAGGGGTAGTGGTAGGAGTAGTAGTAGGGGTAGGGGTAGTGGTAGGGGTAGGAGTATGGGTAGTAGTAGTGGTAGGGGTAGATGTAGTGGTAGGGGTAGGGGTAGGGGTAGGGGTAGTGTTAGGGGTAGTGGTAGGGGTAGGGGTAGGGGTAGTGGTAGGGTAGGGGTAGTGGTAGGGGTAGTGGTAGGGGAAGGGGTAGTGGTGGAGACAAAAGCAGAACAGTGGCCCGGGCTGATCCCAGCGGACGAGAGGTGACCTATGTGACCTGGCCTGACCCAAACTGACCGGGGCTGACCCCTTTGACCCGTACTGACCCCGTATCAGCCAAATTTCATCCAACAACGCCCTCAGAACAGTTCTTTTTTAATTTCTCTTCACATTTCCGTCCATATCTATGCTTCTAGACGACACATCGACATGAATCAAACACCATTCGAAAGCAAATTGGCTGGTGCCGCAATTTTTCCTACCACGCAGCAAAGCAAGTGGCGCAGCCGCTTGTCTAACTTACTATTCTAACAGAATCCGTCTGTGAGTGTGTGAGTGTGTGTGTCCGCCACGCCGTGTAGTGGGTTCAATTAGCCTCGCCTACAGGGCAGACGGTACGGCGCAGGGGGCTGAAATTTGCACACCTTCTAGGTGACAGAGCGGGTCAACGCCTTTTCTAGGTTCCGACTCGCTGGGGTGCACGATTCGCGCGTGGGGCGCGCTGGAAGAACGCCAATGAAATTTTGATCGGTTTGTAGATCTTCATTGAGAGCCTGGGTCGACAAACTTTGTGAACTAAATTAAATGCATGCCGATCGGCGGCGGGTGCCTCGCATCGGCGGATGGGCAAGTTTTAATTTGAATAAAAAGTGGCGATAGAATGTGCTGATTTTCATTCGATGGGAACAGTTTGTGATACGAGTTTGCAAATGCACCGCGTTTGCCGCAATGCGCCGCAATTATCTCAGGGCGTCATTTTTGCCGCAAATCGCACAGTTTTGTCAAATATGGTCCGATATGAGTGCAAGTTGGTGCAAGGGTGCATGCTCAAACAACAGGTACAGATGCGCCGCATTTGCCGCAATGCGGCACATTTGCCAGAAAGCGCCATTTCCGACAAAATCGAGTAAGGGTAATGGAATGGCACGCATAGGGGCAGGGCTGGGAACACTTTAAGTCTGATATTTTAGTACTGATTGGATCCAATTATTCTGTGACCTGACATGACCCAGCGGTGTTGGTAGGGGTAGGGGTAGTGGTAGGGTAGTGGTAGGGGTAGTGTAGTGGTAGGGGTAGTGGTAGGAGTAGGAGTAGGGGTAGGGGTAGGGGTAGTGGTAGGGGTAGTGGTAGGGGTAGTAGTAGGGGTAGTGGTAGGGGTAGTGGTAGGGGTAGTAGTAGGGGTAGTGGTAGGGGTAGGAGTATGGGTAGTAGTAGTGGTAGGTGTAGGGGTAGATGTAGTGGTAGGGGTAGGGGTAGTGGTAGTGGTAGGGGTAGTGGTAGGGGTAGTGGTAGTGGTAGGGGTAGTGGTAGGGGTAGGGGTAGGGGTAGTGGTAGGGGTAGTGGTGGAGGCAAAAGCAGAACAGTGGCCCGGGCTGATCCCAGCGGACGAGAGGTGACCTATGTGACCTGGCCTGACCCAAAGCGACCGGGGCTGACCCCTTTGACCCGTCTTGACCCCGTATCACCCAAATTTCATCCAACAACGCCCTCAGAACAGTTCTTATTTAAATTCTCTTCACATTTCCGTCCATATCTATGCTTCTAGACGACACATCGACATGAATCAAACGCCATTCGAAAGCAAATTGGCTGGTGCCGCAATTTTTTCCTACCACGCAGCAAAGCAAGTGGCGCAGCCGCTTGTCTAACTTACTATTCAAACAGAATCCGTCTGTCTGTGAGTGTGTGTGTGTGTGTGTCCGCCACGCCGTGTAGTGGGTTCAATTTGTTACGGCTTCAGGGCAGACGGTACGACGTAGGGGGTTGAAATTTGCACGCCTTCTAGGTGACAGAGCGGGTCAGCGCCTTTTCTAGGTTTCGACTCGCTGGGGTGCACGGTTCGCGCGTGGGGCGCGCTGGAACAACGCCAATGAAATTTTGATCGGTTCGTAGATCTTCATTGAGAGCCGGGGTCGACAAACTTTGTGAACTAAATGCATGCCGATCGGCGGCGGGTGCCTTGCATTGGCGGATGGGCAAGTTATTAATTTGAATGAAAAGTGGCGAAAAAATGTGTTGATTGTCGCTAAATGGGTACAGTTTGTGATGAAATTTCCAAATACACCGAGTTTGCCGCAAGGCGTCACATTGGTCACAAGGCGTCATTTTTGCCGCAAATCGCACAGTTTTGTCAAACATGGTCCGATATGGGTGCAATTTAGTGCAAAGATGCATGCTCAATTACCGGTTGAAAATGCGCTGTGTTTGCCGCAATGCGCCACATTTGTCACAAAGCGCCATTTCCGACAAATACAATTAAGGGTAATGGAATGGCACGAATAGGAGCAGGACTAGAAGCACTTTTAAAGTCTAATTAAAAAAGAATATTTATTGGATCCAATTATTATGCGACCTGACATGAACCAGTGGTAGGTAGTGGTAGTGGTAGGGGTAGGGGTAGGGGTAGCGGTAGGGGTAGTGGTAGGGGTAGTGGTAGTGGTAGGAGTAGTAGTAGGGGTAGGGGTAGTAGTAGGGGTAGGGGTAGTAGTAGTGGTAGGAGTAGTAGTAGGGGTAGTAGTAGGAGTAGTAGTAGGGGTAGTGGTAGGGGCAGTGGTAGGGGTAGGAGTATGGGTAGTAGTAATGGTGTGTTGTATTGTATTGTATTGTATTACCTTCATGGACAATCCACGCGGGGCGTGGCGATTACAGTACAGTGTAGTGGTAGGGGTAGTAGTAGGGGTAGTAGTAGGGTAGTGGTAGGGGTAGTGGTAGGGGTAGTGGTAGGAGTAGTGGTAGGGGTAGGGGTAGTGGTGGAGGCAAAAGTAGAACAGTGGCCCGGGCTGATCCCATCGGACGAGAGGTGACCTATGTGACCTGGCCTGACCCAAAGTGACCGGGGCTGACCCCTTTGACCCGTCTTGACCCCGTATCAGCCAAATGGTATCCAACACAGCCCTCAGAACAGTTCTTTTTAAATTCTCTTCACATTTCCGTCCATATCTATGCTTCTAGACGACACATCGATTTGAATCGACCACCATTCGAAAGCAAATTGGCTGGTGCCGCAATTTTTCCTACCACGCAGCAAAGCAAGTGGCGCAGCCGCTTGTCTAACTTACTATTCAAACAGAATCCGTCTGTCTGTGAGTGTGTGTGTGTGTGTCCGCCACGCCGTGTAGTAGGTTCAATTTGTTACGGCTACAGGGCAGACGGTACGGGGTAGGAGGTTGAAATTTGCACACCTTTTAGGTGACAGAGCGGGTCAACGCCTTTTCCAGTTTCGACTCGCTGGGGTGCACGGTTGGCACGTGGCGCGCGCTGGAAGAACGCCAATGAAATTTTGATCGGTTCGTAGATCTTCATTGAGAGCCGGGGTCGACAAACTTTGTGAGCTAAATGCATGCCGATCGGTGGCGGGTGCCTCGCATTGGCGGATAGGCAAGCTATTAATTTGAATGAAAAGTGGCCAGAGAATGTGTTGATTTTCGTTCAATGGGAACAGCTGACGATGCGAGTATAAAAATGCACCGCGTTTGCCGCAAGGCGTCACATTGGTTACAGGGCGTCATTTTTGCCGCAAATCGCACAGTTTTGTCAAATATGGTCCGATATGGGTGCAATTTGGTGCAAAGATGCATGCTCAACTAACAGGTTCAGATGCGCCGCGTTTGTCGCAATGCGCCACATTTGCCACAATGCGCCATTTCCGACAAAAATGATTGAGCGTAATGGAATTGTACGAATAGGAGGAGGGCTAGAAGCACTTTTAAAGTCTGTTTTTTTTTAATGCTTATTGGATCTAAGTATTATGTGACCTGACATGACCCAGTGGTAGGTAATGGTAGTGGTAGGAGGTAGGGGTAGGGGTAGGGGTAGGGGTAAGGATAGGGGTAAGGGTAGTGGTAGGGGTAGGGGTAGTGGCAGGGGTAGTAGTAGGGGTAGGGGTAGTGGTAGGAGTAGTAGTAGGGGTAGTGGTAGGGGTAGTAGTAGGGGTAGTAGTAGGGATAGTGGTAGGGGTAGGGGTAGGAGTAGGGGTAAGAGGTAGTGGTAGGGGTAGTGGTAGGGGTAGTGGTAGGGGTATTAGTAGGGGTAGGGGTAGTAGTAGGGGTAGTGGTAGGGGTAGTGGTAGGGGGTAGTGGTAGGGGTAGGGGTAGGGGTAGTGGTGGAGGCAAAAGTAGAACAGTGGTCCGGGATGATCCCATCAGACGAGAGGTGTCCTATGTGACCTGGCCTGACCCAGAGTGACCAAGGCTGACCCCTATGACCCGTCTTGACCCCGTTTCACCCAACTTTCATCCAACGAAGCCCTCAGAGCAGTTTTTTAATTCTCTTCACATTTCCGTCCATATCTATGCTTCTAGACGACACATCGATTTGAAACGAACACTTTTACCGGTGGAGCCTCAGGATCCAATACTCATTGTATTTAAAAACGGTTTTCTGCAAGAAACAAAACACACCAACAGGTCCATAAGTATGACAATTAAAAAAGACAGTCAGTAGCGATATAAGACGTAACCAAATATAAGTACGATAGAAGTAGTAACCAAATAAAACGAAACACATAGCACACAAACACAAACGCAAAGAAAACTCACGGATTGTTTCAGGTTCTGCAGCCACCGGCAAGAACTTGACACCGCCGATTTAACGTTCGTTGGCGTTCGTATAAGCGCGTTCGTATAAGTTCGTTCGTACAGGTTCGTTCGTTCAAGTTCGTTCGTTCAGGTTCGTTCGTTCAGGTTCGTTCGTTCAAGTTCGTTCGTTCAGGTTCGTTCGTTCAAGTTCGTTCAATTCGTCCCGCTTCGTCCCAACCCAATACCCACGGGTCACAAATAACCCATCTACGCGTTGCGGAGCACGCGGGTAACCCTAGTGTTGACTATTTCAACATTTTGGAAACTGCCAACGGCTATCTCGGGAACCGATAGAGCTACAGCGCCGCGGAAAAGCGCATTCGATAGCCCCTTTTACAGATCTTTCTGAGTAATGTTCTCAGATTTGACCTCAGGTCAACGGTTTAGCCTCCAGAGGGCAAAAACTCTAAAAATAGCCGTTTTCACGAAAAACGGTTTTTCGGCAATAACTTTTGACTCTAAAGAGCCATGACATTACTTTTGCCAGCATCGTGTTCCTCTCGTCGAGACGCGTCGAATGAACTATAATTTGACCTTGAAAGGTCAACTTGAAAATTTGACCTCAGGTCAAGGTCATGACCTGACGACGTTGCATATCAGTCGATCCGCAACGTCGAGCCGAACACACACGGCGGCCTTCCGTCGCCACCTCTTCGTCCTCGAGAGTTCCTGCTGGCTGGTCCGGGTGCCGCGCGCGCAGCGCGGCCCCGGCCCGCTGAATGATTAGTACACCGGCCGCGCCCCCCTCCGGCCCCGCCGACGGAGGGGGCGCTCGTCGGGCCCCGGGGGGACTGGACCGGAAACGGATCAAGAACCGAAGATATCACCGCAACCGTACGCGCCGTAGCCGCCTCACCATAGTGTGTTGGAACGCGGAGGGGCTCCGTACCAAACTACAAGAGCTCCAACGCTGGCTCCCGACGGTCAACGCGGACATCGTTGCGGTTCAAGAAGCTCAATTCTCATCTAAGGCTGTATCCAGACTCCCCGGCTTTCAGCCCCCGGTGGCCGTCCAACGGACAAGAGGTCGCGCGGCCGGCGGAGGGGTGGTGAAGGGTGGCGACATCGCGCTCTACCTGCGCGCGGGGCTTCAGTTCGCCGCCCTGACCTGCCCCCTACTTCACCCTAACGACGACTCTACAGAGGTATGCGGGGTGCGTCTCCTCGGGGACCGCCCCCTCACCATCATCAACCTCTACCGACCTCCGATTCGTGCTACCGATCTCGACACACGGATGGACAACTTCGATCCCTCGGCTCTTCCGGCGGACAACCACACCCTGCTGGTGGGGGACTTCAACGCTCACCACCCCATGTGGGACCACGGCTGCGACGCGGCAGACGCGGTCGGCGCGAGAGTGGCGGCGTGGCTTGGCTCCGTAGGCTGGACCACGCTGAACTCCGGCGAACCCACCCACGTCAGCTACCGCAACGGCTCCCAGACTGCGCCTGATCTGATCGCCTGCAGCGATGACCTCGCGAGGCGGGCGACGTGGCACCTGGGCCCCGATCTGGGTAGCGATCACCTGCCAATGGTCGCTCAAGTCGCCACGTCCAACCACGGCTCCCGCTGCATCCGCAAGCCGCGGTGGTCCTTCAAGAAAGCGGACTGGGCGGCGTTCCAGGCCGAGTGTGAGGCTGCCTTCGAGGAGGCGGAGCCTTCGCTGTCGACCCAGGAGCTGTCCACCCTGTTCGTGAACGTCCTCCACCAAGCCAGCGTCCACCACATCCCCCGTGGTGCCCGGGCTGACCCGAAGCCCTGGGCGCTGGACCCGGAGCTGAGGGAAGCCATCGCGGAGCGCCGCGAGGCCCGCCGCCTGATCCGCCGCGACGACCCCTCCTCGAAGGCCCGCTGGGTCGAGGCAAAACGCCGGGCTGCATCAGTCGAGCGCCGCGTCACCCAGGCTCACTTCCGCGACTTCGTTGGCACCACCCTGAACAAGCCAGCTAGTCTCGGAAAAGTCGCGAAGATCTTGAAGAAGTGGGAAGGCGCCCCCGACGACCACCGACCAGGCGAGGCTATGGAGGACGGGGACCGGCTGCTCGTGACGGATGCCCAGAAGGCCTCAGCTTTTAACCGGACCTACGCACATGTCTCCCGGTAGGTCCGCGACCCCAAACTCGATCGGGCGGCCCAGCGCACGGCGCGACAACACAGTCGCTGCGCAGCCTGCGAAGACACCCGCACGGGCTGCAGCGGCGCCTTCTCGATGGAGGAGCTGGTTTCCCAGCTCCGTCGCTGCCAGCTGAGGAAGTCTCCTGGACCAGACGAGCTGTCGGCCGAACACCTCAAGCACCTGGGACCGATCGCCCGCGGGGCTCTACTGCGCCTGATCAACCTGTCATGGCTTGAAGGCGTGGTCCCACAGGAGTGGCGGCGGGCTGTGATCGTCCCGATCCCTAAGTCAGGGAAGGACAAGCGCAAGATAGCCAGTTACCGCCCAATAGCGCTAACCAGCCACATCGCTAAGCTGATGGAGCGCCTCGTCCTGGCCCGGCTCACCTTTATCACCGACCAGCTCAAGATCATCCCGCCGGAGCAAGTCGGCTTCAGGGAGAAGCGCTCAGTCGAGGACAACCTTGGCCGCCTGATCCAAGAGGTGCAGGACGGCTGGAACCGACCAAGGTCCCGCCGGTTACACACCCCAGATGGCCAGTCTGCCCAGAAGTTTGTTCTCCTGGCGTTCGATTTCTCCAGGGCATACGATACGGTAGACCACCGCCTGCTCCGTGCGCGCCTCCTGGACCAGGGTCTGCCTCGCTGCTTCGTCCGGTGGGTCTGGCAGTTCATCCGCGACCGCCGCGCGTGCTTGGAGCTCAACGGCACGCGCAGCAGCGAGCGCATCTAACGGGCCGGACTTCCCCAGGGCAGCGTCTTGGCGCCGACCTTGTTCTTGTTGTGGTCGGCGCCTCTCGTCGCCTCCCTGAGGTCTGTCCCAGGAGTGTCTCCCTTCATGTATGCGGACGACACCGCGGCGCTGTGCGCAGGAAACGACATCACCACCGCCAAGCGGCGCGCCCAGCGTGCGGCGGACGCTCTGGTGCACTGGGCAAGACAGTCCAAGATGCTGGTGGCGGGTGAGAAGACCCAGCTGCTCGTCCTCTCCCAGAGCGCCGCCGACGCTGCGGACTGCGCCATAAAAGTCGACGGGAAACTGGTCCCAGCGGCCGACCGTCTTAAGCTTCTCGGAGTGACTCTCGACCGGCTGCTTCACTTCGGGGCCCACTGCCGCAGCCTCCGCTCCCGGGTGCGCCCCCGGACCCAGCAGCTCCGCAAGCTGACGGGGCGAAGCTGGGGACTGGAGGAGCGGCAGCTCCGCGCGGTGGCGTCGGGCTACGTGGGAGGAGCACTGCTGCACGCGGCCGCCGCCTGGCTCCCGGCGACACCTCAGTCCCACGTGGAGCTCCTCGAGAGGGAGATGCGGGCGGCGGCTCGTACCATCACCGGCTGCCCGCTGTCCACCCCGGCCCACGCTGTGATGGCAGAGGCCGGGCTGATGCCGGTGGCTGCTCGCCGGGACGTCCTGGCGGCGAAACTACTCGCCAGGGCGCACGCGCTCCCCGAGGGCGACCCCCTCAGGGCTGTTGCGGAGGGCGGGCCGCCCAGCCGGCTGAAGACTGTGACGGGCTGGCGCGGGGTGGGGCATGACACCTGGCGGGCTGCTGGGATCGTGCTGCCGATCGACCCCCTGCTGCCCGCCCGCGCGCCGCCGTGGGAGGTGGCCGCCTGCCCACACGTCACATTCTCCCTGGACATCGGAGCGCTGCGGCGGGACGCCCCACCTGACGAACTGCACCAGGCGGCGCAGAGACACCTAGCGTCCCTCCCCCAGCAAGCCATCTGGGTTTGGACGGATGGGTCGGCGGATGCGGGAGTCCGCAGCGGAGGAGCAGGAGCCTTTGTGGAGTGGCCGGACGGTGCGACCGACGAGCTACGCGTCCCGGCCGGTCAACTCTGCTCGAGCTTCAGGGCGGAGATGGTCGCACTCCGCGCGGCCCTGAACCACTTGGGCGACCACCCGCACTAGCCGAGCGCGCCGATCACCATCTGCTCGGACTCGCAGTCGGCCCTCGCGACGCTGAGAGAGGGCCCGGCGTCCCAGAAGACCCTGCTAGGAGCCGCCATCTGGACCGAACTAGCGGCCCTGGCCGGTCCGTCCCGCCAGATCCACCTACAGTGGGTGCCGTCCCATTGCGGCGTCGACGGAAACGAGCGCGCCGACCAGATCGCCAAGGAGGCGGCCGCGCTCCCCCAGGCGGCGGTCCCGGTGGACGTCGCTACCGCCCACCGCGCGGCCGCCAGACTGGCCCGCGACCGCACCATCGCCGCCTGGCCGGAGGGCTGGTACCGGACCCTGATGGAGAACCGGCTGCCGCCGCCGGCCGCGACGGGGGACAGATCGTCGGCCGTCGACGTCCACCAGCTCCGCGCGGGACACTGGTCAGGATCCCGCCAATACCTTCACCGGATTGGACGGAACCCTTCCGATGATTGCCGCCAGTGCCCTGACACCGACTGTGCGGCGGGCCTGTGCACCGTGTGCCGGGAGGAGGCCACACGCCCCGGCACTTCTTCCGGTGCCCGGCCCTCATGGGCTGGCGTCTCCGGAGGTACAGGGACCCGCAGTTGCTTCTGTACACACTAGTATTTCAGCGTATTCTTTGCCTGTGACACCGTTGGAGGCGAATTGGGAAATTATTGTGTGCTTATTAAAACCACCATCTGAAGGGCTTTAAACTAATGTGCTGCTCTTCTAATTCAGTGAACTTTTTATGGCTGTATCAGCAAAACATTGTTTTCAGCGCTTTTTCCTGCCCCATTCCTTCTGAAACCTGGAACCGCTTATTCCATTTACTCCTGCCATCTGACGATGGTCGTGCTGACTACTATACTCTGTTCCGTTTCAAGTTTGCAGCCGAAGTCCCCTGCTGAAAGCAGTGCGTGATTTCTGTATATACGAGGGGGTATCGAAAAGTTCTGATCATCACCATGAATTAGATGTGATAGAAATTTGATTTTTTTACATGATGTTCATTACTTCTTAATAAGTCACCACACACGACCGCAAACTTATTGCATCGTTTCTTGAGCTGCCACAGGCGGTCATTGTAGGACCTTCGCACTGTCCCGTAAATCACTGCTCCACCTCATCAATGACGTCATTTCTGTCCTTAAATCACCGGCCATACTATGGATTCTTCATCTCCCGTAACTATCAAGAGTCAGTTAATACCCGGTCAGGTGAATTTCTTAGATGCAGTAGGATTTAATGTCCACATCATGTTGTTTCTTCAATCGCAGCTCAGGACGAATGGGCGGGGGCGCTGTCGGTGCGGATAAAACATCTTTCTTGGCTTTTTTGCGGCGATTCTACTTGAGGCCATCTCGCAACTTCTTCAAAAGTGTGCAGTAGTGCTTGCTTATCAATTCCGACCATCATCAAGACAGTCGGTAATGACTATCCTACGCCAGATCCAGAACACTGATAGCATTGACCTTCCATATCGGCTTCTGCATCTTCGCCTTTTAAGAAGGACAGATGTGCCGTGCTTAAACTTCTTGATCATCTTTTTGTCTCTGGATCATACACATAGACCCAGCATTCGTCACAAGTCATCAAATGATCGAAGATGTCTTCAATTTCCTAAAAAAGGACTAGTTTTCCTTTGGAAAGGGCAAGACGCATTTTTCTCTTGAACAAAGTAGACACACGAGCTTCTAAGCGGGCTGACTCCTTTATCGTCTGTAGTTCTTCGCTGATAATATTTTCAGGCACTGCCAGCATTGAGACCTTTCTGTTGCACAATCATATGAAAGGTCACAAGACGATCTGTAAGGATGAGGTCCTCCACTTCCTTCACAGTCACCACCTTGTCAGTCACTGGTAGTCACTCACTTCTTGACTCCCCTGCAAGGGCCATGCAACCAAGTTGAAAATTATTTCTTCATTTTCGGTAAGAGCATGAGATGGGCTTTCCTCGCCATAAACTAATTTCACGTTCTTGATGTATTTTCTCAGTGAGATACCGTTTCAAATGCATTAGTTGGAGGACGGCTCGGTCCTCAATGGGCCCAATACTCATCTTTTTTACTTCTAAGTCTCTTCTACATAAGATAGAACCACTTCTCAGGGTTCTCTTTGCGGGAACATTGTTCTTAAGAACCAAATATAATACCAACCAAAAATCATCAAAATCGGTCTATATCTTCTATGTGATGATCAGAACTTTTCGATACCCCCTCGTACAGCTCTTACATTTTAAGACGCAAATTCTTGAGCGGAGGAGCGATCTGCCGAAGAAACTCCGACTGCAAGCTTGATATGGAACAGACTATAGTTCCGGCGCTAGTCACTGCTCCAGTTTTGCACCCGGCACAAACTCAGGCGGCACCGGTCCGTGGCTCGACCAGGGAGGGTCGGACCGAGCCGACTGCCTGGGGCGCGGTTAGATCGGACGCCCTGCTGGGGAATGGGACGGGAGTGAGGGGAGGGGAGGAGGTGGTCACGTGGTCCGTCCAAGCTCGCAGACGACCTGTCCTGCGCCCAGCGATGTTCCGTGATCAAAATGGCACGAGAGCTGTGGAATGCCTGGAGGAGACGCTTCAAAAGCGAACTTCAGCAGCACTAATTTACTTATTCTGTGGAGATAAATGAATATTATCTTAATGCAGAAAAAATGTATGCCTAAGCTGTTTAAGCAGTATCTTTTTAAAAGTTGGAAATATGATTATTTTTAGTGACTTATAGGTTGCGTATACACAGTGAATTGTGTTACATTAAGCCGTTTCGCTGTTATGGTTACTAACTGAAGAGTTATCCTTTTTTCTCACAGGGAATGACAATACAATAACAATACGAATAAAACCAGACGTTTCGCACAAAAAGTGCCTCCGTCAGTGGCAAGAAATAAGTAATTAGGCATACATGTTTTCTTTCGATAAAATCGATGAAGTAGTTATCTTATTTTTTAAGATATATTTTCAGCAGTTTTTAAGCACATCATGGACGCTTATAAACATTTGTGTATTTTATCGGCAACCCGGCTGGCCAGCCCGAGACGGTGCCGCATATAGTTCTCATCGATGTTAAACCTATACACTTATTTTTCTCCACTGACGAAGCCACGTTGTTGTCCGAAACGTTTGGTTTTATTCGCATTGTTTTTATATTGTCATTGTCCGTGAGAATAACATACTCTCATGGACTGGTCTCAGTTCATATAGAAAGTGCTGCATATTCATCAACACAGATAAAATGAATATTAGCCGTCACCACACATATAAGAAGAGGTAAGTAGACCGCGCCCCTGTTTTTCACCAATAAACCGCGGCAAAGCGAAGGATTGCGACGATTCTTTGGTGCCCTGGAGGCTGGAGTTAAACAATTTTACAACTTCCCGGAAAATTAAATAGCCCTTATCATTTTTGCATCTTGTCTGAGAATTTTAAATCCCTGAACCAAATAACCTTTAGTCTGTGATTATTTTTCTCAAGATCATGTCAGGCCAGAATAGCAATTGAAAGTCAGCGCACATCTTCTGTGTGTTTCCATAGTCGTTTCGTGATTAGCAACGTGACAACATGTGAAATATACTATCTAATGTTTGTCTCATTGATTGTTGTGGGTGCCAAGGTGACGTGAAACTCAGGTTGGTCATTTACTTGAAATGATCTCGGTTAACTTTCTTAAATTTACACCTTTTTACTGTGGTTTTTAGGAAGTGTTGGTTTGAAATTTAACACCCATTTTAGCATTTGAGAACTAGGCATGCTTAGGTATCAGCTATATACCCCGTTTACATGAGTCATTCAGCCTAAACGGAAATATCCGATTAGCCAGGGAACGGAAAAATGCGTTTCGGTGGCCCCGTTTACATGAGCCTTATCGGAAAAATCCGTTCCGGAACGGATAATTCCCTTTACGGCCGGCAGCCCGAAAAATACGGATATTTTGCGCATTTTTACATGTGTGGCGCAGCTCCTATCAAGCATTATTTGTGCTTGTTTTAGGCTTAAACCCGCGCCCCGCTGGGCTATTCAGCCATACGCGCCCTGCTGGGGGGGGGGGGGGGGCAGATTCTGCCCCCCTGTCTAACTTCCGAACCGATGGTCGTAGAAAGACGGGGAAAACGGCAATCGAAAGCTCTCAACAAGGCGGATCTTAAAGGAAATAGTTCACATTTTAACATGGGTTTTGAACTGGAATAGCAGTTCCGTAGCTTGGGCTGAGACGAGCATAAATCAGGAGCTTTTACAGCCCAACGATCACCCTAGGCAAAGATATTCTATTTCTCGTCCCGAAAAAGGTGTCTTGCGTTGAGGATGTGTGCCTTGCATATATTTGCATCCAGTATGAAACGAGCATGGGTCCCGAAAATTCTTCAGAAACTAGAGAAATTATCTACGAGAACTCTAGAGAAATTCTCGTACTGATCAATAAGGACATTCAGGGGAACATTATCGTCCTTGCCAGTAAAACTAGTAAAAGGGCTAACTTTGCATGGTTCTTTAATCTTTAATGCATTATTTCACGCACTGGCGGATCCAGGGTTTCAGCGCGGGGGCAGGGGGGGGGGGTATACCAGGTCACGGAGCCAAACCTTCTCCTAGGGTAGGGTAAGGTGCCTAATTATCGACCCATATTTCCGATTTGCGACCTACCTCCCTACAGAAAAACTGGCAGGAGAAAACGGGGTAAAAATATCATCAAAAGGTCAGCCATACTTTGGTTATCAAATTAAATTATTTTCCGGTCGTCGATGTTTCTGGTGGGACGTTTCAGGTGAGTTAAAATAAAAATGACGAGTTTCTTATCCAAAACGTGTATGTTTGGGCCCTCTCTGATGAAAAGCGATGCACATTAGGATGATGCACCTTTATTATTCTGAATCGACATTCCTTTTTCAATTGATTCCCGTTTTCCCATAGTGAATCGCTCAACTGTGCACAGCATGACGGTTAAAAATATGTTGCAACTCATATTTCCTATTTGCGCTTGACATGGTCGCAAATAGCTCAAGAAGGGAAAGAAAGGGGAAAAGAGAGAAATGAAAATGAGGTGTTGCTGAAGCTTGCAATGTGTGGCATGGGATGCCAAATGTCGTCACCGACTGCAGGGGTGCCGAATTCAGCGCGGACCTCGAATATCATACGAGATAGCCCGCAAAATTTGGGTTTCCGCCTTCTTTTCGCCTTCGGTGCATCACGTGATCAGTTTTACTTACGCAAATGTGTTGGATAAACGTTCCTGTTCGAGTAATGGAGTGCTTTGCGTATTGGCTCCCTTTTTGAGATCATATTTCATCTTTTCAGGCGTCGCATTTTTTGCCATTTTTAATATGGGGAAACCCATAGACTTATTAGCGACCCTCCCCGGTCGCTAAACGGGAAGAGTTCCCTATTAGCGTTTTTTGCAATGGTTTGCCAAAATGCTCACTACAAATAAGTTAGTGAATATTGGGGCAGAAAATGACTTTATTTTAATAGAAAAATGAACGATCTCTCCCAAAATCAAGCCAGTAATACAGTGGCACCCACAGAGGTGGCACCCACAGAGCGTGAGCAATGACGGTTCAAATTAAGGGGGTCGCTAATTAGGCACCTTACCCTACCCCCAAATCCTGTCTTCTCATTGGATTTAGGCCACTTATTTTTCGTCATAGCCCTGATACGATAGTTTTTTTTTTCTTAAAAAAAAAACAAATGGTAGGCCACCTGGGCCCTGTTTCACCGGTGATAGCAACACGCTGCTATTACACGTGGGGCGTTCCACGACAAATCGACAAATAAAAAATTAAATTTGCACTCTCATATTTTATTTTTCGTTGAAAACTGGTGTAAGGGGTTGTGATGGGCGGGGAAGCCAGCTGTGACAAGGATTTTTTCTTCGAACAACGGTTTCCGAGATATAGCCTCGGGCAATTCCAGCAGGTCGCGCTGCAGCCCTATGTTTGGCGGCCTATAACTCAGAAACTATTGGTTTTCTACGATAAAAACTTTATATGGTTCAACTCACAATCAGCCAACAAACATTTTGGCTATCTCGCATTTTCAATTTTTGAAAATTGTGATCACGTGACCTTTTGACCTATTTTTCGAAGAGTGACCTTGATATTTTCCCCACTGAAAGTTGTAATTTTGTCTGATGACGATTAAAGCCTTATCAATTGTCATTCATATGCGAAAATAAAAAAGTGGATATCGCCCTGCGTTGACCTCAGGTCAGGTAATTTTTATGACCTGTCCATTATAACGAGCGGGAGCGACAGCGAGATCTCGAGAATAAAGCAAGATAGCGACAAGCGGTAAACGGTGCAGGGTACAAATGGATAAGGTCTATAATTTTTACCGAGGTCATTTTCAGGTCAGGTCAAAGATGACGTCACACTTGCCGGCCTATCTTGCCGGCCCTCACTTACCGGCCTATCTTCAGGAGCCCTGTGGAGTCCTTATAGATCGGCATGGGCCTGAGGGCTCTCATGGGAGGACTCCCTGGGAGCCCTCAGAGTCACCAGTGTGGGGCCCACAGAGTTGCAGGTAGGTAGCCGTCAGATGCGCTTGTGTAAGACCTTCAGAGGCGCCAGTGTGGGGCCCTCAGAGCCGCCGCCGATGTAGGGCCTTAAGAAACATTGGTGTTAGTCCCTCAGATTGGTGGTATTGGGCTCTCAGAGGCGCCGGTGTGAGGCCCTCACAGGCGCCGTTATGGGCCCTCAGAGACACTGGTGTGAAGCCGTTCCATGCGGGTATGGGTCAGGACCCTAATTAGAGCTGAGCTGACGCTTAATGGGTCAGCAAGAGCACTCAGAGGCCAGCACAGGGCTATCAGAAGTCGGAGTGGGGCCGTTATGGAGATCGAGATGTGTGATGTGTGGCGACTCAGGAGCCCGTGTCTCCATGAGGTGCTCTCACGAGTCCTGCGGGTCTTATATCAGTCGAAATGAGGCACGCTTGGACCCTGAGCGGCCACTAATTGGCACTGCAGGGCCTCTCGGGCCCATAGGGCACCATGCATCTAATGAGACGGCACGCGCCCCTTGTGTCCCCCCCCCCCCCCGCTTACGCTGCGCTGGCTGCGGCCATACAGGTAGGTAAATCGCATTCTAACCGTCCCTTTTCCCAAGCATAGGCGGCGGCCGATTCCTGGCTTGCGCAATATGACTGCCGTCGTTACGCAATACGGTCAATAGGGTTGAAGCGGCATTGCTCCCTTGTGGTAAGAAGCAACATATTTTTAGACAAAATAAAGGCAATGACAACTAAATTGAGGTTACTAAAACGACTCTGATCACAAAAGTACCTAGTTTCTAGGAAGGCTTTCTAATCAATTTTTCATTTAGTTCCTCGTTATAGGCGTAAGAAGTGTTAGTCTGAATGGGGGGGGGGCATACTTGTACTGAATGCCCCTCAGGCTCCTGTCCGGGGGGCATATGCCCCTAACCTATTAATTTGAGGACTCGTTTTAGGCCTTGGGCGGGCGGGCTGGCGGATGGGGTCTGGGGAGACAGACGGACGGACGAACATACGGAGAGACGGATGGACGGACGGTCGGAGAATGGAGAAACGGACGGATGGATGGACGGACTGAGAGACGGAAGGGCGGACGGACGGACGGACGGACGGACGGACGGACGGACGGACGGACGGACGGACGGACGGACGGACGGAGAGACGGACAAAGAGATGGACAGACGGACGGGTAGAGAGAGAGAGAGAGAGAGAGAGAGAGAGAGAGAGAGAGAGAGAGAGAGAGAGAGAGAGAGAGAGAGAGAGAGAGAGAGAGAGAGAGAGACAGAGAGACAGAGAGACAGAGAGAGACAGAGAGAGACAGAGAGAGACAGAGAGAGACAGAGAGAGACAGAGAGAGACAGAGAGAGACAGAGAGAGACAGAGAGAGACAGAGAGAGAGACAGAGAGAGAGACAGAGAGAGAGAGAGAGAGAGAGAGACAGAGAGAGAGAGACAGAGAGAGAGAGAGAGAGAGACAGAGAGAGAGAGACAGAGAGAGAGAGACAGAGAGAGAGAGACAGAGAGAGAGAGACAGAGAGAGAGAGAGACAGAGAGAGAGAGAGACAGAGAGAGAGAGAGAGACAGAGAGAGAGAGACAGAGAGAGAGAGACAGAGAGAGAGAGAGACAGAGAGAGAGAGAGAGAGACAGAGAGAGAGAGACAGAGAGAGAGAGAGAGAGAGAGAGAGACAGAGAGAGAGAGAGAGAGAGACAGAGAGAGAGAGAGAGAGAGACAGAGAGAGAGAGAGAGACAGAGAGAGAGAGAGAGACAGAGAGAGAGAGAGAGACAGAGAGAGAGAGAGAGAGAGACAGAGAGAGAGAGAGACAGAGAGAGAGAGAGACAGAGAGAGAGAGAGACAGAGAGAGAGAGAGACAGAGAGAGAGAGAGACAGAGAGAGAGAGACAGAGAGAGAGAGAGAGAGAGAGAGAGACAGAGAGAGAGAGAGAGACAGAGAGAGAGAGAGAGAGACAGAGAGAGAGAGAGAGACAGAGAGAGAGAGAGAGACAGAGAGAGAGAGAGACAGAGAGAGAGAGAGACAGAGAGAGAGAGAGAGACAGAGAGCGCGCGAGAGAGAGCGCGAGAGAGAGCGAGAGATATGGACAGGTATTACTTGTCAGAGACTCGGGGAGGACGGGAAGGAGACTGATACCTACAGAGAGGAAAGATGAGTGAGCAAGTGGTTTGAGAGATAGGTAAGGAGACAGGGGAAAAATGAGATTTTATTGCTCCGGTCCTAATAACACTTCCCAAAATAAAATATAATTGGCCGTAATTATCGAATAAGAATCGGAATTTGTCAATTGAACGTCTGATTTCCTTACATCAATCCGCCCTATACCCTGTTTGACACCAAAGCCAACTTGCAGGCTTTACATCGAGCCAGTGGTATATACCTACTATACATCTCTCCCGGTGGTATACCTGCATAGAGCCGAGACCTCCGGCCGTATTTTCCCATGATTAGCCTGATTGCAAAGCCGTGTATTTTTCGTCCGTGGCAGGCGACCGGCGCAATATCCGCGAAAGAAGTGCCCCAGTAACAAAAGCACGAGCAGATCGCCTAAATGCCGGTGGCCGCGATAATTTCTCTAGTTTCTGAAGAATTTTTCGGGACCCATGCTCTACTCATACTGGATGCGAATATACGCCGGCGCAATCTCGGGGAAAGAGGCGCTCCAGTAACAAAAGCACGAGCAGATCGCCCAAATGCCGGTGGCCGCGATAATTTCTCTAGTTTCTGAAGAATTTTCGGGACCCATGCTCTTTTCATACTGGATCGCGTGTGCCTTACAGAAACTTCTGTTCTTCCTATATCAAAATATAGAAAATAATCTTTTGTTATAAAAAGGTTTTATTTTCTTTGCTGATCATTTTGAACATAAAAATGATAAATCCATTGCAAAAAAAAATAATTTCGTGAAAGTGAACTATTTCCTTTAAGAGCCCAATTTTTTTTTGCTTAAGTAGGTCAGAGGTCAGGTCAAGGTCAGGTCAAGGGTACAAAATGCAAGTTTCTACAGTATCGGCCTTGCACCGTAGTTGCCGAAGAATGGACTGAGACTGATTGCCCAAAACGTGTTCTTAAACTTCCAAGACAATATTCGTTGCACAGAATGTCATTCAAAGGTCAAGTTCAAGGTCAGGTCAGGTCAGGTCAGGTCAGGTCACCAAAAACAAAATATAGAAAAGGGCATGTGCGACACATGTTTGATGGGTCATTTTACTCATGGAATTCAATAGGCACACTCAATAAGTGATATGGACCACCTCTGGATAAATTTCAGGTCGAGGTCAGGTTAAGGTCAGGTCAAGTGAGGTCAAATTTTGAAGTTGGTTGTTAAGGCCTAAAAAGGTGTTTATCCGATGCAGTTTGTCACGGCGAATCGAATGGTGCTATTTTTGTTTCCGTACGAGGTCTAGAACTTCCAAAAAAAGTCATTTTTCAAAGATTTTGTGTGTCGTGACGTCATAAAATTTTGAATAACTCCCACATTTTTTAACCGATTTTTCTAAAAATTGGTATGTAGGTGCACATAGACCACTTCTTTGACATATATTCCGGTTTTTCGATAAACTCAAAATTTTGGATTTAAAAATATTTTCCCAAAAAAAGTAAGTTTTTTGGAAAAATTGTGGCCAAAATCCAAAATTTTCAAAAAACCGAGATAGCCATTTGATAGACAAAGTAGAATCACGTATAACCTTTTTTGTTACGTCTTGATTCCTTTAAAAATGAAGATGTTAGCGGCGTTTGAAATTTTGCCGTTTTTGAGGCGAAAATGGCGAACATGACGTCACTAAAACGTCAATTTCTCAAAAATTTCCGACGGATTTCGCTCAAATTTTCAGGGAACGTGTCAAATTGATGTATGATAAGGTACTGAAAGTTTGACGTCGCTGACGTAACGCGTTTAGAAGTTATTGGCGAAAAACTGGAGGGGGGGCAGATTCTGCCCCCCCCCCCCAGCGGGGCGCGGGTTAATTTACTTGATTCTTAAAAGTTTTGTATGTGTAATTGGAAATAATCATGGCACAAGCCATTATTTTACTTGTGTGCTGTAAAAGAAGTGTGATTAACTGTCAGAAAGCAAATGTATTTTTTATTTAAATGATGGCAAATATTTCGACCCCCATTGAGGAGCCTTTTTCAATGCGAAATTACATGGAATAATAAACGATGCAGAATGAATGGAATAATAAATTCTGGAATCGAATGAAATGGAATAATAAACGATTACATGGAATAATAAACGTCTGCATCGTTTATTATTCCATGTAATTTCGCATTGAAAAAGGCTCCTCAATGGGGGTCGAAATATTTGCCATCATTTAAATAAAAAATACATTTACTCTTGAGACTCTGAAAAGTATACCATTAACTTATCAACCTGAGTAAAAGATAAAATGACTTTAAAGTCCCACTTGTCAGAAAGCAAGTAAACAATTGAGGTCTTGGACAACATTGAAGAGCACATCTATGTTGAAAGTCTTTTTGGTTTCAGAAAAAGGCTAAGACAGCTTATAATAGTCATAGCTCATCATGATGGACCTCCAGTAAGTTGACAAAATGAAAATGCATGAAAGGATGTGCAGGATGGTGCCACACTTCAGAAAACATTGGTATGAAAGTGGGTGGTGCGGGATTGTGTATACATTTTTGGTTGACACATTTGAAGCACTTGAATATTCCAGCATTTTATTTTCATTTTTTGCTTTTAGCTGCTCAGTTTTTCAAAGACAGGGGTCAGATCAGTACTACTGTTAACGCCAGACCTCTTGAGACCCTAATTTTTCGCGATTATTTTTAAATGCATGGAATAATTTCAACCAAGCTCAGGACATGGCCGTTTTAAGACCTGTCGAAACTTTTACAATTTAGAAATTTTGTCGCCATTTCAATATTTCAGGCACTTCTCATTGACTCGTAATGTTAAATTTCGAGCAAGATTTTCACCCGGCGTGTAGAGGCTATCACCAGTCAGTCTGTGATACGTTATGACGTCACAGCTAAGCCCCGCCTCTGTGGTCTTGGCCTGCGGCGGTTTCGGGCCGGCGCGAAGTCACTCGCGCTGTGGCGGGGAGCGGGGACGGTCGAGCGGTGCCGAAAGCCGGCTGAGTTGTGCGTAACGTCTTGTCTGACAGTGCCTAAAGAGCGACATGATGACTGAGGAGCCATAAATGCTCAATGCGCATTGCTTGTTCAATGCTGATATGTTCGCCGATATTTGTTTTATTTTTTATAAGCTGCAAATGACGGGCAGATGGCATATAACTGACATAAGGTTAGGAAATATTCACCCGTATTTAAAGCCTATGGCGTTGCAGATGCGATAATGGGATGTCGGATGTCATCAAGTAGCTGCCGATTTGTACAACGCTCTGCACCCATCGACCAGCGCAATAATTAACTAATTGCCTTCGCTTCACATCATAAGGCTCGCTCGTATTTCACCAAACAGATATCCTACATCGAAAATCGTATTTGTTAGGAATCGTTGACGTTTGTTCGAAGCATGTGTGAGTAGAAGATTGAGGAGCGATGGTCCTCTTGGTCCCATATACCTACAGGGTGTAACGAAATTATCCGGACATCTATTTTTTTCGCCATATCTACTCGCACAGTTTCTCTTTTAATGTCAGAAGCTGGAAAATTGGATGAATGCACACCTCTGGTATCTGCTCTCAACTCAGCAGTGACCTGACCTTGCGAAACGACTCTTGCTCTGAGTAAGAGTCGAATCGCCGACGGGTTCATTTGATAGTTTTCGTTTAAGGCAGTGGAGAGAAAGGAGTACAGTCTCTCGTTTCGTAGTAAGGCTACGTGTTGGTGGCATGGTGGCATGAGCCAGAAGCTGGTCTGTCAGCAGCTGGACATCAGCAGCAGCCAGTAGCACATCTGCCTGAGGCGTAATAAGCTGGAACTTGGTGGCAAACTCAGCCCGGTCTCGATCGCAAAAGGCGCCCTTTGCCAAGTGGTGAGGAGAGTTGTCAAGATAGCGACAAGGAAACGGCACCAATTAATCCGCATACTGACTCGAATTCTTACCAAGGTAGATAATAAGAGGTCCCACGTCATGATTCACCGTTACCCGCCCTTTAGCTTGGTTTTACTGCCCTTCAAACTGGAAAAGACAATGAAATTGACGGGAAAACAACCAGTCCACCACCTTTGGCTTCAGGCCAGGGCGTGTCCACTGGTCGAAGGAAGACACGAATGAGGTGACCTGGTCGGATGGGATGCTGTTCGAGCTGCGATACCCGTTGAACCGTCAAATCGGCCATGTGTAGGCTGCCAGCAACTCGAATATGCCGGCCGTCGCCGGCGTCAAACATCCGGCCAAAATCCAGACCTGGAGCATGTTCAGCTGCTGTGTAATATTCAAGCTGTTCATGACGACACAGAAAACCACTATCAGTGACGAGTATTACCGGCGCAACATCCTGGCTAGCGATTGGTTGGAGCCACTCAACCAGACGGCACAGGATGGCTCGGTTTCTGAACGTGTACCGATACCTGATTCAAGCCGCGCAGTCTTCATACGGGGCGGCGCACCACCTTCAAGTCCCTAGCAGAATGAGAAGTGATGCCGAGAGGACCTTTTTGTTCTTCTGGGCTAAAGGGCTATCTATGACTTGGAAATAGTTCCTATGCAATTCCGTCGATATATTATGGACTATTGTCCATCAGGAGATGAATGAGGGGACACCCGCCACGAGCGCCGTCCAACTGCGGGCACAGGTTAGTAAGGCGCTACTCTATATGAAACCCACTGTGCTGGAAAATCCAGTGGCTGGAATGCTCCAAAAATGTGTACCTGTGCTCTTATGAAAGGTGGCTATATAATAATTCAAAAGGGAAAATATCAGAATGTCTTGCTTCTTAATTACAGCGCGAAGAAAGATGTCCGGATAATTTCGTTACACCCTGTACAAGAATCAACAAGAGCCTAACATTTACTTGACCGTCTGCTGCTATTGATTCATAGCACGTGAAACGTCAGCGAATTTCATAGTCCTTTACAGATGGCAGGAGTGTCGTTTTACAGAGGTCGCTGATGGGCACGGGTCAATGCTTCAGTCGTGGGCGGAGCCTAATGTCATATGACGTATGAAAGCCTCTATCCAGGATGGAAAAGCAGTTAACATTACGAGTCAATGATAAGTGCCACAAATATCTAAGTGACAACAAAATGTATTTGAAGAAAAAGTGTCGGCAGGTCTTGAAACAGCGATTTCCTAAATATGGTTGAAATTATTCCACGCATTTAACCCGCGCCCCGTTGGGCTCTGCCGAGCAACGCGCCCCGTTGAGGGGGGGGGGGCCATTTTGGCCCCCCCCCTAAGATCTCGAGAACCACGCAACGTAGCGACAAGCGGCAAACGGTGTTGGATAGCCCTATCAGGGAACTACCTTGTGACCCAATTTTATTGACCTAGGTCAAACCGATGACGTCACAGGTCAGGTCAAAGGTCCAATTTTCACCGTTTACAGGCATATCAAGAAATGCGTTGTACAATCGAGTAAAATGCATTTCATTGAAAATCATGGATGGGGAAATGTTCGTCAAACACATATTTTGCTAGTTGATGTCACTGATACCAGGTCAGGTCACAGAGGTCAGGTCACTGGGGGGTCACAATATGAAAGTGTCGTGTGATACATGTTTTATGGTCCATTTTACATGACAAATGCGATTATGTGGGTCAGGCAGCCTTTGGGGCCAGCTTAGGTCACGTTTTGGTCAAGGTCAGGTCAAGGTCAGGTCAAGGTCAGGTCAAATTAGGTCAAATTTCAAAGTTGATATTTTTGCATAAAATGGGTATCGAATCGATGCAGCTCGTCACGGGGAGTTCAATGGTGGTCTTTGTTTTGCCGTACGAGGTCTAGAATTGCTAAAAATTGAGTTCAAAAATTTGACGTCATCATTTTTGAACAGTTTTTTCGCTATAACTTGGCCAAAAAACGAGATATCGATCTGAAATTTGGTATGTATATAGAAGAGCGCAGGGACTATCACATATATTCCGTTTTTTTCGAAATTCGAAAAAATTTAGGATTTTTTTTAGTTTTTCAAAAAAAAATCAATTTTTTGAAATTGTTTGGGTCAAAAACCCAAAATTTTGAAAATCCGAGATAGCAGTTTTGTAGCGCCGCTTTTTGTCTACTAGACCATATAAAGAACTTTGAAATTGCTTGATAATTGTAGATTTGGTGAGCGTTTAAAGATTGCATGTTTTTTGCTCATTTTTGCTCGAACATGACCTCAGTTTGACCTCAATAACTCCTGACCTAAGGTGACCTAAGACTTGAAATTTGGTGTGAAGGTGTCAAATTGATGCCCGGGAAGGTACTGAAAATTTGGCGGCGCTGCGCGCCGCCGTTTTCTTGCTATTCAGGAAAAACGGGGCGAGGGTTAAAAATAATCGCGAAAAATTAGGGTCTCAAGGCGTCTGGCGTTAACAGTAGGTGAATTGTGTAGTAGATGTGACCTGTGGGTGCATTGCTTGACTGTCGGGTGCAACACAGTATCCATCATTTCCATGTGTTTTAGTCATAGCAGAAATTACATCTACTCACCACCAAACTTTAAGACACTATCAGTGCAATTTTCAAAATGCATAGAATAATCCACTCTCAATCACACCAGGTAAGATGTGAAGATGAAGTCCGAGTGGTACCTATGTGGTTTGGTAGGTTGGTTGACCTTGTAGATTGGTAGGATGTGGTTTGGTATAATAGGTTGTAGGCATGTAGGTGTGTTCGTAGGATGGTAGGTTGAAAGTTAGGTTGGTAGGTAAGCGTAGGTATGATTCTACAAATTCCACAAAACTTGCCAGTTGCCTGCTTCCACCATCCGACTTCCGAGATTAACCAAACTTTCAGAGACCTTCCCACCACTGAAGAATCTACTTCTTTGGAACAATAAGGTGAACATTTAAATATTGGTGGTGGGGGGGGGGGGGCAGATGGCAGTATCACTGAGTAAATTTGTCTGTGTGTCTTGTGTATATTTTGGCATGCAGCCAAGTTACTGTCCCAACCAGCCTGCGTGCCCTGCCGTCTGGTGGCTGTTCGCTGAAGCATAAGTTATCTGAATCACTGCCAGAGGTGGAGATCTCGGGGGGTCAGGGGGGTCAGGACCCCCCCCCCCCCCTGAAAACGAATTACTGCTATGTAAGTCAATGGTACTGCATTCAGCCCGCCTCCATCTGCCTGGCCTGGACCCTGACCCCCCCCCCCTGAAATTTTGACAAATCTCCACCCCTGATCACTGCTAGGAAGTTTGAAGTACCTACTATGAACGTCAAACCCCTTGAGACCCCACTTTTTTGCGATAATTTTTAAATGCGTCAACTTTCGTTGACAATATTCTGGCAATGCATGTTTCAGAACCTGCCGAAACTTTTATTACTAAGGTATTTTGACGCCAAACGATTATGGAAGGTACTACTCATTCACTCGTAATGTTAAGGTCAATTCAGGCCCGGGCAGAGGCTTGCGCTCGGCCACACTCGAGCCCCGCCACCAGCGCCATCTGTTCTAAATGCCATCTACCAGCGCCCGCTACCGCTACCGGCAGCTACCGCCCACCATCAAGCCTGAATGGAGCGAGAGACGCGAGTGACCGGTCGCCGGGCAAGGAGCGCCGGAGGGTAGGGCGGAGCTTAGCGATGACGTCATTACGTGGCTCCGCCCCATGAGCGCGTAGCCTCTACCCAAACAGCAGATTCGTTCCGTGGAATTTAACATTACGAGTGAATGAGAAGTACCTTTCATAATCGTTTGGCGTCAAAATACCTTTGTAATAAAAGTTTCGGCAGGTTCTGAAACACACATTGCCAGAATATTGTCAACGAGAGTTGACGCATTTAAAAATTATCGCAAAAAAGTGGGGTCTCAAGGGGTTTGACGTCCATAGTAGGTAGAGAAAATTGTTTGGGAGCATGTACTAAAGCAGAATAAATCAAGCACCATATCCAGTGTACCAAGCACTAAATGGCACTAGCAGTGGCGCAGCCAGGATTTCGTTTCGGGGGGGTCATCGCCTCCAAAGCGGGCCCCCTAGTGTGCGGGCCCCCCACCCATTTTTTCAGAATCTCTCCATATTTCCTACACATTCTGCTGAGCGGGCCCCCTTTACCTGCACGATAACCCTGAGCGAGTTTGAATCAGAAAAGTTGGATAGAACAATAGCTCGGTAATCACCCGCTGTTCAATTTTTACGCAAATTGACCACGACAGAAATGTGTTACTATGACGTACGAATTCGTATCTTTCGAGGATGGAATGTACCCCTTCCGCAATATGCATACTGCATAGCATATAGGATAGGTATGCAACCGGAACTGTTGCCTGCTTCTGTCGGACAAGTCCCAATGTGCCTGTCCTAAGTCATCTATTGGCTGCTGTAGTACATTGTACTGATTCTTCTTCATTACGTGAAAATTCATGACCCTGACCCAAATGACCTTTGACCGACCTACTTTCCTACCTATGGTACTTTCCTAGACCATGTTTGGCCAGAATCCCAGTTCGGCGTATATGCCGTCTTGCATTAGCCGCGCGTTTGCAGTCCTTTTGTGGTTTCAAGCGTTCGTGATTTGATGTTGCTTCCATACATAAGGTGGATGTCAATGTCACCTGAAGGTCAGGTCAGGTCATTGACCTATGATGACCACGGTACACTTTTCAAATTATGCATGTTTCTAGGCTAGTTTTTTGGAGCTGAATTCGAATTTAGCAACCATTTCAACATTTAAGAAGTAGCTTTGGTGCCTTCGTAACATGTTACGAAGCTGTCAGAGGCGGTTGACACGTACCTAGATAACGAATACCCGGCAGGACCCCTACTGGTTGACCTGACCCGACCTGGCCTAAATGCATATAAACATCATCTGTGATCAAAACCAACATAATATTCTTGACCAGCACCCCGAAAACCCTATAGCAGCCACATTTTACGACGTTCTAACAGGTCCCGATTTTCCCGACTATTGGGTCATTGACCTGACCTGGAAGGTCGACCAATGACCTAGGACCTTAAAATTGGGTATCATCGGCTTCCTCTGGTCACGGGCAACACGCTCGCCTTTTCCGCGAAGCTCTAGCTTGATCATGGGCCAAACAGGGGGGTCGTACCCTCCCTCCCTTGTGCCGTCGAAGGACGCAAAATGGCCTGTGTCGACCGAAATGGATACATAACCCACAGACACAAGACCAACCAAACGCCCACCAATCGAAAACACCCCTAATTCGCGTTGCGGAGCAGGAGGGTCACCCTAGCGGGCCCCATTTACCCGGGGGCCCGGGCCCTATCCACACGGGGGCCCGAGCCCTCTCCACACGGTGGCCCGGGGCCGGGCCACGTCCACCTGGGCTCCGGGCCCCGTCCACCCGGGGCTCCGGGGCCCACCCACCAGGAGCCCGGGTCTCGTTCTCCCGGGGCCCGGACCCATCCACCGAGGGGCCCGGGCCCCATCCACCCAGGGGGCCCGGGCCCGTTCTCCCGGGGGCCCGGGCCCAATCCACCCGGGGGCCCGGCCCCATCCACCCAGGGGGCCCGGGCCCGTTCTCCCGGGGCCCATCCAACCGGGGGTCCGGGCCCCGTCCACCCGGGGCTCGGGGCACGTTCTCCCGGTGGCTCGGACCCATCCACCGGGGGGCCCGGGCCCCATCCACCGGGGGCCCGGGCCCTATTCACCCGGGGGCCCGGACCCAACCACAGGGGGCCAGGGTCCCATCTACCCAGGGGGCCCGGGCCCGTTCTCCCGGGGGCCCGGGCCCGTTCTCCCGGGGGCCCGTGCCCGTTCTCCCGGGGACCCGGGCCCCATCCACCCGGGGCCCGGGCCCGTCCACCTGGGGCCCCAGGCCGACCCCTCATCTGTGGTGTCCCCGCATCTGTAGGCATTTCTCGAAGCGGGCTCGTCCGATTAGATTAGGACCTCTCTCCTCTCTTTCTCTCTCTCTCTCTCTCTCTCTCTCTCTCTCTCTCTCTCTCTCTCTCTCTCTCTCTCTCTCTCTCTCTCTCTCTCTCTCTCTCTCTCTCTCTCTCTCTCTCTCTCTCCTCTCTCTCTCTCTCCTCTCTCTCTCTCTCTCTCTCTCTCTCTCTCTCTCTCGAGCGGGCCCCTGACAAAAATTTCGGGGGGGTCAGCTGACCCTCTGACCCCCCCCCCCCCTGGCTGCGCCACTGGGCACTAGCATGCTGTTCCAAGTGGCTATAGGGAGCGACTGGCTGGGAAGGCTATGTTGGTTGCCCTGGACTTGAACCCTGATTGTTGAATCTAAGAAATAAGGAAATTACCCCTAAACTAGAATGCTTCCCTTTTGAAGCATAGGACGTTCCTCTCAACACTTATGTAGGTACTTTATGAATCTGCCACAATGGCGCGAAATCAGGGGCAAAAAGTGGATTTTCATTGTCATTAGACCTACCATTCAAGATAAATATGTATCTTGATGTGTAAACTAAAAGATTTCATCTATAAAACATGCATATTCATGTCATTTTCTGCTAGATGCGCAAAAAATCCGTTTAGGCCTGACGTCCTAAACGGATATTTCCCATTAATTAATCGGATATTTCCGTTCCGCGTAATCGTCATTTTTGCGCGCCCAAACCAGTTTACATGAGTCGAAACTTGCGCACTTTTTGCTAAACGGAAATATCCGTTCTAAACGTCATTTTCGCTGACTCATGTAAACGGGGTAATAGTGCCTATGCAATATGTTGCAAGGCTGTAAGTGCTGGTTAACATTCTATGGATAGCCGGCAGAACGCCTAATGGGTAATCTGGCGTGACCCGTCCTACCCTAAATGCTTTGATACATCATCTTTGATCAAAGCAAGTGCAAATTCGGAGTCAGAAGCAAGCCAAGTCCCAGCGAACTTCAGTTGTAGAAATTCTAGCAGGACTCAATTTTCCGTGCTTTTGGGTTATTAACCTGATCTGGGAGGTCAACCAGTGACCTAGGATCTCAGCATTGACCAGGACATAAAAATAATTAGCCTTCTCTCGTCAGCGATGACCAGGACCCTCAAATCATCGGATTTCTCTCGTCACGAGCAGCTCGCTCTTTTTTATTTTTCAGCGAAGTTCTGGCTCTTTTTATCAAGGGCCGAATGGCTGAGGGTTTCTACGCCCCTCCGCTACATGTAAGACGCTGAAAAGAAATGACTAAATGGGTGAGGGTTAAATATCGATTCGTTTTTAAGTGCCGAAGCCCGAAACACTTTAATTTACTTCGATAGCAGTTTTTAAGACCAACGAGCTCGAATACTATAACTTCTCGAACAATGTAAGCACCACATAAAATGAATCGTGAGAGAAGCGGCTCAAGATTAAGGAGCTATGAGACACTTAATAAAAAAACGGCATAGACGAGAAACTGCACTTAACTTGCACTGGTTTTTAAACCCTTTCGTTGCAGACTGGTAGATTCAATTTTAGGATTGATTTCAGCTGATGCTCAAATGGAGCTATTCATCCGTTCATTCATGCGACCATCCAATTCCATTCATAAAAGAAGCCGGTGACAAAATTGCTCATTTTAGATAAGTGTGAAATCAGGTTCAGTCCAAGTTCAGTTCAAGCCAAGTCCAAGCTCAGTCATGGCCTTGGCTCAGTCTGGGTTTCGGTGGTTTGGCCCGGCGTGCGCCCTCAGTACCGTTCTTCCAATTCTGGCCCAAGGCAACGCAAGAGCGCTGCCGGCATCTGGCCCAAGAGCGCTGTAAAGCAGGCGTCACACTGGTTCTTTTTCAAATAAGGAGAGGTGCTGTAGGTTAGGTTGTAGGTAAGGTCTGGTTACTATGGACGTCAAACCCCTTGAGACCCCACTTTTTTGCGATAATTTTTAAATGCGTCAACTCTCGTTGACAATATTCTGGCAATGTGTGTTTTAGAACCTGCCGAAACTTTTATTACTAAGGTATTTTGACGCCAAACGATTATGAAAGGTACTTCTCATTCACTCGTAATGTTAAATTTCACGGAACGAATCTGCTGTTTGGGTAGAGGCTACGCGCTCATGGGGCGGAGCCATGCAATGACGTCAGCGCTAAGCTCCGCCCTACCCCTCCGGCGCTCCTTGCCCGGCGACCGGTCACTCGCGTCTCTCGCTCCATTCAGGCTTGATGGTGGGCGGTAGCTGGTAGCGGTAGCGGGCGCTGGTAGATGGCATTTAGAGTAGATGGCGCTGGTGGCGGGGCTCGAGTGTGGCCGAGCGCAAGCCTCTGCCCGGGCCTGAATTGACCTTAGCATTACGAGTGAATGAGAAGTACCTTCCATAATCGTTTGGCGTCAAAATATCTTAGTAATAAAAGTTTCGGCAGGTTCTGAAACATACATTGCCAGAATATTGTCAACGAAAGTTGACGCATTTAAAAATTATCGCAAAAAAGTGGGGTCTCAAGGGGTTTGACGTTCATAGTAGGTCATGGTTGGTTAGGTTTGGTTTGATGACTAAGAACCTCTGGGTGTAGTAGTGTCTCTCCTTGGCCGCAAAAACAAGTGTGATGCCTGCTTTATACTACCCATAGTTTTCTGGCATTACTGGTCTTCTCATACCTGGTAGAATTGGTGAATTGCTGGGTTATCTTGAGCAAAACTGACCTATCTACATTTCAGGGTTTCCTTCTCAACGTCTGTAAATATGTTTGTTGATTTACTTGTTAATAATGATTAAACCTGGCCAACAAAATGTTGACAGATGACAATTTGCAATTGCATTGCACTGAATGATGTAAAATCATGGAGGATAATGGTACCATTGGCTACATCTTGTCATGAGATCCACACAGATCATAGATCCAGAGATCGACACAGATCATAGATCCAGCCCCTAAATTTTGTCGAGAGATCCCCTTAGATCATAGATCCAACCCCCCTGTTTTGTCGAGAGATCCACTCAGATCATAGATCCAGCCCCAAAATTTTGTCGAGAGATCCACTTAGATCATAGATCTGACCCCCTATTTTGTCGAGAGATCCACTCAGATCATAGATCCGTCTCTCGGATCCATGCACATGTCTGCGCCCGACTCTCCCAGCGCTAGGGGAGAAAGGTCCGGTTTAGCAAAAAAAAGTATTTAAAAGAAACGGAATTTGAATTGTAGGTGGGGTGGTGGGGAACTTAACTGGGCGTCCGTTTCATGACCCTAGATCAATACTGTAGTTTCGTGCAACTTTGGCCCACTTTTTTGGTTAAGCTTCAATAACTCAGTTAGATAAAATATTATGGATGTTGGTTGGGGGTTGGTACGACCCCCGTCGCTGTTTCGCCCCTGATTGAGCTAGAGCTTCGCGGAAAAAACGAGCGTGTGCGCCGTTACGAGACGAAGCGACTAGTATCCGTTTTTAAGGTCTCAGGTCAAACTGTGACCTCCGAGGTCAGATCAAGTGGTCCAAGGCACGGATTCATTTTTTATGAATAACTTCGCAAAAAAAATGCCACAGAGCCGCGATTTTGGCATCATCGTGTTCGCCTCACTCAGGTGCGTCGAATGGTATACTTTTTGTTCGCCTGAGGTCAACTTAAGGTGTTGACCTCGGCTCAAGGTCAGGTCAGGGCGCTCCAGGTCACGAAGTTCGTCGAAGGAGGTCATATTGCATATCATTCGATTCGGCAGGTCCTCCTGAGTCCGTTGGTGGCTTTCCCGACTCGCTAGCTCAATCTGATCGGGAATTATTGGCGAAAAACTTTACCTAGTGACGTCATAAATGACGTCACGGAAGGTCAACATTACAAAAGTGAAGCATCGGACCTTGCAAGAATCGCATGGATTCACGATTCCGTGGGCTTGAGATAGTTTATCAGGCTGGAGCCTGTCCGGCCGCGCCGCCCCCGACCTTGGTCAGGTCACGCCGGCCGGCCGCCGAGACGCATTCAAAGCTGAATTGACGGCAAGGTTGCAAAAGGTAGCAGCTGAAACTTACTCGCTCATGTTCAGAAAGGTGCGGAGAATTCAGCTACGCTCTATTCGTCATATTCATTTTTATCCATTTTGACATTTTTCAACTTATCTTTGAAATGCTATTGTGAGAACGATACACATGCAGGGCTCCTGCTCTGATTCATTAACCCTATTAGTGGCAGGGGGGTTGTTTTCATCCACCCCTCAGGTTTTTTCGGGAATATGTCCGAAACCGCTGAAGCTACGATGCTGAAATTTTCTGACTTTTCCTAAAACTAAATTGGGCACGTTCCCTGAAAATTTCAAGTTCATAACTTAACCAGGGGCGGCTCCAGAGCACTGGGAATTGGGGGTCCTATTCGTCATTTGGGCGAAGATCACGATGCTGCACCAGTTTTACGAACAGTGAATGAAAGGTATCATGTGATAACATATACAAAGTTATTGTGCATCCTCTTTTGACACGTTTTTGCTATAATAGGCGGATCCAGGCGTCCAAAAAGGGGGGTTATGTTTTACCTCCCAACATAGTTGCCCTGACACCGCCTATGCATGACCAATACAATTGTAGTCGTTCTCTCATAAGAAAATTGTAACATAACAAGACCATTACCACCCTTTTTAGAAACAGTACCAACAAAAACCTTATTTACTATACTTTTTGTGTACCCCCAATCTCAATGATCTGTATCCGCCTATGATTTTTGAAAATGAATATTTTTAGGATTCATGTGAATTCCTGGTTCATTCTCTATCGATCGGCAAAAGTTGCGTTAAGATTGGTTCAGAAACCTGGCCGTGATAAACAGTCTAAAATGTATCTGCAATTTGCCCGTTTTTACCCCCCTCTACCCCCCCCCCCTATTGACATTTTTTAATTTTTATTTTTTAGAAATGTAGATCACGTTGAGCGAAATCGAATGCCGTTTGAATTTTGAAAATCGGCCCGTTAGATCTCGAGATATCAAGGGGGGTCGTAAACAGCCCCTGCCACTAATAGGGGTAGCCAGGAGCCTGCCACTAATAGGGTTAAACTCAAAAACGATTCATTGAAAAGTTACCATGATAGCAGAAATAGCTTCATTATGAATTGTGCTATCCGGTGATATGCTATTTTCACATATATCTTCTCAAAACTTCCGTTAAATTTACATTGAAAACTGGGCATATTTTTCAGCACCATAGCTCGATTTCAGGAACCGGAGCGTGGGTCTACTTTCGGCAGGGTTATAAGTCATCAAATGGTAAAGTGGCTTAAAAATACGGTTCTAGCCGATAACTTCAGACAATTTCCTACCCATTGAGAAGTACAAATACCAGTTTATCGAAAGTCGGGTTTTCATTAAATTCGCGCTAATCTGGTGTTCGGCAAGACCGTGCACTGGTGCTCCCCCGCCTATGTTTAATCAACACACCGTGGGGACTTCGCCCCTCCTAGCACGACTTTACTCCTGCGGCGGTACACCGCAGTCAGCTGACCGCCACGGCGCCGGGCAGCGCAGCGGAGCGCTGGGAGCCACGCGACATCTACTGCTTTGATGTCTCGTAGTAGCTGTTTGGGCAAAATTGGGCAAAAGATAAGAGTTGATTCCAATGCAGAATTTATGGGAGAGTATTTTGATATGTGTTTCCACACGTAGCTCCTGCGGCGGTACGCCGCAGTCAGCTGACCGCCGCGGCGCCGGGCAGCGCGGCAGAGCGCTGGGAGCCACACGACATCATCGGCTTTGATGTCTCGTAGTAGCTGTTTGGGCAAAATTGGGCAAAAGATAAAAATTGATTCCAATGCAGAATTTTTGGGAGAATGTTTTGGTATGTGTTTCCACACGTAACACCGCGTAACTCACTTTGTAAGGCTATGATTTGCCGAGTCAAATCTCCGAGACAAGTGGCATATAAACATTTTTTGTATTTCATTCAAAAATCATACCTTTGGATTGTTTTTCGAACTTTTTATGCATATGCTCGTATTCCTCATTAAATACAGATTATAAAAACATGTAGCAACATCGAATTGGTGCTTGATTAAACGAGTGAGCAGGCGTTCCGTTGTCAAGTAATTTTTCGCCTTATCCTAGGAGCACGGTGCTAGTCAGCGCAACTCTTCACTTTGTGACGTATTTTGATGTATAAGTCATCATCTTTAAAGCGATTTAAGGTCGGATTCGGATACACTGGACAATTCTGCATAGAAAGCATATAAAGAAAGTGGAAATCAAAATACCCGTATTTGCCACTTATGTCGTGCTAGGATCGCAAAAGTCCCCACGGTGCAACAGTGCACTGTGGGGACTTTGCCCCTCCTAGCACGACTTTACTCCTGCGGCGGTACGCCACAGTCAGCTGACCGCCGCGGCGCCGGGCAGCACGGCGGAGCACTGGGAGTCACGCGACATCTTCTGCTTCGATGTCTCGTAGTAGCTGTTCGGGCAAAATTGGGCAAAAGATGAGAGTTGATTCCAATGCAGAATTTATGGGAGAATATTTTGATATGTGTTTCCACACGTAACCCCTGCGGCGGTACACCGCAGTCAGCTGACCGCCGCGGCGCCGGGCAGCGCGGCGGAGCGCTGAGAGCCGCGCGACATCTTCTGCTTTGATGTCTCGTAGTAGCTTTTTGGGCAAAATCGGGCAAAAGATAAGAGTTGATTCCAATGCAGTATTTATGGGAGAATATTTTGATATGTGTTTCCACACGTACCACCGCGTATCAAACTTTGTAAGGCTATGGATTTGCCGAGTCAAATCTCCGAGACAAGTGGCATAATAACATTTTTCGTATTTCAAGCGGCCTCTGCTGTCCCGGCTCCGTCCACGCCGGTACGCAGATACAGCGTGAGCGAGGCTGCCACGGAGCTCGGCGCTGTTCTGCATTGCGTTCTCTTTTGCCCGACAAATGTCTATCGTCTTCTGCAGTGTCAGGGCTGGCTCAGCCAGAAGGAGTTGTACCGTTTCTTCACTGCGAATTCCGGTCACGATTCTGTCACGGAGCCTGTCGTCCATGCAGTGACTGCAGAAATCGCAGAATTCCGCCAACTCCTTCAGAGCCATTAGGTAGTCGTCAAACGGCTCTCCGTCCGCCTCCGGTCTTGTGTAGAAGTCCTTTCTGTCAAGGATGACGCTTCTTTGGCTTCTCAGGTAGCTTTCCATCCTGTCCAACACAGCGTCTACAGCTGTGGCGTCGTCTACATCCAGAGAATAGCGTACGACACGCGTCCATTCGTCATCCAGGAGTGCCAGTAATGCCGCGCGCTGTTCGGGAACTGACATGGAGTCTAGACCTGTGAGAAGTCGATATCCTCTGTACTTCTCTCGCCATGCCGAAAACTCTCTGAGGCTAGCTGACGTCATCAGGTGCGGGGCTGGAGTGGCTGACGGTGGGAGACGGATTCTGCTAGCTGCAAGATCTGGGGAGCCGACATCGTCTCCAGACTGGCCACCCACTACTGCTCTGCCCTGTAAGGCCTGCGTCACGAGTTCGGTCATTCGTTGTTCCCTCGTGTTCGCAGCTTCGGCCTGTTCCCTTAACAAGCTTGTCAAACTAGCAACCACAGCGGCAAAGTCGTTGTCGCAGGACATTATTCGAAGAGCTACGGCGTTGAAAAATTTGCGTCCTCGCCGGGATTCGAACTCCGGACCTTCTACGCGAAGACAAGCACGCTAACCACTGCGCCACGGAGACCAGATTCGGAGCGGTCCACTAGTAGTATATAACCAGCTTGTTACTCTTCTCGGCTGACTGCCGGCCATCCCCATGAGTGAACACTGTTGACAAGCGACATGCAGGTATGACAATTGACGAATGTGCGTTACATAATCGAAACTGATTCATAGCTGATGTCATACGTTTTTTGCTGCATCTTACTTGACGTGTAGCTAGTAGCGTGATGCTTTTGAGGTATTTTCATCCGTCACATGCCATAAGTAGATACCGCGCTAGGTGCAATAGAGAGCATGTGTGGTAACGCTACCGACCGCGCCATGTGTGATTCTTATCCGTGGGTCATAGTTCGTGCAATATAACTAAAGCGTCATGGAATAAACGTCATTTATATTGAGCTACATTACAATGCGTCCAACACTCGACAGATCGACCCCGATCAAACCAACCGCTGAACAATGTCACACTCGCGTTGCCATGGTGACGACCAATAACTGGGGGTCGCCCATGGTGGCAATACAACTCTCCGAACCTCACAAACACATATATGTTTCGATGCGGACTGACGAGAGAATTACGATGGTACTCGAAGTTTTGGCTTAGCTTGATTACTTCAAAAGTTATTCGTAAAAAACTGTCTTCGCATCTAGAGCCGCTAATTTCGCTATTTTGACCCCTGTGACCCCTGCGTCAACCTCCAAAACGCGGCAAATGCGTCATAGGACACACGTCATTGCTGAATCTGAAGCTGACTCGCAATATAACAGAAAATCCCGACCGCAAACTAACACCGGCCAAATTGCCCCACACCCCCGGCCAAACAACCCTGCTAGTGGGGCAATTTGGCCGCTTTGCAGACCTTTGTAATACGTCACAATTTCAATATAAGTAATTACTCTATCATTCCAAGTTCATTGTCCAGTAAAGTAAAATGAATGCGACACCTGCCAGCGTTGAGAAAATGCAGAAATGTGTCGTCACTTTTAAGCTACATCGTTTTCTAAAAAAGCGGCCAAATTACCCCAACCTCCCCTACCACTAAATACCTAACTGGGCTCCATTTTATTGGAGTCATTGAAATGGTCAAATTTGAAGAGTTTCAAACTTTTTATTATCTAACCATGTCTTAGACCACCTGCGATGCTGAAGCTTGGTATGGTTGATCATGACAAGGCTGATAAGTTAGCATATCCAACAAAACTGGCATTTGTCACTCTATTTAGCTAACATTTTTGGTGGCGATTTTTCCAAGTGAATAGCAGGCCACATGGGGTGACTTTGCCACCATGTTATTTATGCAAAAATCGAATACTTATCCAATGCAATTCAAACTAATTTTCAACGTAGCATCATTTTGACCTCCAAACTGGTTTTTAAAAAAGTGAGAGTTTATACGTTTAAAATTAGCACAGGAATGCACAGTGGGAATATAGAAAGGCAAAAATTACCAAACTAAAAAAAAAAATGGATGAAGCTGGGCCCAACTTTTCAGCACAGTCATGAATAGGGCTGCGGAGTCGATGGATTTTCGGCGACTCCGACTCCGGCTTTCAAAACCAGCTCCGACTCCGACTCCGACTCCGGGCAGAATTGTCGACTCCGACCGACTCCAACTCCCGACTCCGACTCCGCAGACCTAGCAGGGCTGCGGAGTCGACATATTTTCGGTGACTCCGACTCCGACTCCGGCTCGGGTTTCTAAAATCGACTCCGACTTCGACTCCGACTCCGGTCACAACTGTCGACTCCAACCGACTCCGACTCCGACTCCGACTCCGACTCCGACTCCGCAGCCCTGGTCATGATCATCTACAACTCCTGAGTTTGCCAGTAAGACTAGCTGAAAAAATCTGTATCATTTTATAGATCAAAACGCTGATAATAAGGGTGCCGGTAAGATGCCGCAAGAACGTCTTCTTTCTGTTCCTCTCAATGCCACTGGAGGAATGTGGCACGGTCCTAGAGTAGGTACCGATACAATCATATTTTTGCTTATTTATCGATTCTGAACCATTTTTCAGTTTCTATTTTCTATCAATGTCATTAATTTTCAACAAATATATTGTATTATAAAAGTAATGTATCTCTCCTTTTTTTGTACATCATTTAAGAGCAAAAAACTTTGAATTGCTTTATTTGTTTCCTATTAAACAATTAAAGATGGTTGCCCTCCCCCATACAATGGAACAAAAATGCTTAAAAATTATTTGCAAGCGTTAAAGGGAGATAATGACCTTTTTCCACAAAATCTGAGTTAGGACCATTTTCTGACAAAACACAACAAGTTATAATGTAAATTAAAACCATTTTGCTCAATTCGGTACCTTGCCGCAAATATCTCAACTTGAAGTCACGTTAGCGGGGAGCGCTGAAAATGACCGTTGAATAAGTACTTACATCACTTTTTGGTACTTGCATGTAATTTTGTAAAATGAGCGTATTCCTTACATTTGATCTTCATCACATCTAGTTAGTTAATGGTCGTCTATAGTGCCTTCAAAAGATATTCATGGTTTGGGGGTGGTTTATGTCTAAATTTACGCAACTATTTTTCCTGTTCATCATCTGACGCCATATGCTGCTATTTTAGTAGCAACGACTCAATTTTGAATCGGTCCCGCCGACTGCACAATAAAAGAAGATAGATACAACACTTTTGCGGCATCACTGAAAAACTTATGCAGTACTGTTATCGAAATTCTCATAACACCGTTCGACAAACCTGAAGTCTTTTTGAAATAAATATGCTTGTATTTTTCGCTTCAGGCTCTGACGCCAAAATAATGAATTTCGTAGTCGCAATCGCAAGATTTGGCTGCGTTTCTGGCGCATGCCGTTCATTTGTGGCGCAAAATAATACTTGGAAACAAAGAAGAGTAGGCACTATGTACCCCCGAATTAGAATCTAAAATTAATTCTAAACCGAATTAACTCTAATTCAAATTAGAATCCTTACAACCAAGCAACGACAAGGCATAAACAAAAACCCAAGCGTCGCTGTTTGAAACAAAAGCGCCATATACTGCGACTTTTTTATAGAGAAGGACAACGCATTTCGGTGGGTGTTACAAGTACTGCAAGTACTGCTTTTTTTTTGCAAAAATAAAAACTTTTTCACATACGAAAATGTGCTAGGAAATTTTCATATTTTATAGAAACTACAGTAGAAATAGTATAGATGTCGAGTAATTTTTATTTAAGAAAAAATAAAGCTCATTATCTCCCGTTAAAAACCATTTTTTTGACATAGTGGCAAAGTCACCCCTTTTTCAGTTTAACTTTGCCACGACTCATTTTCTTTAAAAAAAATATATTTTTAGGCAAGATATAAATATGATAGTAGCAAAACCAAAAGAGCTAATCTTCATCCGTGTTTTGAACATAGAGTCATCCCAACAAGTTAAGAAGTGTAATACAAGCGTCTAAAGTTGAAAACATGGCAAAGTCACCCCCGTTTACGGTACATGATGACCTTGAGCTCACGTAACCTTTAGGTCAAGCGACCTGAGGTAACGTGACCTGAAGCCAACCTTTGACCTTGACCTCTCGAGGTCAACACATACATGTTTCGATGCGGAATGACGAGAGAATTACGATGGTACTTTCAGTTTTGGCCTAGCTTGATTACTTCAAAAGCTATTCATAAAAAACTGTCATCGCATCTAGAGCCGCTATTTTGACTATTTTCGACCCCTGTGACGGCTGAGTCAACCTCCAAAATGCTTCAAATGCGTCGTAGGACACGCGTCATTGCTGAATGTGAAGCTGACTCGCCGATAACAAAAATCATGGCCTCGAACTAACACCGGCCAAATTGCCCCACACCCCCGGCCAAATAACCCTGCTAGTGGGGCAATTTGGCCGCTTTGCAGACCTTTGTAATACGTCACAATTTCAATGTAAGTAATCACCCTATCATTTCAAGTTTAATGTCCGGGAAAGTAAAATGTATACCACACCTGTCAGCGTTGAGAAAATGCAGAAATGTGTTGTCGACTTTTAGTTACATCGCTTTCTAAAAAAAGCGGCCAAATTACCCCACTCTCCCCTACGGCTTTTTGTGACCCTGCATGAGAAGCAGCAAGCAGACTTTGGGAATCATTGCCATGTATAATTTTGGCTATTTGTATGAAATGAACGCACGCTAGCGGCGTTTGAAGTTGCGAGTATCTGACAATCATTTTACGACATAGAAAATGTCACGACTTCTGACAATCATACACCAGGCCAGTTTTGACAAAAATATGAAAATCGTGTTTTTTTCAGACACCCCAAACATTTGCCTGACTGGCCATATTACGATTTTTTCGATTAGGTGAACTTGAAATTTGGGCCTTTTCGGTATTTATGGCCTCTCGTGAACCCCATTTGCATCACTGTGCCCCCGTCGGTGCGCGGGTGTTGTACTTCAGATGAGCTTAACTTTTTAAGTACACTTAAGCAAGCAAAAAATATATCAACCGACGCGCCTTGGCGTGCTGAGTACACTGGTGCTTTTGTTTTTGCTCTATCTTAATTAGATCAAAAGTTATAAGAGAAAAACTTTTGGCCTGTTTTAGCGAAATTTTTACACCAGAAAAATCACTAGCATACCAAAACGACGTATTCAGGACTTATGTATATGGGGAGCAGTCGACGCTAGTGGACCATGGGACACAAAAAAAAGTGCTGTCTCCCCAAAATCTGAGAGATTGAACCCCATCTTGACCCTCCCTACTAGGTATTCATTTGAATCTATGCCAAGTTTCACGTTCGTGGCTCATCGGGTTTCAGAGATATTCTACAAAACGTAAAGGGGGGTGCAACTTTATGCCCCCCCCCCACCCCGCAGCGGTTCGTGGGTTAAAATATGATAGACCACGTTTCCATGGGCTCACTGATCCGGATCAGTAAAAATGGATTAGCTAAATCCAGTATAGTTAGTCAATATATGAAAATGAAAATAAGGGATTAACTGATTATATAAGCCTAATCCATATCGAATGATATCATGTAGCGAAGAGTTCGAGAAACATAATACGATTTAAATTTGCTGATCCGGAACAGTGATGCCCATGGAAACGGGGTCATAGACTGGAATGCGCAGACATCATATTGCATGTAATGGACGTTTTTTAATGCAAACTTCAGACATGGAGCTGCCAACTCGTTTTAAAGACATTTTACGTTTACGAGATAAGGCTGAGGTAATGCTAGTGACGCCTTTGCATTAGGGCCGCGTGGTTTGGAGGCTGCTGCCGACGCTGACGCCCGTCGCCAATCCGGCAGAGTCGCGAGGAGCAGCGTCACCGGCACGCCGACTCGTCACCGGGGCCGGCCGGAACGCCGGTGGCGCGGACCAGCACCGTGATGCCCGACCTGCTGCCGGTCAGTACCCAGTCAGCAATCTGTCACTTTATCGGTCAGTGGTCAGTGGGTGGGGTCAGTGGTCAGTGGTCAATGGTCAGTGGGTGGGGTCAGTGGTCAATGGTCAGTGGGTGGGGTCAGTGGTCAGTGGTCAATGGTCAGTGGGTGGGGTCACTGGTCAGTGGGTGGGGTCAGTGGTCAGTGTATGGGTCAGTGGTCAGTGGTTAGTGGTCAGTGGGTGAGGTCAGTGGTCAGTGGAGTGGTCAGTGGTTAGTGGTCAGTGGGTTGGGTCAGTGGTCAATGGAGTGGTCAGTGGGTTGGGTCAGTGGTCAGTGGTTTTATCAGTGGTATGGTTGAATGACAGATATGTGCATAGATCCGCATAGATCCGAGAGGCGGATCTATGATCTTAGTAGATCCCTCGACAAACTGTACGCCGTGCACGATAACGGGACTCAGAAAAAGAAAATTGAGCGACGCCAGAAAGTTTTGAGCTTTGCCTCTAGAGTAATCTTCGGACGGCGTCGGTTCGACCCCGTCTCGGACCTGCGCGACACACTTGGCTGGCTGCCCCAAATGCTATGTCAGATTACCTGACACTCACGATCGCGCATAAGGTCATTAATCTCCGACTTGCTGCTCCTTCGAAAGGCTGTCGTGTGATAACGGGATTGTATTTGCCTGTAACATGTGCCCACACGACCAGACTTTGTGAGGTGACCAGTAGGGTTGTTAAAAAAACGAATTTTTGGAAAAGTATATGGGCTCATGGCTCATGTGGTGCGGTATTCTTTTCTGAGTCCAATGATGCCCTTTTTCCGGAAAGTATTACTGCTAGGCGCTGCTCAAACCGCTTAAAGAAGACCATGTTACGCCCGCCGACCGGCCGGTGTCAATAAGGGCGAGAACGCGACGCCGCGCGCCGGCGGCAGCGCCTTATCGGCACCGCGCGCCACGACACTTGCCGGGCGGCCGGCTGGGCGGTGGGAAGTTATAAGTGCGTGGTCTTATTGCACACGATCGGGGTGCGCTATCCCATGTTTTCGGGGCGTAAAGTTTCAGTGCAGCATCGGTGCGTCTGCCACGGTGGTCTGTGTCGATGGTACAGAAAATAAGTCAAACAGAGCTACATAGAAAAGAGTGAGTGATTCTGGATAGTTGCCTCGAAACAATCCGTTTTAAGAATACAGCTGCCTTCTTAACGTACCGTATCACTTGTTAATCCTTCAAATACATAGCAAACTCTGAGCAATAACACACCTCTTTGCATTGTTGTTGACAATTAACGTTAGTTTTGGACGGTGGCTCGCACCCCCAATATGCTGCCGCGCAACTTTATTCCAACGGCGAAACGGCAACTTCGCGATAATCGAAAATTCACGATATACGTACAGCAGGGGCTGGCAATGCAGTATGCACAAGGACAGAATATGGCGGAGACCCGACAGTCATGGCCCAAGTTTGGGGGTGGCTTTGACGAGCATAGGCGTCACCAATGTCATTATTCAGATACGTTGATGTCAGATGCTGGGGCAACAGAATCGACGCCAGGTTTAACTTAGATTAGCAGGTCGAAAGAAAACCTAACATGTCTGGGAATGACAGGGTGGCCACACTGACAGTGTGACGAAGTGAGACATGAGTAGAGACGTTAGCCGGAGTACGTACTCATATAAATCAAGCGCCGTTTATCCAATCCTTCGAGCATAAGGACGCCGGCAGTCCGGCCAGGGCGGCCGTGCCCACCGATGCCGATCAAGATCCGAATCCAGACCCGGCATAGAACACGGCTCTGCCCTGACGTGACACATTACCCCGGCGTGTCATTCATGACGGATAGACCAATGCAGGAGCCTTGCCAGCTCCTGTTATACCTACTTCGTTAAATTTTCGATTCTCGCTAAGTTGCCGTTTCGTCGTTGGAATAGAGTTACACGGCAGCATATTGGGGCTGCGAGCCACCGTCCAAAAGCAACTTAAATTATCAACAGCAATGCAAAGAAGTCTGTTATTGCTCAGAGCTTGCTTTTTGAAGAATTAACAAGTGATACAGTACGTTAAGAGGGCAGCTGTATTCTTGAAACGGATTGTTTCGAGGCAACTACCCGGAATCATTCAGTCTTTTCTGAGCTCTGTTTGACTTATTTTCTGTACCATCGACACAGACCACCGTGGCAGACGCACCGATGCTGCACTGAAACTTTCCGCCCCGAAAACATGTGATAGCGCACCCCGATCGTGTGCAATAAGACCACGCACTTATAACTTCCCACCGCCCAGCCGGCCGCCCGGCAAGTGTCGTGGCGCGCGGTGCCGATAAGGCGCTGCCGCCGGCGCGCAGCGTCGAGTTCTCGCCCTTATTGACACCGGCCGGTCGGCGGGCGTAACATGGTCCTCTTCAAGCCGTTTGAGCAGCGCCTAGCAGTAATACTTTTCGGAAAAAAGGGTTTAATTGGACTCAGAAAAGAATACCGCACCACATGAGCCATGACCCCATATACTTTTCCAAAATTCGTTTTTTTTAACAACCCTAGTGACCAGCCCTTACAGAACATAAAAGATATAACACAGGCAGATACATTCCGAAATTGAGATGCATAATAACAGTACGCCGTATCTAATCAAGACCGCAATATCTATACTACTATTTGAGGAGGGTGCGTCTGTCCGTTACCGAGGTCCCGACTTGGTGGTGCTTTGCGTGGACTACAGGCCAGACCGTTGCACCTAGCCCGGTGAAATTTGTACAACTTATAGATCAAAGATGCGCGACGTGCCTTTGAGGGGTCTCAGCTCGATCGGGTCGTTAGTGAGCGCGTGGCGCGTGCTCAAAAAGTGCAAATTCGCGTCATAGACTTTACATGTATAAATCGACGTGCGAAATCGGGCGAAAACGGCTAATTTTGGCCGACACGGGTCCAGTTCCCGTGCAATATCTTGGTGACCAGGGGTCCGACCGGCACGGGGAAAACAGCATCGTGTACAGAATTGAACGGGCTATTGAATGGTGTGCAATGCAGAGGATAGCACGCGCCACGTGCACCGGAGAGGGCACTTTTATTTGAAAAATTGCGGTTTTTGAGGGATTTTGGAATTAATTTTATTTTTAGGTGACCGTTAAATGGAGCGAGTTGAATCAACGCCTATTTGCAAGAGAAAGGTACCGCCTCTCATATAAAAATTGTGAAAAGCTGATTGATCCAAATCAAGGTGGTGCAAATCACAGGAGAAAATGGTGTTTGTCAATTTTTTGCCACTTTATTAATCACACGGGGTTTCCTGCATAGCCTGATACCTTTGGCAATTGAATATGGTACCATTGGATAGAGCATTCAATTCTGTCCAATATTCACTCTTCATTTTTGCATGATTAGCAACAGTATCCTTAACAATGTAAATGTTCCAAACCATTACATTGTCATTTTTAGCGAAATTCATCGATGGCCCTCAAAAGACTTCACGCCAGTTTTCGAATCATTCTAAAGTAGAACGCATGATAATACGACACGGGCACCTCGATGCGATGTATCTTTTAGTTTTCTTACAAAATGCTTGGCCGTCAAAAAGCAATCGAACGAAATGGATATCTACCAACCAAATCGACACAGACCAACCCAATACCCACGGGTCAAAAAATCCCCCCTTCGCGTTGCGGAGCACGCGGGTAACCCTAGTCAATAGCTATGCAGAGGTAAGGTAAAGCTATGCAGAGCAGAGAAGATGGTGGGGTGCGCGCACACCCGGTCATTCTCGTGCACCGGTCACCGAAAGGCCGCGCCGCCGCGGCCCACCCCGCCAGATTGCGTGCGTTAACATGTTTCAAGTTGTACTGTCTTGCCGTGTTTTGGCAGATCACACGAAGTCAAGACAGTTATCGGCCCTCCAAGGTTACCCGCCAGGCGGCAGCACTGACGGGTGACATAAGGCCACTAAATACTACATTTCCTCCTCCCCTACAACAAAAATAGTAACTTCATTTCACAGCTTATAATCGCCCGTGCCAGTAAAGTGCAAAGTAACTGAACTTCTAAGTACAGCAGACGCAAAAGCAGAACGACATCCGAGACCTCAGGCGATTATTACAGTACGACAACCGGTTAAGTATTGAATCCATAGTACACTGGAGCGCGAACAGCTCTTCCCGATCTCGTTGTCACTCCTGTGCCCGTCTCCGGCAGCCTTGGTCGGACGACACCAGACTTTTCCTCCGCCGTGCTCGTCTGCCCTTGCTGAAGGTCGGTTCGCGTCTGTCGCCCTCCAGTCCCTGTCGCCGTCCCAGTGTCAGGCTGCGTCGACGGGCGGCCGCTGGTCGTTTCGTCCGCCTTCAGGGGCGCCGGCGGCACGTCCAGCTGCTGCCCGTCCAGCCGGAGTTGACTGTCAGTTGTCTCTGGTTCCGGTATCGCCTCCAGCCTGTCCTGCTCCTGCTGCTCCAGCCGGTCGCGGTCGCCAGACGACTCCAGCTCCGCGTCAGCCGGTCCCGTCCGGTCGGCTGCACCGTCCGGCTGCACCGGCTCGCCTCTCCGGCCGTCGACCTCTGCTGGGCAGCTACCGGCGCTCCGCGTCAGGCGGTCAGCGTGGACGCGGGTGCCGTCATCCAGCAGATAGCTCGCTGGCCCCCGCTGCTGCACGATCCTTTTCGTCGCCGAAAACCGGAGCTGCCCCTTCCGCGCCTGCGGAGGAAGCCGGCGACGGACCTGGTCTCCCACAGAGAAGCTGGGCGTCTTGACTCCGTGGGAGCGTTCGAAGTACGTCTTCTGATAGGTTTGTTTCCGCTTCACGTGCTCATGCAGGTCACCAGGTCTCGCTGGATGACGTCCGCCGACGTCCAGTGCCGCGCTGAGTTTGCCCCTCATTGGTCGTCCGTGAAGCAGCTCAGCCGGGCTCCTTCCAGTGGTCGCCTGCACCGTACTCCGGTACGAGAACAGGAACATCTGCAGATATTGAGACCGGTCAGCCTTTTCCAGGTCAACTATCTGAAGTGCCGCTTTCACTGTTTTGTTGGCTCGCTCTACTTGACCTGATGACTGTGGGTGGTAAGGAGACACTTTGATATGGGCAACACCCACATTCCGCAAGTTGTAAGAAGCGAATCGTTCCGACGTAAATGCAGACCCACAGTCAGATACAATCTCTCGCGGGTACCCTTCCCGGCACGCCAACTCTTCCATAAACTGTATCACCACCTCTGACGTTGGTTGCTCGCAAAATCCCACCTCGATCCATTTCGAATAGTAGTCGATAGCGACGACGGCAAACCTCTGGTCGGGTCGACCTCCACTCATTGGCCCGATGAAGTCGATTCCCAGTTTAGACCATGGCTCACATGGGAGTTGAACGGGCTGCATGGGCGCGTGTCGCGGTGACGCCGTCTTGTCTGCGAGAGAGCAGATCTGACAGCCCTTTACCTGTTCCTCCACAGCCTGGTCCATGCCTGGCCACCAGTACAGGTCTCGCTGTCTTTGCTTTGTTCGGACGATGCCTTGGTGTCCTTCGTGTGCCAGTTCAACCAGTCTCGTCCGGAGCGCCGCAGGTACCAGGACTCGACCGCCACGCAAAATGACGTCATCTTCTACCGCCAGCTCGTCTCTGCAACGGAAGAAGGGCTGCAGTTCGGGCACGCACTCACCATAGCGTCTGGGCCACTGGCGCGGTATCTGCTGCCTCAGCTTACTGAGAACCGGGTCCGACTGTGACGCCGCCCTCAGCTCCGCGCCGGTCACCACGGCCCGCTCCTCCGTCAGGGCCGCAATCACCAGCTGTTCGTCGTCTGACGCCTCCTGCACTGATGATGGAAGTCGAGACAGCCCATCTGCCGGGTTGATGCGCCCCTTGACGTGCTCCACTGTGCAAGAATATTCCATTAACCGACACGCCCAGCGAGATATGCGCATTCCTGCCCTGTCGATCCCACGTGATGTCATCAGGGTAGTCAGTGCCTGGTGATCGGCCCTCAAGACAAAGTCCCTGCCCCACAGATATCTGTGCCACTTCTCGATGGCCCAGACACTGGCCAACGCTTCTCGTTCTGTGACACTATAGTTGCGTTGCGCAGTCGACAGCGTGCTGGATGCTAACGCAACCACTCTCTCACCCTCGGGGTGCATCTGCGTGAGCACCGCCCCGATGCCCACGTCACTGGCGTCTGTCGTCACCGCTGTGGAGAGGGTCGGGAATGGCCAGGGCGGGGCTGCTCAGAATCGCTGCTCTGACGTCCTGTTCATCTTCGGCGTCCACGCGAACGGCGGAGCGTTCTTCCTCAGGGGCTGCCGCAGTTCCTCCACCCTGGTGCTGTACCTGGGAATGAACAGGCCGTAGAATCCAAACAATCCCAGGACTGCCTGCAGCTCCTTGACTGTACCTGGCGGCTTCATGTCTCTCAGGCCCTGCACACGGTCGGGGTTCACGGCGACGCCCTCCCGGGACACTGAGAACCCCAGGAAGTCGATTCGGCTCACCCTTGTCCTTGTTCAAGGTCACATTGTACTCGCCGAGTCGTGACATGACGTCACTCAGACGGCGGTCGTGCTCCTCCTTGGTCCGTCCCGACACGATGACGTCATCGAGGTAAACCTGAGCACCAGGTAACCCTCGCAGGATGGTCTCCATCATCTTCTGGAAGCAGCTGGGGAGTGATCGGAGACCAAAACAACACCTCAGATATCGGAACACTCCCTTATGCGTTACAAACGCCGTCAACTGTCTGGACTCCTCATGAAGCAGCAGCTGGTGATAAGCAGCCTTCATATCGAGAGTCGAGAACAGTTCAGCGCCAACCAAGTTGTCCAACAGCTCCTGTATGTCAGGTAACGGGTAACCACTGATGCACACCGCCTTATTCACGACGCGCAAATCGACACATGGTCTCAGCTGACCTGATCGGCGCCTTGACACGACGATCGGAGAGCCACCGAATGTAATGACCTGTAATGCCCACCGAATGGTGGTTAGTGGGAATATGAAATAATAATAATAAATAATCTATAACTCAAGAAATATGAAAAATGGGCACTTTTTGTTGAAAAATGGCAAATGTTTCTTGTCTGGAAGCACACAGTGCAGAAGCATCGGATTCCTCAAAGCAATTCATCAGCGTCTTAGTATGTTTAAGATCTCTGCAAGATGTATCCCCCTTTGCTGACTCCGCAGAGAAAAGGCAAGCTCGAAAGGAGGCTCGAAAGGAAAGGAGGCGCGAAATTTCTGGTCCCTTTATCGACGATCTAGAAGATGTCACTTTGAACATCTTGTTACCGTAAAGGAACTGTGGGTGTTCGCGCAAATCAACTCCGGGCGGCCACCGGCCGTAGCAGGCAGAGGCGTTCACTCTTCGCCGTGTATTGGCGACAACAGCAACACGAAGGCGGCCAAAAACCCCTCACACACATTCCAAGGGTAGCCGGGGCAGCAAACGGTGAAACCAAACGTATCCGAATCGCCAGCCCAGCGCGGCCGTTCCCCTTGTCCACAACACATCCGAGCAAGCCAAGCTCAACCAGCACAATGGCGGCCGAAACCGATTCGATTGACCACGTGCGTACATCTCTATCATTCGAATATGTTGAAGATATTAAATACTACATGTCAGTCAGGATCATAACTAATTGTCGACGAAAGACTGAAACATTTTACATTTACATATCATTTAATTTGAGTTAAGTTACAAGTAATAATTGACAATCGAATTCAAGAGGTATTCCTGCGGCTACCCGCTACTATCGGGCGCCAGCAGCGCCTCTCCTGACGAATAGTGCAATTACAGTTTACGCCAGGCCGCGCTCAGAGGTCGCGCGTCACAGTTCCCAACAGTGGGTGTCACACGTTGACCCTAAGGGCGTGACCGAGTTGCGCTGTTACGTACCGGTAGCTGGATGTGACGGGGCGCTGGCTCTCCGTGTTGCAGACGAATGCCAGTCCCGGCAACGGTCGTCATCTGGACAAGTCGACCTCCGAGGAGGTGGGTGTACAGGCCGGCCGTCGCGCCGGCCTCCAAGCTGTACATAGTGGCCCGCTAGCACAGGTCTCCGGTAGTCGGGTGCGCAAAGGGACGGCCCGGGCGTGTGGGAAGGAGGGAAGGACGGCCCGGCCCAGCTCACAGTGATGCAAATGGGGTTCACGAGTGGCCATAAATACCGAATAGGCCCAAATTTCAAGTTCACCTAATCGAATAAATATGGCCAGTCAGGCAAATGTTTGGGTGTCTGAAAAAACATAATTTTCATGTTTTTGTCAAAACCGGCCTCGTGTATGAATGTCAGAAGTTGTGACATTTTCTATGTCGTAAAATGACTGCCAGATACTCGTTACTTCAAACGCCGCTAGCGTGCGTTCATTTCATACAAATGGCAAAAATTATGCATGACAATGATCCCCAAAGTCTGCTGCTTCTAATGCAGGGTCACAAAAAGCCTTATCTCTTTTAGTTTGGCGTTGATCTAACTATTTGTCATCATGTTGCAATCCCAGTTTCTTATCTAAAAATATTGGCTTTCGTTTCACCTACAGCAGTTTACACAGTGTGTGCCCGTTAGTGCACCACACCATAGCATTCTCTAATCATTTCTGAGCCGCGCTGTGAAAGAATGAAGGCGCTGGGGCATTCCACGATAGATCGTACCACTTTTTTCCAATTTGACACCTTCATCTCTCGGAATTTGACGAAAATTGGTCCCAGGGGTAATGAGGGGCTCTGAATCCACTTGTAACAATTTCAGGCTTATCAGATAAGTATTTTTTTAGTTATGGTGTATGACATTTTTTGGATCTTGCTTTGCAGCGCTAAGTTTGGCGGGCTGAACTCTAAGACGGATTATTCAAATGCCAAATGTTATATAACATTGAACTTGCAATGAAATAGAGATTATATGTATTTTTTGAAATTTTGAAAAATACGCTTTTTTATATATGACATCGAGTTTTTCTTTCATTTGTATTTTTTGGACCTTGGGACCAAATTTTTTGAAATTTTATTTCTTTAAGAAATATTTGGCTCATTTTGAAGACATATGCAAAAAAATTAGGAAGGTGTTCTTTCTATCAATGTATTTATTTTCCGTCACGATAACGGTTTCGAATAGTGATTTCGGGAGGGGAGCTTACAAATGGCGTGATAAAGCTGATAAGTGACATCACGGGTTACTGAAATTTAAATTGAGGTCTGAGTCATCTAGAAAAAAATGAAAAGATGGTTCATCCAACCCTCTTTCCTATAAGCGCGAGAGTGAAAAAGGCTGTTTGGTTCTGACATAGTTTTGGACGCCAATGACCATAGCTGTCCGAGATGAAAGTTACAGGTTGCATACATGGTGTCCTCCAGAGGTCTCACAACTTGTATATCTGGGAATTTTTTAAGGTCACATGAGGTCAGTTCGGTCACGTGACATCATTGTTATAAGTCAATGGGGAAATATAAAAACTGTTATTTTGGCGCCGAGAATGATCTAAAACTATCTCACGTACCTACATGGTATCGTGATTTCATGCATTCCTTGCAAAGTCCAATGCTTCACTTTTGCATTGTTAACCTTGCGTGACGTCATTTATGACGTCACTAAGGTCGTACGAGTTTTTCGTCAATAACTCCCGATCAAAGTGAGCTAGAGAGTCGGGAAAGTCACCAATGGGCTTGGGAAGACCTTCCGAATAGAAAGATATGCCATATGATACCCTTTGCCCAGCTTAGTGACCTGAGGGGCTCTGACCTGACCTTGACCCGAGGTCAACTACTTAAGTTGACCTCACCCTAACAAAAAGTATACCATTCGACGCACCTGAGCTAGGCAAACACAATGCTGCCAAAACGCGTCTCTGCGGCCATTTTTTGCGAAGTTATTTACTTAAAACCGAACCCGTAACTTCAGTCACTTGACCTGACCTCAGACGCTACCGCTTAACCTGAGACCTTAAAATCGGGTACCACTCGCTGCGCCTTGTAACGGCACACACGCTCGTTTTTCCGCGAGGCTCTAGCAGGGCTGCGGAGTCGGAGTCGGAGTCGGAGTCGGTCGGAGTCGACAGTTGTGACCGGAGTCGGAGTCGAAGTCGGAGTCGATTTTAGAAACCCGAGCCGGAGTTGGAGTCGGAGTCACCGAAAATCCGTCGACTCCGCAGCCCTGCTAGGTCTGCGGAGTCGGCGTCGGGAGTTGGAGTCGGTCGGAGTCGACAATTCTGCCCGGAGTCGGAGTCGGAGTCGGAGCTGGTTTTTGAAAGCCGGAGTTGGAGTCGGAGTCGGAGTCGCTGAAAATCCATCGACTCCGCAGCCCTGGGCTCTAGCTCTATTAGAAGCGAAACGGCGTGCTGGGATCGTATCAACCCCTCCGAAACCCATTTTGTTTGCGGGAAAATGAGGAACTTACAGAAAGAACACCTTTCTATTTTTTTTTTTTGCATGTCGATTTGCAATGACATGAAGTTTATTTTGAGAAAATAAAAAGGTGAAAATTTTGATCCCAATAGTCATTAGAGGCAAATGAAAAAAGATTAAGGTTTTTGTTCAACAATGAAAATTTTTCTTTTGAATTTTTAAAAAGTAATACTAATTTTTGATTCATCGCAAGCTGAGTGTTGTTTACCGTTTGTTGGCTGCTTAACCCGTTCTTGAGTTCGGCCATCAAACTCAACGTTACAAGCCGAATTTAAAAAAAAAAATGTAATGCATGTAACTAAAAAAGTTTTGATCTGAGGTGATATTTTGCCAGGCGTCTTTGAGGTCTATGATTACCCCTAGGACCGATTTTCGTTAAAATCTGAGAGATTAGGGTGACGGGCCTGGTACGATCTATCGTGGAATGCCCCCGGCTAGCACAGGGCTGACTGGCGCTACTAAAGTTTTCGTCCGTTGCGGTCGGGAGCCGCGGCGCGGTGGGCGGCCCGGGCGGCCGCGCCGCCGCGCGGGCGGGCGGCCACAGCGGGGGTTTGTCGGTGCATCCCTCTGCTGTTCCTAAAAGAAGTGTCCTAGCGCCTCGCGACAAAAACAAACTAATTGCTCTTGACAAGATCTCGCGAGTGAGCATATTACTTTTGACTTAAAATCAATATTTGACCTACTTATAGCAGGTCAAAGTTAAACGTTTGTCGAAATTGCAATCCGCGGTGAAAGCAATCCGCCCCGACCGCGACACCCGAACGCGCCGGACAAAAACTTCAATAGCGCCGGTCTGCCCTGTGCTAGCGCCTTAATTCTTTCACGGTGTGACTCAGAAATGGATAGGGAATGCTATGGTATGGTGCACTGGCGGGCACATACTGTGTAGACTGCTGTAGGTGAAACGAAAGCAAATATTTTTTAGTAAAAAACTGCGATTGCAACATGATGACAAATGATTAGATCATCACCAAACCAAAAAAGATGCGGCTTTTTGTGACCCGCAGCAGGCTTTAGGGATCATTGCCATGCATAATTATTAATTTGTGCAGTTTGTATTAAATGAACGCAAGCTAGCGGCGTTTGAACTTGCAAATATGTGACAGTCATTTTACGACATAGAAAATGTCACGACTTCTGACAATCATACACGAGGCCGGTTTTGACAAAAATATGAAAACTATGTGATTTCAGATGTGCCAATCATTTATTTGGCTAGCCATTTAGCGATTTACCCGGTTTGGTAAACTTGACTTTTTGGTATTTATGGCCACTCGTCAACCCCATTTGCATCACTGTGCAGCTGCCCAGCGGCGGCCGGCCGAAACGGATTTCATCCACAAAAGAGACGAAATATACCATTCGAAAGCTGACGGTGAGCTGATTCCAAAAATACATTTTTATCAAAATCGTGTGATGGCCTTTTCCAACAATTACGTTTTTGTAAAAATGTAATACTTTTTTAATCTAAGGGACATTCTTGAAATCATTGGCATTTTTTCCTGTTCCATTGAAAGCTGAACGGCAAAAGAACAATTTGTAGCGAAAAAAAAAATTATCAACTATTAACATGCGTCTCTCACCATAGTTATAGCCATTGTCAGTTTTATTGAGAAGTGCATAAAACATGACTTTTCTGTTCTCACGTCATGAACATGTTTAAAAGGCAGGGTACTTAAAACTACTATAGTATGGCAAACTTAGGAAAGAATGGATTAAAATGTAATGTATAAGATGTATAAATGTGATTAAAATGTATATCTCGGAATTTTGATATCGGTGACCTAAGGTCAGGTCAATTTTGCGGCCTCTCCATTATAAGTCAATGGGAGAAAATTGAAAAGCGTCTGTTTTGCACGAACGCTATTCTAGACACTCTCAAACATCGAGATGTAGGTACAATTGACACAATGAACCGGAAAATGGCAACTGTGACCCCTCGTTATGTCCCCGAGGTCATCTCGGGTCACGAACAGAATCTATCAGTTTTTCGCTTATGACTTCTGATAGAGGCGTGCTAGAGCGCTGAAAATGCTTTAGATGTGTTCGGCTCGACGCTGCGGATCGACTGATACGCAACATGACCTTTTCTGGTCAGGTCATGACTCGACCTTGACCTGAGGTCAAATTTTCAAGTTGACTTTTCAAGGTCAATTTATAGTTCCTTTGACGCGTCTCGACAAGAGGAACACGATGCTTGCAAAAGTAATGTCATGGCTCTTTTGAGTCAAAAGTTATTGCCGAAAAACCACTTTTCGTAATAACGGCTATTTTTGGAGTTTTTGGCCTCTGGAGGCTAAACCGTTGACCTGAGGTCAAATCTGAGAACACTACTCAGACAGGTCTGTAAAAGGGCTATCGAATGCGCTTTTCCGCGGCGCTGTAGCTCTATCGGTTCCCGAGATAGTCATCGGCAGTTTTCCAAAATGTTGAAATAGTCAACATTTTACCTTTGGTGACCTCTGGTGACCTGACCTTTGACCTGACCCAAAAAATGACCGAAGTGTTTTCGTCCTTATTTTGGACGTTCTTTCGATTGCCGCTTACCTCGTGTCCCTACGTGGCCCAGGAGCCGAGTTGACGGGGGGGGGGGTGTTCAGACCCCCCCCCCCAGCCCGGCGCGGAATCTCAGAGCACCGGCCCGGCGCGGGTTAAGCTGCTGTTCAGGGAAACGAGTGAGTGGGCGTTTCATTGTCATGTGCTTTTTCGCTATATCCGGGAAGCAGGATGCTAGTCAGCGCAATGCTACACTTTAAGAGGTGTTTTGAGGTGTAAGCATTCCTTTTTGAAATGATTTAAGGTCGGGTTCGGATGCACTGGGCAATTCTACGTGAAATGGATGATAAAAAGTGGCAAGCAAAATACCGTAAAGTGGGGCTATTTGAGACAGTGGGGCTATTTGAGACAGTATTTAAAATCGCTATAAAATGAAGATCGTTTGATTTTTGTGTGATATTTTTGCTCAGGGAGGTGTGGAATCGAGTAGTAAATCGCCTGAGCAAAAAATCAAGCATAAATTTTAAGTGGTTTTTATTTTATAGCAATTTTAAATATTGTCTCAAATAGCCCCACTGTCTCAAATAGCCCCACCTTACGGTACTCGTATTTGCCACTTATCCCGCGAGTTGCTGGGGGGGGAGGGGGCGTTAAACGCCCCCACTTTTTTCGCCGCGCCATAGCATAAAAACGGCGCGCCAAAATTTGGGTACCGTAAAGTGGGGCTATTTGAGACAGTGGGGCTATTTGAGGCAGTGAGGTAGTGGTTTAGTAAAATAGCTGTAAAATGAAAACCGTTTGATATTTTTTTCGTCATTTTTGCTGAGGCTGATGTGGAATTTAATCCGGCAGGCGGTGGGCCTACCAGCCACCTTCCGCGCGGTGGGGGGGGGGGCACTTTTTGCCCCCCCCCCGTATCTCCGAAACTACTGGACGGATCCGGAAAATTCAAACGGTGTTCGATAGCCCTGTCAAATTCGTGGGGGGAAACCAAATTTCATTGACCTCGGGGTCACCGATGACGTCACAGGTCAGGTCAAAGATAAAATGTTTCACCGTTCACGGGGCTTCTAGGGAAAGGGCTATAACACCGAGTAAAACGCATTTTGTCGAAAATCAGCGATAAGGTGTCAGTTGTCTAGAACATATGTTGCTATTAGAGGTCACTGGTCATACCAGGTCAGGTCACAGGTCAGGTCACCAAAGGTCACCAAGGGTCACCACATGAGCCCAACTTTACTAAGGTTATGCGATGCATGTTGTATGGCCAGTTTTTCATTTCCAACTCAATGGTGTTGGTTATAAGACCATCAGGTACGGTTTGGGTCACTTTCTGGTGGAGGTCAGGTCAAGGTCAGGTCAAAAAAGGTCAAATTTCAAAGTTGATATTTTGCATTAAATGGGTAGCGATTCGATGCAGCTCGTCACGGGGAGTCTAATGGTGGTCTTTGTTTTGCTCTACGAGGTCTAGAATTGCTAAAAATTGAGTTTGAAAATTTGACGTCATCAATTTTGAACAGTTTTTTCGCTATAACTTGGCCAAAAAAAGAGGTATCGATCTCAAATTTGGTATGTAGATAGAAGGCGGTAGGGGCTATCACATATATTCCGGTTTTTTTTCGAAATTCAAAAAACTTTTTTGGATTTTTTGGCTATTATATTCAAAAAATCTATTTTTTGATTTTTGGGGGTCAAAATCCAAAAAATTCGAAAACTCGAAATAGCAGTTTTGTAGCCCTTTTAATTTTACACCTTTTATGTCTGAAACATTTTTCTGTATCTCTAAACCTGTAGGCCTGACAGCTCTTCCCGCGAAACCTTTTTTTGGGTCGAAAATGGCAAAAATGACGTCACTCTGACGTCATTAGCGGCCAACCTATCATAGCCTTTGGAAAAAATTTTTTGGTCACCATGTGCGCTAGCTGCTCCCGGGAGGGTACTGAAAGTTTGGTGACGATCGGCGCAGCGGTTCTCGAGATATATCGAAAAAACTAAAGGGGGGGGCAAAAAATTGCCCCCCCCCACCGCCTGGAAGGTTAACAGTGAATGACCTGAATAACCTTTTTGAAAATTTCGAAAAGTTTTAAAAGAAATTTGGCATAAAACACGAAATACAGAAAACGCACAATTTAAGTGGCTCGAAAAGGGCCCCTACCTGCCAGGGTATATTGAGTGAAGGGTAGTACGAACTTTGGTAGGAATTTCTAGTATAACTACTAGAAAACCTACTATATGTGGTCGGGACTAGCAAAAACTTAGTTCAATCTAGAATATGGTAGCGCTTATGGTTGGCAGTCGTGACGCGCACGTGACAATCATTTCTTAAATTTCTTAAATAACAGGTTTTAAGGGCCGATTAGTGGGCCGATACATTCAATTAGCTATTAATAATTGATTATGCAAACATTCAAGAATCTACATCATTTAATTCTAGCCAAAATCACGCGGCGCTCCCAGGATTCGAACTCACGACCCTCGGATCTGTAGCCCGATACGCTACCGACTGCGCTACCGAAGACCGCGAACCGACGCTCGGAGAGGCGGATCGCGGGTGCTGGCGTGCAGAGAAATCTTTACCCTGTACGCCGTAGAAGATCGGCTGGGTTTCGTGAAAAATGGTAGAGGAATTGTCGAAAGAAAATTCATCGATCTATCATTTGAGACTAAGAACTATTGATTCCTTCAAAGGTTGACCGAGATATCGCTCGCCGAAAACAGGCCATTTAACATGTAAACCCTATGGGCTGGTAGGAAATGTACGCCGTGGAGCAGCGGTGCTACCAACTAACTTCGGCGGGGGCCGCCTACCTGCAGCTTAGCATAGTTGAAATTTTAGCAGCTTCGGCACGGCATCTATCGTTACTACCGTTTTACTTATAGGCTAAGCACATTTTCCATGAAAATATTTTACATTGTTAACGTTACTGCCGATTGCGTAACCCATTGTCTGAGAATCCCGATGATGCCCACCTGGTCAAACAACCGATATGCCAAATAGCTGATGATAATGGTGATGCGATTGCACCCGAGAAGACTTACCACCGTCTATTTGAAGTGCATCGAACGATCGACATGAGCAACACCGTGAATCGGTCGTGGTCATAAACGTGCAGTGGGTTCATGTAAGTACCAAAAGTACCTACTAGGTACTTTTAGCAGCAAGCAATATTTACATGTTCGTAGTGTAACATAATCACCCTTTAGCTCGTGACCAGACTAGTTATTCTGATGAATATGTGCTTAAAATGTGCTTAATCAGTCACTGACTAAAGGCCGCCCCACACTGGACCTCGCATGCGGGTTGCGAGTTTGCGGGTTGCGAGTTTGCGGGTTGCGAGTTTGGGGGCATAATACTAATTCATAGAGTGATTAGACCGTTCTTTATGGCAACTTCATGGATGCAGTGAAGCCGGTACACCTTCAGAAAGTTACAAATAGTCGCAATACCAGCGCAACGAACCAAAATTCGGCTCCAACGAAAAACCCGCAAACCTCGCAGAACTCGCAAACCTCGCAGCGAGTAAAATCGAAAGTTGACTAAAAATCAACTATTGGAATGCGATGCAAGGTCGCTCGCAAGCTAAAAACATGCAGACTCGCCTGTTAGATGGTAGTGTGGGTCACTCAGCTTAGATTGTATGATTTGAGCTGGAATAAACCCGAAAACCCAAAAACTCGCAACCCGCATGCGAGTTCCAGTGTGGGGCGGCCTTCAGTCGACAATCAGCACATGTCTGCCTTGGCCCTTGGTTGACCAAAAACACCTATGAAGATTACTTAACATATGAACGCACTGTTAGGTAAGCCTATGCAAGTACTTGATGTGGTAGGGTAACCGGCTAATTGATACAGCATGCAGCGATCGAGGAAAATCGGCATAAAATCAAAACCGCTTAACATTTTTCTGTTATTTTTTCGCATGAAGATGTGCAATTGAACAAGGAATCATGCAGATTATTCACTTAAATGATTTGGGAAACCTTTTAGCTCGTTCAATTCATTACAGTGTGCTTCGTAAGGTAGCGAGCCTGTCTCAAATAGCTCCACCGACTTTCAGTATGGTCGCCCCGTGGTCGCCACAAGCGAAACAACCCCCAGTCCCGCCCCCACGGGGAGGACCCCTGACCGCTGAGTTTACCTTCGCTTCGAGCTCCGCAATTCTACGCTCGAGGCGAGCCACAAGGGATTCGTCAACTGAGGCAGCCAGTTGACGGACAGGCTCACTCCTCTCAGCCCCCTGAGCTAGACGCTTCGCCGCACTGCATAAGTTCCTAACCTTGTTGACCGCGCCGTCAAAAGTGCTGATGCCATCGGCGATGATGGCTGAACACAGCTCGTCAGGGACAGCCGATAAAAAATGATTATATAGGAGCCCCTCCGACGGCTGATCAGGGAACGCAAGGGCGACGAGCTTTTTGAACTCTATTACAAACGCGTCCAGCGATCCAGATGGATCGAACCGGAGAGCCCTGAGGGCTACATGATGATCCACAGAACTGCGGCCCGAAAAACTGGCTCGGAACCCAGCAGTCGCGCCCGCGAATGTAGCTTTTTGATCAGTACTCAGAGAGTCAAACGCGTCCCTCGCGATACCCACCAGACACAACGGGAAAATATCCAACTTCTTCTCCTCGTCCCATCCTTGTAACCTGCTGTACCGTTCGAAATCATCTAAAAACCGCGGGACCGAACTCCGGCCATCAAACGACGGTAAACTCAAAGACGCAAACTGAGAGTGCAACATGGTACCCGAAACTGTGGTCGTGGGCAACTCAGAAACCTCAAACTTCAGAGACATAACATGTAATCATCGACATTCAGACACCCACCGTAAGACGGACCGTCGCGATAGGTACCACCAGCATCAGATGACCCACGGCAGGTGTCGTGGCCACCCAACAGCGTCGCGGCCAGACGAATGATAGCTGGGGATGGTGAGCGGTAGTCGAACCAACCAGATGAGCATCAGACGAACCAGCCAGACGAGCGGCAGCCGAGCCAGCCAGGTGAGCGGCAGCCGAGCCAGCCAGGTGAGCGGCAGGCGAGCCAGCCAGATGAGCGGCAGGCGAGCCAGCCAGGTGAGCGGCAGGCGAGCCAGCCAGGTGAGCGGCAGGCGAGCCAGCCAGGTGAGCGGCAGACGAGCCAGCCAGGTGAGCGGCAGGCGAGCCAGCCAGGTGAGCGGCAGGCGAGCCAGCCAGGTGAGCGGCAGGCGAGCCAGCCAGGTGAGCGGCAGACGAGCCAGCCAGGTGAGCGGCAGGCGAGCCAGCCAGGTGAGCGGCAGACGAGCCAGCCAGGTGAGCGGCAGACGAGCCAGCCAGGTGAGCGGCAGACGAGCCAGCCAGGTGAGCGGCAGGCGAGCCAGCCAGACGAGCGGCAGGCGAGCCAGCCAGACGAGCGGCAGGCGAGCGGCAGGCGAGCGGCAGGCGAGCGGCAGGCGAGCGGCAGACGAGCCAGCCAGGTGAGCGGCAGACGAGCCAGCCAGGTGAGCGGCAGACGAGCCAGCCAGGTGAGCGGCAGACGAGCCAGCCAGGTGAGCGGCAGACGAGCCAGCCAGGTGAGCGGCAGACGAGCCAGCCAGGTGAGCGGCAGACGAGCCAGCCAGGTGAGCGGCAGACGAGCCAGCCAGGTGAGCGGCAGACGAGCCAGTCAGGTGAGCGGCAGGCGAGCCAGCCAGGTGAGCGGCAGACGAGCCGCCAGGTGAGCGGCAGACGAGCCAGCCAGGTGAGCGGCAGGCGAGCCAGCCAGGTGAGCGGCAGACGAGCCAGCCAGGTGAGCGGCAGACGAGCCAGCCAGGTGAGCGGCAGACGAGCCAGCCAGGTGAGCGGCAGGCGAGCCAGCCAGACGAGCGGCAGGCGAGCCAGCCAGACGAGCGGCAGGCGAGCGGCAGGCGAGCGGCAGGCGAGCGGCAGGCGAGCGGCAGACGAGCCAGCCAGGTGAGCGGCAGACGAGCCAGCCAGGTGAGCGGCAGACGAGCCAGCCAGGTGAGCGGCAGACGAGCCAGCCAGGTGAGCGGCAGACGAGCCAGCCAGGTGAGCGGCAGACGAGCCAGCCAGGTGAGCGGCAGACGAGCCAGCCAGGTGAGCGGCAGACGAGCCAGCCAGGTGAGCGGCAGACGAGCCAGTCAGGTGAGCGGCAGGCGAGCCAGCCAGGTGAGCGGCAGACGAGCCGCCAGGTGAGCGGCAGACGAGCCAGCCAGGTGAGCGGCAGACGATCCAACCAGGTGAGCGGCAGACGAGCCAGCCAGGTGAGCGGCAGACGAGCCAGCCAGGTGAGCGGCAGGCGAGCCAGCCAGACGAGCGGCAGGCGAGCCAGCCAGACGAGCGGCAGGCGAGCCAGCCAGACAAGCGGCAGGCGAGCCAGCCAGACAAGCGGCAGACGAGCAGCAGACGAGCGGCAGACGAGCAACGACAGAGGCGGTGGAAGCCCTTGGATGGCAGGCACCGCTGCCACCAAATGTAGACGTGCCGTAAAGCTCGTTATTCGTCGTAGCTCTGTATTGCACTGTCACAAGTCCAGCACATCCGCAGTCCCAGCTCTCAGGTCCCAGTCTCTCGGGCCGGCGGCAGATCAGAGCGAGGTCATCTCCGATCACGTGACCGCCCCCGGCAGCACACGCCCCGCCCGGGTCACGCAGACAGCCCCGGCTGGGCCGGCAGGGCCGTTCCGATAGAGCCCAGCCTCAGGACCGTTCTCCGCGCGGCCCGTCCGTATAACAGCCGAGCAGCCGTCTATATATGTATGTTTTCACGCCACCAGGGTTATATACAAAAACTTTCTTTCAAAATTTTACTGTCCTTGACTTTGAAATGGTCCTTAATGATCATCCTGTCATTTTGAAAGTTTAGGGTTACATCATATTATGATAGCCTTAGCATATAGTGATGCACTTTTTAACCTACCGAAATGGAGCATCCTACGAAAAAGGAAAAGATTGAATACAAAGGAAAAAAACTGTCTTTGCAAAAATAATTTTTGTCAGAATGATCAAAATTTAATTTCCAATCGCATGGCGTTTAAAAAATTATATCTAGCGTGACCGATTTTCTTCAATTTCTTCGTAACTGAAACTGTCTCAAATAGCCCCACCCTTTGGGGCTATTTGAGACAGGCTTTAACTAACAAAATATCCTTAATCATTATTACTAGCTGAACCAAAATGCACCTATATGAAAGAGCTCACAGGGAACTACATTTTTGCAATTTACATGCTATAAGAAATATGAACCGTCTTAAAGGGAGAGGCCAAAAACTGTAAAATCCGTTTCAAATAGCCCCACTTTACGGTACCTGTAGAGAATTAATTGAAGTTTATTGTGACAAAGTTTAAAAAAAAATCGGTCGGAAATTTTTTGAGATATTGAGGTTTTAGTGACGTCATGATTTCTGAGTTTTCGACCAAAAACGGCATATGTTCAAAAAATCATATAAAATCACAGAATAGACAAACAGACATGACGTAAACGCCATTAAACTGCCAATACCATGAACAATCAAATGGCTATCGATTATTGATTATCGTTCCACATTTTCCAAAATCTTGAACCGAATCTTGGCAATTTCTCGTGACTACTTCACGACCATGATACATGCATTTCTTAAACTGAACTTTTTGAACCAAACACGTACACATATGATAAAATGAATGTCACCATCGTGTTCTACGCCCAAAATTACCGATAAAACATGTGTCACAGGCTGCGAATATCAGTTTTGATTTTCGGATATATGTGCCAACCCGGTTGACCTGACCTTGACCCTTACCTATGCTTGACTGACCCTTACATGGAGCTGACACTCTTGTAGGCCTTATATGAAGGATTGTGCACCGTTTTGACAGAGTTTATGACGAGAGGCGCCCAATGCGAAGTCCTGAAGTCCATGCTACTGAAAGCCCGATTTCAGGTGTTTGACCTGACCTTGACCCGACCTGTGACCTCAGAATTCAACTTTAACGCTCGCCCTGGCAGGGCATTTTTCATAACACGGCCTGGCAGTGGGGGGGGGGGGGTCGATGCGACCCCCCCTCCCTCGCGATTGGCTCCTATAGCACCTAGAAACACCAAATTTGGTAGGTAGGTGGGCCCCCGGAGTTCTCGCCCCTGTGCAAATTTGGTTGCTCTAGGTCAATATTTAGGGGGGTTTGGGGGGATATAAATGTAAAAATTTCGCTAAAAACAGGGCAAAAGTTTTTCGCCTATAACTTTTGATCTAATTAAGATAGAGCAAAAAGAAAAGCACCAGTGAACTCAGCACGTCAATGCGCGTCGAATGATATACTTTTTAGCTTGCTTAAGTGTACTTAAAGTTTTTCTTAATTTTTAAGTAAACTTTAATTAATCAATTAAGTTAAAGTTAACTAAATTGCATCATATCGCATATCATTCGATTCGGCTGATCACCAGGGACACAATGACACCATTTTTTAAGCTCTAGCGTCATTATGTGCCAAGTTATTGGCAAAAACGTCATTTGACCTCATTTGACCTCATTTGACCTGACCCATGGATAAGTACACCAAACAAAGAAGCACCAAGTGACCTGCTGTTAAGTACTGTGGTTTCAAAGCACAAAAGTGATAGAACGAAGCGGATAACTCCAGTATTTTCCGAATTTAGTATTTTCCCATAGGCTTAACATTACTACGTAATGACCTCTAACTGACCTCAGGTCAGTGACCTCAAAAACCCCGAACTATATGTTATACAACTCGGTGAACTTAGCACACCCTGAAAGTTTGAAGGAAATCAGTCCAAAACTGTGAGCTGGACAGGTGCAAAAAGAAAATTGAAGTTTGACCATGACCTTGTACCGGTTTTTCTGACCTGGTGACCTGACCCAAGGTCACCCGGACCTGAAATTTTCAGGTCATATGTAAAAAGGTTGCCCCATAGGCTGTACCAAATTTGGCGGCGCTGCGCGCCGCCGTTTTTACGCTATCTTCGAAAAACCTTAGGGGGGGTCGCATCGACCCCCCCTGCCAGGGCGAGGGTTAAAGTACTCATCTGAAGCGTCTCGTCGCGTTCTTTCGTTTGCCGCCTCGTGCGTTTCGCTGCGCCTATTGGTTCTCGAGTTATCGGCTGGGGACGTTTAACGCCCCCCCCCCCCAGCAAACGGCGGGTGGCGAAATACCCCACCAACTGCCGGGTTAAAGGGACCCTCCCACCTTCACATTAGATTTGAGTTGAGGTAGCCAAAATGGGGTCCCTGGCTCACAATTACCGGTTTCGGCACTCACAACATCGAGAAATGCCTTAAATCGGAAATATTGAATTTCAAAATTGCAGCATTTCGCTTCAGAGGCTTAACATAGGAGTACCCCTCTGAATGTGTGACGTCAGCGCAGATATCTAACGATTTTTAAATGTTTGACTAAAACGTTTTGTAGCACGCGGTGGTATATGCTGCTTTGCGCGCAACAAGTGCCGCACTTTCAGCTGCCAAACTATTGCTTCCAAATAAAGTCGCTAGGAACAGCGGAGATCCCAAAAAGTAAACAAAAGTAAAAGTCTAATATCTTGAAAACCGGTGAATATTTTTCGGTGAAATTTGGTACATATTCGTTTTCGCTCTTTCTGAATCGAGCGACATCTTTTTCATGCCAATTCATAAACTTTTTTGAAGGTGGGAGGGTCCCTTTAAGTTGTGCTAGGATGGCATAAGTCCCGAGTCCCCACGGTGCGCCGGCCAGGAGGAGTTCCCAAATTCATTCTGGCAATAACTCAGCCGCTACTGGGCCGATTTTATTGAAAATTGATTTATTACGCTGCGCGTAATGCTGTCCCTCTAGTAAAAGTATAAAACACAGCATGTTAAAGTGTTCCCATCTATCCTATCGAGACACACATAGACCGTTATGGATGACTCTTGCGCGCGTTCCATGCACTCACGGCTCTAAATGGAAACGTCCGTCTGGCACATTCAGTTTTCACTCTCGGGAGCGCTAGTTGGCCCCCACACGTCACGTGGGTGGAGCTGTCTGATACATCGGACCGGCTTTGAACGAGATCGGCCAGCGCCGGCGGTGCATCGGGTGACATTAGCTTACACAGCCTGGCCAGGTCACGCCCCTCCAACATGCCGTCAAACCTCTCCCACTCCAACAGCTCCAGGGCAGGAGTAACATGCTCTCGCCGGCACAGACCAGCGACGATACGGGATCCAAAATTTAAGGCTTTTGCACTCGGTGATGAAACGTGGCAGAACAACCACCCACAACAGTTAAACAATAATTGACATGAGGGAACACAAGTGGCTGAATCAGTGGTTCTTGGTTTCGAAAGGTATTCTGCGTCTCAGTTTAGATAAACCCACAGTGTATATAAATACCGATAAACCGACCGGATAAACCGACCAGAACATAATAGCAAAACATTTATATAAATATGTAGGCGTGAAAATTTTGTCTTTGTTAAGAGGATGTCGGGGAGAGATAAATCACCGTGCTTGTCAGTGTAGCAGTAGAAGGGAAGGTTTTGGTTAGTGTCTAGATAAAACCAAAGCCGGGTGGGGCTCGAACCCACGACATCTCACTCAGCACGCAGATCATCCAGCCCCAACGCCACGAGCACCTGTCACACTGCACCCCTGCGCAGCTTGCTGGATAGTGTTTCGGCCAAAGTTGTTGGTTGGATGTCTGACGTCTGTGAATGTCACGAGGCCAAGCCCGAAGGTAAAGGAGGGAGCCGAACCACGTTGGACTGGGGTGTTACACCCAATCACGGTCATGCAAAACAGAAGTTAGTTTCGGGTGATATATTTCTATGAACTTTTTTTTAACATTTTGGCTTATAGTTTTTTAATTCTAAATTTTATACATACACAAAAATGTGATAGTCGCTTTCACTTTTTCACTTTTCCTCATCCTCTCTTAGCGACCAAATTTGACCTTGTCCGATATGATCCGTCTTACGAAAAAAAAGAATTGCCGGCCATGACAATTATTTGCCCAAAGGCGCTCTACGCAAGAAACACCAGCCAGTCCAAAACTGGCGAACGATCTTTCTGGTGCTGGAATCATCTTCAATGAAAATTTCAGGATATATTAATAATCTTAATCCTTTGAGCTACTGAGCGCTGGGAACATTCGCTAGCATTCCATTGTCAGCTGCGTTACCAACATTACTCAAATTACCAACAATAATACCATTACCTACCACAGCATCATGCAGAGCGCCGGGCCTGCGAGTCGATGAGGGTCATATCACGGTTCTGTGTGGCTGACTTTTGTCCATCGTGAGACTGCGCTGTAAGATTACGCCTTATTGTCGGCTGTGGGGGACGCATATTGGTGTTTGAGAGTATGTTTTCGCTACATGTTGTTCTTTTGGCGTTTAGCCTTCACTGGAGCACAATAAAACATGCGGAATGCGGATGATTTCAAGAATGCCCGAAACAGCCCACTGAATGATAAATTATTACGTTTTCACAAAAATGCAATTTTTGAAAACACTTTTTTTATCAGCTCACCAGCAGCTTTCGAATTCGTTTCTTTTGTGGATGAAATGACTTTCCGACGAACCGTGCGTATGCAGCTGGGGCCCACCACTAACGCGTCTCTGTTCTGTTGCATGATATGGTGGCGTGGCGACTAACTCGTGAGCTGCGGTCGAGCTGCGCCCTTCCTTCACGGAACGTGTGAGTATGGGTTACCGGCCGACCCTGCGCCGCATCCCTCCCAGAGCCCTCCCACGCCGCTCCCAGAGCCGCACCAGAGCCCAACCGCATCCCTCCCAGAGCCCTCTCACGCCGCTCCCAGAGCCGCACCAGAGCCCAACCGCATCCCTCCCAGAGCCCTCCCACGCCCCCCCCCCCCTCTAAATTAACCTGAACTAAGGTCAGGTTAATTTAGCGACCTCCTCATTATAACTCAATGGGAGAAAACTGAAATGCGCCTCTTTTGGACGAAGCCATGATAAACACCCCCAAATATTGAATTACAAGTAACTTAGACACACTGAACATGAAAATGGTGTCAATGACCCCCTGTTTAAGTCCCTGAGGTCATCTCAGGTCACGAATGGTATATAAGAGTTTTTCGCAAATAATTTTTGATAGAAGCATGCTAGAGCGATGAAAACGCCTTAGATGGGTTCAGCAGGACGATACGGCTCGACTGATATGCAACATGACCATTTTCGGTTAGGTCTTGTTGTCAATTAACCCGCGAGTTGCTGGAGGGGGAGGGGCGTTAAACGCCCCCACTTTTTTCGCCGGGCCATAGCATAAAAACGCCAAATTTTGGGTACCTGTAGGGAATTGATTGAAGTTTATTGTGACAAAGTTTCAAAAAAATCGGTCGGAAAATTTTTGAGATCGTGGTTTTAGTGACGTCATGCTTTCTGAGTTTTCGACCAAAAACGGCATATGTTCAAAAAATCATATAAAATCACAGAATAGACATAAAGACATGCCGTAAACGGCATTAGACTGCCAATACCATGAGCAATCAAATGGCTATCTTCGATTATTGATTATTGTTTCGCATTTTCCAAAATCTTGATCTGAATCTTGGCAATTTCTCGTGACTACCTCACGACCATGATACATGCATTTCTTAATTTGAACTTTTTTAGCCAAACACGTACACATATGATAAAATGAATGTCACCAACGTGTTCTACGCATCAAATTACCCATAAAACATGTGTCACAGGCTGCGAATATCAGTTTTGATTTTCGGGGATATGTGCCTACCCGGTTGACCTGACCTTGACCCTGACCTATGCTTGACTGACCCCTACATGGAGCTGACACTCTTGTAGGCCTTATATGATGGATTGTGCACCGTTTTGACAGAGTTTATGACGAGAGGCGCCCATTGCGAAGTCCTGAAGTCCATGCTACTGAAAGCCCGATTTCAGGTGTTTGACCTGACCTTGACCCGACCTGTGACCTCAAAATTCAACTTTAAAATACTCAGCTGAAGCGTCTCGTCGCGTTCTTTCGTTTGCCGCCTCGTGCGTTTCGCTGCGCCCATTGGTTCTCGAGTTATCGGCTGGGGGCGTTTAACGCCCCCCCCCCCCCGCAAACGGTGGGTGGCGAAATACCCCAACAACTGCCGGGTTAAAGGTCAAATTTTCAAGTTGATCTTTTTAGGTCAAGTGATAAAAAGATCGGCTATTTTGGCAGTTTTTGTCCCTTTCAGGCAACACCGTTAAGACGTTTTGTCAAATCTGAGAGGAAAGAGCGTTAATAGGGGTATCGAATGCGCCTTTCTGCGGCGCTGTAGCTCTATTGGTTCCCAAGTTATGCGTTAGCTTCTTGGAAATTGTCGGCCAAATTACCCCGCCTTGCCATTCTGAAAAGTTTTGTCTGTAAAGCCATTACGGTTATACGGAAATACATGAAATTACTCTTGAAAACGCTGAACACCCTAAGCATTGGGACCACATTCTCGAAATTTGTCTACAGCCCGATTTCTACATGCTATATAATTTTTTGAACGGAAGTAAAAGTTATAATTTTCTAATCAAATTTATGTTTTATTGATTTTGAAGAAAATTACGAGGGGTAGATTTAAAGAAATCCACGGATAAGCTCCACAAATGACCCATGAATAGAGGCTAGAATTATTTCATTCCCTTTTGTCAGATATCGTAAAGTTGGGACCGGCCAATTTATTCTGCCGGCCAAATTACCCCATCCTCCCCTGCATATCATGCCGCATCTGACGTTGGTAAAATTCGTTGGCTATTTTCTTAGCTGATATTTTTTTTTCACGCCTGCGAATGTTTTTTTTTCGCCTGGTTGGCGAAACTTGTCTTTGACAGAAAACTCCGCAGGCGGCTATCTTTCTGTTGGTAAAACTGGCATCTGATCTTAAATTAACTGGACTTAAAAATATTATAACGTGTATGAAATAGATGTACCATAATGCATGTAAATAAACCACTACAAACAGCAAGTGGGGATCGCCATGGGGAACAAAGTGGCCCCTCCTGTGACCATCATCTTCATGCACCGCTTTGAGCAGACCGCCATCAGAAACGCGTCTCTAAAACCAGATTTCTATGGCAGGTACTTACATTGACGACTGCATGGGAGTGTGGACACACGGTCACGAGAACATTCTGAGTTTCATTGACTATCTCAATTCAATTCATCCAACAATCAAATTCACTCTTGAGGACAGCTTCTCTTCTGGTAAAGTAGTCTTTCTAGACACGCTAGTTACGGTAAATAGCAACTTTAAAAATTCAACAGAACTGTATACCTATCAAGTTCAATATCAATCCTTCAGGCATCATCATTCACCAAACCCCATCATATCCAATGGCCACGAAAAAGTCTCTAATTCGTTCAGAGTTCCTGCGGGCTATGCGAATGTCCTCTGATACAGCCGCCACTTCCCGCTCCTGTAAAAAAAAACACAGGACTTAGTTGAAGCCAGCGGCTACCGGAAACACCTCGTGCGACGACTACACAGAGAGGTCGCACAAACCTGTAGGGGGGACTCAGATGTAGGAAGGCAACTCTCTCGACGCAAAAAAAGACCCCGACTCTTTGAACGGATGCTTAACTCTTCCTTACATTGATGAAGCTGTAAATGCCAAAGGGAAATCCATCGTTAAAAAGTCAGGACTAAACGTACGCGTAGCATGGCGTAACACTAAAACTCTCAAAAGCGCTCTAACTCGTTCAGCTTTCTCTCAGCCACAATGCCCGTCTGGCACACGGACATGTCATGCTTGCGAATCTGGCTTTAAAGGTAAATGCTGAACTTCTGGAGTAGTCTACAAGATCACCTGTACGCTCTGCAAGGTAAGGGGGGAGGATGTCACATACATACTTAGGAGAGACAAAAGACCCATCAGGCTGCGTTTCAACGAACACCTTAGAAACGCTAAAAACAGAACACCGGATATGCCCATCGGAGATCGTTTTACCATCAGTCATCAGGAATATCTCTTGACACTTCAAGAAACACACCTTTATCGGTAGAAATCCTACAAAAGACAAGTGACCATCCACACATAAAATATGTGAATCAGTCCAACTTCGCAAACACAGACCGGTTTTCAACCGAAACATATTTTCTTGGCACATTTTGTAGCTGTTATCACTCGCCAATGACATCATGCCTACGCTTATTCATAAGTCATAAATTCAGAAGTATTTTGTGCCAAATGTGTATCATGGAAAGCAAAGTGCTACCTTTATAGTGGTAGAATGATGTTGACTGTGGATTTCAATGTTTCTATGCATATTTGTACGAATGTAACGACTACTTCGAGTGTACCTATTACCAAGTGTGAAAGTGCCTGTCATTCTTATCACGCGAAAAGTAGAAACTGACGATGATTCGACTTGTACCTAATTTGTATAATATTCTTATATTTTGGAATTTGGCCGAAAATTCATCTAAAACAAAAAATTCATGAATGGAAAGGATAATTTTGTAAGAAGGTCATTCAAAAACAAAAACAAAATAAAATGAAATAAAATAGAATAGAATAAAATAAAATATAATAAAATAAAATGAAATAAATAAATAAAAACGAGGACGCTAGCAGCGCTGGCCCGCTGTTTCCTTGCCATTAGTGGCGCCACTGACGCCGCTCGCTTGTCTCGGTTGCAGTATCGCTCGGCCGTCGGCCTGGCTGCTCAGCCGTCCCTCCAATTGCAGAATAAGCAGCGGTCTTTCCTGACATTCGGTTTCGGCGCCGGCGGCAGCGGCCGCCGCGAGAGTCACATCAATGTGAACGTCACACCCACCGGTCACGAGGTCAGCTCCGCCGATACGCCCGAAATTCGCAAGTACAAGAAGCGCTTCAACTCTGAGATCCTGTGCGCCGCACTCTGGGGTAAGTGAGGTCAACGGCGGCTGGGGTCTGACGAGGGGGAAGGCAGAGTATCAACTGTGGGTAGCTGGGTCCCTGGGTGGGTAACTGTGGGTAACTGTGGGTCCCTGAACTGAAAATAGGTATTACCCAAATTTCTAGGTCACTTATCGAATAAATGGTATTATGGCCAGTCAGGCAAATGTTTGGGGTGTCTGAAAGAAACATAATTTTCATGTTCTTGTCAAAACCGGCCTCGCGTATCATAGAAGTCGTGACATTTGCATGCTAACGCACGCTAATCTACTGCATAAAGGTAACAATTTCATAACACGTTCGGGAAGAGGACAAATGAGGTTAACCCGGCAGGCGGTGGGCCTCCCGGCCACCTTCCGCGCGGTGGGGGGGGGACATTTTTTGCCCCCCCCGTACCCCCCCCCCGTATCTACGGAACTACGGGACGGATCCGTAAAATTTAAACGGCGTTCGATAGCCCTGTCAAATTTGTTGAGGAAAACCAAATTTCATTGACCTCGGGGTCACTGATGACGTCACAGGTCAGGTCAAAGATAAAATGTTTCACCGTTCACGGGTCTTCTAGGGAATGCGCTATAACACCGAGTAAACCGCATTTTGTCGAAAATCAGCGATAGGGCGTCAGTTGCATAGTACATATGTTGCTATAAGAGGTCACTGACAATACCAGGTCAGGTCACCAAGGGTCAGCATATGAACCCAACTTAACTAAGGTTGTGCGATGCATGTTTAATGACCAATTTTCCATTTGCAACTCAATGGTGTTGGTTATAAGACCATCAGGTACGGTTTAGGTCACTTTCTGGTGAAGGTCAGGTAAAAAGGTTTAAATTTTAAAGTTGATAGTTTTGCATAAAATGGGTATTGATTCGATGAAGCTCGTCACGGGGAGTCTAATGGTGGTCTTTGTTTAGCACTACGAGGTCTAGACTGGCTGAAAATGGAGTTTGAAAGTTTGACGTCATCAATGTTGTAGTTTTTTCGTTTTGAACAGTTTTTTTTTTCGCTAAACTTGGCCAAAAAAGAGGTATCGATCTCAAATTTGGTATGCGGATAGAGGTGGTAAGAACTATCACATATATTCCGTTTCTTTTCGAAATTCAAAAACTTTTTGGTTTTTTCGGCTATTTTATTCAAAAAAATTATTTTTGGATTTTTGGGGGTCAAAATCCAAAAATTCCAAAAATCAGAGATAGCAGTTTTGTAGCCCTCTTAATTCTACACCTTTTATGTCTGAATCATTTTTCTGTATCTCTAAAGCTGTAGCCCTGACAGCTCTTCCCGCGAAACCTTTTTTTTTTTGGTCGAAGATGGCAGAAATGACGTCACTCCTACGTCATTAGCGGCCAACCTATCATAGCCTTTGGAAGAATTTTTGGTCACAATGTGCAATAGCTATTCACGGGAGGACGCTGAAAGCCTGGAAGGTTAAGCCTCCACCTCAATGCATACTCAATGCCCAGTACAGTACCATAGATATGTGACAGGGAGTATTTGATTTCAGTTAGTTTGCAACGACCCTAGAGTGGTTGTAACCTCCCTGAACGATCAGTTTGTTTGCAACGACCCTAGGGACGTTACAAAATAACTGCTCGTTCCGGGACGTTGCACAGTGGGGATTTTTCCGATCTAGCGCCTCTTAATTCAAAAAATATTTTTTGGGTTTTTGTTTATTTTTTGTGTTAGTGGGGCTAAGAAATGTCTGAATTTTTCATATATGGCATTGGTTTATCTGTATGTTCACAGCAAGACTAGGAAAAATGCGCCCAAAGTTCACACTCATGCGTGATTACTCAATGGGCTCAGTATGGCCCGAAAGTATAGCTCAATTTCATTGCCCTGTCCTGTTGGTTTTAATCTTGCGAGGTCTTAAAGCTGCATATCTTCTGAAAGGCATATTTATTAGGAATGGAATGGCAAACAGAAAGTATGCCACAACCTTATTAAGGTCACAAAAATGCCATTTACAAAAAACCCTTACAGTCACCATATTGAAGGAATGGTATTCTAAATAAATGTAGGAAATCAACAATGTTTTCCACACTTTTCCACTCCGAAATATATCCTATCGAATTCGCCACTTTCTCCTGCACAAGACAACGCCTAGTTTGGCTGCCGAAACTTGCCTGAACACGGAATATTCACACTAGAGTATCTTAATACCCCACTCTAGGAGCGTTAGGGCAAACAGCACGATATAGGTATGTTCCGGACATAGGCGAATAATTTTACTTCGTGATTTATATGATGCATATTTTGTGAGACACATTCATTAGGAATAGGATGACAAGCGTAAATTATACATACCGTAACCTTATTAACCCTCGCACTTGTGGGGAGGGGGAGGGGAAGGAGTCGGATAAAACCCCATGGTTTTCCGCAAATTACTCGCGCAAAAAGCGGCCGATCGCGACGAAACTTTCGGTGCCCTCGAGATAATCAATTTCACATCTAACCTAAAAATTTCATGACTCTGACCCAACTGACCTTTGACCTGTGGCATATTTCTCGAGACCATGTTTGGCCGGAATCGCGATTCGGCGTATGCCAGCTCACATTATCCGCGGTTTCCAGTCTATTTGTGGTTTTAAACGTTCAAATATGTGAAATGATGTTGGTGCCATGCATTATGGTGGGTGTCAAGGTCACGTGAAGGTCAAGTCAAGGTCATTGACCTTTTGATGACCTTGGTTCACTTTTTCGAGTTTTACTTGTTTCTAGGGTAGTTTTTGGTGCTGATTTCGAATTTAGCAGCCATTTGAATATTTACGAAGTAGTTCTGGTGCCTTCGTACCATGTTACGAAGCTATCAGTAGTAGGTGACACCTACTATGGATGGCCGGCAGGACGCCTACTGGTTGATCTAACCTGACCTGACCCGACCAGGCCTAAATGCATAAAGACATCGTCTGTGATCAAAACTAACATGAAATTCGTGATCAGCAGCCCAAAATACCCCGTAGCACCCTAACTTTGCGAAGTTTCAAGAGGTCTCGATTTCCCAACTTTAGTTGGGTCATTAAACTGACTTGGAAAGTCAACTAATGACCTTGGACTTTAAAATTGAATATATTCGGCCTCATTTCGTCATAGGCAGCACGCTTGATTTTTCCGCGAAGCTCTAGCTTGATCAGGGGCCAAACGGCTGAGCCGGGGGTCCAATTGAACCCCCTATACTATGATGGTTATGCACATTTACAGGTAAAATTCTCACCAGGACACACCAGCCAACATCTGTGCACAATCTGGCTACAATGCTACCTATGGTTTGCCCTCTACGAATAAAGACGTGCTAGATCGGAAAAATCCCCACTGTGCGTTGTAACGAAACTAGGGTCCGTGCAACCTCCCTAGTTAGTATGCAACGAACCTAGGGTTGTTACAAAATAACTAGGAGTTTAAGAATTCATCGAGTCTCGTTTCACAGGAGGGCCGTCAACAATCTTGTCCAATGAAAATCTTGTTCAATCTAGTTCAGTTTAAAAAAAGGAGAATAAAATTTGAACATTCAGCTCAGGAGTATTTCACGACGGTCATCTAGTACACATTTTGTGCAGATTAGGTGCACATTTGGCGCAAATTTGTTCAAATTAGATGGGCATTCGCCAGGAAGCCCTTCGTAAAAACGGCTATTATCCGCTCGTTTCCAGTCTTTTTGTGATTGTAAACGTTCAAACATGTGAAATGATGGTTGTCCCATGTATTATGTTGGGCGTCAAGGTCACGTGAAGGCTAGGTCAAGGTCATTGACCTTTGATGACCTTAGTTCACTTCTTCGGGGTTCATATATTTTAAGGCTAGTTTTTGGAGCTGATTTCGAATTTAGCACCCATTTGAACATTTACGAAGTAATTCTGGCGCCATCGTACCATGTCACGAAGCTGTCAGTGCACAGTGGCCCTTTTTCAGAATTATCACGCATTAATTCCCACATTACCTGAAAGTGGTGCAAGACATCACCACGTGATCAAGGACGTATTCCCTGCCAATGCAAAGAGAAGAAAAGAAACGAACTGCCCAAGGAGATTCGGTCCAACAGCGACAGGCCGCTCGGCCCAAGATTTGGCGCACGTTCGCGCGGCTCGCCCGCCGGCCGGCCCAGGCCGCTCCGAACGCAAGTGTGGCGAGCCCGCCAGCCGACCGCGCTGCACTGACCGCCAGGACGCCCCAGGGCGTCACGTGACCGCATCTACAGCTGTTGCCAGCCACCGTTATCGGCCCCGGCCGGGCAGCAACTAAGGTCAGCGCGACGCGAACAATACAAACACATAGGTAGGCGCTTTTGACGTTAGATCTTAAGCCGACCACGGGACTTGTGCGGCTTGGACATCAAACGCGACAAGAAATCGGACAGTTTTTCTTGAGCACAGCGTTATGCCTACATGACATTTCAATAAGCACATCTTATGGCAAAAGTCAAGCCACATTTAGGCGCACACCAGGTGACACCAGCTTCGAGCCAGGTCAATGAGCTTAGTCGTATCGAACAGGAGCCACAGCCGCTCGCGGACTGAACTGGCTCACGTTATCCACCGTAGAAGCAAAATGGCGCAAAATGGCGCGATGTCCTTTGGTGGACATGGTCAGAAGAGATCGGCGATTCGAACGATGTATAATACGACATGTTCCAGAGTGTGCTACTTAACATAAAGCTTCATATGTATGCCGCCATCTCCAGTTAATGATTGTCCTGTTATTGTGTCCACAATATTCGGCAAAAGTGGTCTATTTAAGTTTATACAATGAAAATTGTGGTTTCTAGAGCTTCTACGTAAACTCAGCTTCACAGCCATGCCACTAATTTTTAATATTTTATCACCGAAAGCCGTACAAATTGATGTTCATCTCACCCTGCTTTTTAGGGTCCGCCGGTGCGGTGGTGTCCGCGCGCCTCTCGACAAACTTCGATTTTGCGGTCAGTTTTACCAAAGATAATTATTTTTTAGGAGGTAAAAATGGCACCATCGGATAGTTTGGAATGTTTTGCACACGATTAGACTGCTTTTTACTCAAATGAAGAGAAAAAAAAATTTGAATTTATGCTTGCTAATTCTGAAAAAGGGCCACTGTGCAGTGGTGGTTGACACCTACTATGGACAGCTAGCAAGACGCCTACTGGTTGACCTGACCTGACCTGACCCGACCTGGCCTAAAAACATCAAGACATCATCGGTGATCAAAGCTAACATGAAATTCGTGATCAGCGCCCCGAAAAACCTCGTAACAACCTAACTCTCCAAAGTTTTAACAGGTCCCGATTTTCCCGACTTTTGAGTCACTGACCTGACCTGGAAGGTCAACCAATAACCTAGCCCCGCCCTGTGCGTTTGCGGCTAGCAAAACACCAATAAGGGCGACAGTTTACCCCGCAGGACCTGTTGGTTTTCTTACGCGCCGGCCGGGGGGAGGGTCGGTACGACCCCCCTCGTCGTTTTTCGCCCCTGCTGGAGTTAGAGCTTCGCGGAAAAAAACGAGCGTGTGTGCGTTAGGAGACACAGCAACTAGTACCCGAGTTTAAGGTCTTAGGTCAGCCGGTGATCTCTGATGTCAGGTCAAGTGACCCAAGACACGGGTTCGGTTTTTTATTAATAACTTCTTAAAAAACAGTCGCAGAGCGAGATTTTAGCATCAACGTGCACGCCTTGCTCAGGTGCGTCGAATGGTATACTTTTTGTTCGGGTGAGGTCAACTTGAGGTGTTGACCTCGGGTCAAGGTCAGGTCAGAGACCGCTAGGTCGCGAAATTGGTCAAAGGAGGTCATGTTGCATATTATTCGATTCGGCAGGTCTTCCTCAGTCCATTGGTGGCTTGACCGACTTGCTAGCTCAGTTTGATCGGGAGTTATTGACGAAAAGCTCGTATGACCCTAGGGACGTCATGCAACGTCAACAATGCAAAATTGAAGCATCTAACTTTGCAAGGAGTGCATGAAATCACGATCCGTGTGCTTGAGATAGTTTGAGATCGTTCCCGGCACCAGAATAGCAGTTTTCATTTTTCTCAATTGACTTATGGGGCATTCCACGATAGATCGTACCACTTTTTTCCACCCTCACCCCTCGGAATTTGGCGAAAATTGGTCTCAGGGGTAATCAGGGGCTCTGAATCCACCTGTAACAATTTCAGGCTTATCAGATAAGTATTTTTTGAGTAATGGTGTATAACATTTTTCGGATCTTAATTTGCAGCGCTAAGTTTGGCGGGCTGTAGCTCTAAGACGGATTATTCAAATGCCAAATGTTATATGACATTGAACTTGCAATGAAACAGAAATTAATATGTATTTTTGAAATTTCGAAAAATACGCTATTTTTGATATATTACATATCGAGTTTTCTTTCATTTGTATTTTTTGGTCTTTGGGACCAAATTTTTTTGAATTTTTATTTCTTTAAAAAAATATATTTGGCTCATTGTTAACAAATATGCAAAAAATTAGGAAGGTGTTCTTTCTATAAATGTATTTATTTTACGTCACGATAACGGTTTCGAATAGTGATTTCGGGAGGGGAGCTTACAAATGGCGTGGTAAAGCTGCCTAGTGACATCACGGATTACTGAAATTTCAATTGAAGTCTGAGTCATCTGAAAAAAGTGAAAAGAGCGTTCATCCAACCCTCTTTCCTATAAGCGCGAGGGTGAAAAAGGCTGTTTGGTTCTGACATTGTTTTGGACGCCAACGACCATAGCTGTCCGAGGTGAAAGTTACAGGACGCATACATGGTGTCCTCCAGAGGTCTCACAACTTGTATATCTAGGAATTTTTAAGGTTACGTGAGGTCAGGTCGGTCACGTGACATCACTGTTATAAGTCAATGGGGGAAATATGAAAACTGTTATTTTGGCGCCGAGAATGATCTAAAAATATCCCACGTACATGGTATCGTGATTTCATGCACTTCTTGCAAAGTCCAATGCCTTTCTTTTGCATTGGTAACCTTGCGTGACGTCATTTATGACGTCACTAGGGTCGTACGAGTTTTTCGTCAATAACTCCCGATTAAATGGAGCTAGAGGTTCGGGAAATCCACCAATGGACTCGGGAAGACCTTCCGAATCGAATGATATGCCATATAATACCCTTTGCCCAGCTTCGTGACCTGAGGGGCTCTGACCTGACCTTGACCCGAGGTCAACTACTTAAGCTGACCTCACCCTAGCAAAAAGTATGCCATTCGTTGCACCTGAGCTAGGCGAACACAATGATGCCAAAATCGCGGCTCTGCGGCCATTTTTTGCGAAGTTATTTACTAAAAACCGAACCCGTAACTTCTGTCACTTGACCTGACCTCAGACGCTACCGGTTAACCTGAGACCTTAAAATCGGGTACCAATCGCTGCGACTTGTTACACGCTCGTTTATTCCGCGAGGCTCTAGCTCTATTAGAAGCGAAACGGCGTGCTGGGGTCGTATCAACCCCTCCGAAACCCATTTTGTTTGCGGGAAAATGAGGATTTTATAGAAAGAACACCTTTCTGATTTTTTGCATGTCGATTTGCAATGACATGAAGTTTATTTTGAAAAAATAAAAATGTGAAAAATTTTGGTCCCAAAGGTCATTAGAGGCAAATGAAAAAAGATTAAGGTTTTTGCTCAACAATGAAAATTTTTGTTTTGAATTTTGAAATGGTAATATTAATTTTTGATTCATCGCAAGCTTAGTGTTGTTTACTGTTTGCTGGTAGCTTAACCCGTTCTTGAGTTATAGGCCATCAAACTCACCGTTACAAACCGAAGTTAAAAGAAATGTAATGCAATATAACTCAAAAAGTTTTGATCTGAGAAGTATGATATTTTGCCAGGCGTCTTTGGGGCCTATGATTACCCCTAGGACGGATTGTCATTAAAATCTGAGAGATGAGGGTGACAGACCTGGTACGATCTATCGTGGAATGCCCCTTATGTTGGTGAGGTCACGTGACCGACGTGACCTCATGTGATCTTTAGGAAAGATCCTAGAGGTACAAGTTGTGTGACTTCTAGAAGATGCACGTACTGTAAGTTTCATCCCCCTGTAAAAGCTCCTCTGGGTCTGAGGGCGTTGCGAAGTTGCGGCATCTGAGGACCGTCCACTTATGACGTCATAGGTCAGTAACCTGACCTGACCTGACAATCTGGTTGGTGTCACAAGATCCGGATTGAATCAAAGGTCAGGTATGCCTAGTGTCAGCTCTCTGTTGCTGGCGTGTTCAGAGCTATCGCGAAAAAAAACTAGGGGGCGAGGATTAAGCTAGGCTGGGTTGGGTAAGTTTGGGTCAAGTAGCAGACGTCCCAACCGCACCACCTGTTTATAGCAGGTGTACCTAAGCCACCAGCGACAGCTTCGTAGCAAGTTGCATTGGCACCACAACTACACGTACTTCTCAAATGTCTCAACGAATGCCTAGTGGCCTGATCTCATCGGTAATGACTCTGGATTTGTCTAAGGCGTTCGACAGCATCGACCACGGCCTCCTCCTCAACAAGTTGTCGTGGTATGGTGTCAATGACGAGTGGTTTCGTAGCTATTTGACGGACCGTCAGCAGATTGTAAGAGGGGGCAAACGGACGCTGCCCGTGACGTGCGGCGTGCCGCAGGGCTCAATAGTTGAACCGATACTATTTATTTTATTTACCACTGATCTGGCAGCCCATTTGACTCACTTTATACGCTGACGACACAGTCCATGTCGACTCTGGGTCCCCAGACGCGGCGGGTCTCGCCGATCTAAAAGCTAGATTAGAGCTGACAATGCGCGAACTGAACGCTTGGTTTAGTTCAAATTCCTTGAAATTGAATGAAAAGAAAACCAACTTCATCATGGTCGGGTCAAAATGTAACCTGGCTAAGTCCGCTGATTTTTGCTTTGATGTAAATCGCACCACCATAATCCGCTCTGATAAGATAAAAATTCTTGGCATTTTTCTCGACTCCGAGCTGACCTGGCACGCTCACATTGCAAGCGTGGTTCAGAGATGTAACAGAGTCCTGGTGTCTCTGTACAAGTTCCGACACTATTTCAGTAAATCTACCTTGAAAATCATCGTTGAAGCCTATGTGTTTCCGCATATTACATATGGACTGTGCGTATGGGGCGGGGCCACCAAGAGCCAGATAAACAAAATTCAAAACATTATAAATTTCGCGGCAAGAGTAGTCACAGGCTGCAAAAAGCATGAACACATCACACCAGCTTTGGCTCATCTGGACTGGTCAAGGATTGAGACCCTGGTGGCGCTCCGTGACGTCACTAAGGTGTACAAGGCGCTACAGATGGACGGGGCTCCCCCTGAGATCAGTGGCCTTTTCACCGCTCGCGCTGCAGTCTCCGCGAGAAACACGCGCTCCGCGGAACGCGGCTGTCTCCACCTTCGTAGGTATCGCCTGGCTTCAAGCCAACGTACTTTCGCGTACAGGGCTGCTGCCGGCTGGAACCGTCTCAGCGATTCCATACGCGGCTCCGCGACCCTGAGAGGCTTCAAAACTGCCGTCCGTGAGCTGCGGTGACGATGCCGGCTCTCTGCTCCTCGGATACATTTTAATGCACTTTTATAGTTTTTTTTTTCAATAGCATGTATCAGTATATTTTGCGATAAAATATTGCTGGCATTTGTGGCGATGTGCCCATGTAGTGTTTTATTTGTCATTGACGCGACACCTGAAAACCCACCATTTGGACGGTCTCAATACACTTACTACTACTACTACTACATTCAAAATAAGCTAAAAAATTCCCTTAAAATCGTAAAATTTGAAACAGTCACCCGTAGTCACCAAACGTCAATGGCCTTGACCTGGCCGACAACTGACAAGTCAACTTGAAACCCATCATGATGCATGGGGCAACCATCAGTTCACATGTTGGCGCCTTTATATGTAATCACAATATAAGTCTGAAAACGCGATTTTAAGTCCGCTAACGTAAACGGCAAATCATTTCGGTCGGCCATGGTCTCAGAAATCAGATCAAAGGTCAAATGTCATTGGTTTCAGGATCATGAACTGTATAGGGATTGTGTAACCAGTAACGTAGATCAGTTCGAGGACACTCAGAGTTTCGTCACGATCGGCCGCTTTTAGCGCGAGATAATCGCGAAAAAAACGAGGGGTTTTATCCGACCTGCACCCCTAAAAGTGTGAGGGATAGCCCGCACACGGATAGCGACGGATATCCATCACACCTACCCCAGTAACTAGATATTTTCTACATGTAAGCATATGCTGGCGATATAATGCAGCCAAAATTATCACAGTTACGTGCTTTGTCCCGGGCACCACTACTCCTGAGCTGAATGTTAAAATTTTGTTCTCCTTTTCTTTTAAACTGAACTAGATTGAACAATATTTTCACTGGACAAGATTGTTGACGGCCCTCCAGTGAAACGAGACTCGATGAATTCTTAAACTCCCTAGTTATTTTGTAACAACCCTAGGTTTGTTGCATACTAACTAGGGAGGTTGCAACGACCCTAGTTTTGTTACAACGTCCCGGAACGAGCGGTTATTTTGTAACGTCCCTAGGGTCGTTGCAAACTAACTGAAATCGCATACTCCCTGTAACAGATAAATAGACCCCGAATACATGAGCAAGTAAATGTGCATCCGGAACGGATTTTCTTACTCGTTCAGTATTGTGATGCGTTTGTATTACGAACTTACTCTGCTCATGCATCCCTGGTCAAAGATCCCAAAACCAAAATCAGGTCAGTCTCACGGCCCTGGGTATTTTTTCTCTGTCTAAGTACTATAGTTTTTTTTTAAGGTGTTTGGCTCCAAGTGCATTATCCAGTGCCCCGCTGGGAGGGGGGGGGGGGCAGAATCTGCCCCCTCCCGTTTTTCGCCTTTCTAAACGCGTTACGCCAGCGACGTCAAACTTTCAGTACCTTATCATACATCAATTGAACACGTTCTCCGAAAATTTAAGCGAAATCCGCCGGATTTTTTTTTTTTTTTGAGAAAATGACGTTTAAGTGACGTCATGTCACGCCATTTTGCCTAAAAAACGGCAGGACTTCAAACGCCGCTAATATCTTCATTTTTGAAGGAATTAAGACATAACAAAAAGGTTACACGTGATTCTACTTTGTATCAAATGGCGGCTATCTCGTTTTTGTAAAATTTTTGGATTTTGGCCCGTTTTTTTCTCACAAAACTGACTTTTTTGGGAAAATCACTACAAAATCTAAAATTTTGAGTGTATCGAAAAAAAACGGAATATATGTCAGAGAAGCGGTCTATATGCACCTACATACCAATTTTTAGAAGAATGGGTTTAAAAATGTGGAAGTTATTCAAACTTTTATGACGTCACGACACACATTTTTTTATTTTATTTTTTTGAAGTGTTAGACCTCGTCCGGAAACAAAAATAGCACCATTCGATTCGACGTGAAAAACTGCATGAGATAGACACCTTTTTAGGTCTTAACCCTCGCCGGCCGAGGGGGGGGGGGCGGTTGCCGCCCCCCCCCATAGGGTTTTTTTCGCGATAGCTCCGAACACGCTGGCGATAGAGAGCTGAAACTTGGCATACCTGACCTTTGATCTAATCCGCATCTTTTGACACCAACCGCATTTTTGGGTCAGGTCAGGTCACTGACCTATGACGTCATAAGTGAACCTCTGCACGGTCTTCAGATGTCGCAACTTCGCAACGCCCTCACTGCCAGAGGAGATGTCACAGGGAAATGAAACTTGCAGGATCTAGTATCCATTATGAGTCTCACAACTTGTATATCTCGGATTTTTCCTAAAGGTCATATGAGGTCAGGTCATTTTCGTGACCTCACCATTATAAGTCAATGGGGAAAAATGAAAGCTGCTATTCTGGCGCCGGGAACGATCTCCAACTATCTCAAGCACACAGAATCGTGATTTGATGCACTCCTTGCAGGGTTAGATGCGTCACTTTTGCAATGTTGACCTTCCGTGACGTCTTTTATGACGTCATCAAGGTCATATTAGTTTTTCGTCAATAACTCCCGATCAAATTGAGCTAGCGAGTCGAGAAAGCCACCAATGGACTCAGGAAGACCTGCCGAATCGAATGATATGCGACATGACCTCTTTCGACCAACTTCGTGACCTGGGGGTGCTGACCTGACCTTGACCTAAGGTCAACACCCTAAGTTGACCTGACCCGAACAAAAAGTATATCATTCGACGCGTCTGAGCGAGGCGAACACGATGCTGCCAAAATCGCGGCTCTGCGGCCGTTTTTTGCGAAGTTATTCACCAAAAACTGAACCGTACCCTGGGGCACTTGACCTGACCTCAGAGGTCACCGGTTGACCTAGGACCTTAAAATCGGGTACCAATCTCTGCGTCTTGTAACGGCGCACACGCTCGTTTTTTCCGCGACGCGCTAGCTCCACCAGGGGCGAAACGGCGAGGGGGGGTCGTACCCGCCCCCCCCCCCCTCGGCCGGCGCGTATGTAGAAAACCAATAGGTCCGGCGAGGGTTAACAACCAACCTCAAAATTTGACCCCACTTGACCTGATCTTGACCTGGCGTCGACCTGAAATTCATCCAGATGCGGTCCATATCACTTATTGAGTGTGCTTATTTAATTCTATGAATAAAATGACCCATAAAACATGTGTCGCACATGCCCTTTTCTATATTTCGCTTTTTGGTGACCTGACCTGACCTTGACCTTGACCTTTGTATGCAACGAACATTGTCTTGGTAGCCTAAGAATACGTTTTGGGCAATCAGTCTCAGTCCATTCTTCGGCAACTACGGTGCAAGCAAGACCGTATATGGGTGCAAGGCCGATACTGTACAGGGTGTCTCAAAAGTTCGTTGACAGGTACCAGCCATGCTTTTTTGTCAATAATTCTGAATGCACAAAAAATTAACAGCCGAAATATTGCATGGGCATTGGTAACAACCTTCCTCAAGCATTCTCATTGTTTTTAAGTGCACTCGACCCTTCATGAGCTCACAAAAAGGGTTCACCTCTGACCATGGGTCAGGCATGAAAATGGATGTCGCAAAATCAGGTCGGCTGAGAAACTCTCTGTTTCAGGAGTAACGGGAATGGTTAAGTCGGTTATGACACATGGCTAAGTGTTGGCGAGGATGAGTACTTCCCATACATGCAACATTGCACGTTTAAATCGAGAAAGCCAGGCATTAAAATGGCACGTGCATTATACTGCACTTTTGAAACATACGAGAAGTCAATGCTGATTGGTTTCCGAGACATGCAGGAAAATATGTTTTCCTGCACCTTTCGACGTTTTCCTGCACCCCTCGACGTTTTCCTGCACCTCTCAAATGTATGACGTCATTATGAATGACGTCACATCATAAAGTTGAAGGGCGTCATTTTGCTCCTTATAACTTCATTTTATCTATCGTCCATTTTATTTGATTGGCTTATGATATACCTACCTACATTGTGTTTGATGCAAGGATTTTATTATTTGTCATGAATAAAGTGAAACATCACCATATAAAACTTAAACTTTGACGCTATTTCGCAACAAACCAAAGCCACGAAAGACTCAACAAGGTTGAAATTGGGGCGTTTTGGTTCCTCCAAAAAATTTGCAACGCTCCCATGCTACGCATGTATGGGAAATAGCTTCCTGCCCTGAGCTGAGAGAATTTAATGTTGTCACCTCGTATTTTAATCGAAAGTACCTCGGGCCTACCGGCCCTCGGTACTTTCAATTAAAAAACTCGGTGACACCATTAAATTTTCCCAGCCCCGGGCAGGAATGTATTAACATGATGATCATGTTATAAAAACGGTGGCTAACATTTTTTAAGGACGAAACCATGCGAGACTAACAGCGTTTTGAAGGACTCTCGTACGGCAGCAGATTCGTGCTGCGGAAAGCAGCTGAAAATGCAGTCATAACCAGACATGTGCTTGGATCCGGAAAATGGATCTGAGATCCGATCCCATGGATCCCGATCCGAGATCCATTCAGATCATAGATCCAACCCTTCAATTTTGTCGAGAGATCTACTGGGATCATAGATCTGACCCTTCAATTTTGTCGCTAGATCCACTCGGATCATAGATCTGGCTCCCCAATTTTGTCGTGAGATCCATTGGGGTCATAGCTCATAGGTGCTCAAAATATTAACAACTTTCTTTCATAAGAAGTTATGAGTACCAAAGTATGGTTAGAAACAAACAATCTTATACAAAGGCCATATTAGTAAAGGCATCCAGTCACATTATACAGAATACAAAATAAAGGAGGCTCATGACGGTCACAACTTGAGAGAATTGAGTGACATGAAGATTGTTCACAGTTCACATACCAACAGAAAAGTTTGCATTAACAATTAACATAGAGGTAAGTCAAAGTAATGACTAATGAACAATACATAACTAGGTACCTACCACATCACAATTCATGTTAGAATCTACATAATGATATTGATAAGACAATCTTGCATTAGACAACCATGAGGCTTTCCAGTTTCCAGCTACCACAATTGATTGATAAACAATAAAAGATGATACTGACACATGTGGCTTGGTTAGGTAAAGGTATTTCAATCTATTGAAAGAAATACAGGGTGTCCGGAAATTGATTAGCCCTTGTATTTAATCATTTATCTGTCAAACAAATCAAGTGAAGCGCATCGTTTATGTGCCAATGCATCCTCCGCCAAGTCGGACACACTCCCTCATGCGCTCTGGCATCCCGCACATCAGGTTGTTCAGCGTCTCAGCGCTGATGCTGGACCACGCCTTCTGCAGGTTTCTCACCAGCGCCGATTCGTTGGTGGCCGGCCCCATCTTATCCAGCTCGTCCTGCACGATCGCCCACAGATTTTCAATGGGCGACAGATCAGGGCTGTTGCCCGGCCAGACACCCTTCTTCCAGAACCCCGGGAGGTTGCCCCGGCACCACTCCTGAGTCCTGGCAGCGTTGTGAGCTGGTGCGCCGTCCTGCTGAAAAATTGCCTCTGACATCCTTGGCAGAAGTTTGACGCTGGTTGGCGGCCCGTTCTGCGTCGTCCGCTCCATCGCCGATGATGCCGTCTGTTTCAGCACTTCTTCAACATATATTCCGCCGTCACGGGCTGGCCTCGCGGGATGATGTGCAGCTCGGAGAGCCCTCGATAGCTCATCATGGCCCAGACCATCACTTTTCGGGGATGCTTCACCGTCTCCGTGGCGGGCACTTCTTTGCTGGTGTGCGCCCAGACACGGTCGTTTTGGCGGTTCGGCGGATGGCACAGCTCGAATGGCGACTCGTCGCTGAAGAGAACGCGTCGCCACTCTTCGATTGTCCAGCTGATGCGCTCCCGCGCGAACGCCAGCCGCTTGAGCTCTTGAGCTTCTGTCAACTTCGGCTGACGACGAGGCTTGAGCGGCTTCAGGTGGAGGCACTTCGTCAAATAACTGTGGACGGTTGTCTTAGACACCGCATGTCCTTTGGCTGTCAGTTTCTTGGCCAACTTCCTTGTCGATTGGCGTCTTTTGAGGGCAGCTTTGGCGAGAACAATTTTCGCCACTCGGGTCAGGACGGTCTTTCGTCCTCGACCGGTCCGGTTTCGGAGGGACTGTCCTTGGCGGTCTTGAGCCATCCAGATTTTCATGGTGCTGACGGACACACCGAGTGTCTGTGCAACACTTGCCTGCGTCATGCCGCCGCGCACCATGCCAACTGCACGTGGCGCGTAGCCAAAGAGCACTCCTTCATCTCAGATACCGACTCCGCGCGCTGGCACTACCTTTCGGAAACTGACCTCTGACCCCTCACCGCGGCCGTGACCAGGCCACCTGACCCGGTCACGTGGTCGGCAAACAGCTGAGCGTGCCCTAAGGCCGTGTCCTACTTCGATCGCGCTGGTTCCGTTGGCGCACAGGGGAGCAATAGCCAAATATCCAAGGGCTAATCAATTTCCGGACACCCTGTATTTGATAAAATAAACTGAGATATAAACAAAAGTATAAAAATATTCAACAGCCTGCGGAAGCGATGGGAAGCGAAATATCAATTGCAATGGCCTTGGATATTTACCGTAAAATGATTATTCAGTATCTAAAAAGAACTCGTGACGTCATTTCAAATAACAAATGAGCTAGGCGTTCTACCTTCGAGAATAATGGAAATAAATAAAAAATCAAACTGGAAATTCAAAAGTCTGGAGTTTTTTTTAAAGAATGTTCATTTTTTCTGCCTCACATAATTTTACGATACGATTGTTTGTGAATATCATCTTTGTAGCGTTGAATTTAATGACGTAAACGTAAGCTGAAACGGTTTTACATGGCCCTGAGCGGTGTGCCCCTTGCATCTTTATTTTATTCACTTTTCAAAAGAATAACAATATCTTACGTCATTAGTTTAAAGGGCCTATTACATACGGGGAATCTTTTGGAATCATTACGGTTTTGGTCAAATTAAGATTTTTCATTGGTCAAACGATAATGACGTAATAAAACCACATTACCAAAACGTGAGCTGTGAATTTCGTTTGTCTTTTTTTGGGAGGCTCTTTCATAACAAAAGCACAGCATGGCACCACACGTGGCACGATGCCAAAAGTAGGTAATCTGAAGAAGTTGATGCCATTTTTGAACTTGTAATTTTATTAGGAAAGTATTACAGGTTGGTTGCTATTCTTACTAAATCGAAATTGTGTTGCACATAATAGCTCATACGAACATTCTGGATTGGGATTTCATACCTGGCAGAAGTGGATTGCTGGATTATTTTTAACAAAACTGACCTATTTGGCTTCCAGGTTTGATTTCCTAACATCTGTCCATAGGCGGCAGAACAGGGGGGGGGGGTGGCACCCTAGGGTACAGTGCCCCCCCCCTCCCCATAGATTTGGGCATTTTAACATTAGCCCTACTGGCGTTGCATGGAAAGAATGGGACCAAAATGAAAATCTGCAGTGCCCTGCTGCCACTGCATCTGTCTGTACTGTTTGTTCATTGAATTAAAGTGGCTGTAGCTGGTTGATAAGATTGTCATCATCAGTGCTGTCATGAAAAAGTTACAATTGGTCACAAAAAGTAGCAATATGCATGTTCTTGGTTTATTTTAAATGTAGTACAAATGTTGTTTATTTAAATTAAAATTTTATGATGATACCTAATGATTACAAGTGGTCTTAACCAGTAACCATGTCCACAAGTGATAATTCTCAATTGTATTGCACTGTAAGGTGTACAATTATGTAGGATAAGGGTTTCATTGGCTACATGTTGTCGTGAGATCCATACAGATCATAGGTCCTCCACAAATTTTTGCCCGCTGGATCCACAGAGATCATAGATCCGACCCCTAAATTTTGTCGAGAGATCCATTCGGATCATAGATCCAACCCCTGAATTTTGTCGAGAGATCCACTCGGATCATAGATCCAACCCCTCTATTTTGTCGAGAGATCCACTGAGATCATAGATCCAGCTCTCGGATCCAAGCACATGTCTGGTCATAACTATTGAAAACTGACAAGAAGCTCACAGACAGAGGTTACCCAGTTTCAAATGCGGACAACTGACCCTCCAAAAATGTCAATTAATGTAAAGTTGTATCTTACGAAGTTTCAAGAGGCAGATCTGGAGCAAATAGCATTCTTTTAGACACAAAATCCCGATAAAACCGCACGATGGACAGGTTTTGAAAGTTTACAAAGCAGAACCTCTACTGAGGAGAACACTCCGCAACCCAGCGAAGATCTTAGCATGGGGAATGACGAAGATTTGGGATTTGCAAAATTTGCAAAATGTGTCTTAGAAACAGATGGCCGCGACACTCTGCTATGATATGCTGCCGGACATCAGAGCCGATCTACATCTACGGCAACCAGAGCCGATCTACATCGTCTGTTTCACTGAATCGAACTTAAAGTCAACAACTCCAGATCGATTACTGACCATTCAAGATTACTGTGTTTTTAGGCGGGACAGAGTTACCGGAAGGAAGAAGTCGGGAGGGGGAGTCATTGTGTATGTGAGAGACGAAATTCATGCAGAAACTATTAAGCTCACCCAAGTACATCATGTTGACTCACATGTTGAGGCTTTATGGCTTAAAGTAAAAATAGACAAAAAGAAGGCAGCGCTACTGTGCTGCCTATATCGGCCACCATCTACTAGACAGAATCAGATTCATACAGATTTCAATTATATTGAAGATCAGATACAAAGTGTGATGTCATTGTACCCATCTCATCGTATCACTCTAGCCGGTGACCTAAATGCTGATTCAAAAACTAACCCTCTAGCGTATTCTCGCCTTTGCGAACTTGAAAAACTGTCACTAAACTGTGTAGTAAATGAGCCAACATTTTTTCGTGGTGATACTCGTTCTATGCTTGATGTTGTTTTATTATCGGATGCTATGTGCACAGCGAATACTTTTATCAAATGTCATGTTGAACGTAGCGACTACTCGTGTCACCACCGACGTGTCTGTTTGGAAGTAAGGGTTCCCCGTGTCAAAGGCAAGGTCTCCTACCGCACGACTCGTAACTGGCGCACGTTCGATGATAATGCTTTCTTGGGTGATTTAGCGCGAATTGACTGGAGCTGTATCATTTCTCGAGATGCTCCTTGTGAGGAGCAATGGAATGCTTTCTCATCTGCTATGTTGGCTGTGCTGGATGTACATACACCGATGAGGCGATTTCGAGTACGCAATCCCCGGCACCCCCCAGTCTCCGATGAAACCATTGAATTAATGAACCAAAGACGATGTGCCAAACTAACGTACGATGACAGCTATCACGATTTGAATATCATTACTAAACGTGCCATTAGGCATGATTGCAGAGACTCAGTATCTCAGCAAATAAGGACGTCTCATCCATCAGCACTATTTCGGAAATTACAGCCCATTATTGCTCCCAAACGTGGCAAACTGGCCCAGCCTGTTGATCGAACTGCCAATGAATTTAATCAGTACTTCACATCTATCGGAATCAAAACGCGTGACGAAGTTATGGCTAATTTTAACATGTCCGGTCGTTCTCCGCTTAAAACACGCCTTCCGCGTGTACATTCTGGTGCAATGACCATCATTCCCATCACTTTTGAACACCTGAAACGTATAATTTTAGCTTTGCCAAACAAAGCATCGCCTATTCTGGATGATATTCCTATTAGGATTTACAAACTCTCATTAAATATCATTGGTCGGATACTGCTCCGTATCATTAACAAGTCATTTGTTTCGGAAACCGTGCCTGCCAGTTGGAAAACAGCCATCGTCACTCCTCTGTATAAAAAAGACGACCCATCCGTGTGTTCGAATTTCAGACCCGTTACTCAAGTCCCCAGCATTTGTAAGATAGTAGAGAAGGCTGTACATGACCAGCTGATACTTTATTTTACTAATCACCATTTGTTCAGTGACGACCAGCATGGCTTCCGAGCGAAACATTCAACCTGCACTGCACTTTTAACAATCACCGATGAAATTTTAAATGGAATGAACCATTCAGAAATTAGTTTATTGACTTTGATCGATCTGAGTCGATGTTTCGACGTAGTTGACCACGACAAACTCTTAGAAAAGTTACAGCTCTATCAAATTTCCACAGGCTGGTTTAGAAGCTACCTTGAGGGGCATATACAACGGGTAAAAATTGGGGACATCTTATCTGACCCCCATCCTATCACTATCGGTACCTTCCAGGGGACATGTTTGGGTCCCCTCTTATATAATATCGCATCTAACGACATATCTTGTCACATTCCAACCGAATTGGATGGATTTAAGATAATCACGGTGAGATACGCTGATGACACCCAGATAGCGATAACTGGACCTCGAAATCGCCTCCCAGCTATGATAGGATGCCTAGAGACTGTTCTGGATACGCTAGCTACCTGGTTCCTTCAGCACGGTATGAAGGTTAATGCGTCGAAGACGGAACTGATATTATGTGGTGACCGGAAGCAGCTTTCGCATGTGGAAACGGAGCCCGTTATCTCATTCATGGGCGAGTGTCTATACTCCAGCGCACATGTTAGAAATTTAGGTGTTATCATGGATCAAAACTTGTCATGGAATCAACATGAAAACTGGTCTCGCAGCGCTGTTTCGGCACATTGGTGGGACTGTTACATGCCAAGCACAATCTGCCCCACGATGTTATGCCTAGACTAATTGATGCGTTAGTAACTTCACACGTGCGATATTGTATCCAGGTTTATGGGACCTGCAACGCAGAAATGTTAAACAGTATTCAAAAAGTGTTCAATTTTTCGGCTAGAATTCTTTCGAACAGGCGCAAATATGACCATATTTCAGACGTACTTCGTAATCTAGAATGGCTAACCTCGCGTCAATTTATCGCCTATTTTGACCTGTGTATGTTACATAAGATCGTAAGTGCAAACTGTCCGTCAACTCTGGCATCTAGATTCCGCTTTAACCATCAAGCTCTCACACGTGTGACACGTCAGTCCAATCAGCTCTTTCTAGAACGACCCAAAAACAATTATGGCAAAAGAATGTTTGTCTATCGTTCAAGCCACCTGTTTAATAGCTATGCTGAAATGCTGGGCGATGTGAATGTGACGGCACAAACGTTTAAGAATCGTGCATGGGTGGTCGCTTCTAACATGTAATTTTTTTATCATGCCGGGTTATATATTATCATTGATTTTATTATGTGTGTACATTTTATAGGTATATACGCGTTTTTAGTGTATACTTTTAATTAGATACAGTATGATGATGTATTTTTACTGTGTTCTTTATTATTAGCTGATTGATAAAAATGGTAAAATTGACCTTATGCTCATAATATCAGATAAATTAATTGAAAAAAGGTCCAGAATATATTTTCGAACTTGGTTCTTCTTCGGTGGAATCAAAAATGGCGAGAGAGCGGCAATGGGGTTGGGAACTCGATTTTTTAAGAATGCATGAAAATGATCAAACTATTTTCACAGAATTTATGGTGCATACCATTGCCTCATAAAATCAATAAGCTGAGAGAAATGGGGGAAGAAAGATAGGAAACTTGTTTTGAAAAGTTCTTGAAAAAAGATGCTCTTGATGCTGTTACGTCACATGTCACCTTCTGCGGTTGACAAATAATGGCGCATCTGGCGCACCACAGATTACATGTTATATCAATGGGTGAAAGATGTTGTTTGCTTCACTCTGCCATTCGCGCTGTTTTTAACTTTAAATTATGTTAAAACATTTACGGATGAAATGTTCAGTGTCAAAAATTGATGTGTCTGCCGTGTACTATATTCCCACTTAACATGAGCGCGTGATAAACATTTTATGTACCTCGAATTTTCAAATGATAAAGACGATGAATCGGAGGATGCTGAAAAGCAAAAGCTCATTCCAATATTTGGACTACTTTACTATTAAAATGTTTACATTCCTGTCATCTTATTGATCATTTATTTGTTCTTTTTTATGAAAATAACTTAAGGCGTTGAGAACCGAGGTAATTTCTATCTACCGTGCCTTAACTTACCAGCAACAGCAATCTATCTACGCCCCTACGGTGGCAAGGGAGACTGTGAAAGAAGCGTAAGATGGATTCTAAACAATTCTTTTGTGACATACTGAAGGGCAAAGTGCAGAGAAGAGCGTACAAGTCCTGTTTTGTGCCATGCTGTTGCAGTAGCACTTATGAAACTCCGAAAACGATCTTCGTTCATGTCCCGAACAACATTACCCTGAGGAGATGATCGTCTGCAATAGCAGGAAGAGCTGATGCAAGTACTTTGAAATCCACTATCAAGTCGGTGCTATTGTTGTAATGATCACTGTGAGGTGAGATATTTTGTGCAAGGGCTGAGTGTAATGCCCAGGAAATGACCTCCATTCGCCCCCTGACCGGTCAGCCGTCAGGGTTATAAAATTTGAGTGGATGGCGGTCCGTTTGGGGTTCAGATGTCAATTGTATTTTGTTACTGTCAAACAATACATGTTATGCTGGCAGCGAATGTGTGTAACGTCGTTTTTCGAAACAGAAGTTAGAACTGTAACGGCAGAGTGCTTGCTGGTCTCATCGTAAGTATTGTAAGTGTTGTAAGCAAAAGCATTGTCAATATTGTAAGTATTGTGAGCATTGATGTATGGTAGATATCACCTCACATGATCTCGGCTCAGATAACCCTCTCCGGTGTCCCTGTCAGTAAATGGCACCTGGATAATTACAGATAAGATAATTTGTCATAATTCTTAAAGAATTGGGTGGTTTTGACTCGTTTACTCGAGGTGCAGGTCGCATTTCAATACTTTTCCATAGGCTTGCAATGTAAAGGTCACGACTCTGACCTAACCTCAGGTCACAGATCAAAAATTCTGAGATATACAAACGACACATACTGCAGGTACTGTTTTGAAGACTTGATGAGAGGAAATAACTTCGTGAAAAACTCAAGCTCTGACGTGTTTGCAAACTTCTCTGAGGTGGGGTCAACAAACCCGCTCTGGTTACCTGACCTGACGGCTGACCCGGTTTTTTTTTTTTTTTGCTGAGATGTGCGCAATGAGCATTTAGGAAAAGTCACCAAATATGAGCTGAATGTCTCGCGGCGTTTGGCAATTGTACAAGAAAATCCTGAAAGGTCTCCCCGTCCGAAATAGGGTTAATGTGTATATGAAGAGTTGCAGATGCCAAACATACCCAGATCTAAGACTGCAGTTCCCAGCGCCGCTGCAACGTTTTTAAAACAAACATACATAGGACATACAAACATGTTTATTTGCATCTGTTTTGGATAATAGCAACTCATGGCGCCATCACCCGCGATAACTGTGAGGATTTGAGATATATTTTTATTTAGGCCATTAGTTTGGCTGTAATGTTTATTAATATTAGTTGGGCGGAGTTTGGTAGTTTTTTATTTAACTTGTGGTATGTTGTGCTGATTGCGGGTTGTTCAAACCTTTCAAATGTAAGGACCTTATTGAACTCAACCCTACCCCTACACTACCCTACATACGACTGGACGCTTTCCAAGCACACAAGCATCACGACGCCGAGATGGAATGTAGCCGAGAAATCACCCTCGCCATCTGCTCTAGAGCTAATCGTGTGGGGCGGCGTGTGGGGCGCCGCTTAGCCTATGGGGGTGCACTTCTAGTGGATGGGGGACGGGGGTGCACCTGCACCCCTTTCATATGGAAAGTTACTTTACTTCCCTGATTACAGCTCCCCGTATTGCACCTAATCAGGGAACGGCCAGCAAACGAAGGAACTATTTCTCGATGACAGGCGAATAACCGCTCACGCAAGGAGCGGAGCTCCGCCCCGTCCAAAGTGGCCAACAAAGCAGAGACAGAGGCAGCATCACATCTTCCATCAAAGAACTGGTTTCTGGCTTGGAAGCTGAGCTCCATCTTTGCATCCGAGTCGGTGCTGTCAGGAATCAGCTGGTCTAATGGAGTGAGAGTAGTGAGACGACTAGCTATTGTATCAGAGCTGCCTGGTCTTCGTAGCATTTGCACCGATTCTTCTCGATCGGACTCTGAATTCTGTCCCTCCTGCGTATTACTTGAGGCATTGCTATGTAGCTAAGTCTTTGGCAGAGTTTCATTATCCATGCTTTGCAAACAGTGCCATAACAACACAGTTAATTAATCACCAAGCTTCTTTGCAAGTTCCAATACAGTTGAATCGCACGCGATTTGAGTGCAAAAATTAAGAAAAGTGCCAACTTGTTCCCGTAAAATATTTTGAATATTGACCTAAAAAAAAATGAGTAATTTCCAGATAAAATAACAGCGAAATCAGTTTTCGCTTGCCAATAAAACTCACAGATATTGAAGCTCCATTATTAAAGGAACATTTTAGTATATGCCATTCTTGATAAAACTTCTTAGCCACGCAATACCAGCGCAAAATAAAGAGACACTGAAAACACGACCAATCACTCCGATTTACCATAGGAAAATACATAGAAAATGTATATCTCAACTGCGCCAAATATACAGACAGTTATATACCTACATGTGACGTCATGATTAGCCCGACCAATCAGAAGCAAGTCGTTTTCAGCCACAAATAATTAATTTCTGAACTAACTAGGCATTTTTTTAACAAAGTGATTTTAAATTAAATCATTAAAAATTCTGAGCTTTTTTATTTTACCAAAACATACACAGCATGCAGATAGGTCCCAACCCTATTACAATAAAATTCAAACTGTTAAAAACACACATCAATTCACTATGCATCTTCCTACATACAAAATTTCAGCGAAGCCTACATCACATCCATATAATTATATAGTTCAGACTTTACCAGTTACAAGATCAAGCTTATCAAGGATTTTGTCATCATCCATATCAGCACATGCAGAATCAATGTGACACGAGTATCAAAGCACAGTATCATCATTACAGTCAGTAGCTATCACATTAGTAGATAACAGGTACTGATCACGTCTCAAGATCATCGTCATTATCACAAACACAATCGAACATGAACGAGTGCCCATCTCACTGTGGGCGAGTACCGCCGCATAGGTACTGCTCACATCACAAGATCATATAGCCAATATCATAAGAGAATATAGGAACCGGTGTACAAGTACATATAGCGTAATGGTAAGTCTGTGTGCGCGTAGGTGTGTGTAGGACGTGGGTGTGTGCGTGGGGGGGGGGGGTGTATGTGTGAGAGCGGGTGTGGGCGTGTGGGCGTGAATAGGTGGGTATTAGTGTGTGAGTGGGTGTGGGTGTGTGGGTGTGGTTACGTTCGTCGAGACATGAAGCTAAATTTCTGAGTATGGCACTGGCTTTATCAGGGACCATGAGGAGTTCATGATGTTGAGTGAGGGTTTGTGGTTTCGAATTTCTATTGACTCGGCAATTTTGAGTTCAGCGACATCTTTGCACACCTGAAGAATGCTGATGGTGAGCGAAGAATGATCCGTGTTGGCGTCTGGGTGACACTGTTTGAAATGTTCTCCAAATGGTGTGTTTTTAGTGTTGTTTTTGGCGTCCCGAAGATGTTCATTGTATCTGAGCCTTACACTTCGCTTGCTTTCTCCTATGTAGGTGCTTTTTTGGTCTGGACATAGGTTACACTTGATCAGGTAAACGGCATTTTTTGTGTGGCACCTGCCTTCTAATCCCGACAGGCAGGAGTTGCATTTCCGGCCTCCTGCTGGGCATGGAGGCTTCTCTAGTGCGGATCGACTGAGTTTACTGCAGAGCGTCTCACCACTCTTCCAAGCAATCCGAATTGGTAGCTTTGACTTTTTGACAATGCTCTCGATTTTGCCCGAAATGCTATCATCAATGTATGGGAGACTCAGGTATGTAATTTCGTCTGGGGATTTAGTAGGTCTCTTGGTCGGATCGGTTTTCTGAGGGCGTTGGAGTTTGACCCGAGACTTTGTCTTTTGGATCATTTTGTTAGGGTAGCCGTTATTTTTAAACAGTGACTATCTTGGCCATCCCTCGGTTTTGTGCTGCTGTTGAGCTGCCGAGACGCTTTGCTCTTAGTAGCTGTGCATATAGCACTAATCTTTTGGTTTGGATGGGATGTGCCGAGGAAAACGGAAGGATAATGGGAGCCGCCATGGGTTTGATATAAAGTTCAGTTATGAGAGAGCCGTTTTCGGTAAGGGTTATGAGGGTGTCAAGGAAGGGTACTTGCTTTTTGTCGGAGTGATCGCTACGCTCTACGGAAAATTTCAGTTTGGGATGGAAGCTATTCAGGAAGTCTAGAAAGTCGTCCAAGGCATCTGGACCGTGAGTCCATACTCCAAAGATATCGTCTATATATCTCATATAGATTGCTGGCTTCCTATCACTAGACGAGAGAATCATGCTTTCGATGGCATTCATGAAGACAATCGCTAAGGGCGGGGCTATCCGGCTTCCCATAGCTATCCCATTAGTCTGTTTGAAGAAGCAGTGTCCAAATCTGACATAGTTGTTCGTTAAGCAGTGATTGAGTAAGTTTTGAATCGTGTCTAGGTCAAGCCCCAATAGGTCAATTCTGTCAATGTACTTCTTTATCAAATTTAGAGTAGCGTCTAGTGCCTCCTGAATCGGGATGTTTCCATATAGGTTTGCTACATCCACAGTGAACAGAATCGAATCAGCTGGCAATCCCTTCGGGAAGGTCTGGTTGAGTTTGGAGAGAAACTCGTAAGTATTTTTGAGATGTGCGGGGACGAAGACTAGGAGTTGTGTGATGATCCTCTCTAGAAACCAGGTCAACTTATCTAGTGGGTCACCACAGGCTGAGACGATAGGCCTGAGTGGAATATCGGTCTTGTGACTTTTTGGTAGGCCGTAGAGTTCTGCAGTCCTGGAAGAAGTGGGCTTAAGGGCATTGACCATTTTGTCCGATACCTTGCCCCCTAGGTTTTCTACTATGACTTTCTTAGTAGCTGCTTCTAGACGGGGGGTGGGATTTTTGTCAACTGGCTCATATTGCGATGTGATCGTGTCTGCTTTCTGTATGTAGGTATCTTTTGACATGATTACAAACCCTTTGCACTTATCAGAGCGCTTAATGACAATGTCTGATTCTGAACGTAGATTATCTAGAAGTTGTTTGTCTTCTTTGGAGTGGTTTGCGTTGTTGGTTTTGTGATTTTTGAAGCAGGTCATTATCTTTTGCTTAAGTGACCTAAGCGATCGTTCTGTAGGGGGGTCAGAGGTCGGAGCCATTTTAGTGTCAGTGTCACTGAATCTAGGTGATAAAGCCAGTGGTTTGTAGGGGGGAGTCTCATCCCGCTCTGTCAGTCTGTTGGCATCTGTCACTAAGTTGTCGGATTTGGCTTGTTCTTGCTCTTTCTTATGTGGCTGTTGCTGTTGTAGTTGTTGTTGTTGTTGTTGCTGTTGTGATTGTGGTAATTGTTGTTGTTGCTGTTGTATCATTGTGGCGTTGTTTTGTTTGGAATCTATGTGCTTTTTCCAACGAAGAGCAAATGCTCCCCTCTCGATACCTTTCTCTACGTCGTTCAATACCTTCTTTGAACAGCAAGCGAAGTGTAAGGCTCAGATACAATGAACATCTTCGGGACGCCAAAAACAACACTAAAAACACACCATTTGGAGAACATTTCAAACAGTGTCACCCAGACGCCAACACGGATCATTCTTCGCTCACCATCAGCATTCTTCAGGTGTGCAAAGATGTCGCTGAACTCAAAATTGCCGAGTCAATAGAAATTCGAAACCACAAACCCTCACTCAACATCATGAACTCCTCATGGTCCCTGATAAAGCCAGTGCCATACTCAGAAATTTAGCTTCATGTCTCGACGAACGTAACCACACCCACACACCCACACCCACTCACACACTAATACCCACCTATTCACGCCCACACGCCCACACCCGCTCTCACACATACACCCCCCCCCCACGCACACACCCACGTCCTACACACACCTACGCGCACACAGACTTACCATTACGCTATATGTACTTGTACGCCGGTTCCTATATTCTCTTATGATATTGGCTATATGATCTTGTGATGTGAGCAGTACCTATGCGGCGGTACTCGCCCACAGTGAGATGGGCACTCGTTCATGTTCGATTGTGTTTGTGATAATGACGATGATCTTGAGACGTGATCAGTACCTGTTATCTACTAATGTGATAGCTACTGACTGTAATGATGATACTGTGCTTTGATACTCGTGTCACATTGATTCTGCATGTGCTGATATGGATGATGACAAAATCCTTGATAAGCTTGATCTTGTAACTGGTAAAGTCTGAACTATATAATTATATGGATGTGATGTAGGCTTCGCTGAAATTTTGTATGTAGGAAGATGCATAGTGAATTGATGTGTGTTTTTAACAGTTTGAATTTTATTGTAATTGCCGCTCTCTCGCCATTTTTGATTCCACCGAAGAAGAACCAAGTTCGAAAATATATTCTGGACCTTTTTTCAATTAATTTATCTGATATTATGAGCATAAGGTCAATTTTACCATTTTTATTGATTACAATCATGCTCAAAGAAACGTTGTACCATATAAAATTAGCTGATTGTATGACAATGACCTCAGAATAGCCCTGTCGTGTGGATTGGTCTGCTTAAGTGAATACATACATACATACATACATGCTGCGAAAAAATTTGCCCCTGACACTTCCCATTTGTTCAGGAATGGGGTTGTTTTGAAAAGGAAAATGGTGCTTGGGAGGTCGGCGCCAGTCATTCATGAAGGAGATAGCGCCAGAGAAAACCTACAAAATACTCACGGATGGTGTCGAAGCAAGCTGTCGGCTTTCAGGGACAAGCGGATGCTGTCGGGGAGCTTGTCAAACCTAAATCCGACGCAGCAACTGCAGGGGATTCCCCTATAAGAGCTTGAAAGCTGGTGACCTTTTATCAGCCTCCGGCAGCCGACGGAGCGACGAAAATCGGTATGGGCAAATATTTTTGGAGATACAGCAAAGGGTTTGATTTTCAACCCTCTGAATCAGTTGTCAAAGCATGCATATTTGTCTAGTGTACACACAGACACCAAAACCTTAGATTTTTAGCCGGTTCTTATATGCTTTATTGGCATGGGAAATGTGTCAACTAACTTTTGAGACACCCTGTAGGCAGGGGTGTACAGGGTGTCTCAAAAGTTCGTTGACACGTGCCAGCCATGCTTTTTCGTCAATAATTCTGAATCAACAAGAAAGTCAATGTCGAAATTTTGCTTGGGCATTGTTAACAACCGTCCTCAAGCAGTGTCATTGTTTTCAAATGCGTTCGACCCTTCATGAGCCCACAAAAAGGGTTCACCTCTAATCATGTTCATGGGTCAGGCATAAAAATGGAGGTCGCAAAATCGGGTCTGTTGTGAAACTCTGTTTCGGGAGTAATGGGAATGGTTAAGTCGGAACTGACATATGGGCAAAGTGTCGGCAATGATGGGTACAACATGATGATGATTAAAAAAAAATGGTTCCTAAAAATTCGAAGGACGAAACCATCCGAGACTAACAGCGTTTTGAACGACCCTCGTACGACAGCAGACTCGTATGCCAGAAAGTAGCTGAAAATGCGGCCATAATTATTAAAACTGGCAAGAAGCTCACCAATAAAAGCTACCCAGTTCCAAAAATAGCAGGTCATCGTAAAATAAAGGAAAAACAACTTTAAAATTCTTCATAATTTTTAAAATGCTAGAATTTTTGGGAAAATAGCACGAAAATCGTCACTGTCAAGAACACTTGGTCCCCCCAAAACGGAAAATAAATGTAAAGTTTGATCCTAGAAAGTTTCAAGAGGCAGATCTGGAGCGAATTATTTTCTTTCAGACACAAAATCTCGAAAAGACCACACAATGGACAGGCTTGGGTCGTTTACAAGGCAGAAGCACTCTTGAAGAAAACCCTCCGCAACCCAGCGAATGTTTTGACATGGTGAATGGCGAGCGTTTGAAATTTTGCAAAATTTGCACAATGTGTCTCAGAAACAGACGGCCGACACATTCTGCTACGATATGATGCGAAAAATTTACTCCTGGCACTTCCCGTTTGTTCAAGAATGGAGTCGTTTTCAAAAGGAAAATGGTGCTTTGGATGTCGGCGCCAGTCTTCGTGAAGGAGTTGGCGCCAGAAAATACCTGCAAAATACTCATGAATGGTGTCGATGCAAGCTTTCGGCTTTCAGGGAGAAGCAAATGTGGCCGTGGGGCTCGTCAAACCTAAATCCAACGCAGAAACTGCAGGAGATTTCCCTGCAAAGGCTTGAAAGCAGGTCACCTTTTATCAGCCTCGCGCAAAATGACCTTGTAGTCGGCGCGCCCTTAAGCCCCAATAAACAACAACGGCAGCTGACGGAGCGACGAAAATCGGTATCGGCAAATATTTTTGGAGCTACAGCAAAGGACTTGGTTTCCAACATTCCGAATTCGTTGTCAAAGCACGTATATTTGTCTAGTGTACACATAGGCATCAAAGTCAAATATTTTTGGCTGGTTCTTATATGCTTTACTGGCATGGAAAATGTGTCAACGAACTTTTGAGACACCCTGTAATTTAATATCTCTTTTTGGGGGCAGATGCACCCACAATCCTGAACTTTGCCCCCACAATGATGGAAATGCACCCACAAGTCTTTTTTTACAAACGCCCTTTGGAGAGCACGTCGTCCTTCGAATGCTCTAACGACGTCCTCCTACGACCGTCTCGGATAATATATCGTTCTTAATCACTCAGCGCCCTTCTGTGAGAATGGCGCCCTTTTGACAGCACTGCGCCCTTCTCATGATCTAACGGCGCCCTCCTGAAAGTCTCGCGCCCTTATGTCTTTGTCCACCGTGCATCCCTCGACTGTTCGGCGCCCTTCTGGCCTCTCAGCGCCCCTGGACCACATAGCGTTTTCAATCACTCGGCACCCTTCTAGGAGAATGGCGCCCTTTTCATGGTTTCACTGCGCCCCTGTAACCATCTGGCGCCCCTACGTCCCCACCAACTTAGCATTACTGACTGTGCGGCGCCCTTCTGATCTCTCTGCGCCCCTGGATCATATAGCATTTTTAACCCGCGACCGCCTGGGGGGAGCTCGGATCCGACCCCTCCGTTTTTCATGAATAACTCACGAACCACCTAGCTATCAACTTGAAACTTCGTATACCTTCTCCCTCATCAATTTGACGTTTTTTTTTGTCACAATTTTATGCTTTAAAAAAAAAAAAAAATTTGAGATATATCGATTTTATTGATGCAACCACATGGCTTTTTTCGTCAAAAAAGGCAAATGTTAAAAAAACGTCAAAAATCAAGGATTTAAGCAAATTGCAAATTAAAGACATGAATAGATGCAGCTCAATGAGTTCTTTACAACTCGCAATACTGACAACTTGAGACTAGTGAACCTGTTGACGATAACGGGCAAAAGTATTAATTAATATAAGTCCTATGATGATATAGCTGACAATGGACATATCAATATTACACATCACTTGTGGCAAAAAGCATTATCACACTCATTTTATAGGTATGTTACCAAATACCAGGTCGATGTTGAAAAAAGAACATTCAAGTGGTTCCCTGCAAACTCTTAGTCTCGAATCTTATCAAGTATCCCTACACCAAATTTCTGCCAACAATAGGCATTCTTGCAGCCTACAAACAAAGTTGAAGTATCACTTACTGCCTTCAAAGCTCCTGATTCTTGATCAAATAGTTATTTCAAAATAAATAGGTAGAAGACTCGACTCACTTCCACACGTCGATGTTCAAAACAACTGGTGGTGTCAATGTTTGGTCAAAGTTATGCAGCTCAGAGCAACGCAGGATTTTGTGGGATATCAAGAACATAAAAAATACTTGAGTGTAAAATGCATCGTTTTATGAAACCGATCTGCTGCATTTCTCTCCAAAAACAGCTGTTGGGCATAAAAGTCGACGTAGTAGAATTTCGGTCGCAAAATACAACCCCGTTTTCTTTGTGAAACCGCTAGGGCATAAAATCCGGCAAAAACGGGTGGGAAATTGCGCCGGATGTATTTTACTACCTTTTATGAAATTGGCCGTATAGGGCGCGGGTTAACCCTCGCATGTGTGCGGCGTTTGCCAGCTTCTAATGTGTAGGGGGGGGGGGGGTCGGGTCGGTTGGACGATGATACCCAATTTTAAGGTCCTAGGTCATTGGCTGACCTTCCAGGTCAGGTCAATGACCCAAAGTCGGGTAAATCGAGACCTGTTAGAAAGTCGTAAAGTGTGGCTGCTAAGGGGTTTTTCGGGGTCCTGATCACGAATATCGTGTTAGTTTTGATCACAGATGATGTCTTTAAGCATTTAGACCAGGTCGGGTCAGGTCAGGTCAAGTCAACCAGTAGGGGTCGTGACGGGTATTCGTAGTACGTAACAACCGCCTCTGGCAGCTTCGTAACATGTTACGAAGGCACCAAAACTACTTCGTAAATGTTCAAATAGTTTCTTAATTCGAATTCAGCTCCAAAAACTAGCCTAGAAACATGTAAAGCTCGAAAAAAGTGAACTGGGGTCACCAAAGGTCAATGACCTGACCTGACCTTCAGGTGACCTTGACATCCACCCAAATGCATGGGAGCAACATCAAATAACATGTTTGAACGTTTGAAACCACGAGAAGCTTCCAAACGCGCGGCTTATGTGAACCGACATACGCCGAAATGCGATTCCGGCCAAACATGGGTTCGAGAAATAGGTCACAGGTCAAAGGTCACTTGGGTCACTTGCGTTATACGCAAGATAAACAATCAGCCACCGCTCCCATGACCCATCCGGGCCAACCCGGGACCGGCCCTATTAAATTGGGCCGGTCGGCCGGCCGGGCGTGCGGGGCGCCGGCCCAAAAAGTCGACGGCTCGCAGGCCCGGCCGGTGGATAGGGGGCGTCGCCCGCGATGCTTTTTCGACGGGCGGCGCGGGCGGTGGCTGACGGCCCGCCTGGAGCGCCGGGGAGGTAACCAACAGATCTCCCCGGCTGGGGAGGTATCCCCCAGATCTCCCCGGGGCCGGGGCGTTTCCATGAGAGAACGCCGCCCCGGCTCGGCCAGGCGGGCCACACCACAAAGCGCCCTGCGATGTTTGTTTCAATGGCCCCGCCCCAGCGTCCTTGCTCTCAGATTCCTTCTCGACTGGATCCTTTACCACACTCCGAAGAGCTCGGTTCCGGGAGAACCCTGGCGTGGCTTCGGGGTTGGCTTTCGGTGGAGTGGCGGCTGGCGCCTGGTGTCGCCGGAGCGTGGCCCGCCCTTGTGGCTCTGTCTCGCGTTCCTCTGCCGCCGCCGGGCGTCGGATGGGCTCCGCCTGTCTAGCAGCCGCCTGCAGTTTAAGAAGCCTGTGTGGGACAGGGTTTGGGCGATAGGCTGAGTGATATGCAACCGCATGTATTTCGTTGCCGTGTTTCTGTTCACCATGTTGATTATTGTTTCTGTCCTGTTAATTTCGTGCAATAAATTTCCCGCTACAAAAAAAAGGTCACTTGGGCCAGGGTCATGACATTTTCAGAGTAGGTGTAAAGTTGATCAACTCGAGGGTACTGAAAGTTTCGTCGCGATCGGCCGCGACCATTAGACTCCCCGTGACGAGCTGCATCGAATCGATACCCATTTTATGCAAAAATATCAACTTTGAAATTTGACCTTTTTTGACCTGACCTTGACCTGACCTCCACCAGAAAGTGACCTAAACCATACCTGACGGTCTTATAACCAACACCATTGAGTTGGAAATGAAAAACTGGCCATAAAACATGCATCGCATAACCTTAGTAAAGTTGGGCTCATGTGGTGACCCTTGGTGACCTTTGGTGACCTGACCTGTGACCTGACCTGGTATGACCAATGACCTCTAATAGCAACATATGTACTAGACAACTGACGCCTTATCGCTGATTTTCGACAAAATGCGTTTTACTCGGTGTTATAGCGCTTTCCCTAGAAGCCCCGTGAACGGTGAAACATTTTATCTTTGACCTGACATGTGACGTCATCGGTGACCCCGAGGTCAATGAAATTTGGTTTCCCTCGACAAATTTGACAGGGCTATCGAACGCCGTTTGAATTTTCCGGATCCGTCCAGTAGTTTCGGAGATACGGGGGGGGGGCAAAAAAATGTCCCCCCCCACCGCGCGGAAGGTGGCTGGTAGGCCCACCGCCTGCCGGGTTAAGGTCTGGCGCCCCTACAGCTGGGCACCCACAATCATTTCAGGAAAATTACACCCCTGACTGTAGAAACTTGCATTTTGTACTCTTGACCTGAGCGCTGTTGCATAAACATAAGATTTTCTCCACCGGCGTAGATCGTAACTTTTTATACGAAACGGCTATACTCTACGAAACGCCGTAAAACCTGTTGCATAAAGGCTTCGTAAATACCTACCTACCTACTTCGTAAATATTTGGAAAATCTAGGTTTGACGTCATACATTAATGAAAATAGTGTCGGATCTCAGCACGAAATGCGGAAAAATGATGACCATAATGAAAGCGATTAAAGTCCAAGTGTTACTGAAATGTGTGAATCACGTTGCCTGGATAAGTGGTTCAAATCACCTTGAATTGATAGCGACTTTAGAAAACCTTTCGTACTTTTCAATATTCATGCATTTGGTATGTTTTCCAGTATACAGTGAGTTAAACATTGATACATGTTTAACGTAATGTTTGTAATGTTTAATGTACATGTCATGCACATTAGCTTTTTTGTAAGATAATTATCCTCATGGTATTGGAATTTGCTAGCACTGATAAGTTGCCATTTAACATTGGCAGACTGATGTGTTTGATGTTACAGTTAACGTGCTTGCCCATTTGTTATGACATCATGCATTTCGTATTCGTATTCGTTTATTAGGGTTTTTCCAACAGAGTGGCTATTACGGCCCAGTCAGTACATGTAAATATCACAGTGCTTAAAAAAAACTATGCTAAAAAACACATAGGTACACACATATATAGGCACAAACATGCAAAGAATAAAAGAACATAAGACAAAGTTGCGTCAATCAATACTGCACTTTAAAATGTTGCATCAGCTGTCGCCTTGAGGCATCGCCGTCACCTCCCGCGGCAAGCCGTTCCAAGCTGCGGCAGCTCGGTAGGGAAACTGCCGCCTGGCCACCGCCAGGCGGACTCGGGGCAACTAGATCACCACCGGGCCCGCGGCGACGGCGCGCGTTGCCCTCTCGGAGACGGAAGCGCGTGAGGGAAACATAGCTCGCAACGACTCGGGGGCAGCGGCGGCGAACAGAGCACGGTGCACGTTGAACGCAGAGAAATTTGGGAGAAATGTGTCATGATTGTCCTTTTTCTTCATCCAATGTCATGTATCAAATCAAATTTGAGTTTAAAAGGTTTATCAAAAATGTTTTAAATTTTTATGACAGCAGTTGACTTTCATAATACCGACAAAATACCAAATGCTTTTGGTGTAAAATACCGAATACCGAATCGGTATTGGTTCGGTATTGGTATACCGAAATTTTGGTAACCGATTGACATCACTAGTAGATATCATGTCAGTGATCTGGTTCTTTCTGCCTCTTACTGCAATCTGAACGTCATCTGCGTATTGCACAATGAAAGCACCAGGGGTATGCAGGGCCAAGTCATTGCAGAAGATCGAAAAAAGTATCGAACCGAGGGCGGTACCCTGGTACAGTAGGTCTATTAAAAAGTCCCCAGCACCAGTGCAGTGGGCGCTGCCTCCGCTGAGCCGAACCCCCGTCTGCCTGTCCCATATCGCGCCGGTATCAGGTCAGGTAGGGTCAGCGGGACCGCTCGGTCCGGCCCGCGGGCGGTGGGCGGGCGGCCGGTAACGCTTTCCGCCAGCCAGCTGTAGAATCCAGCAAACGGGACGGCCACCGCTCAGCGCAGCGAAACCGGTGTTAAAAAATGGCAGTAGATGTTCATGGCCACAATGATTATGAGATAGTCATTGTTAGCCCGTGCCCCACAGGAATGCCTAGACTCTCACGCCCTGTTGAAGGGGAAATGGGGATTGAGCATCATTCTTTTAACACAGCTTTGGGCATTTAAGTGGTATTCGAAGTAGCGTCAAAAGTAGCAAAAAGAAGGAAAAAATACTTCAGCCAATTTTAGATCGGGTCAGAGCCAGAGGTCATGTCACCTGAGGTCATCGATGGTAAAATTTTGCTTGAACATGGTGCGTTGCGCCCAGCGGTGCATTGGGTTTCCAATTTCCATGGAAACATCAACAGACTCGGAAACTCGCAACGCGCTGGAGCGTCTAGCTGAATTCACATCAACCGCCGCAACAATGCAGCAGTGCAGCGGCGCTGGGCCATGAAACACCGCCCAGGGCTATCCGTGTGTCAGGGCAATCCAACCCACCTGATAGGCTCGGCCCCCAGCGGAGCACCAGGTCCAGGACTCCCGCCCAGACCCATGTCTCCCCCTAATTCTTGTCATCCTTCCCACTCTGAAATCGACCGAAAGAGCCTAACCTAACACAACAATCAGCTCGTTTACCGCTATGTCTGAATAATATTGTCAGATTTAATTAAGGTCAACGGGTTAGCATGTAAATAACAACAACTGCCTCCAACGGTATTATGATAAAACCAATTCCTTTTCCACAAACACTTAAAAGTTTTTGGCTTAAAACTTGCATGAAATTAATTTTACCAGCCTCGTGTTCCTCATATCAAAACGCTTCGAATGAATCAAAAGTTGATCTTTAAAGGTCATTTGAACAATTTGGTCTATGTTCAAAGACATGACCTGACCAGAAATGGTCATGATGCATAGCAGGATATTAGATCCGTATCGTGGAACTTTACAAAGACTTCAGATGATTTCATAACTTAAGCATGTCTATCAAAAATAATTATTACATGGCTCATATGTAAGCTGGGTGTATGATCATGCTTACGAGTATGTTGAACGCAACTGATAATGTTCTGTTGGCCACAATTTCTATATTTGATTTATTCTCCCGGATTTCATATTTTTATTAATGACACCTTGACGATGTCGAGAAAAAAACGCTTAGGAGATTTAACAGCCTGAGATATATTCAGTATAAGGAAGGGTCAAGGGTGCTAGATTCCTTCCGTCCTCGCTATCCTCAGGAAAAACCAATCCGCATCGCCCCTAGTCTTCATGCTTCCCTCTCTGGACTGGAGGTCACCCCACCAGCCAACCTGTAGTTGATGTCGGATCCATTCCAGGACACATAATCCTCTTCGGGTGACCGTTTGGGAGACGGCTGGACCGTCCCGACAGGGCAATCGTCCCACGGGAACAGTCTCGCTTCTGCAGATCACTGTCGCTGGCTCGCACAACCCAATTACTGCACCAGAGCATAATTATGTCATAGGAAATCCAGGACATTCAGCAGGACGCGGGTTAATGCGAAGACGTGTGGCTGCCCAAGCTCAAGGTAAATTATAAAAATATGCTTATCATTGCCGCCCCCGTTTACTGTAGAAGACAACACTGAACCTGCTATCATGTTTGATACCTGCTTTCATGTTTGATAAAAACGCAAAGTTTTATCATTTGTGCGTCTTTCAAACTTCTTTCATAGCATCTTTTTTCGCGATCCTGACTCCATAATGCGGTTCAGCTTTCCAAAATTCACGGCGAAGAAGCTCACTCTATTCATGGAACTGTTGCAAGCTTTCAGCTTTCAATTTGTTTAGGAGCCATTTTTTTCAACGAGAAATTTTATGACGTTTACGTTTTTTAGGTATTGTCAGCCACAGGCAAAACCCAATGACGGCTGAGGTCAAAATAAAATATAAACACACACACGCAACCCCTCTCTCTCTCTCTCTCCACAAGACACACAAGACACACACTAGTGGCGTCATTTTCAAAAAAAAAAATGTCTGACCGATACCGACCAAAACCAAAATTTGGGAAAAATTTCCGACCGAATACCGACCGATAACATGCCAAGCCAAAATTTGACCGAAATTTGACCGATATTGTATTTGCAAAATACAAAATTAAAATAATTGGTAAATTCTGATGGAAAATAATGGGAAATGGCATTTCAGTCCAAATTCAGTCAATTCCTAGCCACTGCAAGCTACATTTTGTGGTAGAAGTTACATTGCTAAGGGTAGGAACACATTGACCTCAGCATTTCACAGATTTGGTTAATTAGAATTGTCAAGAATCTACTGTGGTCCTCGTATGTAAGGAAGAATACTCATTCATGTTGCAAAAGCACGATCAATTAGTAAGTCTAATGGTTGGTAATAGGTATGTTCATGACAACATTCCCTAGGAGAAAAGGCATTAGGCAGAATCAAAACACCACAAAACACACCAACACTGCTTGGAAACTGGCCTTGAGTCTTGAGATGTGGTCTGAGATACTCTACGAAGAATTTGACACTGGAAATCCAGCTGAAAAGGCAGGTATTAGGTAGCTCTGAGCCTGAATTTCGTCCCAAAAATGAAATGAACATTCATTTAACTGGCACTTTGTCTTATCTTCACAAGAAAACACAATATGCAGACAAAATTAATACAAAGTGGCGCAAAATAATAGTAGAACCCAAGTAGAACCAAGGATTGACTTTTAAGATCCTCTCTTCCCTAACTAAAGGATGTAAGACGATGACGTAATATTTATTTATATGCCCTTTTGGTTGAATTATTGAAGTGAAATTAATTTTCTTGTAGTGAATTACACTTACAGTGTTGATTTCATTAGAATTCAATATCGTGTTGAACCATTTACATCAATAAAATCATTCACGAGGCAGCATGTAACAATCCAAAACCTTGTTTTTTTGCAGCAACTTAATCAGCTGGTTTTAAGTCTCTGTTATGGCGCATCTGTTTCGAAATCCCTTGTGTTTGGAGATGATGTCATATGGAAGATTCCAGAAAGCGGACATGGCACTCTGTAGTTTTTATCAAGAATCCTATGTTTTTATGTTGTGGTCATCTAGATTTCACACATTTGGTTGGTACCTGCAATATTTAAGGAGAATGTGGAATAGTAGAACACCTGTGAAATGTAAATGTGATCACTGCTAAGTGCTTAGTGCTAACTGTCCAGTCTTCAGAAACACATCTCAGTAATTCAAGTTCTTTTTGTCCTTGCATTTTTGATGACTGTATAATGATTTTTGTAGGCAATACTTCTTTGATTACAGGTGATTTCTTAACAGTTAGACTGGAATTGAGTTTCAATTGTGTGTACTTGTGGGGCCAACTGAGTCAAAATCAGCCTGCTTGTAGTTGTGGTTGCACAATGGGTGGCTGCTGCCTGCTGGGTGGGATGGGTACTGAAGTTGCCAAAATGTGGCATCTCTTGTAGCTTTTGGGGGAAATTTTGCAACTCTTTATCATTAACATCCCAATAAATTTCATTTTAACTTGGCAAAAATGGAATGCTTTCTCTTTTTGAAAATGGTTTCACTGGCAGGGTGACCGGAAGTGTCCGATTTTTGGGGGGCCTGTCCGACCGATTACCGAATCGGTCAGCATATCTTTTCGGGAACCGAAATTTTCGGTAACCGATTGACATCACTGACACACACCATTTCATCACAGCTGCCTACGCAGGTAGAGGAGAGTGGGGTAATTTGGACGTTTTTTTTTAGAAAACGATGTTACTAAAAATCGACAACACATTTCTGCATTTTCTCAACGCTGACAGGTGTGGCATACATTTTACTTTCTTGGACAGTAAACTTGAAATAATAGAGTAACTACTTATATTGAAATTGTGACGTATTACAAAGGTCTGCAAAGCGGCCAGCCCCACTAGCAGGGTTATTTGGCCGGGGGTGTGGGGCAATTTGGCCGGTATTAGTTTGAGGCCATGATTTTTGTTATAATTAAATATGGTGATGAAATTGACCAATAACATGGCAGTGAGATGTATTTTTACATAACAAAATAGGCCGAAAATATAGAACGAGCTTTCGTCTTACGACATCATCGGGTTCGTCTTACGACATCATCGGGTTGTCGTAAGACGAAAGCTCGTTCTATATTTTCGGCCTATTTTGTTATGTAAAAATACATCTCACTGCCATGTTATTGGTCAATTTCATCACCATATTTAATTATTTGATCATGGCAAAACCGACCATTCAATACATCAACATTTTTGTTATAGGCGAGTCAGCTTCACATTCAGCAATGACGCGTGTCCTACGACGCATTTGAAGCATTTTGGAGGTTGACTCAGCCGTCACAGGGGTCGAAAATAGTCAAAACTAGGGTGACCCGCGTGCTCCGCAACGCGAAAAGGGATATTTTCGATCGGCGGGTGGTCTGTTGTTCTTGTGTCGGTTGGGTTATCTATCCATTTCGGTCGATTGCTTTTTGACGGCTAAACGTTTTGGTTTGTGGAAAAAATATCCACCGCATCGAGGTGCCCGTGTCTGATAAGCATGCTTTCTACTTCAGAATCTGTCAAATGTGTTTTATAATTTAGGCGCGTAGTTTTATGACAAATTAAAGGCGTAGATAATTTTCACTAAAAATCGATTTACAGAGGTTTGAAACATTTATATTTTTAAGAATACTGTTGCTTGTCATGCAAACGTGATGATTGGATCTTGGAGAGAATTGAATGCTCTTTCCAATGATAGCATTTTCAATTGTCAAACGTATCAGGTTAAGCAGCAAAATCCGTGTAATTATTTAGTGGCACATTTTGGACAAATACCATTTAATTCAGCGATTTTTTCCACATTGTTTTTGATCAATTAGCTTTTCACAATTTTTCCATGAGAGACGGTACATTTTTATTGCTAATAGGCGCTGTTTCAACTCATTCCGTCTGACGATCACCTGAAATTAATATTAATTCCAAAATCCGTCCAAAACGTCCATTTTTCAAAAGAAAGTGTCCTCCCCGGTGCACGTGGCGCGTGCCAACCCCTGCACCGCACACCATTCGATAGCCCGTTCGATTCTCTACACGATGCTATTTTCCCCGTGCCGATCGGGCGCACGGTTACCGAGATATTGCACGGGAACCGGACCCGTGTCGGGCAAATTTAGCCATTTTCGCCCGTTTTTGCAAGCCGATTTATACATGTAAAGTCTATGACGCGAATTTGCATTTTTCGGGCACGCGCCACGCGCTCGCTATCGACCCGATCGAGCTGAGACCCCTCAAAGGCACGTTGTCCATCCTTGTTCTATAATTAGCGCGAATTTCAGCGCGGTAGGTGCAACGGTGTGACCTGTAACCCGCGCTACGTAGCACCATGTCGCGACCTCGGTAACAGACAGAAACTACGTCACCACAAATAGTAATATAGACAAGCGGCTGCGCCACTTGCTTTGCTGCGTGGTAGCAAAAAATTGCGGCACCAGCCAATTTGCTTTCGAATGGTGTTCGTTTCAAATCGATGTGTCGTCTAGAAGCATAGATATGGACGGAAATGTGAAGAGAATTAACAAAAGAACTGTTCTGAGGGCTTTGATGGGTGAACTTTGGCTGATACGGGGTCAAGACGGGCCAAAGGGGTCAGCCCCGGTCACTTTGGGTCAGGCCAGGTCACATAGGTCACCTCTCGTCCGATGGGATCAGCCCGGGTCACTGTTCTACTTTTGCCTCCACCCCTACCCCTACCCCTACCCCTATACCACTACCCCTACCACTACCCCTACCTCTGCCACTACCCCTACCACTACTCCTATCACTACCCCTACTACTACCCCTACCCCTACCCCTACCACTACATCTACCACTACCCCTACCCCTACCACTACTACTACCCATACTCCTACCCCTACCACTACCCCTACTACTACCCCTACTACTACCCCTACTCCTACCCCTACTCCTACCCCTACTACTACTACCCCTACCCCTACTACTACCCCTAACCCTACTACTACCCCTACCCTTACTACTACCCCTAACCCTACCACTACCCCTACCACTACCACTACCCCTACCACCAGTATAACGCCTTTTGGGGCGACTAACGGAGCAAGCGAGAGGGTGAGCCTTGCACGTGCGAAATTTCGACGGGGTACCTCCAGCTGACTTGTGCACGGCATCCTACTAACCGGTCTCTAGCGATGTGCCAAATTTGAGCACAATCGGCCCAGCCGTTCTCGAGATCTGGAAGCGGCACCCTGCAGGTGCGCACGTGCAAAATGGGTCCCAACTAACTTTTGCACGGCACCCTACTAACCGGTCCCTAACCATGTGCTAAATTTGAGCGCCATCGGTCCAGCCGTTCTCGAGATCCGGAATCGACCCCTGCACGTGCGCACGTGCAGCAGCACCCCAATTCTGGCACATGGATATGCATTGCCTAGTGGGTGCCTACCTACATGCCAACTTTCAGCGCAATCGGCCAAGTAGTTATCGAGATATTGCAACAATTACAAAAGTGACACCTCTTCGTTTTGCACGTGGCACGCGCATAAGGGGTCACCCACATGCATCGGGAATAGTCCAATACTTGGTAGAAGGAATGAAGCTACCCTACAAAAATTACCGCGTGTAAATCGGTCAAGTGGTTGCTGAGATATAAGCGTCGCAGAATCGTGACCACGGCCGACCGGCCGGCCGCTCATACTCAGAAATTTCCGTTAATTTAAGGAAAGACTACGCTCGCTTCGCTCGCTTCGTAACTACCACTACCACTACACCTACCTCTACCACTACCACTACCACTACCCGTACAACTACCACTACCTATCACTGGGTCATGTCAGGTCACGGTCCAATAAGTACTAAGACAAAAATCAGACTTCAAAAGTGCTTCTAGCCCTGCTCCAATTCTTGCTACTACATAACCCTTAATCGTATTTGTCGGAAATGGCGCTTTGTGGCATATGTGGCGCACTGCGACAAACGCGGCGCATCTGAACCTGTTGGTTGAGCATGCATCCTGGCACCAAATTGCACCCATATCGGACCATATTTGACAAAACCGTGCGATTTGCGGCAAAAATGACGCCCTGTGACCAATGTGACGCCTTGCGGCAAACGCGGTGCATTTGTAAATTCCTATCACAAACTGTACCCATTTAGCGACAATCGACACATTTTTTCGCCACTTTTCATTCAAATTAAAACCTGCCCATCCGCCAATGCGAGGCACCCGCCGCCGATCGGCATGCATTTAGTCCACAAAGTTCTTCGACCCCGGCTCTCAATGAAGATCTACGAACCGATCAAAATTTCATTGGCGTTCTTCCGGCGCGCCCCACGCGCGAACCGTGCACCCCAGCGAGTCGGAACCTAGAAAAGGCGCTGACCCGTTCTGTCACCTATAAGGTGTGCAAATTTCAGCCCCCTACGTCGTACCGTCTGCCCTGTAGCCGTAACAAATTGAACCCACTACACGATGTGCGGACACACAGACAGACTCACAGACGGATTCTGTTTGAATAGTAAGTTAGACAAGCGGCTGCGCCACTTGCTTTGCTGCGTGGTAGGAAAAAATTGCGGCACCAGCCAATTTGCTTTCGAATGGTATTCGACTCAAATCGATGTGTCGTTTAGAAGCATAGATATGGACGGAAACGTGAAGAGAATTTAAAACAGAACTGTTCTGAGGCCTTTGTTGGATGAACTTTGGCTGATATGGGGTAAATACGGGTCAAAGGGGTCAGCCCCGGTCACTTTGGGTGAGGCCAGGTCACATAGGTCACCTCTCGTCCGATGGGATCAGCCCGGGCCACTGTTCAACTTTTGCCTCCACCACTACCCCTTCCCCTACCACTACCCCTACCTCTACCACTACCCCTACCCCTACCCCTACCCCTACCCCTACCACTACCCATACTCCTACCCCTACCACTACCCCTACCACTACCCCTACTACTACCCCTACCACTACCCCTACCCCTACTACTACTCCTACCACTACCCCTACCCCTACTACTACTCCTACCCCTACTCCTACCCCTACCCCTACCCCTACCCCTACCCCTACCCCTACCACTACCCCTACCACTACCCCTACCACTGCCCCTAACACTACCCCTACCCCTACCCCTAACACTACCCCTACCCCTACCCCTACCACTGCATCTACCACTACCACTACCCCTACCACTACCTCTACCACTACCCCTACTACTACCCCTACTACTACCCCTACCACTACCCCTACCCCTACTACTACTCCTAGCACTACCCCTACCACTACCTCTACCACTACCCCTACCCCTACCCCTACCACTACCCCTACCCCTACCTCCTACCACTACCACTACCCCTACCCCTACCCCTACCCCTACCAATACCACTGGGTCATGTCAGGTCACAGACTAATTTGATCCAATGAGTGCTAAACAATCAGACTTTAAACGTGTTCCCAGCCTTGCTCCTATTCGTGCCATTCCATTACCCTTAAAGGAAGACTGCCACCTTCAAAAAGTTTTCTCAGATCGGCCTATGATTTATTCCCTGGACAAAACAAAATTTTAGAATTCACCTGACAAAGTATCATCACGTGAATCGCGAAAAAAATTGTCGATTTTCATACAATTATCAATCGGTTAATGTCTAGCGACAATGTTTACACATCACTAGACTTCAAGGTCATAAGATTATTACATTTTATTTGAAAAAGTAAGGTATTTTATGATTTACTAATATATGATTTCATGAGAAATTGGCCATGTTTAATTTATTTTGCATTTAAGTTCGTAAAACATTAAAAAAAATCATGGCTCATTTGGAATGGGTCTAGCCCATGTTAAACCCCATTTCCCACACTTTTTTTTGGAAAAAATGAACTACTGAATATATAAGTTTAACTTTTATTTTGACACTCCAAAATTCTTCTCTGATCTCGAAACAATCAAAGTTTTGACATATATTTACCAAAAGATAAGAAAATTCATGTTTCAAAGTTATCGATAAACAGTAGAGATGTCGGTTTTCTTGGACTAAAAAAATGGCATCAAACTGAATTTTGGTCTCCGATTTCTCGCAAACGGGTTCGAATTTCGGAAAACCGACTTCAGTGTGGGACATAGGTGGCTCAGCTCTAGTGAAAACCGTTTTGTGGAAAAAAAGGTGGCAGTCTACCTTTAATCGATTTTGTCGGAAATGGCGCTTTGTGACAAATGTGGCGTGCTATGGCAAACGCGGTGCATTTTCACCCGGTGCACCATGCATATTTGTACCAAATTGCACTCATATCGGACCATATTTGACAAAACTGTGCGATTTGCGGCAAAAATGACGCCCTGAGATAATTGTTGCGCATTCCGGCAAACGCGGCGCATCTGTACCTGTTGGTTGAGCATGCATCCTGGCACCAAGTTGTACCCTTATTGCAGCATATTAGATAAAGTTGTGCAATTTGCGGCAAAAATGACGCCTTGTGACCAATGTGACGCATTGCGGCAAACGCGGTGCGTTTTTATACTTGTATCACAAACTCTTCCCATTGAACGAAAATCAACACATTCTCTCGCCACTTTTTATTCAAATTAAAAACCTGCCCATCCGCCAATGCGAGGCACCCGCCACCGATCGGCATGCATTTAGCTCACAAAGTTTGTCGACCCCGGCTCTCAATGAAGATCTACGAAACGATCAAAATTTCATTGGCGTTCTTCCGGCGCCCGCCACGTGCCAACCATGTACCCCAGCGAGTTGGAACCTAGAAAAGGCGTTGACCCGCTCTGTCACCTAGAGGGTGTGCAAATTTAGGCCCCCTACGTCGTACCGTCTGCCCTGTAGCCGTAACAAATTGAACCCACTACACGATGTGCGGACACACAGACTCACAGACGGATTCTGTTAGAATAGTAAGTTAGACAAGCGGCTGCGCCACTTGCTTTGCTGCGTGGTAGGAAAAATTGCGGCACCAGCCAATTTGCTTTCGAATGGTGTTTGATTCATGTCGATGTGTCGTCTAGAAGCATAGATATGGACGGAAATGTGAAGAGAATTTAAAAAAAGAACTGTTCTGAGGGCGTTGTTGGATGAAATTTGGGTGATACGGGGTCAAGACGGGTCAAAGGGGTCAGCCCCGGTAACTTTGGGTCAGGCCAGGTCACATAGGTCACCTCTCGTCCGCTGGGATCAGCCCGGGCCACTGTTCTGCTTTTGCCTCCACCACTACCCCTACCCCCTACCACAACCCCTACCACTACCCCTACCCTACCACTACCCCTACCCCTACCCCAACCACTACCCCTACCACTACCCCTACCACTACCCCTACCCCTACCCCTACCCCTACCCCTACCCCTACCACTACATCTACCCCTACCACTACTACTACCCATACTCCTACCCCTACCACTACCCCTACCCCTACTACTACTCCTACCACTACCCCTACCACTACCCCTACCCCTACCCCTACCCCTACCAACACCGCTGGGTCATGTCAGGTCACAGAATAATTGGATCCAATCAGTACTAAAATATCTGACTTAAAGTGTTCCCAGCCCTGCCCCTATTCGTGCCATTCCATTACGCTTAATTGTAGTTGTCGGAAATGGCGCTTTGTGACATGTGGCGCATTGCGACAAACGCGGCGCATTTTCACGCGGCGATTGAGCATGCATCTTGGCACCAAATTGCACCCATATCGGACTATATTTGACAAAACTGTGCGATTTGCGGCAAAAAAGACGCCCTGAGATAATTGTGGCGCCTTGCGACAAACGCGGTGCATTTGTAAATTCCTATCACAAACTGTACCCATTTTGCGACAATCAACACATTTTTTCGCCACCATTTATTAAAATTAATAATTTCACAATCCGCCAATGCGAGGCACCCGCCACCGATCGGCATGCATTTAGCTCACAAAGTTTGTCGACCCCGGCTCTCAATGAAGATCTACGAACCGATCAAAATTTCATTGGCGTTCTCCCAGCGCGCCCCACGCGCGAACCGTGCACCCCAGCGAGTCGGAACCTGGAAATGGCGCTGACCCGTTCTGTCACCTATAAGGTGTGCAAATTTCAACCTCCTACCGCATACCGTCTGCCCTGTAGGCGAGGTTAATTGAACCCACTACACGATGTGCGGACACACAGACTCACAGACTCACAGACAGACGGATTCTGTTTGAATAGTAAGTTAGATAACGGCTCTAGATGCGATGACAGTTATTTACGAATAGCTTTTGAAGTAATCAAGCTAGGCCAAAACTAAAAGTACCATCGTAATTCTCTCGTCATTCCGCATCGAAACACGTATGTGTTGACCTCGAGAGGTCAAGGTCAAAGGTTGGCTTCAGGCCACGTTACCTCAGGTCGCTTGACCTCAAGGTTACGTGAGTTCAAGGTCATCATGTACCTATCATTCGATGCGCCTTGACGAGCTGAACACAATGATGCCATTTGCGCGGCTGTATCTTTTTTCTGTAAGTATTTATTAGCAAAAAAGCGTTAGGTAACCTTTGATGACGTCACATGCCCTTACAGCTGTCCAATAGGAAATATGGCATCAAGGTAGTCAAAGTTGGTCATGAATTATGTCCTTTATGGTATAATTGACCATGACAACTCGGCCGTCCCAGTATAGTGACTCTGAGCGCACCGGCCAAGTTGCCCCGCTAGTCCCGGCCAAATAACCCCACATTGCCATTCTAAAATTGTTTTGTCTATAAAGTCGTCATGGCTGTACAGAATTAGATGAAATTGCTCTTGGAACCGCTGAACACCCTCAAAAATGGCGCTATAATGATGGAATTCGTTTACAGCCCAAATACTACATGGTATACAAATTTTTAAACGGAAGTAAAAGTTACCATTTTCTAACGAAATTCACCTTTTATTAATTTTGAATAAAACTAAGAGGGGGAAACTTTTGACATTTGTTCCCGAGTTAGTTCTGCCGACGACAAATGAATAGAGACTAAAGTTATTTCATTCACTTTTATCAGCTTTCGTACAGGTGGGGGCGGCCAATTAACACCACCGGCCAAATCACCCCACTCTCCCCTACATATGCCTGTTTACCCACCACAGACAAAAAGCCGAGGACACTTTAAAATAGCAATAGCTCATATAAAAGTGACAATAGGCCTAAACGCTAAGAAGCAATAAAAAGGTACAATAAAAAGAAGAGATGTCAATCGGATACCAACTTTTTGGTATACCGATACCAAACCGAAACCAACTTGGTATTTGGTATTTCAGTCCTAATGTGTTTGGTATTTTGTTGGTATTATGAATCCTCACTAATGTATAAGAGGCTAAGAAATCGGTAAAAAGTTGGTATTTCTCTCATATTCCCAAGTTGGTTTGGTTTCGGTATTTCTCCATGGTTTTGGTTGGTATTTGGTTTGGTATCGGTATTCCGATTTTCCGTAATTGACATCACTAATAAAAAGGCACATGATCTGTAAAAAAAGGAAATGCAAAAGATAAAAGTAACGTAAACACCTTAGCAGCCTACGTCATAAAAGTACCAAGGCCTCGTGCGTAGGCACGGACGCGCGCGATGCAGTGGAGACTGGGCTGAAAGAAATCCTCATCTGGATATTTAAACATTTTGAAAGATACTACAAAAAAAAAACGTTGTGGGGCAGGTTTGTGTACAGGTTCGGCTAGGGGTATATGCGTGCAAATTTTCTTTCATTTTTGCGATTTATTGCTTAAGCTGTAGTAGGTTTCAAGTATGACGCTCGCCTGACTCAGCCTCGGCTGCTTGCGGCGTCGTGACAAGTAATTCACGCGACCTTGGCGAGGTCACGGAAGTGGACTACTGGCCGGCACTAGTTGGCACATTCTTGTTGGCCAGCCCTTTCTTTCTACATTTGTTGTGCAACACATTCTTATCGAAAGGAATGGAGTGAAATGCCCCACTGCCAATATCTTTCGGTAAATTTCTGCTCTAATGCCTGGTAATTCATCAAACTTTGCGGAGTGCACGGAAGTGCCCCACCCCTTGCCCGAAAGTGTCCCATAACTGGCGCAGTTTTGTGCAAACGTAGAGTTATTAGATGTCATTTTTCTAACAGAAACGATAATGTTAGAGGATAACTCTTAGTTAACCCTCGCCCTGGCAGGGGGGGGGGGGTCGATGCGGCCCCCCCCCTAAGGTTTTTCGAAGATAGCGTAAAAACGGCGGCGCAAATTTGGCACAGCCTATGGGGCAACCTTTTTACATATGACCTGGAAATTTCAGGTCCGGGTGACCTTGGGTCAGGTCACCAAGTCAGAAAAACCGGTACAAGGTCATGGTCAAATTTCAATTTTCTTTTTACACCTGTCCAGCTCACAGTTTTGGACTGATTTCCTTCAAACTTTCAGGATGTGCTTAGTTCACCGAGTTGTATAACATATAGTTTTCGGGTTTTTTGAGGTCACTGACCTGAGGTCAGTTAGAGGTCATTACGTCTTAATGTTAAGCCTATGGGAAAATACTAAATTCGGAAAATACTGGAGATATCCGCTTCGTTCCATCACTTTTGTGCTTTGAAACCACAGTACTTAACAGCAGGTCACTTGGTGCTTCTTTGTTTGGTGTACTTATCCATGGGTCAGGTCAAATGAGGTCAACTGAGGTCAAATGACATTTTTTGCCAATAGCTTGGGACATAATGACGCTAGAGCTAAAAAATGGTGTCATTGTGTTCCTCGTGATCAGCCGAATCGAATGATATGCGATATGATGCAATTTGGTTAACTTGAACTTAATTAATTAATTAATGTTTACCCAAAAATTAAGAAAAGCTTTAAGTACACTTAAGCAAGTTAAAAAGTATATCATTCGAGGCGCCTTGACGTACTGAGTTCACTGGTGCCTTTATTTTTGCTGTATTTTAATTAGATCATAAGTTATAGGCGAAAAACTTTTGACCTGTTTTTAGCGAAATTTTTACATTTATACCCCCCTAAAATCCCCCTAAATATTGACCTAGAGCAACCAAATTTGCACAGGGGCGAGAATTCCAGGGGGCCCACCTACCTACCAAATTTGGTGTTTCTAGGCGCCATAGGAGCCAATTGCGAGGGGGGGGGGGTGGCAACGACCCCCCCCCCCTGCCAGGCCGTGTTATGAAAAATGCCCTGCCAGGGCGAGGGTTAAGAAAATTATCGGCAATAGTTCCTTTCCATACTGCAATCAACAAGTTTACCATTGCACCAACCAAGGAACAGATATATGGATTTATACATTTTTTTGCACGAATGTGCCCCACTCTCCCCTACTCTAGTCGGGAATAATTCAGATGTTTACCTTGGACAATGTTCGATTTTCTCAGGCTCATTTTTTAATCCTTTTTGATGTCTTAAACGCGTGATTAAAGGAAATAGTTCACTTTTTAACATGGGTTTTGAACTGGAATAGCAGTTCCGTAGCCTGGGCTGAGACGAGCATAAATCAGGAGCTTTTACAGCCCAACGATCACCCTAGGCAAAGATATTCTATTTCTCGTCCCGAAAAAGGTGTCTTGCGTTGAGGATGTGTGCCTTGCATATATTCGCATCCAGTATGAAAAGAGCATGGGTACCGAAAATTCTTCAGAAACTAGAGAAATTATCTACGAGAACTCTAGAGAAATTCTCGTACTGATCAATAAGGACATTCAGCAGCAGCAGATCGCCCAAATGCCGGTGGCCGCGATCATTTCTCTAGTTTCTGAAGAATTTTCGGGACCCATGCTCTTTTCATACTGGATCGCCTGTGCCTTACAGAAACTGAAAAGTTCTTCTTATTATCAAAATATAGAAAATAATATTTTGTTATAAATAGGTTTTATTTTCTTTGCTGATCATTTTGAACATAAAAAATCATAAATCCATTGCAAAAAAAAATAATTTCGTGAAAGTGAACTATTTCCTTTAAAACGAAAATGCTCTTGGAGCCAAACCATCATTTGACAAAAACGAAACATAGCTGTTTGCTCGTGCGTCCCGTCCCTGTGGTGGGTCAGTGAGTCCCTTTGGTGGGTCTGTGGGTCTGTGCGTCCCTGTGGTGGGTCTGTGGGTCCCTGCGGTGGGTCTGTGGGTCTGTGCGTCCCTGTGGTGGGTCTGTGGGTCCCTGCGGTGGGTCTGTGGGTCTGTGCGTCCCTGTGGTGGGTCTGTGGGTCCCTGCGGTGGGTCTGTGGGTCTGTGCGTCACTAGACGCGTTTACATAGGTTTTGTTGCAAGCTTATATCTCCGTCCGTGATGTTGCAAAAGATGCCAATGGTGCTGAACAATTTACAAAATGATCCCCTCTAAATATTTGAAGACCACTGCATCGAAATTATCGCCAAATTAACGAGCTAGAGCCTCGTCAAATATGCTATGTAAACCGGGTAACTGTGGTGGGTCTGTGGGTCACTGCGGTGGGTCTGTGGGTCTGTGCGTCCTTGTGGTAGGTCTGTGGGTCTGTGCGTCCCTGTGGTGGGTCTGTGGGTCCCTGCGGTGGGTCTGTGGGTCTGTGCGTCCTTGTGGTAGGTCTGTGGGTCTGTGCGTCCCTGCGGTGGGTCTGTGGGTCCCTGTGGTAGGTCTGTGGTTCTGTGCGTCCCTGTGGTGGGTCTGTGGGTCCCTGCGGTGGGTCTGTGGGTCTGTGGGTCCCTGTGGTGGGTCTGTGGGTCCCTGTGGTGGGTCTGTGGGTCCCTGTGGTGGGTCTGTGGGTCCCTGTGGTGGGTCTGTGGGTCCCTGCGGTGGGTCTGTGGGTCCCTGCGGTGGGTCTGTGGGTCTGTGGGTCCCTGCGGTGGGTCTGTGGGTCTGTGGGTCCCTGTGGTGGGTCTGTGGGTCCCTGCGGTGGGTCTCTGACCGCAGATGCCGCCTGCCGCAGGCGTGAATCTGTTGATCGGCACTGAAAACGGCCTGATGCTGCTGGACCGTTCCGGCCAGGGGAAGGTCTACCAGCTCATCTCTCGCCGGCGCTTTCAGCAGATGGAGGTTGGTGGGCACGTGATGCGGCGAGACAGTAGTACAAAGCTCTCCTTCAAACTTCCCATATTGCAATGCTAAAAATATTGTTAACCCTCGCCGGCACAGGCCATTTTGCGTCCTTCGACGGCACAAGGTTAGTACGACCCCCCTCCCCCTCGCGTTTGGCCCCTGATCGAGCTAGAGCTTCGCGGGAAAAAAACGAGCGTGCTGCCCGTCACGAGAGGAAGCCGATGATGCCCAATTTTAAGGTCCTAGGTCATCGGGTGACCTTCCAGGTCAGGTCAATGACCCGAAAACCGGGAGACCTGTTAGAAAGTCGTAAAATGTCGCTGCTATTTGGTTTTCCGGGATGCTGATCACGAAAATCGTGTTAGTTTTGATCAGAGATGATGTCTTTAAGCATTTAGACCAGGTCGGGTCAGGTCAGGTCAGGTCAACCGGTAGGGGTTGTGACGGGTTTTCGTAATACGCATGAACCGCCTCTGACAGCTTCGTAACATGTTACGAAGGCACCAAAACTACTTTGTAAATGCTCAAATGGTTGCTAAATTCGAATTCAGCTCCAAACGAGGTCACCAAAGGTCAATGACCTGACCTGACCTTCAGGTGACCTTGACACCCACTCTAATGTATGGGAGCAACATCAGATCACATGTTTGAGCGTTTGAAACCACAAAAAGCTTGCAAATGCGCGGCTAATGCGAGCCGACATACGCCGAATCGCGATTCCGGCCAAACATGGTCTCGGAAAAGAGGTCACAGGTCAAAGGTCATTTGGGTCAGGGTCATGAAATTTTCAGGGTAGGTGTAAAATTGATCAATGCGAGGGTACTGAAAGTTTCGTCGCGATCGGCCGCTTTTTACGCGAGTTATTCGCGAAAAACCTTAGGGGGGGGGGTTGCATCAACCCCCTGTGCCGGCGAGGGTTTTAAAGTTATAATATTACGAGCGAGCGGGAAGTGTTAAGTCTTTCGTATATTAACGGAAATTTCTGAGTATGGTCGGCCAGCCGGCCGGCAGGCCGTGGTCACGCTTCTGCGAGGCTTATATCTCAGCAACAGTGGTTGGCACTTCGATAACTCCCATCGATAAGGATTATTGAGGTCGTTATCGACGACAACGTTTTCAAGTTTATTGTTATGGATTATCCTTATAGAAGTAGCGTTATCGAAGTCCCCGTTTCGGTCAATCGATAACGATAGCTTCATCAAATATTTACATAGAAGCGAGCGTGTTAACCCTCGCCTGCACATTCCATTTTCCCATCCCATCCAAATGTCAGTTTTGTTGGATATGCTAACTTAACAGCCTTGTCATGATCAACCATACCAAATTTCAGCATCGCAGTTGGTCTAGAACATGGTAAGATAATAAAAAGTTCGGACCTCTTCAAATTTGACAATTTCAATGACTCAGATAAAAGGAAGCCATGTTAAGTATTAAGTGGTAATTTATCTCTCAACGTTGGTTATGTGGGAAGGCCCATCCATTGTCTTTCATTTGTGCATAAAAAATTATTACATTCTTCGTAAAATATCACTGGAGATCACCCTAAAGCATTTTTTGAGAAGCATGGCAAAGTCACCCAGCAAGGCAAAGTCACCCCCGTTTACAATAGGCGAAAAAAAAAACGTATCTTGAATGTGAAATGATGTTAGGGCCGCCCCATACATTATGGTAGGTGTCAAGGTGACGTGAAGGTCAGGACAGGTCATCTTTGATCACCTTTGTTCAATTTTTCTTCGTTTGTTTGCTAGTTTTTGGAGCTGATTTCGAATTTAGCAGCCATTTGAACATTTACGAAGTAGTTTTCTTCCCCTCGTAACATGTTACGAAGCCGTTAGTGGTTGTTTACGCCTACTATGAATACCCGGCAGGACGCCTACGATTTGACCTGACGTGGCCTGACCCGACCTGCAAAAACGTGTGCATTTCAATGCACACGATGCATGAAATGCATGAAAACATTATCTATGATCAAAACTAACGCAAATTCGTGATCAGTACCCTGAAACCCTTATTGCAGCCTCACTTTACGAAGTTCTGACAGGTTCCAATTTTCCCGACTATTGGGTCATTGACCTGACCTGGATGGTCAACTAATGACCTAGGACCCTAAAATTGGGTAGCATCGGCTTCCTCTCGTCACGGGCAACAATGCTCGTATTTCTGCGAAGCTCAAGCTCAGTCAAGGGCCAAACAGCAAGTGTCTTCGCCCCCCCCCCCCTCCCCACGCGCGCGCATCTATACGTTCGCGGCTGGCAAAACAGCAATACGGGCGAGGGTAAATATGGAACAGACTATAGCTCCCCTCGAAATGGTAATGTAGTCATAGAAATGATGTCATATTCCGACTGTTAATGTCACGTGGCTTGCTAACTATTGGAAATAGCTAAACGTTGTCTTATGTCACATGTCATTCGTCACTAAACACCTGTCGCCTCCGTTGTCATCGTCATTGGGCCTGAGCGGTGCTGAGCCTTTCGACATGACTGTGTCCCTGTGTGCCCGACTGCCGCACAGGTTCTCGAGGGCCAGAACATTCTGGTGACCGTCAGCGGGAAAAAGAACAGAGTGCGCGTCTACTACCTGAGCTGGCTCAAGAACAAGATCCTGAAGTCGGAGTCGGTGAGTAGCGGCTGCAGCTCTGGCAAACCGGGCCGGGCCGGCGCAGCCGCGCCTTGCTTCCTCTCACAACCTTAGCAGGCTTTGCTACTGTTCGATTGGTTAGTGGACAAATTAGAAACACGTAGACAAACACATTTTCATGGTGTTGATAATTTTCAGCGCCCATGAGATGATTGCCTGGCGCCGGAGGGGAAGCGCGGGGCTCCGCGGAGCAGCGCGACGTGACTGCTTGCTGACGACTGACGGTGGGTGCGTACTGCGTTCACAGCAGCTGGAGAGAAGGAATGGGTGGATCAATGTTGGCGACCTCAACGGCGCCGTCCACTTCAAGATCGTCAAGTTCGAGCGCATCAAGTTTCTTGTGATCGCCCTGCGTGACAGCATCGAGATCTACGCCTGGGCGCCGAAGCCCTACCACAAGTTCATGGCGTTCAAGGTAGGCCGTGCTGATCCTTCTGCAGACGCGCAGTGTCAGAGGCACCAAAGCGCGCTACGGCACCCACTTTTGGTCTACATAGATTATGTAACTGCTATTGGAAATCATAATGACACCCTTTTTCAAAAACCTCCAGGAGCCCCGAAACGCTCCCCTAAAACCTCTAGATCTGGAGGTTTACCTCTAGACCTGGCAACACTGTGCCCTAGCGGTGACCTTGACCTCCCCCGTCTGTTGCGGCTCCAAAGCCAAGCCGGCGTGGAATTGGGAAAGCTCGTGCTACCCCAACTCAGCACAATTCTTCACACTGGTCCTGAAAGTGTTTTGTCCGCGTTTTGACGTGAGTGAATTTGCAGATGTTATGAATGATTAGATTTGCAACCACGGATACGGATTCTGAGCAGTAATCGCCAGGCATTTTGAATGTGGATCGCTCTTAAATGTACAGGGTGTCCCAAAATTAATGTCACACCCTCCCACAGCCTTTGTTTTGCCTTTTACTGCACAATATCAATATAATTTCACCGGTACTGGCTCCCAGACCATATTGGCTACATTCTAGTCACGTGACCTTCGAATTTTTGTGACCCTGACCGGTCAAGGGGTGTACAGAGGTCATTTCCGGGGCAGTACCCAGCGCGCGCGGACCAGGTGTCCAGGATGGCGAAACTGCAGGGCAAATCGTCCCGCAGCGGGGCAGTCGGCATGGTTGCCGGTGGCATGGCCCACAGCCAGGTCGCCGAGGCACTGGGCGTGAGTTACCGCACGATTTGGCGCTGGTTGTCACGTGACAGAAGCGGATAGACGCCTGAGAACAAGCTAGGTCGCGGCAGGAAGACTTCCGCCAGCCGGGTATAGCGCAGATCGTCATCGCGAAGTGCGGAGCTAAAGACGGGCTTATCCACAAGGAAACTGGCAAGGAGGCAGATTGCCAACAGTCATCCAGTCTTCAAATTGATAACCCATCGGTACCGGAGGATGTCTCTTTTGCTGAAGCCCAACAAGCCACGTTTCCAGCCGAAAACTTCTGCTGAACATGTCCAGGGCCATAGTCGGCGCCCCGGCTCATCGAGCTAGAACGACGAAGGACTGGTACAGATCGACCTTCCCAGCATTCTGGGAGGACAAATTGCCGGGGAGTTGCCACGACCTATCGCCGATAGAAAATCTTTGGGCGATCGTCCTGTAAGAGGTGAGCAAAACGGCGCCAGGATAACCTGAACGCACGCTGACCAGGAACGTTCGATCTGTCTGGTCCAAGATCAGTCCACAGAAGCTAGACAATAGACATGTTGATGTCTGATGTCCCGGACCGTATGCTTGCCCGCATCAGGGAGAAGGTGGGATGCATATGTTAGAAAAGCGCGCTTCTCAAGTTTGTTATTTTCATGAAATTGACGCTGGAAAGGTGTGACATTATTTTTGGCACATCCTTTAAATACAAAACAATACAATACAATTATTTCATACCCTAGTGATCATATCACACCCTAGTGATCATTTCACACCCTAGTGATCATTTCACACCCTAGTGATCATTTCATATCCTAGTGACCATTTCACATCCTACCGATCATATCACACCCTAGTGATCATTTCACAACCTAGTGATGTGATCATTCATATCCTTGTGATCACTGATCATAGCACACCCTAGTGATCATTTCACACTAGTGATCATCTCACACACTAGTGCTCATTCACACCCTAGTAATCATATCAGCACTTCACTCAACACGAGTTCCGCTTGCTTTGTTTAAAAAAACTCTGAAAGTTGCGGCATTTGCTCAAATTGTAGGGAAATCGGGTGCCTGTAGGCTGTGCCAAAGCTAATGTGTAAGCACCTGACATTGACCGTGCGGGTGTGGCGCGGTCTCGGCAGAGTTTCGGTGAGCTGGCACATCGGCCACTACTGGTCGACCTCACAGTCGAGGATAACACCCGGCTCAAGGTCATTTACGGCTCGTGCGACGGCTTCCACGCGGTGGACCTCGACTCAGCTACCGTGTACGACATCTACCTACCGAAACACGTGAGTGTGCCGGCGGGGCTACGGGGCACGGGGCGGCTGCACCGGTGGCACGGGGTACGGGCCGGCGACCGGCGGCGTCAGCTCTGCCACCGCCACCGCAGTGGCCGCTTCAGTGGGTCTAGCCTCTCACCACCTTTCAGTCCTCATAGACTTGGATCTAGGCGGCCTACGCCTACAAATGACACCAATCTGTAGCAGATTCATAAGAGAACGTGGACGTATCACGTTAACCATGTCATAAGCTTTTGCAATGTGCATTAAGCTGCATGAAATGTTGCATAAATATGGCAAAAACGGAGCGCGTCCATTCTATGATTTATTCAACTTTTGCGTTTTGTATCACCAGGGAATCGCGTTTGAATACACTGTACAGTTGACGAGTGCGTTGTAACCATAGCACTTGAACCCTCACCCCTATAGGGGGAGGGGGTCAAATGAACCCCTCCCTCGGTTTTTTGCAAATAACTCGCGTAAAAAGCGGCCGATCGCAACGAAGCTTTCATACTCTCGAGTCAATCAAATTTACATCTACTCAAAATACATGAATGATGTTTTTCTTTCTTGGATGCTCACTAGTGTTTTGATGCCTTGCATATTCAATTAGTTTGAGACTTGCTCAGAAGGTTGCTTGAAGCCTGGCATATCACACCCCAGAAAATATGCAAGGTAAGAAGAAGCAAGAGTTTTAACTATCAGGACAATCACTGTTTGACAGTTCATCAACTTCAGTTTCATTTTCCATTACATTGATAATGAAAAGTACCAGAGTCTGTTGTTCTGTCCCACAACCATGCTTCAGGATTTGGCATTAGATGTCTACACTGGTTCTATTCTGGTTCGTTGTTTATATTTTCTGTTCATGTATGTACCTACCCATCTTTCTTAAAGGTAGTGTGCCAGCTTTCCTGGACCGTATGGAGTTAATGGCCCAGATAAGGAGAACCGGATTTTTAGAACTTATCCATACCTTCAAAACTCATGGAAACGTCTTAAATTCTTCAAATTTTGAGTACCCCAGTGCGAAATTCGCCCCGACGGGTTGTCGGTCGTACCTCAACCGCATTTCACACCACTATGAACAATAAATGCACACACTGAAATCGCTATTACCGATATGGTCATCCAATCAAGTTTCGATAAACCCGTTCATCATCAGCTCCTGCGGTTTCGAACACGCCTGTTAGGTGGTGCGGTAGACCGCGCCCAAAGCCAGGGCCCCGGTAACGTGAGGTAGCCGAGTCAGGGCAGCGTGCGCTGACCCAAGCCGGAGCCGCGCGTCCTCCCGGTGTCATGTGATAGCCCGGGGCTGCCCGCGGGGATGCGGTAGACCGCGCCCAAAGCTGCGGCCCCGGCTTGGGTCAGCGCACGCTGCCCCGACTCGGCTACCTCACGTTACCGGGGCCCTGGCTTTGGGCGCGGCTTCTGCTCATACTTTGTGGTGCGGTGGTGGTGCGTCGGGCTGCGCGCTCTGACTTCGGCCAAGAAAAATGCGTCAGCTGATCATTGTCATTTCTGCCACTTGCGTGTGGTGAAATGGGGTCATAACTTATGAGACGGCTTTTTCATATCAATTATTTTACATAAAATCATATTTCAAACCATAAATAATGTTCGACAGCCAAATAAAAGAAACAATGCCAATACAGGCTTACAGTTTAAGGCTCGACATTGTGTTGTCTACGATTAGACAGCTGATAACTCATTCCCGTACGTCGTATGGTCGTAACACTATAATGACCTTTGCTTATTGTCACATGTGCGCCGCATTCGCGATTGTTGCCGACGCCTGTTTACAGGTGAGCCCACTACAGTTGTTATAAATATCTAAAAACCGATAAACTTTTAGGCGAAAAAGGCACTATTCCAGGCCCATTTTTGATTTTTTTTTTTTGCGATATTAGGTAAAAACAGAAGCTTCTTATCCTAGGAAAAATAAAATGGGAAATCTTTCAAAGGTGGCACACTACCTTTAACCCCTTGCAAGGGCTTGTGTAGGCATGCTTCATGAGCTTGAGAATCTATAGCCCATTGCAAGGTGCTTTTGTCTATATGTTTTAACTAAAAACAACTTATTAAATACTATTTGGTTTCATTTCATTAAAAATATCCACGGCCGGCTGACGGCTGGCTGCCCACAGTTTGCCACGGCTGTGGGCGGCTGTAGCTGTGGAGCCACGGCTGCGGGGCGGCTAGGCTGTGGAAAATTGCAGCCGTGCAGAACTCTACTTACCATACGCCGTTTCGTTAAAAAAACTGTTTCCATATTGAACTTATATTTGCCGTCGCATGAGCGAATTGCCTACTGAGTAGAGGCTGAAACCGACTCTTTCCGCAGTCAGAAATCATGTGCGAGACCGAGAGCCTATTCAAATAAACCCCGGTCGCACTCGCATCCATGCGTGCGATCGATGCTATTACAACTTGATGGATTTGAATAGGCTCTCGCGTGCGATTTCCTGACTGTGGAAATAGTCTGCTTCGTCCTGAAGTTCAGAATTTAACACAGGTTCAAATGACAACTAAGGTGAAAGATGACACACAATGTATACAATACAATATACAGGGTGTCCCATAAGTTCGTTCTCACCTAAATTCTACGTTTAGAGACTCTCTTCCTTAAGCCTATTAGTGGCAGGGGGTGTATTAAGCCTATTAGTGGCAACCTATTAGTGGTTGTTTTCATCCACCCCTCAGGTTTTTTGGGAATATCTCCGAAACCGCTGAAGCTACGATGCTGAAATTTTCTGACTTTTCCTAAAACTAAATTAGGCACATTCCCTGAAAATTTCAAGTTCATAACTTTACCAGGGGCGGCTCCAGAGCACTGGGAATTGGGGGTCCTATTCGTGAAGCGAGTCATTTGGGCGAAGATCACGATGCTGATGTATTTGAACTGTATGCACCAGTTTTACGAACAGTGAATGAAAGGTATCATGTGATAACATATACAAAGTTATTGTGCATCCTCTTTTGACACGTTTTTGCTATGATAGGCGGATCCAGGCGTCCAAAAAGGGGGCGGGGGGTTCATACTGAAATGTACGTACAGTACCATTTGATGAGCGGTTTCGTAGTAGTTACATTGCCAGAAAGCGATCAAATGCACCATACCATGTATCTGTGAACTCTTACAAGCGATGTTTTCCCCTAAAATCATAGGTGCGTCCAGGTGCTGAATATTGGGGAATAATTAGTAATTACATCTGTATCCGCCTATGATTTTTGAAAATGCATATTTTTAGGATCCATGTGAATTTCTGGTTCATTCTCTATCGATCGGCAAAAGTTGCGGTAAGATTGGTTCAGAAACCTGGCCGTGATAAACAGTCCAAAATGTATCTGCAATTTGCCCGTTTTTACCCCCCTCTATTGACATTTTTATTTTTTAGAAATGTAGATCACGTTGAGCGAAATCGAATGCCGTTTGAATTTTGAAAATCGGCCCGTTAGATTTCAAGATATCAGAGGGGGGGTCGTAAACAGCCCCCCCCCCTGCCACTAATAGGGGTAGCCAGGAGCCTGCCACTAATAGGGTTAAAGGGACTATCCCACCTTCTAAAATGTTGTTAAAACCAGTTAAATTGTGCCCGACTTTATAGATTGGATGACCAGGAACACGGTTCTGGCATTTATTTTTCATTAAACATCTTAGGCTTCCCATATTCCAAACACAAACTTTCAAATATGTGACGTCACAGCCCAAAATTACCTCCTTTCCCAGGCCACATTACTGTCATAAAGCTGATTCTTTTTACTCTGTAGGCACCACAACAAAGTTCAGACCAAGTTTAAAGGGACTATCCCACCTTCTAAAATGTTGTTAAAACCAGTTAAATTGTGCCCGACTTTATAGATTGGATGACCAGGAACACGGTTCTGGCATTTATTTTTCATTAAACATCTGAGGCTTCCCATATTCCAAACACAAACTTTCAAATATGTGACGTCACAGCCCAAAATTACCTCCTTCCCCAGGCCACATTACTGTTATAAAGCTGATTCTTTTTACTCTGTAGGCACCACAACAAAGTTCAGACCAAGTTTTAAGCGATTTTTCAACGAACAAACCCATTTAAATCAGAATGACTAAACGAGGTGACGTCACACTAACGGTCGCTCCATGTTGAAGATAGGGCCTTGTACAAGGCCCATTTTCAAATGAAGGGAACGAATTTCTTCAACACCAAGAGGCCGCGGGGGTTGCAACCTAGATAGATAGTGGTTTCTGAACCTCGCCGCAAACTTGGCTATCTCAACTCAAACCCCATGTTAAAGGTGGGATAGTCCCTTTAAGCGATTTTTCAACGAACAAACCCATTTAAATCAGAATGACTAAACGAGGTGACGTCACACTAACGGTCGCTCCATGTTGAAGATAGGGCCTTGTACAAGGCCCATTTTCAAATGAAGGGAACGAATTTCTTCAACACCAAGAGGCCGCGGGGGTTGCAACCTAGATAGATAGTGGTTTCTGAACCTCGCCGCAAACTTGGCTATCTCAACTCAAACCCCATGTTAAAGGTGGGATAGTCCCTTTAAGGGCACGCTGAACTTGGTTCGTAACTGAGCTTATGTGTTTGCCATGGCTGGTAACAATATGCTCAACAGTAACTAATTTCTCTAGACAAAATAGTTTTTGCTAGAAAGTCCACTTCCTGCAGAGGTGGCTAACGCCGCAACATAGAGGTTTCCGATACGGCCTACGCCTCGGTATTTAGTCGGCACGGGACCATTCGTGACGATTGAGGGTGATTGAAGCCAACCAGTCTGAAGCCAATGTCTGTCGCTAACTGTACGCACAGTCAGCAAGTGACGCCGATTATTTGTCGGGGGTCAATCACTGCAAATTTATCCTCTTTCCAGTCAGCCCTCAGGAGTGAGCCATGTGACCAAAACTGTCTGGCGTCAAAGTGGCCAATAAAAATGTCAAAACGTTTGAAAGTTGATAAGGTGACTTTTCAGGATGGATTATCAGCTGTCTAAGAATATTTTTCGGGGTACATATCTCAAGATGAGTTAAGCTTAAGACTTACCGGAGGACTCAAAACATTCGAAAATGTCTTAAAATGGCCAAGCATGTGTTTCGTTATGCCTGAGGATAAAAAATTGGAGGGCCGATAACATCAATGTGGTCATCTGGACTACCTAGTCCATGTTCGAGATGAAACACTCGTCCAAATCCTAAAACGGCCCCATAAAGGCGAAAGGAAAGAGAAGGCCTCCGTTTCGTCCCGCTTTGTTCCAATGCAAAAGGCCAGGGTCACGGTATTGTGGGGTTATAGGCGTCCAGACGCTGACCAGGATGCGGTTGGTATTGTATTGACGTAGGCAGACACTCCACATACACTGTGGCTATTCCGTGTCTAAAGTCATGGCGAGTAAAAAAATAAAACATACGTCAGGGTAAAAGACAATAAAAAAGTCAAATCACACACCTATACATATACCAGACACTCGCCACGCACACAAACACACACACACGCCATATGCAACCACACTACCGTCAATCACAGCCACTCGTCAGACCATCAGAAGAACGCCTTCACTGCTCTCTTGAAACTGCCCGGATCGAGGTCAAAAGGGCAGCTGGCAGCTGGTTTAAAGGTAGTGTGCCAGCTTTCTTGGACCGTATGGAGTTAATGGCCCAGATAAGGAGAACTGGATTTTTAGAACTTATCCATACCTTCAAAACTCATGGAAACGTCTTAAATTCTTCAAATTTTGAGTACCCCAGTGCGAAATTCACCCCGACGGGTTGTCGGTCGTACCCCAACCACATTTCACACCACTATGAACAATAAATGCACACACTGAAATCGCTATTACCGATATGCTCATCCAATCAAGTTTCGATAAACCCGTTCATCATCATCTCCTGCGGTTTCGAACACGCCTGTTAGGTGGCTTCTGATGCTCGTCGAGGTCGGAATTTCCAAATACGCGTGGTGCGTCGGGCCGCGCGCTCTGACTTCGGCCAAGAAAAATGCGTCAGCTGATCATTGTCATTTCTGCCACTTGCGTGTGGTGAAATGGGGTCATAACTTATAAGACGGCTTTTTCATATCAATTATTTTACATAAAATCATATTTCAAACCATAAATAATGTTCGACAGCCAAATAAAAGAAACAATACCAATACGGGCTTACAGTTTTACCCCGCGTTCGATGTCTCTCGGACGGCGAAGATTCTACGCCGTCTGGCCAATCACGTTTCATAACCGCAGCCGAGCCCCCGCTGACCTTGGACGTGATTGGCCGGACGGCAAAGAATCTTTGCCGTCCGGGAGACATCGAACGCCGCCTAAGGCTCGACATTGTGTTGTCTACGATTAGACAGCTGATAACTCATTCCCGTACGTCGTATGGTCGTAACACTATAATGACCTTTGCTTATTGTCACAAGTGCGCCGCATTCGCGATTGTTGCCCGACGCCTGTTTGCAGGTGAGCCCACTACAGTTGTTATACATATCTAAAAACCGAAAAACTTTTAGGCGAAAAAGGCACTATTCCAGGCCCATTTTTGATTTTTTTGCGATATTAGGTAAAAACAGAAGCTTCTTATCCTAGGAACAATAAAATGGGAAATCTTTTAAAGGTGGCACACTACCTTTAAAAGCGCGGTCGCTTGGTATGAAAAGGCACGCTGCCCAGCCGCAGTGCGTGTAACCGGTGGCCGTAGGCGACGGTCGTTCCGGGTGGTGCGGTCACCACTGGTCCGCGACCCCGCGTTCGTGGTGAACAGCGAGGCGAGGACGGTCGGCTCACCGCGCGCAATGGCACTGCGCGCGACAGTCACCGCTGCGACCCGGTACATATCAGAGGCCGATGTGAGGTGGAGGTCATCCCGCGCGCGAGACACGTGGTCGTACTTTTTGAGGCCGGTAATAACTCTTGTAGTGAAGTTAATAATTTTGAGAAGTCTGGTACAGTTGTCGGCAGAACAGTTTCTGTAAACGGATATGCAGTATCTCACGCGCGAGATGACCAACCCCTCAACAATAGTTTTCAGTGCGTGCTGGGGGAGGAAATGCCTCAAGTGGCGGAGACCGATCAGGAGGCCGGTACAGTGGCGAACCACGTCACTGACGTGTGCGTCCCAACTCAAGTGACGGTCAAACAGCACGCCTAGGTTTTTAACTGTCCGGCTCTCCTGGACGGCCCCGCCACCGACCCGTACGCTGACAGGAGGAAGGTTACGGGTGTTCTGACGGGTGCCGAGGAGGAGGATTTCAGTTTTGGATGCGTTGAGTTTTAAACCATGGGCATGGAACCAAGCAGACAAAGCGGAAAGGGTAGATTCCATGCGTTGGATAAGGCCAGGAAGATTGGCTTTGACATCGGACATCAGGATTTGGGTGTCGTCAGCGTACTGGGTCACATGGGCGTCCGGCGCGTGTAGGCTGAGGTCGTTGGAGAAGATGGTGAATAGGAGAGGACCAAGGACGGACCCCTGGAACACTCCCGTGGTGACAGGAAGGGGATTCGAGACCACTCTGGTGCCGGAAGGAGAGGAGATAGAGACTGACTGGGTGTGACCATGGAGGTACGAAGAAAACCAGGATGTGTCAATGTTATATTGCTGGAGTTTGTTAAGGAGCTGAGTGTGCGGAATAGCGTCAAAACATTTGCTAAGATCCAAGAGGCATAGGAGGGATAGGTGACTGCGGTCCATGTTGGAAAAAAATCCTGTTAGTAACAGATAGCAGAGCGGTCTCGGTTGAATGGTGGGGGCGGAAGCCGTGTTGGGATGAGGATAGGAGGTGATTGTCGGACATGTAGGCATACAGCTGACGCTGCACCGCACGTTCGACAATCTTGGCTATGACAGGAACTATGGATATAGGGCGGTAATTGGAGGGTAATGACGGGTCACCGGACTTGAAAATAGAATGCACCAGGGAGTGTTTCCATGAATCAGGGATGTCGCATCTAGTAAGACATGAGTTAATGATGTGGAGAAGGACGGGTTGATGGCGTCAAAACATAGGATTAGGATCCGGATACAAATTCCGTCAGGCCCACAAACACCAGAACGCTTCATGGAGAACATTACCTCCCGCAGGCCGGCCAGCGTGGTGCCGCGCACGCGGAAGCCGCAGGCGCCCACACGTGGTAGGCGACACGGGACTGCGGGCGGCGGCCCAAGGCTGGCCAGCTCATCAGCAATTCGAGAACCGATACCAACAAAGTATGCGTTTATCTCGTCAGGTGTAGCGGCAGGAATACAGGGGGCACTGTTCCGCTTTCCGGCGATAATTGGGAGGATCACACGGTACAGTGAGCTGCTGCCATGCTCACGGAGCTTAGCCTCGATGTCCGCCCTACAGTCACGCCGGATCGCCGACCTGACCCTCTGTAGTATATTAACGTAAAAGCAATAATGAAATACGTAACTAAAGAGCTCAAATAAGCGCCAAGAAAGAACACATCAGCCTCGACCGGCCGCACCGCACGCACTGTCTGACCCGACCGCCGCGCCGGTCAGCTCGGTGGGGTCACCGCGGTCGTGGCGGCTGCCGATTGGTCCGCGCGCTCGAGTCCGCGCCCGCGCTACTCGGCCGGCGCCGCCCGGCGCACACAGGCACGGCATGACGGAAAGTTCCTAACACAGGATCACGATACCACACCCTCTTATCAAGTTCGCGAAAGGTCGGCGATCTCCCCTCGCGGCGCAGCACACCCCTCCGCTGTGACATGAGATTAAGAGTCGCCGCGGTGACAGCCGGCGCAGTGGGCTTCCGGATGGTAGCGACTCTAGTCGGGGCATGCCTATCTAAAACAGATAACAAACGATCCGTAAAATAAGACCACATAAAAGAAACCGGATGACCGCTAAAAACGCATGACCAGTCAACATTGTACAAATCACTAAACAATGCATCACGCTGAATACGTTTGAGCGGCCTCAAACGCAATCGGGACGGTTTTCTAACACGTTTCGGTAAAGATAAAAACAAGCGGATTGATTGATTGATTGATTGATTCATATTTTATTTATAAAAACATTTTTACAGTCGTACATTCACACGGATTGGTGCAGAGGCGACAAGCGCTTATCTCTTGGCACCTCTCCCAGTTCCCTACAAGGTAGGGGGCACGACCACCGCCCCCGACCGCCCAGCCAGCAGACCAGAAGCAGAGCCGCCCGTCGCCAGTCCGCCTATTTTATGCTTACAGAAATTACTTCCAAAAGCGTGCCTTTTATATGAACCTACGGACGACATGATGAGGGCTAAAAGAGCATTTTGATACGGCTAAACGTTCAACGAGGTGTTCATGGTCGCAAATCACTACATCTCAAAGTGAACCGGTGTAAAAGGTGGGCTGCGTCACACTCTGGTGTAGGTCAAAAGTTTGTAGCATTTCACGGAGGCGGTCCCGGCCAGGGTTTGTACCTGTGTCCAGCAGGTTACAGTTCAGATCACCCATGATCAGGACCGGTCCGGAGTGCTGGAGCACTACACGCTGGTACTGCAGCTCCAGCTCGCCGATGTCCGCCTGAAGTGCCGCGGCCGTTCTCCGCGGCGGCCGGTAGACGACGGCGAGCTTGAAGGGCGGGCCGGTCGACGGCTTCACTCGCAGCCACAGGGACTCCAGCAGACAGCCGGCGCAGTCGGCTGGCGGCTGGGGGATGACAGCGGCCTGGTAGCTGTCACGGGCCCACGGGCCAGGATGGCCACCCCACCGTAGCCGGCGTCCCCGGGCCGGTCGGCGCGGTGCAGCGTGTATCCCGGGAAGGTGACGAGTCGGGTCGCAGTGGCGGATCTAAGCCAGGTCTCGGTGAGTAAAAAGAAGTCATGGTCGAAGCGTCTTAGCTGGTCATGTTGGAATGATGCGACCTTCGGTAAAAGGGACTGGATGTTGAGCATCCCAATCATATAAGTCCGTTTGCGGCCGTCGGCTGAGGAGCATCGCCACGCATGTCCTCCCCTGCACCCCCGGCGCCGGGCGCTGACACCGCGCCTGCCGCGATGTGTAGGGCGCGCGGTCGGCGGCCGCGCAGGGTCAGGGTCAGGTCTTCCATGGCCCCTCGGGGCCGCCGGAGCAGGAGTGTGGTCGGACCGATCGGTGTGTCGACAGTATCGACGGCCAGCGAAGCGGCGGCTCTCATCAAACGACGGAGGTGCGTGGCTTCCGTCGTTCCCGGCGGGTGTCGCGGTGGTCACCAGGAGAAAGTTTAATGCTAGGAACACTAAACACCTTGCAAGGTCACGGTGCATCTTGCCTGATCACAATCGCAGTGATCACCAGATAGTCGGTTCACCGGCTCCACTCGTTCACGACTCGCAGTCACATTCACGCTCAATCACACAGTCCAGTCACTCAGGAGAGGCGCGTGGTGGTAGGGAAAGGCGGAGCGAGACGGAGCTCCCGGCGCCGCAGCCGACCGCGGGCGCGGCGCACAGTGAACTGGTACTCCAGAAACAGATGTGGGACGCAGAATGCTTCTCCAAGAAGACCTAGAAGGAATATCAGCGTTCTAGCTTAACTCAAACCGCAAATATGAACACATTTTTTAGGAGAAAATGGTATCCGGGAGGTCGTAGGCCCGTCTTGAAGCGAGACACTGCATCGGTGGACAGGTCAAGGAAAGCTCAAAAGCGGTGCCAGGAGAGTGTGACAGGCGTCTGTCGCAAGATCACATGTCAGGCATGAGGCAACTCATTGGATCCAAATTTCATGAAAATACGTTGGGGATACTGAAATCGTGGCTGGTCGAAGCGAAACGCTGTTCCAGCCTCCAGGAGCTCACGGCGAATGCCAATTCAGTCTGGGTTAACTTCAAGCCTGCTACGCTGCCAAACATGGCGGGTGGCATGTCGCAGCATGTATTCATGTGTTTGCCCATGAACTGAGGAGCACATTGACGGGTCATAAATATTTCAAAACGCAATGTACTCTGTTTTACATGCAAGTATAATGTGAGAACTTTGTTGCACACCTCGGTAAATATCCACATGCACGGACACACAAACCACACAGATTGAGATATATCGCCGGTCACGGTCAGGAGGCGCTCGGCCGCCTGCCTTCCCTGCGGCAGTTATGATCCCAGCCCCTCCGCCCTGGCCACCTGGGGCCGTATTCACGTCGATCATTTTCGTAAGAATTTTCTTAAGTTTGACCTACTTCTTAAGTTAATTTTTTTAATCACGTGAACTCCGTCGATAAAAACTTAAGAAGTGTCGACGTGAATACCAAATTACACTTACGAAAGAAAATCGACTTACGAAGTCGACGTGAATACGGCCCCAGAGCTCCTTGTGGAGATAGAAGAATCAAGATACGTGGGGTGAATGAAAAGTTTTGAGCCTAACCCAGTTACAGGTGACGCAGGTTAATGAAAATTTGGTCACACATTCTGCAACTATTTTTAGGTGTGTACACCAAGTTTTGAAGTACTAGTCCTTTTCGTTTCGTTTTTAGAGCCCGTTAAAGTGAAGAAGATTACGCGTTCGGTGAAAAGGGAGAAAATCGAGAATTGATCTTTTATAAAGTATTGTGATTTCAAAGCCATGCCTTCATCTGAAATTAAAAAGGACCTGAAACTAAACTTATTGGTTGTGGCCCATCATATGTCACTGTTAAGGTTTGACCTGCTAATTTCAAGCAGGGCAGGAACAGCGTCCAAAATGAACAAATATCAAAAACGCCGTAGAATGTGACAAAATCCGAAAACATTGAACCTGCTCTAGGGGTGTGGATGCTGGATCCAAGACTGTGAGCTCATCAGATAGCGGTAAGAATGGACATCTCCCAGGAGCAAGCTGGCGACATTCTTACCAATGGGCATGACATGAGAAAGGTCTCTGCTCATTGGGCCTCTCGGCTTTTTGCTGCAGAGCACGACGAGAGATGTGTAATGACATTTGGAGCTAGTTGAAGCAGATTCTGAGAATTCAAAGTCACTTTTCGCTACCGATGATTAACTGTGGGTGTTTCACTTCAATCCAGCACTGGAAGAACAGTGGAGTCAGTGAAAGAACGTCTCTACTCTAATCTGAAAAATTAAATGTCAGAGTCACAACAAGGAGGAAAGTGTTCCGTAATTCGGAAAATAAATGAGATGTCTTGCAAGTGTACTTTTTTCAAAGGGTCTTACTGTAATTGGGCATTACTAGGATGAACCACTGATACACCTTTGTTAGAAAATCAGGAAGATCAGAAGGGCAATCCTGACAAAATTGGTCGTGTTTCACCAGGACAATAAATCAGGGTATTTTTCACTGGTTGCAATGTAAACAATGAATTACTGAGCCTTCCAAAGTATCCCAAATCTAATCTTTTAAACAGCATTGGCATCCTTAGGGTGTCTATTTCTGTCTAAGCTTAAAGAAAAAACTGACTGGATGACGCTTCACAAAAAAATGACGTCATTGACACCGCGAGCACTTACCCAAAATAGCATGATTCAAGGCGCTATAAAAGTGAGGGAAAAAGTGCTAGGATTTCACAATTTTGTGTCCATTCATATCAATAGTGGCCAAATGTGTGACCAAAGTTTCATTAATCTGCGTCACCTGTAACTATGTTAGGCTCAAAACTTTTCATTCACCCTACGTATAGCCGTCCCGTTGGTGACCTTCTCCCAGGACGTTCGACTCATCCACACAGCTGACGCACTGGTCGTCGTAATGCAACCACATGCCCCGTCCCACACTGTACACGTCAGACACATAGTGTCCGGAGTGCGCGGTGCCGCCGTAGTGGCTGATGACGCCCACCAGCCGATACGTAGAGTCGCCGACCAGGTCGACGGGGCAGAGCAACTGGTTATCCTCGACGCTAAACTCGGGAAGGTGCACCTGTTCCAAGGCGTCGGCTGGCTCCCTCTCCTCCAGTGACCTCATGACAACCCGAAGCTCGCGACCCTTGTCCTCACGGTTCCGCCGTGGCTCCGAGTCTGAGTCGGCGGCATCCGGCACCTGCAGCTCGGTTGGCGGTGATTGCGGCGGCTCAGCAGCAGCAGTCGCCAATGGACGCGCCGGTGTCGCGGCCCCGGCCGACACCGGAGAGCCCGCGGCGGCGGACACTGGTGGGCCGCGGCTGTAGCTGCCGGTGCTGCGGGCGACGACCCACGGGCGGTAGGCGGCAGCGGCGGCCCCAAGGGCACCTCCGACTCACTCACGTACAAGGAGGGCTTTGTGCACATCCACTCGGGAGGCCGAGTGACGTCGTCCGCGACGAACTCTTTCAACGAGAGGAACTTGGGGATGCCCACGTTGGCGCGGATTTTCTTTGACTCCTCTCCCAGGAAGACACACCGGTTCAGCTGGATGATCAGTGTCCTGGGAAGTTGTTATATGAAAGAAAAACATTGACCTTATTCCTCGAGTCTATACCAAAATTAATGCAAAGCTATCCTTTTATTTACGTGATATTTCGGCCAACAGATTGTTCTTTCTTTCGTTTGATAATGGTCTGTTGGCCGAAATATCACGTAAATAAAAGGATAGCTTTGCATTAAAGGGACCCTCCCACCTTAACATTAGTTTTGAGTTGAGATAGCCAAGTTTGCGGCCAGGCTCAGAAACCACCATTTATCCTGGTCGCAACCCCCGCAGCTTTATGGTGTACAAGAAATTTCTTCCCTTTACTTGCAGGGTGGGACCAGCGTGGTCCCTATCTCTTAACCATTACGGGAATCTGATGACGTCATCAGGCTTTCGAACGTCCGTTAAATGTTTGACTAAAACGTTTTGTAGCACGCGGTGGTATATGCTGCTTTGCGCGCAACAAATGCCGCACCTTCAAATAAAGTCGCTAGGAACAGCGGAGATCCCAAAAAGTAAGCAAAAGTAAAAGTCTAATATCTTGAAAACCGGTGAATATTTTTCGATGAAATTTGGTATATATTCGTTTTTGCTCTTTCTGAACCGAGCGACATCACTTTCATGCCAATTCATTAACTTTTTTGAAGGTGGGAGGGTCCCTTTAATTTTGGTATAGACTCGAGGAATAAGGTCAATGTTTTTCTCTCATGTAACTATATCAATCATGTTCCTCGCCAGAGCACTGGCAAACATTAATCCTGGGAAGTTGGCTTATCTTGGTGGTGACGCGGCACTCGCCGTGGTGGCAGCGATGACAGAGCAGCTCGCGCCGGTCGGGCTGCATGCTCAGCTGCAGTGCGTCCTGCAGAGTGGGCGCCTCGGTGCCTTGACGGCGCGGCACGCTCACAAACCAGCTGATGTTCTCTTGGCACTTCAGCACTGTCTCATGGCACTTTGTGCACTTGTAACTCTCGACAGTCTGGTATTGAAAGTTGTCGCGGACCGGGTTGTCTGTCGACCGTCGCTCGTCGATTTCGTCTTTCATTGTGTCCAGCAGTCGTAGCAGGAACTCATTGGCGTCCTGCATCTCGGTGCCTCGAAAAGCCGGATCGACGTCGGCGAAAACATCGCGAAGGTCATTCAAGTGGCTGGAGACTGATTTGCTGAGCGCCTTCTGTCGGAGCACCATCAGCTTTGCGATGCCACACAGCGTGCGGCACTGACCGTTTTCGACCGGGCCTGAGATCAGGGACACCATATCATTCAGGAACGGTCGGAAACCCAGCAGTAGGGGTACCCATTTTTTGGTCAATTTTCCAAAGTTTAGGTGGGGGTGGATTTTCCCATTATTTGGTCTATTCTGTTTCCAGCTGTGCCAAAAATAGCGAAATCAAACGATTTCTAGGGGTCACGAATTCAAAATGAAAATGTCAATTTTAGCGGAAAATCGACCAAATTAACATTATTTTATGTTGGGACAAGGTTACCATGTCAACAGTTTTGGGTGGATTTTATCATTTTTTGCTCCGTTCTGGATCTAGCAGTGACAGAAATAACGATATCAGACCACTTTTAGGGGTCGCGAGCTCGCATTGGAAGTTTTAATATAAATATGGAAAGCCAATGTGTTGCAGTGGTGCTGATGACTGTGGGACACCGTGCAACACTGCTTTAGTTGTATCTTCGACGTGCAGCGGTAAAAGAGGGCTAAAATCAGTGATCGAAGCTTTCTCATTAGGACCATTTAGTTTTCAATGAGTCGTCTTATTCAGCAAAAGAAATGAATGATCCCCATTATTCCCCAGGACATGGACAATGGACATTGAGCTATCGATACAATCTGGGTGGGAGGGGCATTAAAAGCCGTTACGGATGTGACGATATAAATCGCATGCCGTATTTTAACGGAAATATAGCATGAAGTAGATAAAGAAGTTGCTAGTGGCCTATTTATAGCTACAAAGAGATTGTGTAATGGGTGACTGCTGTATGAGTGTAGCTTTGCCCCCTCCCCCCCCCCCCCCACAAACACCCACAACGCAATTGTGCATATGGAAAGATAGCTGGCGGAGAACATCACAGGAGAGGAACAATGAAACTTCATCCTCGCCCCATTATGAAAGAAATATGTTTGCAATCTTGCTGATGACGGACAGCACTGCACTGGTCTGGCCGAACGCGTGCACGACTGCTCATGACTCCAGTTCTGGGCATGTGCCACAAGCAGCTGTTGACATGAGACGGGTGCAGATATCATGTCATGGAACTAGTGCCTGGTGATGGCCGCTGTCAGCAGTATCCTTGCAAGAAATAGTAACGGACCTTACGCTGCACTCTACAGGCCCAGTCCAAACCCTCAGATGGTGCTGATCTGAACTCGAATGGCATTGCCTAAAGCTGGAAATTATGAAGGTGCAAAGCTTAAACGACTCAGCCAACTCCGAGGCAGAACCTTTTACAGACTCTTAGCATTGCCTGGGGGCCGACACAGTGGGTGGGCCGGGTCCGTATCAAAGCGTCCAAAACCGCAGCACCCAAGGTACGCAACATCCAAAACCGCAGCGTCCAAAGTACGCAACGTCCAAAATACGCCCAAAATCGGGTTTATAGGGGGCATTCACAAAGTCCAAAACCGAAACATCTAAAACCGCAACGTCCAAAAACGTATCATCCAAAAAACGCAACATCCAAAGACGCAACATCCAAAACCACAACGTCCAAGACCACGACATCCAAGGTACGCAACATCCAAACCCAACCTTACCTAACCTAACCCAGGTGGGTGACGGCACGTGATCGCCTGAGGCGGTGGGGGGTAAAAATATTTTCGTCATTTAATGCTCAATGCAATCGCTGCGACTTTTTACAATACCTTCTCCTCGTCGTTGTTTCTTGCTTTAAACGACTGGTCCCCGAGTGATGACTATCCTCACGCAAGATAGGGTGAATGGCGCTAGCAATTAAGCCCAAAAACATATCGAAAATGTTACAAAACACTTCTTTTGAGGGAGATGAATTGAATGGTTTTGGAGCCTCACGAAATATGTTTCAGATATGACGCGTCATACAAACTGACGCATAAAGACTGTGTTCAAAAGTGTGACCGCAAGAACTTGTTGACGAATAAAATGCGTAGGTACTAGAGGTGTCAATCGGAACCGAAAATTTTGGAATTCCGAAAATTTCCGAATTCCGATTCGGAAATCTGACGGACAAGTGACAAACACATCGGACATATTCGGAAAACTAGTTGAAAATTACAAATTTCTTAAATAAGTTAAAGTTCAAACTTATTTCCATTATCAATATGCAAATTGCAAAACATGTCATCAAAATTGGCAGGGGATAGGTGGTTCATCCATCATTCATAATAATAGTGCAGGATGAACATAAACATAATTGCATGTAGCAGGTAGCTCTGAGTCAAATATATACCTACCTATACTGTGCCAACTTTTAACTCTAAATTTGAAAATGTGTTTTCCACGGTGACTATAAATAGTGTTTTCAAATGGCAATAGCCAATAGCGACATTGTTGTCAGCAAGTCCATCATTAGATAACACAGGTACCTAATAGGTATGAATGATGTACAATCATTAACCTGTGGGAAGCACTAGACACCAAAGCGGTAGGTAAAGTAGGAAACCCAAAAATAGATTTGCATCACTTGAAAGTTAACAGAAAAGAGGCTGAAGAAAATTGCAAATATCAAGGTGTGCAAAGTAGCACAAGAGTCTTACCTAGAGCCTCCTATCATAAAATCATCCCCTTCCACCCCTTCCCCCCAAAAAAATATCCGTGCCGAAATATCGAATACAATGCTACAAAGTATGCCGATAGCCTATCCAAATAAACTGTTACCAAAAGATGATGAAATGCGGCGAAAACGTCATAAATGTCACCTAAGGAAAGATGGTCCTCGGATGACAATCAGAGGAGACAAAAAATGACGTCTGAAATAGTAAATACAGTCATTTTGCTTAACAATTGAATAATTTTCCAAAAATTATCATATTTTGCAATGCATTTTGAATTAAAATCAAACAACTAATGGTAAATGCACTTCAATAGGACTAATTATCTGATAATGACGTCATTACGGAGCGAGCGAAGCGAGCGTAGTCTTTCCTTAGACCAGTATAGCGCCTTTTGGGGCGACTAACGGAGCGAGCGAGGGGGTGAGTCTTGTACGTGCGAAATTTCGAGGGGGTTCCTCCAACTGACTTGTGCACGGCACCCTACTGACCGGTTTCTAGCGATGTGCCAAATTTGAGCACAATCGGCCCAGCCGTTCTCGGGATCTGGGAGCGGCACCCTGCACGTGCGCACGTGCAAAATGGGTCCCAACTGACTTGTGCACGGCACCCTACTAACTGGTCGCTAACCGTGTACCAAATTTGAGCGCCATCGGTCCAGCCGTTCTCGAGATCTGGAAACGACCCCTGCACGTGCGCACGTGCAGCAGCACCCCAACTCTGGCACATGGATCTGCATTGCCTAGTGGGTGCCTACCTACATGCTAACTCTCAGCGCAATCGGCCCAGTAGTTACTGAGATATTGCAACAATTACAAAAGTGACACCTCTTCGTTTTGCACGTGGCACGTGCATAAGGGGTCACCCACATGCATCGGGAATAGTGCAATACTTGGTAGAAGGAATGGAGCTACCCTACAAAAATTACCGCATGTAAATCGGTCAAGTGGTTGCTGAGATATAAGCCTCGCAAAAGCGTGACCACGGCCGGCCGGCCGGCCGGCCGCTCATACTCAGAAATTTCCGTTAATCTAAGGAAAGACTACGCTCGCTTCGCTCGCTCCGTAATTAACGGAAATTTCTTAGTATGAGCGGCCGGCCGGCCGTGGTCACGCTTTTGCGAGGCTTATATCTCAGCAACCACTTGACCGATTTACATGCGGTAATTTTTGTAGGGTAGCTTCATTCCTTCTACCAAGTATTGCACTATTCCCGATGCATGTGGGTGACCCCTTATGCACGTGCCACGTGCAAAACGAAGAGGTGTCACTTTTGTAATTGTTGCAATATCTCGGTAACTACTGGGCCGATTGCGCTGAAAGTTGGCATGTAGGTAGGCATCCACTAGGCAATGCATATCCATGTGCCAGAGTTGGGGTGCAGCTGCACGTGCGCACGTGCAAGGGTCGTTTCCAGATCTCGAGAACGGCTGGACCGATTGCGCTCAAATTTGGTACACGGTTACGGAGCAGTTAGTAGGGTGCCGTGCACAAGTCAGTTGGGACCCATTTTGCACGTGCGCACGTGCAGGGTGCCGCTTCCAGATCTCGAGAACGGCTGGGCCGATTGTGCCCAAATTTGGCACATCGCTAGAGACCAGTTAGTAGGGTGCCGTGCACAAGTCAGTTGGAGGTACCCCCTCGCAATTTCGCACGTGCAAGGCCCACCCTCTCGCTCGCTCCGTTAGTCGCCCCAAAAGGCGTTATACTGGTATTATTGATTTACTTTTACATCATCGACTCAAAGCCGGATACCATGTTCCATTCTACCGAGAATGGTAGCATGAAATGTGTTTTCCATTTTACCAAGAATTACAACTTTTTTTGCTTGTGATTTTTAGTGAATTTGTGTTAAATCATAGGAAGTATTTTTATTATTGTGATCGCTTATTTTGTTTCGATATTCAGAGATGTGTGGCTCAGTGAAGAGCAGTTCTTCTTACATGAACTTGAACTACTTTGTTTTTGCAAGAAGTGTTCTACTTTAGGTACATGTCAGCCAGTGTGATATAAGATGAAGATATCCATTATTGTTATTGTAAATGACTAGCTTCTTGCATTATTGCTGCATTAATTCATCATCAAGTGGCTTAGTGTCAAAGGGATGCTGCAAAAAGTCAATATTTGTCAATATTTGTAAAAGTCAATATTTGTAAAAGTCAATATTTGAGAACGCAAGTTTGAGGGATAAGGCTTGTTTTGCATTATTCCTGCTTACTCAGCTTCAGTTTAAGGCTGTAGCACATTTTGAAGCAGAATAGGCTTGTCTCAATATGTTGTGTTTGTGTTGTACAGGGTGACACAAAAAAAACGGTCATCACCAAAATTCGAATAACTTCGGAAGTTTTATTCAGATCATCACCAAACTTCGGCCACTTTAGGTCACACCTATGTAGCAGATATCCACCAAGTTTCAAGTCTTCATTACGAATGCTTTTAGTACAGTGTGTGTTTTGCGGACGCTCCACAATGTGCTCCAGGTGAGCGCCCCGGCGCTGCAGGGCGTAGGCAACCTGCATCCGGCGGGCAAAGTTGTCGATAACCCGATAAGAATAACGTTTCAGGGGTAGCACACCCCCTGAGCACTGTCTCCAGAGGCCATTGCACTCTGTAAAGTGCACAGCCATCGGGTTATCGACAACTTTGCCCGCCGGATGCAAGTGTGCCTACGCCCTGCAACGCCGTGGCGCTCACCTGGATGGAGCACATTGTGGAGCGTCAGTAAAACACACACTGTACTAAAAGTAATCGTAGTGAAGACTTGAAACTTGGTGGATGTATGCTACATAGGTGTGACCTTAAGTGGCCGAAGTTTGGTGATGATCTGAATAAAACTTCCGAAGTTAGGTATTCGAAATTTGGTGATGACCGTTTTTTTTTGTGTCACCCTGTATATAAGATTAGACCTTTTACCCACATGCCCATTCCCTACTGCATATGATATTGCTTCAGCATTTTTAGTTGGCAATATTTTACTCTCAAAACCAGAGGGCGGATATCTGTTATTTAGTTATCATGTGGTACATAATAACATATACCTAATATAGATCAATTCCCCCATCCTCTTTCCATATCCAGCTTTCGGACAGTTTTCGGACAAATCCATGCCTTGGATATTTTTCGGACAAAAGTGAGCTAGCATTTTGGACATTGGACGGACATCGGACAATAAATTTCTGAAATTGACACCTCTAGTAGGTACTGCCCGGTCGCCATAGCAACAAGTAAGCGTCACGAATTTCGAACACTATCCGAGTGCGCCAAGTTCGACTACATCGAAGACGATGGCTGATGGTTGCCAGCTGATTAATTTAATGAAACGCGAATAAATTAAACTCTTGTTTGAGATTGCGAGTAAAATGTGTTTGTTACTTCAAATATCATTGAATTAGTTTTTGTAAATAAATTGACTACAAACGCCTCTGTGCAAAGTGTTTCAAGAATAAATCAAGGCTAATGAAAATCGTGAGGAGGGTTGGGAAAAGCAGGAAAAAGGACCACGTGACTGGTGTCCCAACCTTATCTGTAAGAATCTTGACCTAACCTAACCTAACCGAACCTAACCTAACCTACTGATTTTTGCCTATCCCTAACCCAACCTAACCTAACCTAACCTACTGATTTTTGCCTACCGGGGATAAGGAAACCCAACCTAACCTAACCTAACCTAACCTACTGATTTATGCCTACCGGGGATAAGGAAACCTAACCTAACCTAACCTAACCTACTGATTTATGCCTACCGGGGATAAGGAAACCTAACCTAACCTAACCTAGCCTAACCTAACCTAACGGTTTTGGATGTTGCGTACTTTGGATGTTGCGTACTTTGGACGATGCTCCTTGGATGTTGCGTTTTTGGATGATACGTTTTGGATGTTTCGGTTTTGGACGTTGTGAATGCTCCCTATGTACCCGATTTTGGACGTATTTTGGACGTTAAGTACTTTGGACGCTGCGGTTTTGGATGTTGCGTACTTTGGATGCTGCGGTTTTGGACGCTTTGATGGTCCCCCGGGTGGGCCATGGACCTTAGGCGGCGGACCTGATTCTCCTCCTCTTCAGCCTTTGCATGCACACTCCTTTATATGATGCGTCTTGGTGCCACCATACGGCCCATGCAGGATGAAAATCTTCTGCTACATTAGGTTCTTCAGATTCAGACGACAATTACCTGAGATCACAAGTGATCTGTGCCAGAAGCTGTGAAAGGTCTTCGTCACATATCAACCATGCACGTACCAGCGCATGGCTAGTCCCCCGTGGTCGAATATGAACTCGAAAAGGATCTGCATTGTATCGAGAACTCTTACATGAGCGGTGTGTATCTGTCCCCACTGAAGAAATGAAGTAGGTATACATGGTTGGTGGCAGTGGCGCAGCCAGGATTTCATTTCGGGGGGGGGTCATCGCCTCCAAAGCGGGCCCCCTAGTGTGCGGGCCCCCCACCCATTTTTCAGAATCTCTCCATATTTCATACACATTCTGCTGAGCGGGCCCCCTTTACCTGCACGATAACACTGAGCGAGTTTGAATCAGAACATTTGGATAGAACAATAGCTCGGTAATCACCCGGTGTTCAATTTTTGCGCAAATTGACCACGACAAAAATATGTTCTATGACGTAAAAATTCGTATCTTTCGAGGCCGAAATGTGCCTCTTCCGCAATATGCATAGCATATATGCAATCGGAACTGTTGCCTGCTTCCGTCGGACAATATTTAACTAGTCCCATGTGCCTGTTCTATGTCATCTATTGGCTGCTGTAGTAAATTGTGCCTTTACTCTTCTTCATTACGTGAATTCGCTCACAATAATTTTTAACCCTCGCGGCACAGGGGGGAAGGGGCTGATGCCTGATGCAATCCCCCCTAAAGTTTTTTTTTCGCAAATAACTCGCGTAAAAAGCGGCTGATCGCGACGTCTTTCAGTACCCTCGCGTTGATCAATTTTACACCTACCCTAGAAATTTCATGACCCTGGCCCAAATGACCTAAAGGTCAATTCAAGGTCAAATTCCGACCTAAAGGTCGGAAAGTAGGCCAAACCTGGCCGACTTTCCGAGACCATGTTTGGCCAGAATCGCGGTTCGGCGTATGCCGGCTCGCATTAGCGGCGCGTTTGCAGTCCTTTCGTGGTGTCAAGCGTTCAAACATGTGATTTGATGTTGCTCCCATGCATAAGGGTGGATGTCAATGTTACCTGAAGGTCAGGTCAAGAGAAACGTACTTACCGCCTCTCATGGAAAAATTATGAAAAGCTAATTGATCAAAAACAAGGTGGAACAAATCGCTGAAGAAAATGGCATTTGTTCATGACTTATCTACTTACACGGGTTTTGCTGCATAAACTGGTACGTTTGACAATTGAAAATGGCATAGTTGAAAAGAGCATTCAATTTTGTCCAAGATCCATTCATCGCTTTTGCATGAAGAGCAACAATATTCTTACAAATATAAACGTTTCAAACCTCTACATAGCAATTCATCGATGGCCTCCATTTTCCAATAGGTAGCCTACGTCAACCTATGCTATAAAATATACTTAGCATGTTCTATAGTAGAACGCATGGTTATCAGTTATCATTAGACACGAGCACCTCTATCATTTTCTCCGATGTTTCTTGTCCTTGGTTACCAAAATATATTGTACTGTACTGTATCTGTACTGTACCTCGATGCGATGGATATTTTTTCCCAAACCAAAATACTTAGCCGTCAAAAGGCAATCGACCGAAATGGATATCTACATAACCCACGGACACAAGACCAACCAAACGCCCACCGATCGAAAATACCCCTTATTCGCGTTGCAGAGCAAGCGGGTCACCCTAGGGGGCCCCATTCACCCGAGGGCCCGGGCCCCAGAGGTCGACAAAATTCATGGAGTTTCTCCGACTACCTGCCAATTTTCTCCAGGCTTTTCTTCGCGATTGTGAGAAATGATGAATTTGGATACCTATCCACGCAACCCAAAACACTGGTATACGGCAGTCATAAGCTCTTGTTACACTGCCAAATTTTGGTACACGAATGTGCACGACTATGCAGGTCATCCTATGTCGCGGACCGATTCGGGATCTTTCTTCCCCGGTCTTGGCATTTCGCAGACCATTCGGTGTCCACCGCGCGACTTTTACGGCTCGTCACGACCGCCACAAATTTTTCATGAAAAATGAAAATTTCGTGGCCGTTCTCCGAACTTGTGATAAACGAATATAATCATTAATCACCAAACAGTCGCCGAGTCGGCGGCTACATATCGCTGCGTGCGCCGACTTGTTGCCAAGGTATCGCCGACTGTTCGCCACAGATAAGTGCCAATTATGTAAAATACAATACAATACAATACGCGCACGCAGTCCTCTGCCGACTGAAACCCGGGTGTCTTTTGCTCCTGCGAGTCCCCCCCCCTCAACCCCTACCCTCCCCGCAGCCAGCGCCGGCCTCCTGCCCTCCTGCCCCGCGTCTCATCTCCCCTTTTTCCTAGTCCCCCTACCCACTCCCTCCCTCCCTCACCGCGCGTCGCTGTCGGGCCCTTAGCAGGGGTCGGCAACCTACGGCCCGCGGGCCGGATCCGGCCCGCGGCTGGCATCAGTAACTAACATTGTGTTCCGGTCCGTTGCTCCTGCGCCTGATTGTAACAAATTGTGACCATGCTCCGGCCCGCCGGTTGCTTCCAAATCACATATAAGGCCCCCATCCAAAAAGAGGTTGCCGACCCCTGCCTTAGCGTCTTTGCCGCTAAGGTGGCTATTTCCCGTTATTGAGACTTTTCCTTGTATTTGAAGAAATTCCTTCAGATTCGCAATAAACATCGCAAGAATTAGCGACTATTATTGATAAATCTCAACTATTTTTCTCTTGTCTCAAGCGTTTGGCAGCTGAAGAAAACAAAGCGGTCGACAAAAACACCACTTTCTCCGACTGCCAATAAGAGCGATATTTGGTTATGAATTGGTAGGGAAACCGACCTTATAGGCACAGAGCTGCTTCTGACCGGATCAGACCAGGTCTGACTAGGGAGAAAGTGGAGAAATTGTAGAAAACTGTCATCACTAAATTGTTACTCGTGCTGTTGTTAGTCGATGACATAGGTGTATGGATGTAACAATGCTCATGGCTTTGCTAATCTTAGAATTTCTTCCATGATATTTTCTTCTTTATATGATTTTCGCTCGCTTATTTTTCTCTGACTAGGGTCAGATGGTCAGAGATTTTATCGACCTCTGCCGGGCCCTATCCACACGGGGGCGCGGGCCCCATCCACCCGGGGCTCCGGGGCCCGTCCACCAGGGGTGCCGAGCCCCATCCACCCGGGGCCCGGGCCCCGTCCACCCAGGGGCCCGGACCCCATCCACCCAGGGGACCAGGGCCCGTTCTCCCAAGGGCCCGGGCCCCATCCACCCAGGGGGCCGGGGCCCGGGCCCCATCCACCCAGGGGACCAGGGTGCGTTCTCCTGGGGGCCCGGGCCCGTTCTCCCGGGGGCCCGGGCCCATCCACCGGGGGCCCCGGGCCCCATCCATCCGGGGGCCCGGGCCCGTTCTCCCGGGGGTTCAGGCCCCGTCCACCCGGGGCTCGGGGCCCGTTCTCCCCGGGACCCGGACCCATCCACCGGGGGCCCCGGACCCCATCCATCGGTGGCCCGGGCCCGTTCTCCCGGGGGCCCGGGCCCCATCCACCTGGAGCCCCGGGCCGACCCCTCACCCGTGGTGTCCCAGTAGGCATTTCTAGAAGCGGGCTCGTCCAATTAGATTACGACCTCTCTCCTCTCTCTCTCTCTCTCTCTCTCTCTCTCTCTCTCTCTCTCTCTCTCTCTCTCTCTCTCTCTCTCTCTCTCTCTCTCTCTCTCTCTCTCTCTCTCTCTCTCTCTCTCTCTCTCTCTCTCTCTCTCTCCTCTCTCTCTCTATCTCTCTCTCTCTCTCTCTCTCTCTCTCTCTCTCTCTCTCTCTCTCTCTCTCTCTCTTTCTCGAGCGGGCCCCCGACAGAAATTTCGGGGGGGTCAGCTGACCCTCTGACCCCCCCCCTGGCTGCGCCACTGGTTGGTGGGCATGGAAAGAATCGACGCCTTGGAGTTAATGTTTTTGGATCAGAAGTTGATATTTTTGGGCAGAACACCCAGATTTATCCTACCCTGTCTCATAGGTATATTACATCGTAGCCGTGAGCGATCAGGACGGCGTTTCTTGTGGAGGTTTACGGTCAAAATGGTTTGATCGTTTTTGAATTACATGGTTTGAAATGCAACCAGAGCCATGATCTGTGAGATGTATCTCGAGCTAATTTGCACAAACTTTCATTGTATGGACACAAAGAGCCTGTCATGAACTGAGATGTGGGAACTGAAACGTCACATTTTAGTTTGACCTCACAGGTCATCAAACTTCAAAGGTCACTAATGCAACTCATAAAGGCAGAAAATATCAAAAATGATTACACGCTGACCAGAATGATACCAGCAACAGGAGCAAAACATCCCGGCGCTTTTCACCAAATGTTACAATATCGACATTGTAATGATCGCTAAAAGCATTTAACCGGAACCACGTGATCTGGTTAATCACGATGAAAAAGGAGCACATCGATCTGGATGAAAAAGGAGTGTTCAATGACCCCTCTACCCGACTCTCGAAACAAAAAGTTTGCCTTTGGTGCGATTTACTATCAGCGTAAAATAAGCATATTTCTAGGTAAATACGCAAATTTCAATCTCAATTCGCGACCCCTAAACCACCTTTGATTTCAATATTTTTGGCATCATTGGAATCAGGAGCCGCGAAATAATGGGAAAAACCACCCCCACCCACAAATATCCAAAATCGGGAAAAATGGGTACCCCTACCCAGCAGTGATTGCAGTGTTGCGTTTTGATAGCAGGTGTCCCCATAGTTGCGCAGGCCAATGTAGAGTGGGGTCTTTGCCGTTCGTGTCCGAGTTAACCGGCCGGATAGCTGGATTCATCTGCGGGTCGCAGCAGGTCTTCTGTACCCTGCTCTCCGACCGTGCTTGTCTCTTCCTGCGCGCCTCAAGCTGGCCCTGGCTACGCTGTTGGACATCCTTGGCCACCTCCAAACGCTCAGATGGGAGGGAAGGAGGCGAGGTGCTTGTCAGCAGGCTGGATGCCGCGTTGCCTCTGATTATGGCGATCGAGCACCGCTGGAGAAGCCACTCCGTCTCCCGTCTCTCTCCCGTGACCGCAGACACCTGAGCTCCGATTTCTCGGAGAAACCTCCTTGTTGATGGGCCGCAGGAGCCGCTTGTCTCGAAGGCGATTGGCTGAAAACGGAAGCGCCGGCAGAGTTCTGGGTATTTTCGAAGTTTTTCTTCTTCCGCTTCAGCCGCAGGCCGCAGCTGCCCCTGCTTCGACGACTGCCGAGGCGAGGCGGGTCACCGCGTAAGTATTGACGCACGTGGCATCCCAGACAAGGCACTGTCCCTGAGTAAAAGGGAAGATGGTCATACCATCTGGGCGCTTGCCGTCACCGCGATTGATGCCGTGCGGTTCTAAGAGGGCAGGCACGCCAGCCAACTGCAGGGCTCTCCTGATGACCTCATTCAGCGCTGTGTGTCGGGGAAGTCTTCCAGCACTGAAGCGGCATGTGAGCGCATGATGAACCTTGCAGTCTGCGACCGCGCCGCACTTGCAGGCATGGTTGCTGCACACGTCGGCCCCCACTCGCAGGGCTATGGCGATACGGACGGTGTTGTTGTCTAGGAGGGTGCCGAGGCTCGCAGACGGTAATGCGCGCATCCATGCATCGCTCTCAGGTGTCGCTGCGCTGAGGAGTCGAGCGCGCTCAAATTGGTTGGCCGCGGCCAGCAGAGAATTCCGCTGCTTCTCTGCGAGGGGATAGTCCCACTTTTTCTGCTGGCAGCGGGCATCAGCGTCTGGGGTTATTTTGACACCTGCCTTTGTCAGCCAGACAGCCGTCGGCTCATCTAACTCCTTGGAGATAGAGGCAGCGAAGAGAGGAGGTAGAAGAGTAGACAGCAGCTGCTGACATCGGTGGAGTGAAGCTATGAAGCTAGGCAGAGCGACGTCTGTAACTCGTCTGAGACCAAGCCCTCCAAGAGAGGTGGGTGGGACCGCCTGCTGCCAGCTAGTTTCGTCAAGGTGGACGTTAGTCAGATCTTGCACTGCTGACTTCAGGATGACATCCAGCTCGTTCAGTACATCCGGCTGAAGATATACTGGAGCGGCTCTGAGCAGGTACTGAAGTCTGGGTAACCAGAGGCAATGGCGAAGGAGGTAGAAAGCTGAGTGGCTATCTAGGAATTTGAGGCGGGTGATCAGGCCATCCAGTTCCTTTTTCTTTCGTCCCAGCGCTGTTTCAGCCGCTGAACTGGTCAGGGGCGCCCCGAGCACCATCTGGTCAGCACCGGCTTTCACTGCCGCGCCCGGGATGAGTTGATGCAGCTTCTTTACGCTCAAGGTGTGCTGCACCGTGTCGCCACTGGCGTTGATTATTTCACACTTAGCAGGATTGACTTCCAATCCGATGCGTGCCATGGCTGGAATCAGGTGGTGCAGGTCAGCACAAACACCGTCGATTTCACCTCCCAGTGTCCCGTCGTCCAAGTACCACACGTATAAGGGAGAGTTTACGTGACTGGTCACTGACTGCACCGCCAGGGAGAACACAGCCGGTCCCGACGGATCTCCTTGCTGCAGATCGGTTGCTGACAGATGACGGACGTGCCGTGATACAGCGGAGTCGACTCTGAGTACGCCTGCCACAGCAACGGGAACAATTCGGGCGCATGGATGCGCACCTGTCGTAGGAAGTGATCTCGGCGAACACAGTTGAAGGCGTTTCGCATATCTATTTTGACGAGCACGCTTTCCTCAGATAGACTGCCAGCAAACAGGCGGGTAGCATGGGCAGCAGCTTCGCAGGCTCCAGGTGTCCCGAAGCCCAGCTGGTTCGGGCGCAGCAGTGCCCCTAGCTCAGAGCTTAGTGGCCGTAGACCGACCTTAGTTGCCAGTCTGCGGTATGTTGACCCAATTGCGATGGGCCTGATGCCCCCACAAGGCTTTCTTAGCGCAATCAGCGAGGCAGCGTAGAATGCCGCTTGTGCAGAGGCTGGCACTTGACCGCATATAGCCAGGTTCACCAGGCGGGTGAGCGCTGAAACCAGTCTCGCCCCTGCCTCACCAGCTGAACGGCCCACCAGATCCTTCAGGTGAGCCGGCCTCAGGCCGTCCAGTCCGGCACTGGCGCCAGGGTCGAGAGAGGCTACTGTCGCCAGTACCTCTGATTCGGTGGCCAAAACGGGTTGGGTGTCTTCGTCTGGACCGGGTGGGAGGTCGAGGTCTTCCGGGCTTACCGGATGTTTAGCTTTGAGGGCCTCCAAGACGTCCTCTGAGTCGTGTTCAACATGGTCACTGGATGCTAACAAACGAATGGCGCCTCGCACGTCACCATCTTGCAGCTTCAGGGCGACGCCCCGTTTCAACCGCTCGTCAGGCTTCCGTATGCCAGAAGATTGACGATGATTTGTAGTCTTGTTCCGTGGAGCCTTCTGACTGGCGCAGCTCTCTTCTGGTGGAAAAGATGCAAGTTGACTTGGCTTTGAGGAAACGGCATCCATGTAGGCAGCGATTGAGCGTTTTACCTTTGTTGTCAGAGAGGTATTACGATAGGCGTTATCACAAGTGTATTCGCGGCCATTGGGGCGACGTAAGAAAAGAAGAAAACATCTGGCCCCAGGAGCTTTGAATTATCAGTTAGCATGCAACTTTTCCTTTATGTGTAAAGAATCTACCATTAATTGGTAGATAAAATTGCATTTAAAATCTTCCTTTTATGTTTTTCGATCGTTTGCACAATATATTCTTTTACTAAGTTAGAAACACTAATTATAAATAGTTCCAGCATCATCGTCAAGAACAATAAGGAAGGCTTGAAGTGAATACAATAATCTAAACGGCTTTGCAAGATGTGAATATCACTTCTAAAATTGCCTGTAGAAATATTGAAGGCAAAAGTTCAACTTTTTCACAAGACGGATGTCTATCAACCTTTTCAACGTGTGACAACTCCGCCGGCATTTCGTCGCCTACAGCCCAGCTTTCCCTCTTGACCGCTAGAGGCGCTGCTATCGATGTCCACCCGTGCCGCCTAACGATCGGTGTTTTGAGTGTCAATTTGCGGAACGCTTAAAGCCTTGTACGGGAAACACAAGAGTCTTGACCACGAAATAGCAGTGCCTGTGTCTACAGCGTTCTCGATTAGTGAGGAGAGGGCCTCCGCCGCTGTGATCCTTGCCCCTCTCGGAATTCTGTGAGCCACAGGGCAGTTTAGTTTCAGTCTGGCCAGAAGAAAAGCCAGATCGACTTCGGAGTCCGGAGGCGGCGGCGTCTCAGTACCCGGCTGTGACTGAGATTCTGTCGATGATGGCTGGATGGGCTGCGATGGATTGGTACTGGCTGGTGAGTTGTAGACGCACATAGGACACCACCAGCTTCCCAGTGTTTCCGCTTGTGCTCTTGTAAGATGGACACAACTGAGATGCCAGTGGCGCTCGCAGACGTTACACCGGATGCGGCGTTTCCGCTTACTGGTTGAAGTGCAGCAGGGACATTCCTTGCTGTCCGAGGTCGCATTGGTAACAGAGTGTTGGGCTGTTCCCAATTCGGTCTTGTCTGCTGGGCTAGAGACATTCTTTCCAGCGCCCGTCCTTTGGCTGTCAGTTTTCCTCGTCGCCAGTTGTAGAGGAACACAGCTGTTCAGTCTGCCACTCTATTTCAGAATGCCGCGCGGGCCGGCTGACCCGCGCAGACGATGACACCGCGGTACAGTCTAACAGACAAGCGCACGCACACCGCGCCCTGCGCACGCGCAGCCACCGCGCACGCGCAGTCGTCGCATGGACCACGCCCAATTACCGTACAAGCATCATGGCGAATTTGATTGAACAAAGCCGAAAAATATTGTTCACGCCGAATATAAAAGCACCCTACGAATTATGTGCACTATGTCTTATATGATTGAGGCTAAGGCACCCAGATGAAACATTAACCCGCGCCCTGCTGGGGGGGAGGGGGGTGTTTGAACACCCCCCCCCCCTTGTGGTTTTTCGCGAATATCTCAAAAACGGGGGCGGCGCCGCCGTTTTTGGTACACCTTATCATACATCAATTCTACACATGTTGTGAAAATTTCAGACCAAGGTCATTCAAGGTCAGGTCACCAGGTCACTTGAAGTGACCTCACCTCATAAAAAGTTTCAATGTCTGTCATAGCTACACCGAGTGACCGATCGCTTTGAAACTTTCAGCGATTGCTAAGAGCAATAGCATGTACAAAATGTATATCTCAGAGTTTTGATATCGATGACCTAAGGTCAGGTCAATTTTGCGACCTACCATTATAAGTCAATGGGAGAAAATTGAAATGCGCCTCCTTTGAACGAAAGACATTATAAACACTCCCAAACACTGAATTACAAGTGGTTTAGACACACTGAACATGAAAATGGTGTCCGTGACCCCTTTTTATGCCCTAAGGTCATCTTAGGTCACGAATGGTATCTAACAGTTTTTCGCAAATAACTTTTGATAGAGGCATGCTAGAGCGATGAAAACGCCTTAGATGTGTTAAGCTCGACGATACGGATCGACTGATATGCAACATGACCCTTTCCGGTCAGGTCATGACCTTGACCTGAGGTCAAATTTTCAAGTTGACCTTTCAAGGTCAAGTTATAGTTCATTCGATGCGTCTTGACGAGAGGAACACGATGCCGGTAAAAGTAAGCTCGTACAAGGCTTGGGTCAAAAGTTATTGCAGAAAAACTGGTTCCGAAAATATCGGCTATTTTTGCAGTTTTGCCCCCTGCAGGCAAAACCGTTGACGTTAGATCAAATCTGAGAGAATTACTCAGAAAGGGCGTTAATAGGGCTATCGAATGCGCTTTTCCGCGGCGCTGTAGCTCTATTGGTTCCCGAGTTATGCGTTGGCTTCTTGGAAATTGTCGACATTCGACCTGGAAATCGGCGAAATTTTGCCTTCAATGACCTCTGGTGACCTGACCTTTGACCTGACCAAAAAAAATTGACCGAAGTGATTTCCTCATCATTTTTGACGCTCTTTCGAACGCCGCCTTCCGCGTATCGCTACGTGGCCCAGGAGCCGAGTTAGAGGGGGGGGGTGTTCAAACACCCCTCCCCCCCCCCAGCAGGGCGTGGAAATCCAGGACCCCCAGCCGGGCGCGGGTTAAATACCCTTTACCTTTTGCATCCAGAGCAGTGCAGCTGGCTACTTGACTTTTTTGCGTTGCTGACTGACAACGGGTGTCATTGGAGGCTCAGGTAGCGTGAAATGTCAAATAAAAATTAATATTACTTGTTTATGCAATGCCGTCTTACTGAACAGTGCCTAAATTACTGATGCGGGACCTCGAAATTGAAACGATCTGACGAATAATGTGCGATATGTCTAATATGCCTGAACCTGGGTCACTTTAACCTGCACTATGACGAAATGGCTGCAATATGGCGAATATCGTGCCGCGATTCAATATATGAATGCACTATGCCGCACCGTCGAAATCGCCTGCACTATTTTTGAAATGTGTGCACTGCCGCCTAAATTGGGCCTTTTCATTACATTCATTAAAATCTCATTAATCTTATTAGCAGTTAAGTTTCAATAATTCAGTAAAATTTCATTAGCAGCTTGTTTGAACGGCACCACGCTACACTTGATGAACAGCAAGAGCGTTGTCAAAAATATTTCCTAGATGGGGCACCGAATTCACTTGAAGGTTAACTTAACTGCTTTGCGGTACGCCGAATACCAATGCATATGACGAAGCAATGCACTCTGTCGAAACTGAAATCGCAACTACTGAAAATGAATGCATTCTCTTTTAAATTGCTTGCACTGTTTCGGAGCCGTCTGCACTATTACTGAATTTCATGTACTCGGCCCAAGAAGCGGTGCACTATGCCGAAATGTCGAAATGGTTGCACTATTTCTGAACTGTGTGCACTATTTCTATATTTGGCCGTAAAAAGGTGTAGTAGCCGTTGGAAGGTCTAGCAGCTTCGACGTTCTTCTGGCGTAGAGGGTAAGTTCACCCGGCGTGAGCCATTTTTGAGTAGTTAACGAGTCTTCTCTAGGGCTAGAGCCGTTTATACTATACCAGTGCCTATGAGCGTGCGTCTGAGTCTGTATCTCGCCGACCGCAAAGCGCAAAACCCTAACTCTGTACATGGCTCACTCTGGCGCTCGCTCGCTTGTTGCCCCAAAAGGCGTCTTGATGTTACTATGGTTCCAGGATCCCTGTAGCTGTATCGGTAAACTTGCAGTGCTGACGACCCATGGTGCCTCGGATCGCTGATCCGTACTGTATCCAATTCCACGGCGCCAAAATTCCATCACTTTTCAAAATTGTTAAAGGTAGTGTGCCTTTGAAAGATTTCCCATTTTATTTTTCCTAGGATAAGAAGCTTCTGTTTTTACCTAATATCGCAAAAAAATCAAAAATGGGCCTGGAATAGTGCCTTTTTCGCCTAAAAGTTTTTCGGTTTTTAGATATGTATAACAACTGTAGTGGGCTCACCTGCAAACAGGCGTCGGGCAACAATCGCGAATGCGGCGCACTTGTGACAATGAGCAAAGGTCATTATAGTGTTACGACCATACGACGTACGGGAATGAGTTATCAGCTGTCTAATCGTAGACAACACAATGTCGAGCCTTAAACTGTAAGCCCGTATTGGTATTGTTTCTTTTATTTGGCTGTCGAACATTATTTATGGTTTGAAATATGATTTTATGTAAAATAATTGATATGAAAAAGCCGTCTTATAAGTTATGACCCCATTTCACCACACCCAAGTGGCAGAAATGACAATGATCAGCTGACGCATTTTTCTTGGCCGAAGTCAGAGCGCGCGGCCCGACGCACCACGCGTATTTGGAAATTCCGACCTCGACGAGCATCAGAAGCCACCTAACAGGCGTGTTCGAAACCGCAGGAGATGATGATGAACGGGTTTATCGAAACTTGATTGGATGAGCATATCGGTAATAGCGATTTCAGTGTGTGCATTTATTGTTCATAGTGGTGTGAAATGTGGTTGGGGTACGACCGACAACCCGTCGGGGCGAATTTCGCACTGGGGTACTCAAAATTTGAAGAATTTAAGACGTTTCCATGAGTTTTGAAGGTATGGATAAGTTCTAAAAATCCGGTTCTCCTTATCTGGGCCATTAACTCCATACGGTCCAAGAAAGCTGGCACACTACCTTTAACATTGGTTTGAAAGCATAGTTACTACCACCAAAGCAAGTCTTCCTCAAATTGACGGCCTGAGCTGGGCACCATGAGAGTGGACGCTTGGCTACGATTATGTGAGCATTATGCATTTTGGTGTGGCCCTTCCGAAGAGACTAGATTTTCAGCACTGAAGCCGAGGGCACTGCAGCTCCTCTCTTGTACGAGAAGAGGGCAAACATTTGAAGTCGGGCTATGCAACTTGGATGCCCCGAAATGCTCCTGCTTGAGGTCTCAACCCTGTGTGGTAGGGTTATTATCAGATTGGAGTCTGTTTTTTTTTTTTTTTGTCGGGAAAAAACACGCTTGTCGCTTGTTGTTCGTCTTTTCCGTTGTAGCGCTTCTTATTCATTGCTTTGCTGCTTGAAGGGCTATCCAGTCACCATTTCTTTACCGTGTTTCCTTTTGTAATGAAAGCCATAAGCTAACAACTGTGAAATTGTAAACGAAACGCAAATGCCTTAGGCTTAATCACTTCATGAATTGAAAAATATGTTGAATCAATTCTGATCACAAAAGAAGAGTAAACCACAAATACTTATACTCTGATTCAATATACTTTGCCAAATATAACATACTAGAGGTACAGGTTTACGCGATAACTGTATGTTTTGATTTATGTTATGTTACGGGTGCATTAGTTTTGGGTGATTGACTTGTATTTTTAGCTATATTATTTGGGTAGATTTGGGTAGCTGTTTTTAAAACTGTAAGGGATGGTGATAGTTGCGGGGTGTTCAAGTGTGTTGTATGTTGGGCCCTTTTTGAACTCAACCCTACCCCTACCCTACCCCTACCCTACCCCTACCCTATCCTACCCTACCCTACCCTACTACCCTACCCTACCCTACTACCCTACCCTACCTACTACCCTACCCTACCCTACCCTACTACCCTACGCTACCCTACTATCCTAACCTACCCTACTACCCTAGCCTACCCTACTACCCTGCCTAACTCTACCATACCCTACCCTACCCTACCATACCCTACCCTACCCTACCCCTACACTACCCTACCCTACCCTACCCTACCCTACCCCTACACTACCCTACCCTACCTTACCCTACCCTACCATACCCTACCCTACCCTACCCCTACACTACCCCACCCTACCCTACCCTACCCTACCCTTACACTACCCTACCCTACCCTACCCTAACCTTACCCTACCCTACCCTACCCTACCCTACCCTACCCTACCCTACCCTACCCTACCCCTACCCCTACACTACCCTACCCTACCCTACCCTACCCTACCCTACCCTACCCTACACTACACTACACTACACTACACTACACTACACTACCCTACCCTACCCCTACCCTACCCTACCCCTACCCTACCCTACCCTACCTACCCCTACCCTACCCTACCCTACCTTCCCTACCCTACCCTACACTGCCACCGACAGTCCAAGTTTCAGCTAAATCGGCCCAGAAACGGCTGAGATATTGCAAAAACAAATTTATTGTATTTACGTGCGAATCCCCTTGGCGAGCGGTGCCTTGTGTCGGCCTTCGTTGTCAAAGGTCAATGACCTGCCGGCTCTGATGCTTTTCACTCAGGTTTTTAAGCGAACAACTGAGCCTAAAGCACGTGCCCTCTGCTCGGCGCCGGCCGCGGCCCCACCACGTGCACACCGCTGAACCCACACCGTCGACAATTTAATACGACGATTGAGTGCACGCGTCCGACTTACAGCGAAAATTTCACCCCCGTAGCCCTTACCGTTCCCGAGCAATAGCCTGTTGCCGATTCTAGTGTAAACCCTATGGCACACCACGTCAGCACGCGCCACGGACGCACCCCCGGCCGCATCGTGCCCAAAATTTAATACGACCTGTTGAATGACGCGACCCACGATTGGCAAAAATTTCACCCTCCTGCGTCAATCGACGGCGCCGTAATAAGCCATTTTGGGAGTAACCCCGACGGCGGCGGACTTTTTAGGATTTATATTATAGACGAGACATTTATTCCCCACTATTATATTATATACCTACATATCAGGAATTGGAGGATGTTCAGTAATTGAGGCGCTCGCTTATAAAATGCCGTGCGTTTCATGCACACTCCTCAAGCAAAAATATTTTTACTTTCCAATTTTCCACATTTTCTCAAGGCTTAGACCGTTACAGAGACCGTTTTAATTGACTTTGATGAAGTTGAACGCGAGAAATCACAACCAAATGCTACATTAGGTTGTACTCGTAAAGAACTGAATTGCGTTTTCCCACACACGTGGCGTTTTCTCACCTACGTCTGCAGGAGAGACCGGACCCACTATGCCCCCCCCCCCCCACCATCGAAAGGTTCTTCATGACTCCCGGGGGCCCCCCGGGGAACCTGGGGGGCCCTATACACTGTGGGGGGCCCCTTCGAAAGCAGGTGGCCCCCTCCTGGGCGAAATCCTGGGTACGTGCCTGATTTCCACTCAGTTTTTTTTTTTTAAGCGAACAACTAAGCCTAAAGCACGTGCCCTCTGCTCGGCGCCGGTCGCGGCCCTATCACGTGCACACCGCTGAACCGACACCCTCGAAAATTACTACGACAAATGAGTGCACGCGCTCGACTTGGCGTGAAAATTTCACCCCCGTAGCCCTTACCGTTCCCGAGCAATAGCTTGTTTTTGCCGATTCTAATGCTAACCCTATGGCACACATGAGCACGCGCCACGGGCGCACCCCCGGCCGCATCGTGCCCAAAATCGAATACGACCTGTTGAATGACGTGACCCACGAGCCGTGAAAATTTCACCCTCGTGCGTCAATCGACGGCGCCGCAATAAGCCTTTTTGGGAGTAACCCCGACGGCGGCGGCGGACTTTTGAAGATTTATAATAGTAGATAACAGTTTCAAATGTTAACATTGGCATCGTCCAATGCAGGCTAAGGTGAATTTTAGCAGATCGATCGCGCGGACAACAAACTAAGGATCCTACTGATAAATTTTCGGCCTCATTCTGCATTTATCAGAGTTCCTGTCCAATCCAGATTCATGTTATCTATGTCGTTTCTCATTTTCCAAAATCTTGAACTGAATCTTGGCAATTTCTCGTGACTACTTCACGATCATGATACATGCATTTCTTAAATTGAACTTTTTGAACCAAACACGCACATATTTGAAAAAATGAATGTCACCATCGTGCTCTACGCCCAAAATTACCCTTAAAACATATATTTTCACATCCATGATCAAAAGTTATGACAATTTTTCGAAATGCTGTACCCAGCTGCGCAACATAATATTATCGTCACCCCACACACTGTCACCACGTCGCTTCCCCTCCCTCCTTCTGGCCCCTACCCTCCACCATGTCCCAGGTCAGCCATCCGCGTGGCTGCCGAGTCAAATCGTGTGGCAGCGCTGCTGGCGGTCCCGCCCCGCCACCGCGAGGGTGGGGGAGCGCGCATGGTACCCTTAAAACATGTATCACAGGCTGCGAATATGAGTTTTGGTTTTCGGGGATATGTGCCTACCCTGTTGACCTATGCTTGACTGACCCCTACATGGAGCTGACACTCTTGAAAGCCTTATATGAAGGATTGTGCGCCGTTTTGACAGAGTTTATGACGAGAGGCGCCCATTGCGAAGTCCTGAAGTCCATGTTACTGAAAGCCCGATTTCAGGTGTTTGACCTGACCTTGACCCGACCTGTGACCTCAAAATTCAACTTTAAAGTACTTATCTGAAGCGTCTCGTCGAGTTCTTTCGTTTGCCGCCTCGTGCGTTTCGCTGCGCTTATTGGTTCTCGAGTTATCGGCTGGAGGCGTTTAACGCCCCCCCCCCCCCCCCAGCAAACGGCGGGTGGCGAAATACCCCAGCAACTGCCGGGTTAACCCGCGCCCGGCTGGGGGTCCTGGATTTCCACGCCCTGCTGGGGGGGGGTTGAACACCCCCCCCCCCTTGTAACTCGGCTCCTGGGCCACGTAGCGATACGCGGAAGGCGGCGTTCGAAAGAGCGTCAAAAATAATGACGAAATCACTTCGGTCAATTTTTTGGTCAGGTCAAAGGTCAGGTCACCAGAGGTCATTGAAGGCAAAATTTGGCCGATTTCCAGGTCGAATGTCGAAAATTTCCAAGAAGCCAACGCATAACTCGGGAACTAATAGAGCTACAGCGCCGCGGAAAAGCGCATTCGATAGCCCTATTAACGCCCTTTCTGAGTAATTCTCTCAGATTTGACCTAACGTCAACGGTTTTGCCTGCAGGGGGCAAAAACTGCAAAAATAGCCGATTTTTTCGGAAACAGTTTTTCTGCAATAACTTTTGACCCAAGCCCTGTACGAGCTTACTTTTACTGGCATCGTGTTCCTCTCGTCAAGACGCATCGAATGAACTATAACTTGACCTTGAAAGGTCAACTTGAAAATTTGACCTCAGGTCAAGGTCATGACCTGACCGGAAAGGGTCATGTTGCATATCAGTCGATCCGTATCGTCGAGCTGAACACATCTAAGGCGTTGTCTTTGCTCTAGCATGCCTCTATCAAAAATCATTTGCGAAAAACTGTTAGATACCATTCGTGACCTAAGATGACCTCAGGGCATAAACAAGGGTCACGGACACCATTTTCATGTTCAGTGTGTCTAAACCACTTGTAATTCGGTGCTTGGGAGTGTTTATAATGTCTTTCGTCCAAAAGAGGCGCATTTCAATTTTCTCCCATTGACTTATAATGGGGAGGTCGCAAAATTGACCTGACCTTAGGTCATCGATATCAAAATTCTGAGATATACATTTTGTACATGCTATTGCTTTAAGCAATCGCTGAAAGTTTCAAAGCGATCGGTCACTCGGTTTAGCTATGACAGACATTGAAACTTTTTATGAGGTGAGGTCACTTCAAGTGAGCTGGTGACCTGACCTTGAATGACCTTGGTCTGAAATTTTCACAACATGTGTAGAATTGATGTATGATAAGGTGTAAGATATTCGCGAAAAACCACAAGGGGGGGGTGTTCAAACACCCCCCCCCCCAGCAGGGCGCGGGTTAATCTGTTTTGACTTTCCGCATTTGATTTTTTTGCTTTTGACTTTTATCCGTTTTGATTTTTTCATGTCTGATTTTTCTCCTTTTTGACTTTTTGCTCTTATGACTTTTGACTTCTTGACGTTTTGACTCTTATACATTTTGACGTTCTTCCATTTGACTTGTATTCCTTTTGACTTTTTGCATTTGACTTGTCTTTTGACTTTTTGTCCTTTGACTTTTTGTCTGGTTACCGTCGGGGACCACCAGTCGGGCGATTCGGAACTGTCGGCCAATCAGCACGCCGCTTTTGTGATGAGATAGTTTGAGAGCCACTGGATATGGTAGCGTAACACCTTTTGGAAAGGCGCTAATAATCGTCCCCTACTTGTCGCTTAAAGAGGGAATTGAAAGGCAGGGGAAAATTCCTTCAAATTATGGAATGTGAATTTTCAGCCATTTAATGTACACAATTTATAGTTTTTACATTAAAAAACATTCCCTGTAAGCCTCTGATAACAATAACACTCTTAGCAGTGTTATAACTCTAGGGCTATGCTACCTAAAATTTGATCTGAAAATAGGGGAGGATTAGGGGAACCTCCATAACTCATATGTAAACATGGCTATTATCCTTTCCTTCCAAGCAGCCAGGCTACCGGCCGCCGGGCCCTCCACCGCGATATCAGTTGGTGACATACCAGGGAAATAAGCTAATATTAGAGCGCTCTATTTATTGCTCCTGCCCCATGTTGAAGAGATACCCCTAAAAGCGTGATCTTTTATCGGCTCTTACGCAGCAAGGCAGTACTTCTCAGACCGGTGGATGGTATAAATAGAAAGAGAATGCGTCAAAGATTAACATGAATAAATTAAAATAACATTAAAATGTTAATTAAGCGTGGCAATTAGTCCCAAACATAAGCTAATTATTGCTCCTACCTCGGCGACGACGCTCCCCGCAGTCAGCGGAGAAGCTAAAATAAAAGCCACCATCCCCCTCCGTAAGTCAATTTTAGAGCGACCGAGCGGGCCGATGCGGGGCCACCAAACTGAGATAAGACGTGGCTAGCAATTGCAAACCGCCATAGAAATCAATATCTTAAGACGTACAATATGGGATGATTACTCTGAAGCTGGATTGAAAGCATGAGTAGATTGCAAGAAACGAAATGCATGGATTGGTTGAATTATACAATAGGCACAGCTCAATAGATGAAGCCATTTCTATGATGTTGACATTTGACATAACCCTTCCTCTCCTCAACTATGACCAAGTGCATTGGCAGTTGCCGGCATAGTTTTTGAGCACGAATGTAATTCGTCATCGGACCGCAATGCATGTTGCTAGGCTGCTGCAATTACAACGAACATACGAATACTGCCTTCATTTGTAGGCGTTTGTTTTTTAGGCGGTCTTTGACGTACAGTGGATCTAGTAAGGATCTCCAGACGTAACTAGATGGCGTTGAGCCTCAGTCGAGTCCATGTGAGATTCAAGGAGAGGTCACTACCGAGCTGGGCCCGATGGGGAGGTGGGCGGGGGGGGGGGGTGGCGAGGTCACGGTGCGGGTGACCTGTCAAACAGCCCCGGCGCGGTGTGGCACTGCCGCAGGCAAATGACGAACTCCAGCGTTGTTCCATATCGCGGTGGTGGGCCGGGCGGCCGGTTAGTTTGGCAGTTGGCTGCTTGGAAGGAAAGCATGATGAGGCATGGGTTTCCTGTGGCCGGTTCATCTACTGTTAACTATGATGAACCCAAAGTAATGTAAATGTGATGTTGGTAATGCAGCTGACAATGGAATATAGCCAATGCTCCGGGCGCCCAGTAGCTATAAGGATTAAGATTATTACGAGCGAGCGAGCGCAGCGAGCGAAGTGAGTCTTTTCAATATAACGGGAAAATCTCAGTATGAGCGGCCCGGCCTGTAACGCTTTTGAGAGGCTTATATATCTCAGCAACCGCTGGACCGATTGGCCTGCGGTCTTTTTTGCTGGGTAGCCTCATCCCTTCTACCCCGTAATTGACTACTTTTGATACATCTCAGTGACCGTCGTGGCACGTGCCACGTGAAAAGTCAAGGGTGTTCAAGCTGTTTTGCAAAAGAAGTGATTTTGAGAGGCCCATATCTCAGCAGCCGCTTGGGCGATTCTCTTGCGGTAATTTTTGTAGGGTAGCTGCATCCCTTCTACCAAAGGTCGGATACTCTTGATCTATGTGAGTGACCTCCACTGCACGTGCAAAATGCAAAAAGAAGAGGTGCCAAATTTGTTCCCATTTCAATAACTCGGTAATTATTGGGGCGATTTCGCTGAAACTTGGTATACAGGTAGGCACCCTACCAGGCATTGCATTCCCATGTGTTGCGGTTAGGGTGCTACTGCACGTGCGCACGTGCAGGGGGCGCTCCCAGATCTCGAAAACGGCTAGGCCGATTGCGCTCAAATTTGGTACACCGTTGGGGACCAGTTAGTAGGGTGCCGTGCAAAAGTCAGTTTGGACCCCGTTTGAACGTGCGCACGTGCAAAATGCCGCTGTCAGATCTCAGGAACGGCTGGGCCGATTGCGTTCAAATTTGGCACACCGCTAGCGACCGGTTAGAAGGGTGCTTTGCACAAGCCCGTTGGAAGTACCCTCTCGCCTTTCCGCACGTGCAGGGCTCACTATCACGCTCGCTCGTTCTTCGCCCAAAAGGCGTTTTACTGGTTTATGTCTCCTGAAATTCTCCTGAATTCTCTGAATCTGAATTCTGAAATTCTCCTGAAAGTCTCCTGAAATGAAATACGTGTAAGCTAAAAACAATAAGACCAGTTAATAAAATTATTTGACCCGAAATTAGCCTCTGTTTTGTATGACCATGATTGCGTGTAAGACATCGGTCCAACTGGGTTCAACCCAGCCCAAGCGCTTTGGCTCCCCCTTTTTTAAAATAAATTTGGCCCGAACCTTTTGAATGAAAGGAATCACAAGGACAAAGTCCCCGCCAAGCTGAGCGTGTTGCCTTGACCTGCTCTACCCTCCGATCAAGCAATTCCTGGTCTATGGCAGAATTTAGAGTCCAAATTTTAACGTGCGCACATAGCCGCGCACGGCCGGTCCCCTCACTGACTTCGCCTGACAGCGGCCTGCCACCAACCACAGCCATACCCGTCAGGAGGCTAAAAAAGTGAAGCACACGTCACGTCGTGTTTCGAACCCGGACTTTTGCAACCGGGACGTGCGCCCTCACCACATGGCACATGGAGTCCAACGCTCTACCGACCGAGCTACCGGGACGGACATTTACCTTGGGGTTTCCGCCTCGTGACATTGACAGACGTCAGACACTTTGGCCGAACTTTAGCCGAAACACTGAGCAGGCTGCGCGGGACGATAGGTGCTCGTAGCGTTGAGGTTGGGTAACCTGTGAGCTGAATGCGATGTCATGAGTTCGAGCCCCACTCCCGGGTCTGGTTTTATCTATAGACACGAACCAAAACCTTTCCTTCTACTGCAACACGGATAAGCACGATGACATCTTTCCCCAATATCTTTCCCCAATATCCTCTCCAAAAGTCAAAATTATCGCTTATAAGTGTTAAGCTAAATTTCATTTTTTAAGAAAATAGTTTTGGTCGTTTGTCTGGAGCCATTTCCACTCTTTTTTTCTTTTCTGATTCTTTTCGACCCGGTAAAACCCACCAAAACTGAACGTGCCAAATGAAAAATATCTAACTCAAATAACAGTTTAGACAAGCCTCATCATGCATCATGAAAAGCATCATGCAACTATCGACTGAATAGTTGCATGCTATGAATACGTCCTAGATTTCAATAATTATCATTGTTCAACATTTTGGCTGGAACTGACGCTGCCTCTGGCTTGCCCGTTTGTTTGAGATAATGATTCCGTTCAGTCGCATTCTTGCCGGTTCCACATGAACAGGATACCACCATACCGGAGTGAACGCACCCGCAACCATCATCCCCTCCCCACAGCCGCCCTCGGCGCAGTGGCGGGCGGCCCTGGGCGGCCCACTCCCGGCGCTACGCACGCTCCATGCGCCGTGATACCGCGTCACTCACCCTCCCTCCTTCCCCCACAATGACCGGTGACCTCACTTCCCTCGGGATTTGGACTCGCCCTACCCCGACCGTAGCGCCACGTGGTGGCTCTGGAGATCTTAAATAGACCCACTGTACAAGGGGGCATACCTGTCGACAACTTGAGTTTGTCCGAATTTCAAAAACTCCCAGAATTTCAATTTCTTATGCACTGTTGTAGGTACAGCTATGTGCACAAGTTTTCGTTTTCTCCTGTTCTAAAAAGGATGATATTTCTCGATTTCGTGCGTCGCTGATTAGAGGGTGCGTTTAATAATAAGGCCCAACGCTTTCTGCATCCGCGAGTACCTTCAAAAGGGAACAACAGTTTCCATTTATTACACTATGGGACATGTGACAAAGACCACCGGAACACGCATAAAACGGAGCTCATATTCCTAAAATGTCTACAATCACTTCTTTTCTGACACTATTAGCAAATACCATCTCAAGTTAGGTGGTTGACAGACAGTCAATGAAGATCTGGGGAGACTGAGTGATGCCAATTCACCACTTATCTGATAATGAGGGCCGAGGGGAGAGAAACATGCAACATGCACAACTGACAACTTGACAAGTGACAAAACACTACCAATTTGCGCAGTGCACAACATATTACAGCGGCCAGCCCAAAAAATGCTTTTGGTGGCTAATTGCAAAACAACTCACTAATAAATGTCTTAGTTGCAGCTGAACACTGCACAATGATCACACTGTTCACGCATTGAGTGAGATGCCACAGTTGGTTTTAATCACACTTTGGTACAACTGCAAATCTGAAGTGTTGCCATGAGGTTCATGCCTCCATGATCACAGTACTTTGGTTGTGGTTGGCATAACACTTGTAGTCTGCAGAGTTCCACATGAACTGCAGACACCTCATCTGGTGGTCTTCATGTTGCTCAACTTCTTCAGGAGGCAAATGTCGACCACCCAGCGGAAGCATGGTCCTGCAGAAAAGAAAGGTAATGCATAAGGTACAAACTACAAACATTATCTGCTGAAACAGCCCCTTCTGTTGGCTGTTATTAAACTTTTAACATAACATAACAACATGTATTCCATGTATATTACATTTGTTGAAGCAAAATACTGCTGGCTATTTCAATACCAGAACATGAAATTATATTGTGGCATAATTCACCACATTCATAGAATATTTTACTTCACGTCACAAGGACTCACAATCTTTCTGTTGGGTGTTTGATTGACGCATTAACTAAGTTTGTCTTAGGTTTTATTATTACAAAAAAAAAATCATATTGCATTATTGTATCAAAATACTGCCAGCAATAACAAAACAAAAACATGAAATGTCAATGAGCAAGCCGCCTTTCCTAAAAATGGGTTACTTTGAAAAGAATTTTAGATTCTTTTAAGGAAAAGGAGAAATGATTATCAGGTAATTATCAGAAAACCACTTAACCAGCAAGTGGCTGGGTGGTTTCACAGCAAACATCAAGCCAAAACATATACTTACATTTATCTAACAATTGACCCATTTGATTACTACAAGGATATGTGAGCAAAATAAGAATCCAATTATCCAATGTTGACTTCCTTGCAAAGTTTATGCCTTATTTTATGAAAATGCATCACTAGAATATGATACTTATCATCGAATATTATTTAATTTACGATTTATTTCGATCGAAGCGCACATGGAGTCCCGCGCCATTTTCGTCGACGATGAATATGATCGTGTTTCATGAAGAGATAAGGGGTTTCAATGGTCTTTCAAAGCAATAATTTGATGCAAAAATTGGTAGGAAATAATACCAGTATAACGCCTTTTGGGGCGACTTACGGAGCGAGCGAGAGGGTGGGCCTTGAACGTGCGAACTTGCGAGGGGGTACCTCCAACTGACTTGTGCACGGCACCCTACTAACCGGTCTCTAGCGATGTACCAAATTTGGGCACAATCGGCCCAGCCGTTCTCGAGATCTGGAAGCGGCACCCTGCATGTGCGCACGTGCAAAATGGGTCCCAACTGACTTGTGCACGGCACCCTACTAACCGGTCCCTAACCGTGTACCAAATTTGAGCGCAATCGGTCCAGCCGTTCCCGAGATCTGGAAACGACCCCTGCACGTGCGCACGTGCAGCAGCACCCCAACTCTGGCACATGTATATGCAGTGCCTAGTGGGTGCCTACCTACATGCCAACTTTCAGCGCAATCGGCCAAGTAGTTACCGAGATATTGCAACAATTACAAAACTGACACCTCTTCGTTTTGCACGTGGCACGTGCATAAGGGGTCACCCACATGCATCGGGAATAGTCCAATACTTGGTAGAAGGAATGAAGCTACCCTACAAAAATTACCGCGTGTAAATCGGTCAAGTGGTTGCTGAGATATAAGCCTCGCAAAAGCGTGACCACGGGCCGGCCGCTCATACTCAGAAATTTCCGTTAATCTAAGGAAAGACTACGCTCGCTTCGGTCGGTCCGTAATAAAGCTGGTTCAAATGGCCATCAACCATTTAAAACACCGAAAATACTCACAACACCGCCCCGACGACCACGCAGCACCGCGCACGCCACACTACTGGCACAATGCCAAAACTGCTGTCACAGCAGAAATGTTTTTTTTTCTCGATTGCAATTGTGGAATTATTTATTAAACAGAAGATGATCTTTCCGAAAAACCGACTGATTTCATACACAGATGCATGGAAAATAAAAAAATCCCGGTAACTTTATTTGTATTGTTTTGTCGATTTTGACATGCTCCTAGTTTGCAGCCATATTTCGATATGTTCTACAGGGAGTTCAGAATTATTTCAGGGCCAATCTTTTCCTCGTTCATTTTCCCGTCGATCATGAAATTTTTAGAGCGGAACAATTAGTTTCCAGGCGGTCCGAGCGGTTTTCGTGAGAAGGGTGCAAAAATCGGCGTCATTTTTAGAGCCTCGACACCAGCTCAACACAGGACCCTATGGGAGACGGTGAAGTAGCGGGAGCAATAAATAGAGCGCTCTAATTTTAGCTTATTTCCCTGGTGTGTCACCGACTGATATGGAACAACAGGCCGGTTGGAGTGCGTCATTTGCCTGCGGTACCGCCCCACCACGCCGGGGCTGTTTGACAGGTCACCCGCACCCTGACCCCCCCCCCCCTCCACCTCCCCACCAGGCCCAGCTCGGAAGTAACCTCTCCTTGCATTTGACATGGACTCGACCAAGACTCAACGCCATCTACTGTTAACGCCAGACCCCTTGAGACCCTAATTTTTCGCGATTATTTTTAAATGCGTGGAAGAATTTCAACCAAGCTCAGGACATGGCCGTTTCAAGACCTGCCGAAACTTTAACAATTTAGATATTTTGTCGCCATTTCAATATTTCAGGCACTTCTCATTAACCCGTAATGTTAAATTTCGAGCAAGATTTTCACCCGGTGTGTAGAGGCTATCACCAGTCAGTCTGTGATACGTTATGACGTCAAAGCTAAGCCCCGCCTCTGTGGTCTTGGCCTGCGGCGGTTTCGGGCCGGCGCGCGGTCACTCGCGCTGTGGCGGGGAGCAGGGACGGTCGAGCGGTGCCGAAAGCCGGCGGAGTTGTGCGTAACGTCTTGTCTGACAGTGCCCAAAGAGCGACATGATGACTGAGGAGCCATAAATGCTCAATGCGCATTGTTTGTTCAATGCTGATAGGTTCGCTGATATTTGTTTTATTTTCATAAGCTGCAAATGACGGGCAGATGGCCCGTCATTAATATTTTTCCTGACATAACGTTAGGAAAAATATACCTGTATTTAAAGCCTATGGCGTTGCAGATAATGTGATAATGGGATGTCGGATGTCATCAAGTAGTTGCTGATTTGTACATGCTATGCAACCATCGAACAACGCAATAATTAGTTAATTGCCTTCGCTTCACACCATAAGGCTCGCTCGTATTTCAAACCCTATCCTACATCGAAAATCGTATTTGTTAGGAATCTTTAACGTTTGTTCGAAGCATGTGTGAGTAGTAGGTTTAGGAGTGATGGTTCTCTTGGTCCTATATACGAGAGTCAACAAGAGCCTAACATTTACTTGACCGTCTGCTGCAATTTGAATTGATACATAGCACGTGAAGCGTCAGCGAAATTCATAGTCCTTTACAGATGGCAGGGGTGTCGTGTGTACAGAGGTCGCTGATGGGCACGAGTCAATGCCGCAGTCGTGGGCGGAGCCTAATGTCATATAACGTATGAAAGCCTCTATCCAGGATGGAAAAACAGTTAACATTACGAGTCAATGACAAGTGTCACAAATATTTAAATGACAACAAAACGTATTTGAAGAAAAAGTTTCGGCAGGTCTTGAAATAGCTATTTCCTAAATATGGTTGAAATTATTCCACGCATTTAAAAATAATCGCGAAAAATTAGGGTCTCAACGGGTCTGGCGTTAACAGTAGTTACGTTTGGAGATGTTTACATAGACCCACTGTTGTATGTTAAGGTGTGAAACGTTATGATGCTGCGCGCTGATATGTGCGGTGTTGGCTACGACAGGCGCAGGGTCCCATCGTGCCGCACACCATCGTCACGCTGCCAAATACCAGCGGCAGCCAGCTGTTGCTCTGCTACGACAACGAGGGGGTCTACGTCAACACCAGCGGCAAGGTGAGTGAGTGAGTGAGCGAGCGAGTGAGTGAGTGAGTGAGTGAGTGAGCGAGTGAGTGAGTGAGTGAGTGAGTGAGTGAGTGAGTGAGTGAGTGAGAGAGAGAGAGAGGGAGAGGGAGAGGGGGAGGGAGAGGGACAGAGGGAGAGAGAGAGAGAGAGAGAGAGAGAGAGAGAGAGAGAGAGAGAGAGAGAGAGAGAGAGCGAGAGAGCGAGAGCGAGAGCGAGAGAGCGAGAGCGAGAGAGCGAGCGAGCGAGCGAGCGAGCGAGCTCGGCCGGCGGCGCTGCGCGGATGGCCAGGACGCCGCACTATCCCGGCAGCTGCTGCTGCTGCTGGGTTGGTTCCACCACTTGTTGGGGACGGGGGGAGGCGTTAAACGTCGCCAGCCGATAACTCGGGAAACAATAGGTGCAGCGTAACGGGCTAGGCCGCAAAGTTGACACTTATCGCCCTATAGAGACTATGGGTCGCTCCATTTTTTTTTTTCAAATACCGGAATACATGTAATGGCACTCGGTGAGCGTACCCTATACTGTAAGTTTGAATGAAAGTGATGCAAAGCCCTTCATAAAATAGCGTCATTAAAGTGCTGTTTTGACAATGTACCGGTTTCGGTGACCTGGGGCCGTATTCACGTCGACTTCGTAAGTCGATTTTTTTCGTAAGTATGTATAATTTGGTATTCACGTCAACACTTCTTAAATTTTTATCGACGGAGTTCACGTGAATAAAAAAAAATACTTAAGAAGTAGGTCAAACTTAAGAAAATTCTTACGAAAATGATCGACGTGATTACGGCCCCTGGGCCCAATCTTATAAAGGTTGTGCTACCAAATGCCGTACTATCATTCCACGCCACTCTATTTACGGCACCCTATTTACGCAATCTTATTAAAAGAATAGTATGGTAATTCTATTCACGCCATTTTGCCCACAGTACAAATCAACGCCAGCAGGAAACACGCAACGTGATTGATCAATGTCTTGTCGCCGTCGCTATTGGAAATTATGCGTACTGTTTGCGAACAGCAAAAGCTATGTGTTTTAATTTTTATGGGGCATTTATTTCTTTTAGAGACACGCATATGTGTAATGAATGAATTATTTATGGAAAACGTGATAGCAAACTATGGAAAACACCAACGTGCTTGAAGAATTCTCCTGAAAAGTGGATTGCCGACCAAATAAATTTCAGCGTGAGCATTCTCGCGCTCAGAAAATCGAGTGAATAAAGTTTTTCTTCCACTTATCATTTGCATTTACTTGCTGTTAAGGCATTGCAATAAATTTGTTAAAGAATTATTTAAATCATCATTTAATTACAGCTCGGCTACGCTTTCAGTAATTGAAGTAATGCCGTTGGCAATGAAGCTCCTACAATTTGAGCATCAGGATGCGTACATTAACTGCATCAATTCAAATATAGCTTATTTTCCTGCTTGTCATAAGCTCTTGAAATTTTCATTCTTGAAGATAAAGCTACTAAAATTCGAAGATTACGTACATGAACTGAATTAGGTCAAGCTACAGCTTATTTTCTTTCTCATTCAAGCATAGGTACGGGGTACCTTAACCTACCTATTACCTAACCTAAAGCTAAAAAGCAATTCCTCAAAAGATTGAAGTACCCAGTCTACATATCAAAGCTATATCAAGAAAAATACCTGGTTCAGAAGTCAGATCGAGATGCAGGAAGAGAAACAACAGATTGGTCACTGATCAGTAACTGTGCCAAACAGAAAGTGAGGAAATACGAATAGTGAGTAGGCATTTACAATTTTTGACAAACTAAGGTATATCATCATTGATTTAAATATCTAATCAGAAGCCATGAAGTGCCCGTTATTTGTGTCATACGTGAGACGTGAGAATAGGCTAAAGACCCATACCGATTCTGTAATGCAGTGGCTGCCGAAAATCTAAGACAGTTACTGGTGCTAAAATCCTTAAAATCTATCTATATCTTACTTAATAAATTTCAAGTTGTCTGCGTGTCCGTCAGCCGTATGTGTCTTCTTGCGCCGGAACGGCGCCGCGTATCGACGTGAAATTTGGTGACCACAAACTTTGGGTGGGGTGGACCATCGTATTAAAATATGGGCGCAATCGGACCAGGGGTGCGGTGTCAGGGCCTGCATCTCTGCCCCAGGCTGGGCGAGGCCGGCGCCGAGCAGAGGGCACGTGCTTTAGGCTCAGTTGTTCGCTTAAAAAACTGAGTTGAAAGCATCAGAGCCGGCAGGTCATTGACCTTTGACAACGAAGGCCGACACAAGGCACCGCTCGCCAAGAGGATTCGCCAGTAAATACAATTAATTTGTTTTCGCAATATCTCAGCCGTTTTTGGGCCGATTTAGCTGAAACTTGGACTGTCGGTGGTAGTGTAGGGTAGGTTAGGGTAGGGTAGGGTAGGGTAGGGTAGGGTAGGGTAGGGGTAGGGTAGAGTAGGGTAGGGTAGGTTAGGGTAATGTAGGGTAGGGGTAGGGTAGGATAGGGGTAAGGTAGGGTAGGGTAGGTTAGGGTAGTGTAGGGGTAGCGGTAGGGTAAATCGCTCGAATGAGTTTCGTTACGTGATGCGTCGTCTCGTTATGCCTTCTTCTTTTATCTTCTGTGCTACTACCTTGTGCAGTTTGAAGAAGCCCGTTGATATGTTGGTAGCGTCTTCTGTTTGGATGTAGGCCGCCTCAAACATCCACCTCTGGGTCTTGCTCAAGTCGCTGTGGAGAACTTCTGCTGCGTTCCAGTTCGGAAGGTGGCCTTGTTCGTCGATGTGTATCACAAGAGCGTTCGTTGTTCGGCGATTTCGTACGTCGTTTCTATGTTCTCTGATTCTTGTTTGAAGTCCCCTACCCGTTTCTCCAAAATAGGCCTTGTCGCACCTGCCACATGGGATTTTGTATACGGCACTGTTCCTGTTTTCTGTCTTTTGATTTGACTTCTTTGTGTGCTGTCCGATCTTCTTTCCTGACTTCGTGACCAGACTTAGATGTGGTGTCATCTGCCTCCGTACTGTGTCCGTGTGTGTGCTGTATGGTACGACTAACACTGTTTTTCTACGACGTGTATCTTGTGACTGCTCGCTGTCCATGGCTCTTCTTCTGATCTGTTTCGCCTTTCCTTGTAGAGTGAGCAGCAGTGCTTCTGGAAATTTAAGCTTTTTGAATGCCTCTCTGATATACAGTAGCTCTTGCTCCAAAAACTCTGTCGAGCAAATTCTGTACGCCCTAAGAAAAAAGCCAATGACCACTCTCCGTTTTGTTCGCTCGCTGTGGGCTGAGTAGTAATGAATAAATCGTCCTTATTGGTCGGCTTGCGGTAGACTGAAAAGCGAAGTTCTCGTCCAACTTTCCTGATTACCACGTCTAGGAACGGAAGCCGTCCTTTCGTCTCTTTCGCCAACGTGAACTGGATGGCCGGCTCCACCCTATTCATGCGTTCCATCAAGTCCTCTGCGTCGGTCGTGTTAGGAACGAGAGCCAACATGTCATCAACGTACCTGTATAAGGTCGTGGAATCACCTAAAATGGGCAAGTAGTGATCCCTTTCGAGAAGTTCCATGTAGAGGCTGGCCAGAACTGCACACAGAGGTGATCCCATCGCGAGACCATTGATCTGTACGAACTCCTCTCCCTGGAATTCGAAGCTACCAAATTGGACACACAGCTTAACCAGCTCAATGTAGTCGTCTTTTGACACAGGGAGCTCGGTGCTCTCTTTTAGATCTAAGACTTCTCTCACTGCTCTTATGGCCCCGTCTATGGGCACATTTGTAAAAAGAGACTTGACATCAAAACTGACCATGTTTTTGTCACTCATATCTTGCTGCTTGAGTCTATCTAAGAGATCGGCTGAATTTTTCAGATGAGTCGGACTCAAAATCCCCAAGCATTGCGTCAAGGGTTTAGCCAAAATTTTCGCTAGTCTATGCGGGGCACTGCCGATGCCTGAAGTGATGGGGCGCATGGGTACCCCTGGTTTGTGCGTCTTCGGTTGCCCCCTCATCACTGGTGCTCTGGGTTTCTCTTCTAGCAAATACTGAAGTTTCTTCCCTGAATCTGTCCGTCGTAGAATTTTCCTAGCTTGGGTTGTGAACTTCTTCGACCTGGTATCACATGTTCCTCGCTGTACCGGTTCAGATGTGGTACGGTCTTCAAGCATAGCTTTCATTTTCGCCACATACTCTGTTGAGTTCATAACCACTACTCCCCCACCCTTATCGGCTGTAGTTATAACAATGTTCGGATCCCTTTGTAACACGTGGAGAGCTTCGATGAATCTCTTGGGAATGGACGGAGACTGTGTAGCCGCTAGAGCCGTCATGCAGATGGTGACGCCCTGCTTGAAGCCCTTCTCCATTTCTGTCTCACCGTGTCTGTGATTCTTGGCGATGAAATCCTGTAAGCCTTTTGTAGGGACGCCGGTATCAAACTTGAGCCCCAGGGAGAGCACTGCCGTCTCGGTGTTAGTCAAGATTCGGTCGGACAAATTGGTGAGCAGAGATTCGTTGCCTGCTTTGTTCCATGGGCTGGATTCGCACAGCATGTTTAGTTTTCTTTGGAGATTAGCTCTGTGTTCAGCAGATTCCGCCTTCAGGTGGTTCTTGAGATGAGTTGGGAGCGTTGCTTCAGAGGTTTGGTTCTTTATAATTATGTTCTTGGAGCCGGCCATCCAGGGTGGATGGAGCCGGCCATCCAGTTCACGTTGGCGAAAGAGACGAAAGGACGGCTTCCGTTCCTAGACGTGGTAATCAGGAAAGTTGGACGAGAACTTCGCTTTTCAGTCTACCGCAAGCCGACCAATAAGGACGATTTTATTCATTACTACTCAGCCCACAGCGAGCGAACAAAACGGAGAGTGATCATTGGCTTTTTTCTTAGGGCGTACAGAATTTGCTCGACAGAGTTTTTGGAGCAAGAGCTACTGTATATCAGAGAGACATTCAAAAAGCTTAAATTTCCAGAAGCACTGCTGCTCACTCTACAAGGAAAGGCGAAACAGATCAGAAGAAGAGCCATGGACAGCGAGCAGTCACAAGATACACGTCGTAGAAAAACAGTGTTAGTCGTACCTACAGCACACACACGGACACAGTACGGAGGCAGATGACACCACATCTAAGTCTGGTCACGACGTCAGGAAAGAAGATCGGACAGCACACAAAGAAGTCAAATCAAAAGACAGAAAACAGGAACAGTGCCGTATACAAAATCCCATGTGGCAGGTGCGACAAGGCCTATTTTGGAGAAACGGGTAGGGGACTTCAAACAAGAATCAGAGAACATAGAAACGACGTACGAAATCACCGAACAACGAACGCTCTTGTGATACACATCGACGAACAAGGCCACCTTCCGAACTGGAACGCAGCAGAAGTTCTCCACAGCGACCTGAACAAGACCCAGAGGTGGATGTTAGAGGCGGCCTACATCCAAACAGAAGACGCTGCCAACATATCAACGGGCTTCTTCAAACTGCACAAGGTAGTAGCACAGAAGATAAAAGAAGAAGGCATAACGAGACGACGCATCACGTAACGAAACTCATTCGAGCGATTTTCGATTCGTTCTGAACAAAAGTGGTCTTGACCAAAAAGTGTGATATGCATTGTAACAAAATATTCAAAAATGTGCTTCTTATTTTGTTGGCTATGTGTTCTGCATTCCCATGACTAAGCAGTAAACAACGAAACGTCGGGAGTTAAAGTGTTTTTTACAACGTAATGAGCGACGGAACGGCCTTGCTGACACTTGCATTTTTACACATCTGTCAAATAATTATATTAAACATGTCTCCGATAGTATACTCTCGGCTATGGACAACAGCGAAATTTCTCTCCTGTGTCTCATTGACCTAAGTAAATGCTTTGATATCATCAACCATTCTAAATTACTTGACAAGCTCCAACTACTTGGGATTGACGCTGGATGGTTCCGCTCATATCTTGAGGGCCACACACAGAGTGTATGTATCAGTGATGGTAGGGGTCACCGCGTACTCTCCAAGTCACTGCCAAACCATGTTGGTGTGTTCCAAGGCTCGGCCCTCGGGCCTTTGTTGTTCACTTGCTTTGCGAACGACATGAGCCTGCATGCCCTTGATGCGCGTATCGTTCAGTACGCTGACGATACGCAGGTGCTCGTCAGTGGCCGTAGGACAGCGATGAGCGACACAGAGACTAGAATGGAGACGACCCTGGCAGCCCTCAGTGACTGGTTTGCGGCCAATGGGTTGAAAGTCAATGCCACCAAGACTGAATTGATTGCGTTTGGCAGCCGGCAGAGCATGCGTCACCTGCCTGACATAAATGTAAGATTTAGAGATGCCGTCTTGAAACCGTGTCAAAAGGTCAAGAATATGGGCGTGACCTTCGATTCTTACCTCACCTGGGATGACCATGTTGCTGCCATTGTTGGTAAATGTTTCGGAGCGCTGATAGGATTGAGCCAGGTGCGCCACTACATACCCGAGGATACGATTGTGACGCTTGTGACTGCCCTTGTTCTCTCACATGTGCGGTACTGCCTGCCCGTTTACGGGAACTGCTCGAAAGGGAACCTCGCACGACTTGATAAGGTCATTAATTTTGCCGCAAGGGTTGTGTCTGGCCGTCGCAAGTATGACCACGTGGCTGATGTAAGGGACGCGCTGGAGTGGCTCTCGGCTGGTGACCTATCGTCGTACGATACGCTGGTGCTACTGCACAAGGTTATCCGAACGGGCGAGCCAGCTGACATTGTCGCTATGTTTCGCCGAAATGAGGAGATGCGCGAGCGAGCGACTAGACGGGATAGCAGGCTGTGGCTACCTGACATCCACACAGAGGCGGGGCGGCGAAGGTTCAGCTACCGTGCAGCCATGCAGTTCAACGCTCTGCCCAGTGATTTTCCGGACATGTCAACAAACAAGTTCAAATCATCGCTCAAACGTCGCTTTCAACACTGATTTAGGCTTATGCATATGGGTTGCATGTATGTCAGCTGTATATATTCATGCATAGCCATGCGTTTTGATGAGTTTTGTGTGATATGTTGAGTGTGATATGTTGAGTGTGATGTCTTTTTGTTCCCTTCTCATATGACGCGGGAGCGTAATAGCCACAACTACCTGTGGATGCCCCCCAGATGTTAAATACAATACAATACAATGCGTACACCCTATATCTCTATTCCATTTACGCTTAGCCCCCGGGTTAAGTTGGTCATGGCCTGGATAATGGCGGTCCTCAGGGAGTCGAAAGTGTTGTGAGTTCCTTTGTTGGACTCTCTCTCTCAAGGACGCCCCACAGATAGTTGTCGCACAGACACAGAAGATCTCGTAGAGAAAGAAGCGGATCCGGCCGGCAGCTCTGTGCTTCAAAGAAGTGATGAGCAGCTCACATCTCCGAGTCTCCTGGTCTTTATGACTTCTGAGAGCATCTGCCTCACCTCGAGAACGTAGCTCATGATATCGGAGATCCTCGTGAATGGCACGAAGAACTGTTGCCCTGCGCAGATTGAGCCTCGAAGTCACCTTCTGCATGGGCAGGCTCGGACCTTCTCCAATAATGGCCTCGGGCTGCTCCAAGAAGTCCTTATTCCGCCTCCGAACCTCGAATTGGCCCTGTTCCTTCCTCTTGGGAGTCAGAGGCTCACTCATCGTCTCTTCAGACTCTTTGAGCAGCTTCGCAAAGTCGTACACGGTCAATTTCGGGAACTGAAATAAGTCCAAAATTTCCTTGGGCGCGCGGCCGCAGCGGAGGGCCACAAAAATCGCGGTGCGGCGCTCTAACTCAGAGGACATTTCTACTTATTTTGTTTCCGATCGATGGCGACTCAAGTCACAAAACTATGAGGATAAGAAGAGTGATATATTTAAAAAAGTTTATATGATACACCAAGTTTAAGTTTTTTTCCGGATTCTAGTGCACACCCCTGTAAACCTTTTTATATTTCTGATATCGGGGTGGGCGGTGTTCCCCAAAGGGCGGTGTTCCCCATCTTCCCCTACTAAATCCTGTAAGATTTATTTCCTTGTAAATGATCCTCTAGTATAGGACACTTGCAAAGCTGCGGCATTGCAAAGTCTAACTTATGTCGGTCAGTGTTCTGGTCTGGCCTGAAATTAGGGCTTTGTGTCTTAAAGGTAGTGTGCCAGCTTTCCTGGACCGTATGGAGTTAATGGCCCAGATAAGGAGAACCGGATTTTTAGAACTTATCCATACCTTCAAAACTCATGGAAACGTCTTAAATTCTTCAAATTTTGAGTACCCCAGTGCGAAATTCGCCCCGACGGGTTGTCGGTTGTACCCCAACCACATTTCACACCACTATGAACAATAAATGCACACACTGAAATCGCTATTACCGATAGGTTCATCCAATCAAGTTTCGATAAACCCGTTCATCATCATCTCCTGCGGTTTCGAACACGCCTGTTAGGTGGTGCGGTCTACCGCAGGTGGCTTCTGCTCATACTTTGTGGTGCGGTGGTGGTGCGTCGGGCCGCGCGCTCTGACTTCGGCCAAGAAAAATGCGTCAGCTGATCATTGTCATTTCTGCCACTTTCATGTCGTGAGATGGGGTCATAACTTTAGAGACGGCTGTGTCATATCAATTATTTTACATAAAATAATATTTCAAACCATAAATTAATGTTCGACAGCCAAATTAAAGAAACAATACCAATACAGGCTTACAGTTTAAATTCGACATTGTGTTGTCTACGATTAGACAGCTGGTAGCTCATTCCCGTACGTCGTAACTCTATAATGACCTTTGCTTATTGTCACATGTGCGCCGCATTCGTGATTGTTGCCGACGCCTGTTTGCAGGTCAGTCCACTACAGTTGTTATACATATCTAAAAACCGATAAACTTTTAGGCAAAAAAGCACTATTTTAGGCCCATTTTTGATTTTTTTGCGATATTAGGTAAAAACAGAAGCTTCTTATCCTAGGAAAAATAAAATGGGAAATCATTGGAAGGTGGCACACTAGGGGAAGTTGGGGCAATGCCGGAGTTGGGGCAAAGCCGAAATTCGAGATATTTCGAAAACCGTAAGACATGGATGCCACCTGTCAGTGATGCTCTGAAGCTTAAGTGACTACAATTATCGCATGTTTGTTACGAGTCGTCATTCGGAATACTTCGACTGTAAGGGCGCCAAGAGCGTTTTCAAGGTACGTTTCCCTTGTACTACATGCGCCTTTGAAGCTGCATTTTTTACTCATTATGCTACCGTTTGTCTGGCCAATTCGGTCAAGTAATCTTTAGCATGTCTTTGCATAAGTGTGCTGCCTATTTGAAATTTATACAGCACGTTGAAAAGTTATGGGCCTGCAAATGAAAGTATGGCTGGCTGGGGTAATGCCGAAAACGTGCGATTACGCACGTGTTAAAAGCACGCTACGTGGACTCTACTGCTGTAGAATAGCAACGCGTATTTTTAGTCACACAAATTACACTTTCGACCGACACAACGGCCTGTTACCTATAAGGAATGATTTACCTGGCATTTTCTTATTATATCACACAATTATAACTTCCAGTGTGCACCGCGTCCTCAAGCTCTTGAAACGTGTGTCAGCTTTGATGAATTCTGGATAAAGTTTGAGATAAAATGGCAAAACATCAATGTCGGCATTCCCCGTAGATCATTTCTCCCATTTTCGGCTTTCCCCGCAGTCCGGGGCAACGCCGAAAAAGTCACTTCTTTGATATTTTTAGTTTGTGCGCTTAACGGTATGCGAATTCATCAAATGCGCCTGGTATGTTTGAAAGGCAAAAGACTGGCCTCTCGAATGACGCCAACAAGAATAGCGTATGTTGTCTACCTTGCGTGCTACGGGCGTCAGAAAAAAAGTCTTCGGCGTTCCCCCAACTTCCCCTACCTTTAAGCAGACTTGTGCCGTGACCGAAAATCAAGATCCAGGGCCCAATCTTACCAATGCCGTAAATAGGATTTGGCAGCACTGGCCGGAGTTTACGGCACTGATATCAAAGATGTCCTTTTTATTTACCTCCAGCTAATCTTGTCCAATGATTTTGATGGCGTGAATGATTATGAATGTCACCAGAACGAATGAATAAGTGAATGTGGAAAAGTTATGAATGTTACCAAATACCGTGAATGCGCATTCACGGCATTTGGTAAGATTGGGTCCTGGGCCCAATCTTACCAATGCCGTGAATAGGATTTGGCAGCACTGACCGGAGTTTACGGCACTGATATCAATGATATCCCTTTTAATAACACTCAGCTAATTTTGTCCAATGATTTTGATAGCGAGAATGATTATGAATGTTACCCGAACGAAGGAATAAATGGATGTTGAATAGTTTTGAATGTTACCAAATGCCGTGAATGCGCATTCACGGCATTTGGTAAGATTGGGCCCTGGATCCTTAAGGTCCCACGGCAAATTCAATTTCTAGAATCCAAGGTTTCCAAAGTCCCACGGCAAAGTCAATTTCTAGAATCCAAGGTTTCCAAGGCCCCACGGCAAATTCAATTTCTAGAATTTAAGGTTTCCAAGGCCCACGGCAAATTCAATTTCTAGAATCCAAGGTTTCCAAGGTCCCACGGCAAAATGTGCCGTTTCCATGGTCGTTTGAATCCGGATTCGGAGCTAATCCGGATTCAGAAGTGTCATGGAAACGGGGCTAGTGTCGTGGCAAATGTGCATACGCACAAATCGGGCTAATACTTATGCATTTGCACTTGATATAAGACCAGTGTGGCTGCACCAGTCGACCCAGTCCAAAGGCGGAGGGTTAACTGGCCCGTCGGTATATTGAGGTAACTCTCAATGTCGTCCTCAGACCGTTGACCGTTGCTAAAGAAAAGAAACGATACAAATTAGCATACAGCGATAACAAAATACGCGGGAACACAGGAAGGGAAAGTAAACGAAAGCAAACCAGGGAACCACCGTGCATCGTTGCTTATACAATATTGCGACAGTCAAACCAGTAATGCAATTATTTGTTCGGTAATACAGTTATAGTTCGGCTACCATTCAGCCAGATCATAGAGTTTATCAATCCTGTGCCGATTATCGAGCATGATCGAGGCCCTATTTACGCCGCAATAACAATCTGACAGGCACCTACAGGCAAGTTACGCCTGCTGGGTCCTCCAAAGCCACGCTCGGCCACATGCCTCACATCGGCCTTTCAAATCATCCTATGAACAAGCGGAAGGTTATCAACATGGCCAGACAAATCTGAAGCAAATCGCTGTCTTTCGCTCCAGCGCTACACCAATACATGAGATATTCAAACAAACCATTGCTTACAGTGAGGCTATAACAAAATCAATGCCGACAATACCACCCAGGATTACTCTCCAACTCACCATTCGTGACGCGGGAGCACACACATCGCACCACGCCCCAGCCGGGAGACCGAATGGCGGCGCAGCGCTGATGCTGACCTGACCCAGCTCGCTGCCAAGCCATAATGTTCCTACGCGACATGCACTTGAAAGTCGCATGATCACCAGAAGAGCTTTCACAGGGAAATGAAACTTGCCGGATCCAATATCCATTAAGAGTCTCACAACTTGTATATCTCGGATTTTTCCTTAAGGTCATATGAGGTCAGGTCATTTTCGTGACCTCACCATTATAAGTCAAGGGGAAAAAATAAAAACTACTATTCTGGCGCCGGGAACGATCTCAGACTATCTCAAGCACACAGAGTCGTGATTTGATGCACTCCTTGCAAGGTTACATGCGTAACTTTTGCAATGTTGACCTTGCGTGACGTCATTTATGACGTCATTAGGGTCATATTAGTTTTTCGTCATTAACTCCCGATCAAATTCAGCTAGCAAGTCTAAAAAGCCACCAATGGACTCATTAAGACCTGCTGAATCGAATGATATGCGACATGACCTACTTCGAGCAATTTCGTGACCTGAGGGCGCTGACCTGACCGTGACCTGAGGTCAACACCCTAAGTTGACCTCACCCAAACAAAATGTATATCATTCGACGCGCCTGAGCGAGGCGAACACGATGCTGCCAAAATCGCGGGTCTGCGGCCGTTTTTGCGAAGTTATTTGCCAAAAACGGAACCGTACCTTGGGGCACTTGACCTGACCTCAGAGGTCACCTGTTGACCCAGGACCTTAACCCTCGCCCGTATTGGTGTTTTTTTCCAGCCGGGAACGTATAAGGTGTTCGTTGGACTCCCCCCCCCCCTTGCCGTTTCGCCCCGGATCGAGCTAGAGCTTTGCGGAAAAAACGAGCGTGCTGCCCGTGATAAGAAGAAGCCGATGATACCCAATATTAAGGTCCTAGCCCCTAGGTCATTGGTTGACTTTCCAGGTCGGGTCAATGACCCAACAGTCGGGAAAATCGGGACATGTTAGAACGTTAAGTGTGGCTGCTATGGGTTTTTCGGGGTGCTGATCACGAATATCATGTTAGTTTTGATCACAGATGATGTGTCTTCATGCATTTAGGCCAGGTCGGGTCAGGTCAGGTCAGGTCATCCAGTAGGGGTCCTGCCGGGTATTCGTAGTAGGTGTCAACCGCCTCTGACAGCTTCGTAACATGTTACGATGGCACAAAAAAAAACTTCGTAAATGTTCATATGGTTGCTAAATTCGAATTCAGCTCCCAAAACTGGCCTAGAAACATGCAAAACTCGAAAAAGTGAACCGAGGTCATCAAAGGTCAATGACCTGACCTGATCTTCAGGCGACCTTGACACCCACCCTAATGCATGGGGGCAACATTATATCACATGTTTGAACGCTTCAAACCACGAAAAGACTGCAAAAGCGCGGCTAATGCGAGCCGACACACGCCGAATCGCGATTCCGGCCAAACATGGTCTCGAAAAGTAGGTTACAGGTCAAAGGTCATTTGGGTCAGGGTCATGAAATTTTCAGAATAGGTGTAAAATTGATCAACGCGAGGGTACTGAAAGTTTCGTCGGGATCGGCCGCTTTTTACGCGAGTTATTCGCGAAAAAAACGAGGGTGGTCCGTTCGATTCCCCCCCCCCCCCTTCTATACGGACGAGGGTTAAAATCGGGTATCAATCTCTGCGTCTCGTAACGGTGCACACGCCCGTTTTTCCGCGACGCGTTAGCTCCACCAGGGGCGAAACGGCGAGGGGGGTCGTATCCCCCCTGCCTTAAATTTGCCTTAAATTGCCTTAAGGTAGAGTCTGCTCCAATACGCCCCGCGCCGGGCCAATCCTCTGGAGCGAAAATCCTAGTAATGTTGTGTCTATGGTGCTCATTGAATTGAAGTTGGGGGTTAATGTAATAAAAAAAAACACACACACACAATTACAATGTGGCAACTCTTGATGTCATCTCATTTGGTGTTTATGTCGAGCAGCGTATATGGTATCGCTTATTTGAGTGCTCGCGGAGTGATGTTCGTCCGGCCGGCCGGCCAGCGGAGTCACAGCCACTGCCCTGTCCGCCCCGCAGGTTTCCAAGAACATAATCGTCCAGTGGGGCGAGATGCCCACTTCTGTGGCGTACATTGGCACCGGCCAGATTATGGGCTGGGGAAACAAGGCCATCGAGATCCGCTCCGTCGAGACGGGTCACCTGGATGGCGTGTTCATGCACAAAAAGGCGCAGAAGCTCAAGTTCCTGTGCGAGAGAAACGACAAGGTGAGTGAGTATCGTGGCCGCGAGTCGCCGTTGTAATGAGCTAATTTGAAATTACATTAGAGGCCTGTTTCACTAAAAACTTTTAATTACAAGGGTTTGAGCTTTACAAATCATAAGCATTTTTAACCCTCGCCCGTAAACGGTGTTTTGCCACCTTCGCCCATGCAGTTGGTGCGACCCCCCCCCCCCCCCTGGCGTTTGAAAACGGAGCGTCGTAGAGCTTAGCGGAAAAGACCAACGATTGCTCTCAACGAGATCTCGCGATTGGTGGTATATTTTTTGGTCCTAGGTCAACATTTGACCTACTTATGACCGGTCAAAGGTCAAATTTTCGGAAAAAATCTAGCTTTTTCATATTTCCGCGCCGATTGCGGCAAAACGGTAAGAGATATCGACTTGAAACCTTCATTATCGTGATCCTTGATCAATTCTCTATCGTTTGGTGTGTATTTCGATGTCATAACTCTTCTTTAGTCATGCTTATTTAGTTTAGTTGTCCTTAACAAATGTTAGCCACACGGGTCCCAGTATGTAAGAAAACAGTGCAAGCTTAAAAAAATTGTTCCATCGGTTCTCAAGTTATGGATCATAAATGACCCAACCGGCATTAGCATAGTCACAAATAAGGAGTTATCACGAAAACCGATTCAGCTAGATACCTTATTGTGTATACTGTATAGCGGTCTCAGCCAAACAATATTAACACGCGCACTGCAGCGGGTCTGAGCCGAACACGAACTGCAGGGGGGGGGGTTGAAAACAACCCCCCCTGAGATCTCGAAAACGGCGCAACGTAGCGACAAGCGGTAAACGGCGTTGGATAGGTTAAGATGAGATCTACAAGAAATACTAAGATCATTTTTGGGTCAGGTCAAAAACGAGGTCACCAGAGGTCACCGAACACAAAATGTTACGATTTTCACAACAGGAATTTCGCGGTAGTTTTTCTTGAATAACTTGTCTTGCACACAAGACAGAGGATCGATTCGAACGCCATCGTTCTTAGCTCGTCAAGGCGCATCGAATGATATATAATATGACCTCGAAAGGTCAAGTTGAAAAATTGACCTCAGGTCAAGGTCATGACCTGACCGAAATAGGTCATGTTGCATATCATTCGATCCGCATTGACGAGAAAAACACGATAAACGTCGAACGGAGTCTCTATCTCTATTCAATCTCAAGTTATTGAAGAAAAACCGCTGGTGACCTCAGGTGACCTAAGATGACCTGGAGATCACCTTCCAAAGGTCGTAAGTGATATGTTTCGGTGAAATCACCAACAGGGACCTGTAATACTATGATCCTGAGCGTATTGAAGTCATAGGATGGCATTCAGAGTAAGTTGAAATTTCTCCCATTGACTTATAATGGGCCGGTCGCAAAAATGACCTGACCTTAGGTCATCGATATAAAAATTCCGAGATATACAAGTTGTAGCTCGTGATGACTTTACTATTTCCTGTGGGTTTCAAGATCATATCTCAACAACTGTGGGCTTGGTGGGATTGCAAACTTCGAAATTTACGTTTCGAGGTAGGGTCACTTGACCTGACCTGGTGACCTGACCATAGGTCACCTGGGGTCAAAATTTTTACTCAAGGTGTGCAAAAGTTGGGAGAACAGGTATGCAAAATTTGGCGGCGCTACGCGCCGCCGTTTTCTCGCGATTTGCGAAAAACCACAGGGGGGGTTGAAAACAACCCCCCCCCTGCAGTGCGCGTGTTAAGAGGCACTACATTGCAATGCTTTGCAACGTCTTATTGGCGAGGCCGTTGGTGCCGCTGGCAGGCCTCTGGTGCCCCTGTTAGGCCTCTGGTGCTCCTGAGGGGACACCATAGGTCAGGCAAGCAAGCTTGGCACCACAGTCCATGGAAGGGCTGTGGTGCCCCTGGGCCCTGACAAGCCTGAGGTGCCCCTGACAGGCTTGTGGAGCCCCTGACAGGTCTGTGGTGCCATTGCTAGGTCTGTGGTGCCCCTGGCAGGCCTGTGGTGCCCCTGGCAGGCCTGTGGTGCCCCTGGCGGGCCTGTGGAGCCCTTTACTAGCCCAAGGTGCACGTGCGAGGCTAGTGGTGCCCCTGTGAGGTCGATGGTACCCCTGGCAGGCCTCTGGCTGGTGCCCCTGGCAGGTCTGTGGTGCCCCATGACAGATCTGTGGTGCTCTTGCTAGGCCGATGGTGCTCCTGCAGGCCTGTGGTGCCCCTAACAAGCTTGTGGTACCCCTGACAGGCCCGTGGTGCCCCTCGGCCGGCCGAGTCGCCGGCCCGCCCCGCGTCACGGCCCTGGACAACCGGTCCGCTCATGATATCCCAACATCGCAACACTAGGCCTTAGGTGCCCCTGTCAGGCCTGTGGTGGCCCTGATAGGTCGGTGGTGCCCCCGGGTCCCAAGGGAGGTCATGAGTGACCCATATGTTCCCCTCCTTTGGATCCGCCACTGTGATCTGATCACAACCCCAAGAAATAAATAATCGTATAATCATCAATTGCTTCCCTTGTATTCAACATACGAGAAAATTGACAACACTATTGCCGGCTGGGTCATTTATGACCCAAGGATATTTATCGAGGAAAGAAAGTTATCCGATGGCGACAAGAAGGGCAAAAATATACATCATGCCTTTTTCAGACAAATTTAGATGCCAGGTGGACGATCATTCAACAGATAGTAAAGTGCAAACATAATATAATGTTACTTTTGGGGGCGGCGCGCCATTGCCAGTGACAGGCGGCTGTGCAGTCCAGCCGTCTTTGGCTCCAGAAACTTCAGTGGACGAGCTCACACGAGTTTTATGCGGCTCCGACGCTCGTCGCTGAACCCACAAATCCAACAAAACACACGCACAAGTTCCTCAAAGTGCCACTTGCCTCCATTGAGAAAAAAATGTTAAGATGTTGCTTTTGGGTCATATATGACCCAAGCGGCATTAATGGGTTAATAGCTCCCATACCTACCGGTCTTTAACGCAATAGCCGCTGGGGGGGGGGGGCATAAAATTGTCCCCTCTTTACGTTTTGTGGGATATTTCCAAAACCTGATGAGCGAACGAGCAAACTTCGCATAGCTTCAAATGAATACCTAGACAATGTTTGAGGAAAGTTTGGGGGTTGTAGCCCTCAAGATGACGTCACAGTGACGTCATAAAGTTTTGTCGTTTTCTGATAAGTATCGGGGTTACATGAGCACAGTAAATACTTATTTAGCCGCTAATTCGAATTAGGAACGCATTACCGACTCATGTAGCCACCTGCTAGTACGAATCGGCGATCCGATCCGCGGTTACATGAGCAAAGCAAATACGTATCACGATCGGATTCACCGCTAATGCGAATCAGGAGCGTACTACCGACTCATGTATCCACCTGCTAATACGAATCGGCGGTCCGAACAAAATCCGCAGGGAAAGAGGCTTAGAAGCGAATAGGACCAAGATACATATTACAGGAACTATTTCTTTCTAAAAAGAAACATTAAAATGCAAAATAATAGGTATTTTTTCATTTTCTTCTTTTGAAATAATAATTAAAAAAATATGTTGGTATTTTGTCAAGTTTTCAAAAATAAATATAGTGAAAACCAAAAAGAAAATATCAAAGTACTTTCTGTTGAAACATTTTTCTGACAGCACTACAGAAGCAAGACAACTTTATGTTTAACTTTTTTTTGTTTAGTTAATTGAGAATGTTTAGAGCAGATTAAATGCAAAAAAAGACACAAGAAATTAAGTTTTTAATTCAGTCACCTCTATTGCTACGGAAAAGCGCCACATTTGTATGCTATTCCGTTTGTAGTGCGCATTACCTTCCGTCAGGCCGAGAGCCAAACTGGATCCGTTTGACGTCACTGATACGAATTTGCTCATGTATTTGGTGCACTGAATGCGTTCTTGGGGAGCTGATGCGAATTAGCGTAGTGCGTATTTGGAACGGTTCGCTCATGTAATCGAGGCACACGATTCGGGCCGTATTTCACAAGAACTATTCTTTGCTGAGTGGAAGCGTCAAAATGCAAAATACTAAGCATTTTTTTATTGGCTGCCTCGTAGAAAATAGCAAAAAGAAATGTTGATATTTCGGTTTAGTCTTTGAAGGTGAATTTGATAAAGATCAAAAATAAAATGAATGAAATATTTTGATAGATAATTTTTTTTCTGACCACCCTGCTGTCGCTGCATGGTGAATCAGTGCACAGTGACTTAAAACAAGAAAACTTTGTTTTCATTTTTTGATTTCATGTTAATTTTAAATGTTTTTGAGCCTATCAAATGATATAAGTATTTAAAATTTAGTTCAGTCGTCCCGGTAAATGCCGCAACTGCGCCATGACTGTACGCTAATCCTATTCCGTTTGTGATGCAAATTACCGGCCGTCGAGGAGTCAGCCCGGGTGAGCCAAACAAGATCCGTTTGACGTAGATAAAACGAATTAGTCTCATGTAACCGGTGCCGTAGATACGTTTGTGGGGAGCTGATGCGCATTAGCGTAGTGCGTATTTGGAACGGATCGCTCATGTAACCCCGTTAAAGGACCGTTTCTGATGTCGCTGAGCATGAAGCTCAACTGTAAATGGACTATACAGCACCTGCTGGCATCCTAAAACATCTAAGGACACTTTCATCTAGTTCTTGACCAATAATCGGTCCTTTATATTCGGTCTCATATATGAGATGTATCGCGGTATATCGGATATATCGCGAGGAAGCTGAGAGTCGCAAATCTATAATTTGACTTCTGACGTCACTGTGACGTCATTTTAAATGGGATCGACACCAAATTTGAACTCAACCTCGGCTAGGTATCCAGAAAGATACATGCATAGTTTCGTTTCTCTATCTTTTCGCGCTGCGACGATATCAACGCAGAGGTAAAGGGGGGGGGCAACTATGTATATGCCCCCCCCCTTCAGCGGCCGGCGGGTGGCGCGGAGGCCCAGCGGTCGCCGGATTAACCTTCCAGGCGGTGGGGGGGGGGCAATTTTTTGCCCCCCCCCCTTAAGTTTTTTTTTCAATATATCTCCAGAACCGCTGCGCCGATCCTCACCAAACTTTCAGTACCCTCCCGTGAACAGCTATTGCACATTGTGACCAAATTTTTTCCAAAGGCTCTGATAGGTTGGCTACAAATGACGTCAGAGTGACATCATTCTACAAATGACGTCAGAGTGACGTCATTTCTGCCATTTTTGACCCAAAAAAGGTATCGCGGGAAGAGCTGTCAGGCCTACAGCTTTAGAGATACAGAAAAATATTTTAGACATAAAAGGTGTAGAATTGAAATGTAAAATTAAAAGGGCTACAAAACTGCTATCTCGAATTTATGAAATTTTTGGATTTTGACCCCCAAAATAAAAAGTATATTTTTGAATATAATAACCGTAAAATCCAAAAAGTTTTTTGAATTTCGAAAAAAATAGAAAACATGTGATAGTCCTACCACCTTCTATCTACATACCAAATTTGAGATCGATACTTCTTTTTTTGGCCAAGTTATAGCGAAAAAAACTGTTCAAAATTGATGACGTCAAATTTTCAAACTCAATTTTTAGCAATTCTAGACCTCGTAGCGCAAAACAAAGACCACAATTAATTAGACTCCCCGTGACGAGCTGCATCGAATCAATGCCCATTTTATGCAAAACTATCAATTTTGAAATTTGACCTTTTTTACCTGATCTTGACCTGACCTCCACCAAAAAATGACCTAAACTGTACCTGATGGTCTAATAACCAACATCATTGAGTTGGAAATGAAAAATTGGCCATTAAACATGCATCGCACAACCTTCAGGTCACCAAGGGTCACCACATGAACCCAACTTTACTGACCTGTGACCTGACCTGGTATGACCAGTGACCTGTTATAGCAACATATGTACTAGACACCTGACGCCCTATCGCTGATTTTCGACAAAATGCGTTTTCCTCGGTGTTATAGCGCTTTCCCTAGAAGATCCGTGAACGGTGAAACATTTTATCTTTGACCTGACCTGTGACGTCATCGGTGACCCCGAGGTCAATGAAATTTGCTTATTCTCGACAAATTTGACAGGGCTATCGAACGCCGTTTCAATTTTCCGGATCCGTCCAGTAGTTTCGGAGATACGGGGAAGGGCAAAAAATGCCCCCCCCCCCACCGCGCGGAAGGTGGCCGGGAGGCGGCCCCCGCCGAAGTTAGTTGGTAGCACTGCTGCTCCACGGCGTACATTTCCTACCAGCCCATAGGGTTTACATGTTAAATGGCCTGTTTTCAGCGAGCGATATCTCGGTCAACCTTTGAAGGAATCAATGGTTCTTAGTCTCAAATGATAGATCGATGAATTTTCTTTCGACAATTCCTCTACCATTTTTCACGAAACCCAGCCGATCTTCTACGGCGTACAGGGTAAAGATTTCTCTGCACGCCAGCACCCACGATCCGCCTCTCCGATCGTCGGCGCGCGGTCCTCGGTAGCGCAGTCGGTAGCGTATCGGGCTACGGATCCGAGGGTCGTGAGTTCGAATCCTGGGAGCGCCGCGTGATTTCGGCTAGAATCGAATGATGTAGATTCTTGAATGTTTGCATAATCAATTATGAATAGCTAATAGAATGTATCTGCCCACTAATCGGCCCCTAAAACCTGTTATTTTAGAAATTTAAGAAATGAATGTCACGTGCGCGTCACAACTGCCGACCATAAGCGCTACCATATTCTAGTTTGAACTAACTTTTTGCTAGTCCCGACCACATATAGTAGGTTTTCTAGTAGATATACTAGAAATGCCTACCAAAGTTCGTCCTACCCGTCACTCAATATGGGGGGACCATCAAAGCGTCCAAAACCGCAGCATCCAAAGTACGCAACATCCAAAACCGCAGCACCCAAAGTACGCAACATCCAAAACCGCAGCGTCCAAAGTACGCAACGTCCAAAATACGTCCAAAATCGGGTTTATAGGGGGCATTCACAAAGTCCAAAACCGAAACATCCAAAACCGCAACATCCAAAACGTATAATCCAAAAACGCAACATCCAAGGACGCAGCATCCAAAGTACGCAACATCCAAAGTACGCAACATCCAAAGTACGCAACATCCAAAGTACGCAACATCCAAAGTACGCAACATCCAAAACCGTTAGGTTAGGTTAGGTTAGGCTAGGTTAGGTTAGGTTAGGCTAGGTTAGGTTAGGTTAGGTTTCCTTATCCCCGGTAGGCATTAATCAGTAGGTTAGGTTAGGTTAGGTTAGGTTAGGTTAGGTTAGGTTAGGTTAGGTTGGGTTTCCTTATCCCCGGTAGGCAAAAATCAGTAGGTTAGGTTAGGTTAGGTTAGGTTGGGTTAGGGATAGGCAAAAATCAGTAGGTTAGGTTAGATTAGGTTAGGTTGGGTTAGGGATAGGCAAAAATCAGGTTAGGTTCGGTTCGGTTAGGTTAGGTTAGGTTAGGTTGGTTTTGGATGTTGCGTGCCTTGGATGTCATGGTCTTGGACGTTGTGGTTTTGGAGGTTAGGTACTTTGGATGTTGCGTTTCTTGGATGATACGTCTTTGGACGGTGCGGTTTTGGATGTTTCGGTTTTGGACTTTGTGAATGCCCCCTATAAACCCGATTTTGGACGTATTTTGGACGTTGCGTACTTTGGACGCTGCGGTTTTGGATGTTGCGTACTTTGGGTGCTGCGGTTTTGGACGCTTTGATACGGACCCGCCAATCATATTGCACCAGCCGCTGGCGTGACGTCGGCCATGACGTCAGAGAAGGGGCGGAGCGTAGTTGGTTAGCCAGCTGTTTTCACAGGCGGCGGGCGGCGGGCGCGCGATTTTGTTTGTAATCAATCGTTGCCAAGGCCGTATTGGTATAGATGGTTGCAGCGTGATTGATTTTGATTGTTTGATTGATGTGATGCGACGAGTATCATGGATGAGGATCTCTAACTATGCTCCAAAATGCCGAAGATCCGAAAAGTGCCTCGCCAAAATCGATGCCGCTAGACGGGCGTATAAGTTTCAAGTTGATCTTTTAAGCCGTCTGCCGTTCAGAGCGCCGCCGAGTCGGCCTATTTAGACGTCCGATTTCGTTAGAATCCAGAATGATTTTCGGCGAAATGCACAAAACCCGTGCACTGACAGCGTGCACACCTAGCAAACAACACGGAGACGGTCGAGACGCGTCGTTTCATACCACCCACTCTGACCTGCAACATGCGTGTGAGCCGCCAACCGCGTTCGTCAATAAGAGGGGTTTGCTTTATATTACTTGCAGGCTTACGTAAAACCGTTCAATTAGACGCCGGAGCTCATGAGAAAAACTCGCCGCCCCGAGAATCAAACTCGGCTCCTCTAGGTGATATGCGAGAATTATAGCCACTTGGCCACAGGCGCTTGGTGGACGATCGGTCTGATTGACATTCAAACTTTGCGGGCAACTGTGTTTACCAATTATGCTATCGTAAGTATAACTTGGTCCTTCAAGTTATACATATACAAGTTATACAAGTTATACAAGTTATACAAGTTAAGTTATATATAAGTTATTCAAGTTATACAGGGGGCCTTCAGGTGACCAATGAGGCTACAGGGGCCCATCAGGTGATCAGGGGCTCCTCAAGTGACCAGGGCCCCGCAGGTAACCAGGGGGCCTCTCAGGTGACCAGGGGGACCCTCAGATGGCCAGGGCCGCTCAGGTGACCATTGAGGTAACCAGGAGGCCTTTCAAGTGACCAGGTGCCCCTCAAGTGACCAAGGGTCCCCTCAGGTGACCAGGGCCTCTCATATGGCCAGGGGCCCCTCAGGTAACAAGTGGCCCTCAGTTAGGAAGGGGCGCTGTGGGCTTGTCACTGACAGAAACCCTCTTCGATATTTTTACAGTGAAAGACGTTCTGTCTAGTATTGGAATGAGATCCCTGGACCGCTGGGGCTGGGGTTCCGCTGGGGTTCCAGAATCAGAATCATTGATTTTTTGGCCCCTGGAGTCGGAATCGGAAGCGATTCCGCTTGGCTAATACAAAGCTGGAATCGGAATTGGAATCAACTCCACTTTCCCAGTGACTGGTGGAATCGGACTAGAATCAACTCCGCTTGTTCTGAAACGGAATCGGAATCGATTCCAGGTGGCTGGAATCGAGCTCAAGTCTGGCGTTAAGAAGGCCACTCGGTGCGGTATGTTCAGTGTGTCTCAAATGTTCGTTGACACATTTTCCATGTTGATAAAGCAAATAAGAATGAGCCAAAAATATACGGCTTTGATGCATATGTGCACACATGACAAATACCTATGCGTGCTTTGACAACGAATTCGGAATGTTGGAAACCAAATCCTTTGCTCCAAAAATATTTGCCGATACCGATTTTCGTCACGTCAGCTGCCGGAGGCTGATAAAAGGTGACCTGCTTTCAAACTTTTGCAGGGA